>NC_138903.1:9839486-10524486 GCF_965194825.1 Balaenoptera physalus
AAGTGTGTTTTAGGGTGATAACAATTGGAAAGGCATATTTCATTTCCTAATATAATACATAGCGATTTTCTATCCTGCTGTTAGAAAACCTTTGGGATTATTATTTCTGTGACTTATTAAAACCTGCCTTTGGGGGCAGAGAATTGAAATGCCCCAATCACAGGTTAACTATTATCATTTGCAAAGCTGCAATTTGATTTGAACAATAACCCCCTAAGTTAGAGACTTGGAATTATTTATCTTCTTCTTTATTTTCCCTTAGAAAATTGTGTTTTTAATTGACCTAAACCTAACTCCCACAGATTCTGCATAAATGATCACAGTGTAAAGAATTAAATTTCTCCACTTCTGTTTGGTACATTAAGACTCAGCAGGAACTGCAGCTCAACTGTCAAATTAAAAACTCTTCCAGTCTTCACAAATACATGGAAGCAGTATCTACATGGATACAATTCATTCTCTTGATATATTGTTGCTATGGACTGAATGTTTGTGTTCCCCCCCCAAAATTCATATGGTGAAGCCATAACCCCCAGTGTGATGGTATTTATAAGTGGGGCCTTAGGGAGGTAATTAGGTTTAGATGAGGTGATGAGGGTGGGGCCCCCATAATGGTATTAGTATCCTTATAAAAACAGGAAAAGACCAGAGCTTTCTTTCTCCACCACATGAAGACATAGGGAGAAGGCAGCCATCTGCAAGCCAAGAAGAGAGTTCTCACCAGGAACCAAATCTGCCTGCACCTTGATCTTGGACTTCCCGGCCTCCAGAACTGTGAGAACTAAGTGTCTGTTGTTCAGCTACCTAGTCTATGGTATTTTGTTGTAGTAGCCCAAGCTAAGACAATGGCATTGCTAGGCATAGTTTAAAACATGCTTTCTCTAGCTGTGCTGCCCTCAGCACGCTGCTCATTGCCTATTTTCAATAACATGAGGATTATAGTGGTACCTGACTTGGAGTTGTCATGAGGATCAAATAAGTTAATATTCATAAAGCATACAAGGAACACTTTATAAATGTACACTTACAAACTTCCTCATATTTATATATGTATTTGTACATCTGGTGGCTTAAGCTATATACGCAGCCAATTATTTTTATTTAAATGTTGAGTAAGCTTTAACCAACTAATAGTCGTGTGAAAATATAATGAGATAAATAAAAATTAAAATAACAAAGTGATACTATTTCTCAGGTTGGCTAATTTTTTAAAACTATTTGGTGTTGCCAAGTGAAATACTCAGAGGCATGTTTAATGGCCTAACCTTTCTGGAAAGTAATTCTGCAATATTCCTAAATCCTTAACATTATTCACACCCTTTGAATCATTGATTCCTCTTTTAGCAATGCTTCTTAGTGAAATAATAAGATGTGGAACCAAAGATGGATATATGAGGATATTTACCATAGCGTAATTTACAGTCAACTACTCAACAAGAATTTCCTCTCCCCTCACTTTGGGCACTGCAATGTCATCAGTGCTTCAAGGAGACACAGTCTTTGTGCTCAAGAAGGTTACATTCTAAATGGTAAGAGAGCAAATACACATCAAATAACAGCATGTAATTCTTTTCTTGAGGTACATAAAACATTCTAATTTCTGATATGCTTGCACCACTGATGTCTCAATAATTCAGATAAAGGAAGGCCAAAGTACTACAAAGATCCTTCTTGGAAGAGAGTTGATCTGGGCCTTCCAAAGTGGATAGTACTTGAATGCACATGGAAGGGAGAAGAACAAGACATTCCAGGTGAGGTTTGACCAGTACAATTTTATGTTATGCTTGTTACTCTGGTGTAATTATTAACAGTGCCCCTTTTCACATTCCAAAGTGTCCCAATTTTTACGATAAATTATATGAACACCCTAAGCAAAAATACCCTAAGTAGAGGGCATTCATGTTCACTAAATTGAGTCAATCAGCTCAATAGATAATAATTTTTACCAGCACCAGCAAGAGAACACTTGTTTATTCAGATTATTTGTTCATTTATTCAATGTGAATGTATAAAAGGGTAATTTGCTTTAACTTTTTTCTGTCAGTGCAGAATGAGAGCCAATTACAGGAATGGACTGTAAATGAGAGTGCCTTTTTTTTGCATATTTTTTTCCCTTTTTTTTCCTTCTGTACAGCTATCAGGATACTAGGGGAGATATCAGAAAAATTCCTAAAGCTTCATGGTAACAGGCATATCTAGAATTTGTAGAGTGAACAAAGGTCCCCAATGGCTTAGGGAAGAAGATTATGTAGATTTTCCAGGATTCTTCAGGACAGGGATTGAGATAAGGTTTTTTTCCCCAGGTTTCTCCTTAGAACTAGAGTTTAATAAGGCTCACAGAATTAAATGACTTGCTAGTCTGAAATCAACTGAGATTTGGGGAAGGGGCTGCCATCTACATACTCGTCAAACCAAACCCCAGTTGGGCATCATCATTTCTCCACACAATGTGAAATTGGAAGTACTAAATCGTATGAATAGCTGGCACCAGATAAAAGCCACCATCATTCAGCATTCTTGCACCATCATAAGAAAATCACAGCTTGTTACAGAGAGTTCACTAGTAACCATGGAATATGAAATCCAAATTTTGGTCAGGCCAAATTTAACAATAACTTTCGTCAGCCAAATATGTTACAGAACATTTTAAGCCATGATCAATTTGATAAAAATATCTGCATAATTTCCCTTTATGCAAAGTGAAATTAAAAGGCTCTATAATACCAAAATTGAACTACTTTCTAACAAAAAATGTGGCTTCAAGGTAGTACCTTATTAATAAACTTATAAGCTGTAAATTTAAGCAGAAAAATTTGACCAAAGGGAAAAAAATAATCAATTAACCAATATGCAATCAACAGTTAGCAAGATAGAGATTTTTCTGAAGAAGAAAAGTCACTTTTAAAAAGTCCTTATTGCATAGCATTCGTTACTCAGTACATCATGGGTTTTATCATGGTCTGATTGTGCTGGCAGCACACCTCAAACGTAAGAGTTGAAACAGTCAAGTTAATGTTTAGGGCAGGCAGTTCCATTAAAATATGACAAAAAGCAACAATGATAATATTTGATGCGAAATCCTGCCATCATCCAAGATTCTGCTGGGGTCACAAAAATTAATTTTAACAATTCCGACCTTTAAAAAAATTATTCTAAATTTTGCTTTCACTTTCATTCCATCTGGATTATTCCTCTAATAATGTATGGAAGCAAAAATCATTAGGCTAATTATTTGAACTCCTATTCAAGAGAAAAGCCTATTACACTAATAGAGAAAAAAAGACAAAACTAACTCTTGATAATAAGCAGACTTTTAACTCAAATGTCTCAGTGTGAAAGGCTCAAAAAGTCAATTCACTGAGTTTAAATATGTTTCTGTTTCCCAAGTTCTTCCCAAACCTAATTAAAATTTTCTGTAATTGCTTTTACCCTTTCCTATGAAGTATTAGCTATAATAAATGCAAATTTTGATAATGCTTTTATTGGTATTTTTTAATCTTCCTAGTTACCAGTGGCTGGGTGGCTTAAATTAAAATGATTCTTTTGAGACTACCTGAAGTTAGTTTTTGAGTAGTTTCATCAATGTTCAGGTAATAAATAGTGATTAATTTCTCCTTACAGAGAAAGAAACATGACAATGTTCAATAATACAAATAAGGTTGTTTTCCTGTCAAAACAATATGGCCAGAGCTATAAGAACAACAATTTTCAACGAAATCAGGAAAAACCTATTCTTAATTCCCGTAAGGAAGCAAACCAGAGGATTAGGCAGATAGGGACAGTTATTAGCACCAAGTTTTTCAGCTATTGAAAGCAAAATACAAGTAAGTACAATGAGAAAAAACAAAAAGTGGGAAGGAGAGCCTGTTTTAGGCAATTGGTATCTAAGACTATCTACTCCAACACAAAATAAATCCTGAATAATGTTTACAGTTGGATTAAAGAATATGGGAGATATGGGAACATATGTATATGTATAACTGATTCACT
This sequence comes from Balaenoptera physalus, assembly GCF_965194825.1. NCBI lineage: Eukaryota > Metazoa > Chordata > Mammalia > Artiodactyla > Balaenopteridae > Balaenoptera > Balaenoptera physalus. The sequence goes on from NC_138903.1 coordinate 9,843,477, forward strand.
TTGTTATAAAGCAGAAACTAACACACCATTGTAAAGCAATTATACTCCAATAAAGATGTTAAAAATAATAATAATAATAAAATTAAATTTAAAAAAAAGAATATGGTAAAGTCAAAAAAGCGCAAGCATAACACTGAAAAATACAGACAGAAGCAATGCAAATTAAGTGGTCTGAGGCAAATCTGCCAGAACTAAATCTTTGAAAGTTGTTGGCAAGTTGGCTTACATTAAAAACTGAAGCTTGAAATAATGTTCTGGCTCTGTGTGCAAATAACCAAATTTCAGGCATTAAATGAGTTGTCTACATGACCACACAACTAATTTGACTGAACTGTTTAGATATTTTTAGTGATTATTGTCATCTAAAATTCATTCTGTACCCTCCACTAAAATCTCCACTTGTTTTCGGTTGTAACAGTAACTCTTCCTGGTATCTGTCCAGTGAACGAGTCAGCTGGCAGACAAAGAAAACAGGGCCAAATTACTACTCCCCTGATATTAAATTCAAGTTTCAATTCCCAACCCAAAAGAAGAAAATATTCATTTTCAACAGATGAAAGAAAAATCATATGTAGCCCCAGACTAACTAAAAGACTTACATTTTAAAGTTGAAAATGTTATTAGCTAATAAGAAAGAAAGGTTAAAGCACTAATTTGGTATACTAGAATGAATACGATCTAATGGATAACAAATACTATTTTTAGACAAATGTTAGGCTGCAGAGGAATGCCACACTTGTAAATGGGAAAGTTGATAATTTAGCTATTCTGAAAATTAGAGGTTTCAGGAAGCATGAATTGAAAGTCTCATCTGAAGGGATTTCTGACTGCCAAAAATCAGGAATGGGAACCCAGAGTCTAAGAAATGTGAAAGGGTAAAAGACTGACAAGGCAGCAGGAGTGGAAGGGAGCAGAAACATAAGACTGAAACAAAAAAGGGACATTGGTACAGATTATAAAAATAATATAAATTATTTTTAAGATACTCCTTCTGAATTAGACAACTGTATGATACTGTGGCTTAGAAATAAATTTTCACAGGATTTTATTTTTGTCATATATTTTAGAGTGTGTGTGTGTAAGAGCGAGAGCAAGAGAGAGAAAAGGGAGGGGAGAGATACTGAGAGAGATCACCACCAACCTGCTGCACCATCAACTCCTAAATACCATTGAGTTTTAAAAGTAGATGTGAACCATAATTAACATTTTTAAAACCTCCTTTTAAGTTTAAGCCAATTTACATTAAAATTTTAAGTGATTTTGAATAAGCAAGAAGGTCATCCCTACAGCTACGATTTTATGCTAGAAAAAAATACACGTTTGGATGACTGCTGATATTAACAGAGGAATGAATCCTGTCGCCACTATTTTATTCAATGTGTTCTCTTACAGTAATATTTTTGGTAAGCTTCTGAACCCATAATTTTAAAATCCAATAAAATGTAAAGGAGACAAGAGCAATGCCCTGGGAAAGTGAACGTCCATATTCCACTCTAATCCATCCTCACTGCTCTCTCATCAGGCTAAAGTTGTTGATTCCACATCCATTGCCCAAGAAAACATAAACCTGTCATCTGCATTATCTTCTAGGTTTGTGTCTACATTTTGCTTCCCATCTGAACATAACAAAAACCTAAAAAGACTAATCTTTTCATTGAATTGAAGAAGGAAGCTTCTTCTACACTGGAATTGGGTGTTTATCCCAACTCTGCTTTTGTTTGCTTCATGGTGTTTTTAAAATTGAACACATAAATGCAAACATGGTGAAGAACAGTGCTGTCCTTGCCTTAGAGGACTTTCTATTATAAAGCATGTGATGGGGCAAACAAGGAAACATCAAGAAAATAAAAGGTTTGCTCGGGCGCTTAAAAACTAGCTTTCTTTCCTGCTTTATCCTATAACTGAGACTCCAATCATAATCTCACACATGCACTGACTGCTTCATCCTTGGAGCTGTTGTTTAGACTGCTTCTCTCTCTCTGAGCTATTCATATTTCTTCCCCAACCTCAGAAGCCTGGAAGAGTCTCTACACCACATATTGACAGTCTATGTTCTTCTAGAGCCAGTTCAAGGTACCTGACCCCCACCCCCCAGTGTCCTATCCAACTAGAACAGTAAGCTGTATGAAGGCTGAGGCAGTTTTTTTACATCACAGGATTTTGGACAGCGACAGAGGCATGGATGTTGGACAAATATCTGCTGGTAGATGGACTGATGGACCAGTTCTTTTCCTGGCTGGTAAGTGGAAGAAAGTATAGGGAAAAGACCTGTCCTTGGGATAAGCAGTTACCTAATTATCTGACTTCACAAAGGATCAAGGCATAACAATCACATTATGCCTAGGAAAGGAGAGGCCAAAAGTGGCCCCTTGCTTTCACATTCACCACATCCTTCAAATTGGCAGCGCCCCTGAATTAACAGCCATGACAAGGACTTGCTGAAACTATACTCACAGGAAGTATAGGGAGAGGGGAGAGTAAAACCTATTCCCGTGCATGGAAGAAGGGGACATTTGTGGCTCCGAGAAGATTGCCCAGATGGGAGAAAACTTCCAAAGCCGTTTATCTTATTCTTTGGCAACAGCAGCACATAGCCTGGGATTTGACACACCGACAAGCGGCAAGTAGCTCAAAGCCTCGGCATTTAAGAAGGAGGAGATTTTGGAGATTAATCCTTTGTCAGTTGCTTCATTTGCAAATATTTTCTCCCATTCTGAGGGCTGTCTTTTGGTCTTGTTTATGGTTTCCTTTGCTGTGCAAAAGCTTTTAAGTTTCATTAGGTCCCATTTATTTATTTTTGTTTTTATTTCCATTTCTCTAGGAGCTGGGTCAAAAAGTATCTTGCTGTGATTTATGTCATAGAGTGTTCTGCCTATGTTTTCCCCTAAGAGTTTGATAGTGTCTGGCCTTACATTTAGGTCTTTAATCCATTTTGAGTTTATTTTTGTGTATGGTGTTAGGGAGTGTTCTAATTTCATACTTTTACATGTAGCTGTCCAGTTTTTCCAGCACCACTTATTGAAGAGGCTGTCTTTTCTCCACTGTATATGCTTGCCTCCTTTATCAAAGATAAGGTGACCATATGTGCGTGGGTTTATCTCTGGGCTTTCTATCCTGTTCCATTGATCTATATTTCTGTTTTTGTGCCAGTACCATACTGTCTTGATTACTGTAGCTTTGTAGTATAGTCTGAAGTCAGGGAGCCTGATTCCTCCAGCTCCATTTTTCGTTCTCAAGATTGCTTTGGCTATTCGGGGTCTTTTGTGTTTCCATACAAATTGTGAAATTTTTTGTTCTAGTTCTGTGAAAAATGCCAGTGGTAGTTTGATAGGGATTGCATTGAATCTGTAGATTGCTTTGGGTAGTAGAGTCATTTTCACAATGTTGATTCTTCCAATCCAAGAACATGGTATAGGACATGGAAGCAACCTAAGTGTCCATCATCAGATGAATGGATAAAGAAGATGTGGCACATATATACAATGGAATATTACTCAGCCATACAAAGAAACGAAATTGAGTTATTTGTAGTGAGGTGGATGGAGTTAGAGTCTGTCATACAGAGTGAAGTAAGTCAGAAAGAGAAAAACAAATACAGTATGCTAACACATATATATGGAATCTAAGGGGAAAAAAAGAGGTCATGAAGAACCTAGTGGCAAGATGGGAATAAAGACACAGACCTACTAGAGAATGGACTTGAGGATATGGGGAGGGGGAAGGGTAAGCTGTGACAAAGTGAGAGAGTGGCATGGACATATACATAATACCAAACGTAAAATAGATAGCTAGTGGGAAGCAACCACATAGCACAGGGAGATCAGCTCTGTGCTTTGTGACCACCTAGAGGGGTGGGATAGGGAGGGTGGGAGGGAGGGAGATGCAAGAGGGAAGAGATATGGGAACATATGTATATGTATAACTGATTCACTTTGTTATAAAGCAGAAACTAACACACCATTGTAAAGCAATTATACTCCAATAAAGATGTTAAAAAAAAAAAAAAAGAAGGAGGAGAACCTTTTAGTTGTGATATGCTGAATGGTTGCTTTCAGCCTGAGGAAGGTCACACCACATGTGACATTTTAGTAAAGTAGCGGATGATGCAATAAATTTGGTCTTACAGACATTGAAAAACTTCAGAGAGAAACAAGAATTACAAAAGCATGCATTTAAATTATGTGAATAAACTGATGTGTACAATATAAATATTTCCATGACCTGTCTTTGGAGCATTTCAGCAAAACAAGCATTCTGCATGCTTGAATAGACTCCATAGTCAGAACAGGGCAATATTCTCCTTGTTCAAATAAATGCTCTTAAGCTGAAGAATTTTAACAGCCCACAGGGAGAAAGCCTAGAAACTGCTGAAGCAGATTCTAAGCATGCCCACGTGGTTTCTGCTCAGCTGCAGGTAATTATCAATCATATCATTCTGGCAAAAGCTTGACAACATCACTTGCTTTCTCATCTTTTTTTTCATTATGCTTTTCTCCCTATAGAGAAATACCATTTAAAAAAAAAAATCCAAATCTTTCCTACATTTCTTGACAGGCCAATGGATAGTTTATAACTTTACCCTTTCTTTTACTCATTTTCAGTCCATGGGCACAGGGCCATTTCACCTTTTCTAATTCATCATGTATGCATGATAATAACAAGTATATGCAATATACCATACATTCAATATTAAATATAAGATTTCGTTTCTTATATATGTAGTACATCTTAGAAACAAGCGGCAGGATTTGCACAATCGCTTCAAATACTCACCTAAAGACAATGAGCACCTATTCCAACTTTGGTCCTGTTCCTCAAAAGCATCTGTAGAGTTGCTTTTTGGAAACCCTCCTCAGATGCTTACACATAACATGCCGTAGAGTCACACCTTGGTTAGGCAAAAAAATTACATTTCCAGCAATATCCACTGTCATATTTTCCAAATGAGCCTAAGCAGTGAATTTTTTAAAACCTTAGTCTACCCAGAAATGCCACTTCTAGATATATCCACACACAAAGACTTGTAAAGAGAATCCATTGCAGCATTATTCATAATAGCCAAAATGTGGAAACAACTCAAATGTCCATCAACTGACGAATGGATAAACAAGATGTGCTCTATCCGTACAATGGAATATTATTCAGCAACAAAACGAAATGAAGTCCTGATACATGCTACAACATGGGTGAACCTTGAAAAAATTATGCTAAGTATTGAATAAAGGAAGCCAGAGATGAAATGCTACATATTGTATGATTGTATTTATATGAAATGCCCAGAATAGGTAAATCCAAAGAGACAGAAAGAGAAAGCAGATTACTGGTTGCCAGGGGCTTGGGGTAACCACTCATGGGGAGTGACTGCTTAATGGATACAGAATTTCTTCTTGGGGTGATGAAAATGTTCTAAAATTGATGGTTGCACAATTCTGTGCCTGTACTAGAAACCACTGAATTCTACACTTTAAATGGGTGAACTGCATCATGTGTGAATTAAATCTCAATAAAGCTCTTACAAAAAAAAATTAAAGGGAATAATGGCTATAACTGAAATCTCCTTAATAAAGGGGTTCTCCTGTTGTACTTCCCTACTTTTGTTTTTGTGAAGAACACATTTGAGATTTTCCAGAAAGCACTGATAAAGAAAAGCGGTTTTCTTAGCTATTGCCTTAACCACGGACCCACCATCCAGCCATCCAGCAACAACAGTCAAACAGAACAGTCCACAGCACAGAGTTCCTTCTCCCACATGACTCCAGTCTCCCAAACTTAAGAGCTAAGAGGAAAATGTCTCCCCTTCTACATTCTTACTTCTTGACAGCTATTGTGAAAAATAAGTACAAAAACTCTTAAGGTTTGGTTTAAAATCAGAGGTTCCCATCCAAAAATACTGCATTTAACATTTTACACCAAAAAATTCTGAACAAGTTTACCCCCCACAGGGCTACTATTTACAGTTCTTGCTATTTGTGAAGAAGTGTTAGCACCTTCCTCAGAGACAGAAGTAACCACTCTGTCTTTTATGCTCCTAACATACTTTTAAAACAGGTACATACTACTATATTTAAAATAGATAAAAAACAAGGATCTACTGTATAGCACAGGGAACTATATTCAATGTCTTATAATAACCTATAATGGACAAGAAACTGAAAAATAATACATATGTGTGTGTGTGTGTATAACTGAATCACTTTGCTGTACACCTGAAACTAATACATTATAAATCAACTATACTCCAATAAAAAATTTTTACAACTATTGTTTAACTTATACAAGTAATACCTGTTTATTTGAGAAGAACTGAAAATACAAAAATGCAAAAAGAGGATTTCAATTCATCTGGAGAGATTATAATTTAATATTTTGATGTATTTCCTTCTGAATTCTCTTTTTATACACACATTTCAAAATTCCAAGTCACTTATATATAAAGTACATTGATTACTGAATTGGGCCCTTACAATGTGGCAGAAATATCCATTAATAGGTGGAGTCAATGCCCCCATTCTTTGAATCTGGGCTGGCCTTGTGGCTTGAACAATAGTAGACCGCATAAGTGATGGTATACAGTTTCCAGGCTATGCTTCAAGAGGCTTTGGAGCATCTTCTCCATCTCTTACAACCCTGCATCTACCATGAGTACAAGCCTGGGCTAGCCTGCTGGAGAATGAGAAACTACATGGACCCGAGATGAATTATCTTTTGCCAATATGCTACATGACCACATATGCAAGAGCAGCCCAGTAGAGATCAGCCAAGTTCCGCCCACATCAACAGTACTCCACCAACCTACAGAAGCATGTAGAAAAATAATAATTCATTGTTGTACAAAGCCAAGTTTTGTGGTTGTTTGTTACACAGTTTTATTCTAGCCATAGATAACTGATGCAGTATATAATTCTTGTCTAAGTTCTTAGAAGCTGACTCTAGCTAAGCAGAAAGGGAGTTGAGAGGATATTGGGCAGTCAAGGATCATGGAGAGGCTCAGAACAAAGTTTCCAGAACAATTTCCAAGACCACATCATAGAGCTGACCTAATAATTAAACTGCATTTGACCCTTCTCAAACATTTATGTTGCCTCCAAAATCTCAACTTTGCTACAACCGCACTATCATCAGACAGACGTCACCCTCACCAGAAGCTCAACCTTTCTGACACTGCTGCCACCAAAAGCTAGAAGCTTCTGGTTCCACTGTTGCTAGAAAATGGATGCTTTCGTTATGCTCTTACCTAGAGAAACCTAGGAGCATTTTCTCCTATAAAAATTATATCTAGCTGATTAAAAAAATAGGCAAAGGACTTGAACAGACACTTCACCGAAGTGGATATAAGGAGGGCCAATAAGCATATGAAAAGATGTTAAACATTATTAGCTGTTAGGGAAATGTAAATCAAAACCATGATGAGATACCACACCACCCCTATTAGAATGGATAAAAATGGAAACCACCACCAATACCAAGTGCTGACAAGGATGTGGAAAAACTGGAACTCTCACACATTGCTGGTAGGAATGCGAAATGGTACAACCACTCTGGTAGACAGTTTAACAGTTTCTCATAAAGTTAAACATATATTCACCATGTGATCCAGCAATCCCCCTTCTGGAATTTATCCTGGAGAAATGAAAACTCATGTTCACATAGAAACCTTTACACAGATGTTTATAGTAGCTCTAGTCATAATCACCCAAAACTGGAAATCACCCAAATACCATTTAACAGGTCAATAGATAAACTATGGTACATCTATACCATGAAATTTACTCCTCAGCAATAAAAAGGAACAAAGTATTGATAATGGGTGATGACTATAGGTAGAGTCTATATGACATGATATTTTGTCTTGATGGTAACAGGGACTGCAAACAGGAAATTAAATGATGATATTAGTGCTTAAGGAAGAAGAAAGCATGAATTAAAATGAGAAAAATCTGTCATTCAGGAAACTAGTTAGAAGGCCCAGCATGAGAGATGAGGGTCAGTGCCAGGATGGACAGAGAGAAAAAGATAAATACGATGACTGTGTAGAAAGAGGGATAAGTCTTCCCTCATACGGGGCCATATGAATACAGAATATAAAAAAGAAGGAACAGTCAAAAATATTGTCAAGGTTCTGAGGCTGCAAAAAATGGTTATCATGGAAGAAAACAGGAAAGTTTAGGGAAAAAGCTGGTTGTGATATGCTTATTCATTTATTTTCCTTTCAGGGAGAAAAGATCATTAATTATTTTGAACATTTAGAGTTTGAAGTGAGATGGAACCTACAAGGAGAACCATCCTGTAGGCAAATGGAAATATGGGACTAGGATTCAACTGAGGAGGGAAATAATAGTTTGCATCTCTAAAGGATAGAAGTGATAGCTGAAACTAACACACAGTATTAGCCAAGGGAAGAAAATGGTGAGAAAACGCATTTCTTCCATTTGACTAAAATTATATTTGACAAACATGAATATCCAATTAATCTACAAATTTCTATCATGAAAGCATATTACAAACATCTGTTTTAGTACTGCTCAGTTTTAAAAGAAACCTTACATTGGATTTACCTTCTGAAAGATAGTCAATATCATAGGAAATAATGACATCAACTTTTAACCAAGAGAAATATTTTAAGTGAAAATCAAGCTCAAATGTAACAAGATCAGTATATTCAAGGAATGCAGTATAAATCAGGCATATTCTGCTTTTCTTTGCAAAGCACCTCCCAAATCCATACTTTGCTCTCTGGAGATATTAACGTAATTGCTGAGGATGTTGGCCAATGGTAATTTTTCCAATGGTATTTATTATAAAACAATCTTGGCAAGTGAAAGAAAACAGCACACACTGCTAATATTTTGGTAGAATTATGTGTTTATTCTAGCACGGTTAACAAGAGAGAAGTAAGCACTGAACAAGTACAGAGGAATGCTGCTGATGTAAATGAATATTTATTCAAAGCTCAGCTCTTCCAACCCCCTCTGATAGGGGGATGACAAAGAGCATTTTGATCTTGGATTTCTCCCAGCCTCGCACGCCAACAAACGCAGCACCCAAAGAAATGCTTGTTGATTGCCCAGGGTGGCAATAAAGGCAGACAAAACAGTACCCTATGAGAGTTTCTTATGTGATGGAGAAGAAGGGTGGGAAAATCCAAATTACAGAGAGAGAATCTGGCTGAAGGGCCAATCAAGTCAGTTAGTTGCTAGTGCCATCACTGTTATGAAGTGGCCTTCTTCAGCGCCTTAGCCCCAGTCTATACCCTCAGCATTGCTTCTGCTCAACAAGCATATGACCATGCTACTACACAGGCAGGACAGGAGGATGTGGCTGATTGGGTGAAAAGTATCACCATTAATGGACACATATTTTACTAATGTAGATAAACAGTGACCCTTGGTGTTCAAATGATGTTGCATGTATTCTTCCCATCACCCCACTCTAATCATGAGAAAACATCAGACAAACCAAATTGAGGAACATTCTACAAAATACCTGGCTGGTACTTTTCAAATGTGGAAAGGTCACGAAAGACTGCTTGGAAGAAACTAAGAAGCCATGCTAACTAAATGCCATGCGGGATCCTGGATGGGATCTTGGAATTGGAACTGAAAAAGAACATTCATGTAAAATATGGTGAAATCCACACTACTATATATAAAACAACAAGAACCTACTGTATATCACAGGGAACTCTACTCAATATTCTGTAATAACCTATATGGGAAAAAGAATCTGAGAAAGAATGAATATATATATATATATGTATAACTGAATCACCATGCTGTACACCTGAAACTAAAACAACACTGTAGATCAACTATACTCCAATAAAATTTTTTTTTAAATAAAAAAATTTTTAAGTACATACATTGATAATATTTTAGTACGTATTGCCAAATTACTCTATGAAGTTTGATACCAAATTATAAGGTGTTTATTTTTCTACCAACTTGCTAACTTTGAGAACTGATCATTTTTGTCTTTGCCACTTTTAATGGGGAAAAATATGAACCCACTAGACTGGCATATATACACTACTATATATGAAAGATGACTAGTAAGAACCTACTGTATAGCACAGGGAACTCTATTCGGTGCTCTGTAATGACCTATATGGGAATGGAGTCTGAAAGAGAGTGGATATATGTTTATGTATAGCTGATTCACTTTGTTATACAGCAGAAACTAACACACCATTGTAAAGCAATTATACTCTGTTAAAAAAATAAAGAATTGAAAATCATTTGGTACATAACCAGCTTGGTTATTTTTTTTTAAACATTTTTATTGGAGTATAATTGCTTTACAATGATGTGTTAGTTTCTGCTTTAAAACAAAGTGAATCAGCTATATGCATACATATACACCAATATCCCCTCCCTCTTGCATCTCCCTCCCACCCTCCCTATTCCACCCCTCTAATGGTCACAAAGCACCGAACTGATCTCCATGTGCTATGCGGCTGCTTCCCACTAGCTATCTATTTTACATTTGGTAGTGTATATATGTCCATGTCACTCCCTCACTTCATCCCAGCTTACCCTCCCGCCTCCTCGTGTCCTTAAGCCCATTCTCTACGTCTGCATCTTTATTCCTGTCCTGCCCCTAGGTTCTTCAAGACCACTTTTTTTTTTTTTAGATTCCATATATATGTGTTAGCATACGGTATTTGTTTTTCTCTTTCTGACTTACTTCACTCTGTATGACAGACTCTAAGTCCATCCACCTCACTACAAATAACTCAATTTCATTTCTTTTTATGGCTGAGTAATATTCCGTTGTATATCTGTGCCACATCTTCTTTATCCATTCATCTGTTGATGGACACTTAGGTTGCTTCCATGTTCTGCCTACTGTAAATAGAGCTGCAATGAACACTGTGGTGCATGACTCTTTCTGAATTATGGTTTTCTCAGGGTATATGCCCAGTAGTGGGATTGCTGGGTCGTATGGTAGTTCTATTTTTAGTTTTTTAAGGAACCTCCATACTGTTCTCCATAGTGGCTGTATCAATTTACACTCCCACCAACAGTGTATGAGGGTTCCCTTTTCTCCACACCCGCTCCAGCATTTATTGTTTGTAGATTTTTTGATGATGGCCAGTCAGAATGGCCATCATTAAAAAATCTACAAACAATAAATGCTTGGTTATGTTAATCGCTTTGATGTTTGGGTTCCACATAAGTTAAACGAAAAAAACCTTGACCATATTTCCACATGCGATTCTCTACTGAAACGTAACAAAAACGTTCTGTTTTTAAAACAAATTGTGACGAGCAATGAAAAGCGGATACTGTACAATAATGTGGAATGGAAGAGATCGTGGGGCAAGTGAAATGACCCACCACCAACCACACCAAAGGCCGGTCTTCATCCAAAGAAGGTGATGTTGTGTATATGGTGGGATTGGAAGGGAGTCCTCTATTATGAGCTCCTTCCGGAAAACCAAACGATTAATTCCAACAAGTACTGTTCCCAATGAGACCAACTGAAAGCAGCACTCGACGAAAAGCGTCCGGAATTAGTCAACAGAAAATGCATAATCTTCCATCAGGATAACGCAAGACCGCATGTTTCTTTGATGACCAGGCAAAAAACTGTTACAGCTCGGCTGGGAAGGTCTGATTCATCTGCCGTATTCACCAGACACTGCACCTTCGGATTTCCATTTATTTTGGTCTTTACAAAATTCTCTTAATGGAAAAAATTTCAATTCCCTGGAAGGTCGTAAAAGGCACCTGGAACAGTTCCTTGCTCAAAAAGATAAAAAGCTTTGGGAAGATGGAATTATGAAGTTGTCTGGAAAATGGCAGAAGGTAGTGGAACAAAATGGTGAATACGTTGTTCCATAAAGTTCTTGGTGAAAATGAAAAATGTCTTTTATTTTTACTTACAAACTGAAGGAACTTTTTGGCCAACCTAATAATAACAACTCATGGAGTTGATATGAGAACTAAATGAAGTCATGCAAATAAAGTAATTCTAAGAGAGTTTGACTCAAGTAAGTGCTCAATAATTGTTAGCCATTATTATGGTTATTACATATCCCCCTAGATTGAGGACCTTCAGAACAAGGACCACATGTTATTTTCTTTTCTGGGTGGAATTCTCAGAGCTGGATTTATTTATTTATTTATTTTACATCGTTATTGGAGTATAATTGCTTTACAATATTGTGTTAGTTTCTGCTGTACAACAAAGTGAATCAGCTATATGTATACATATGGCCCCATATCCCCTCCCTCTTGAGCCTCTGTCCCACCCTCCCTATCCCACCCCTCTAGGTGGTCACAAAGCATCGGGCTGATCTCCCTGTGCTATGCAGCAGCTTCCCACTAGCCATCCATTTTACATCTGGTAGTGTATATATGTCAGTGCTACTCTCTCACTTCGTCCCAGCTTCCCCTTCCCTCCCTGTGTCCTCAAGTCCATTCTCTACGTCTGCGTCTTTATTCCTGTCCTGCCACTAGGTTTATCAGTACCATTTTTTTAGATTCCATATATGTACGTTAGCATACAGTATTTGTTTTTCCCTTTCTGACTTACTTCACTCTGTATGACAGACTCTAGGTCCATCCACCTCATTACAAATAACTCAATTTCGTTCCTTTGTATGGCTGAGTAATATTCCATTGTATATATGTGCCACATCTTCTTTACCCATTCATCTGTTGATGGACATTTAGGTTGCGTCCATGTCCTGGCTATTGTAAACAGTGCTGCAGTGAACACTGTGGTACATGCATCTTTTTGAATTATGGTTTTCTCAGAGCTGGATTTAAATCCTACCTTTGCCATTTATTGGCTTTGGACTTCCCTGGATTATTTTGAGGATTTAGTGATCCATTGCTTTTTAAAGCATGTAGTTGGCTAGCTAGCTCAAGGCAAGCATTCAAAAATATTAATTGTTATAATTATCATCTTGCTAAACCCAGAGTTCGACACTTAAGATATGTTGAATTGTTTGATGAATGAGTGAAGTAATTGGTAAGAATGATTGACACTACTCCAGCAGCTGATATCAATTATCATTATCAACTAATGATATCAAAAATTAAATTTCTTCATTTGACACCCCATGCCTCTAAGCTTTAGAAAGCCAGTTCTAACCCAAGATACTTGTTTGTGTTGCTCTGTTCTATTAACATCCAGTCATTTGGAAGGATCTCCATGGAGTGGACTGAAAAGTTCTAAGAACAAGCTGTTTTGCATAATGATATTTCAATAGCCAGTGGGGGTTATGAGCTGCAGTTATTGCCAACTGAAGAATATGTGGAAATTCCCTAAAGGTGGCAGATAAATCAATGTAATAACTCTTACCTAATGAACAACTACTATAGGATTGAATGTATAGTCTTAACTTCTGTGCCCCAACTCTGCATTAAAAAGGGCTTATTTTGCCATTTACTCATGGGTGTATGCATGTGAAATTTGACAGGAAACAAACAGCACTGTTTGATACAATTTAAACTATTGTACACAAATCTTAAAACCTAAAGTGTAGAGGAAAAACTTCACTGTATCATAGTTTCCTCGAGTACTGCACATTTTCCTTAGAGTTTAAAAAGCCTAAAATTGTGTCTTAAACAATAGTTATTTATATTTACCATAGTATTGTTGCCTTTTTTCCTCTGAAAGCATTATAAAATCTACGTTCACCTGCCTATGACAGCATTTTAGAATGAAGCAGATGGAGTAATAAATAGACACCTCTGCATGACACCTCATAGCCCATGGGTCCTAAGTGCATTCACCAATTGATTTCACAACCTCCTACAAAGCGAATACAATTATATCCCCTTTAAAGGTGAAGAAACTGAAATTCACACCTTATAAGTAGTGGCTCTGGGATTTGACCCCGGGCTAATACACCTCCAAAATCTATGATTATACCATCCTTCAGTTATGCTTTCGGTTAGCTAAGATTGTGGGTGACTGATCCTAAATGCTGCCCCCCATGAGCCCGTGCTAAAATTTTTGGATTCAGCTAGAACTGTGCTGGAAAGTTCTGTTCAAGCTCACACTGACCTTTGCGCTGCTAGTAATCCATCCCTAGTGAACGCTTGGTCGTGTGAAAGAGGTTACAAGGTAGTTAAAAAGCCTGGAAGGAATTTCAACCAATGGAGGATGGAAACCAATGGAGACATTCTCCAGCTCCCCATATTTTAGCTTGTGACAGATCAAAGAAGGCCACAAATAACTTTTGCTTCTCCCATCAACAGGTGGAATCTATTTCCCTTGCCCTTGAATCTGGGCTGGCCCTGTGACTCATGCTGACCAAATACCATGAGATTACCATGCAGTGAGGAAGCCCACACTATCCTCTTAGAGAGAGGGGCCACATGGAGGATCACCAATGCACCAGACATATAAGTGAAGACATCCTGAACTTTCCAGGCCTCCCAGACACCAGCTAAAAGCAGCCAAATGAGTGAATCCAGCTGATGCCATGTGCAGCAGAACTGCCCAGCTGAGCCCTGATCTAATTCCTGACTGACAGAATCATGCCACTAAGTTTGGGGGCTGTTGGCTATACAGCAGTAGATAATGCAAACATGGGTAGAAGATCCTCGGAGGCATTCTATGTGTTTTCCAGTGATCCTGGTGGAAACTTGGTCATTCCTTTGTCCACAGATGTGAATTTTATGACACAAATTTATAATGGCATTTCATTCTTCTTCATTCCTGCTTCCCGGATCACCTCCCAAATAAACTGCACTCACCCAGGCCCTTCCTTTGGAGGAACTCAAACTAAGACACAGAGCTTGTGCCCTTCCTACAATTTTTTCATGAAATTTTAAAAGCTTTTATTTTCATAAAAATAATTTATCCATATCGTTCCAATTATATATGGTAACATCCAACCAACCATTTTTATTTCTAAAGCAAGATGTTATCATGAATTTAAAAGTTTATGAATAGACATACAGTCAGAAAAATTACACTAATAGATTGTGGTCTAAAACTCTGCAGAAGTCATTCCAAATAAAAGAAAAAAATTAATCTTTCTGCACTGTAAAAATATTGCATAGAAACATTTAATTAATGACTCAAAGGGAATCTTTATAGGTATGCTAAGTTAATTTTCTTCTTGACCATTAACTTTCTTATTCAGTGAACTTTTAAAAAAATAATTTTACTTTTTAAGAATGGTTTTAGATTCAAATGAACATTTACATAAGCTATGTCTTCCATATCTTTATATAAATTAGAAATGATACCTTATGGGGACAGTAAAATACATAGCATAATTTTAGACATTTCCTATAAAAGGGATATTTCTAGATGAGGAAAGGCAAATTAGACAATCGTGACCCATTGACTCTTCTGCATCTAGCTCCCATCCCTCTCCCACAGGGAGAACCAAAACTCCGAATAATATTGCAAAGAGAGATAAACTATTTCACTTTCTAAAAAAACTTGTAACTCTGAATAACCCATTTCAATTAAAAGAACCCTGAACAAGAACCTAAATATCTGATCGTTTGCATAACACTTTACTGATCTTTAACAGTGCACTTTCAGTTATACAGGAAAAAGTAATTTATTTCCAATTTAATCATAAATTAAAAGATTAAAATATTGCCATTGCAGCAGAACGACAATATATTTGCTGAGTTCATGACTCAGAGCTTCTGAAGTTAGTCTGAGACTCATATCACACTCCTTGACCTTCAAGCCTGCTTACCATCTCCATATCGCCTTTCACGTTTATTTTCTTGGCATTTTGACAAACACGTTCTGACAACACCATTTTTTGACAATATATTACCATTAGAAGCCAGATTCAACATGCCTCTTTGGGGGCTTGCAGAAAGACCCAGAGCCATCCTCTGTGATATGATACGAAAACTGCACCTGTCTTTGAGCTCTCTTATAAATCATCAGAGGAAGAAACCTGACTCATTGGGTCGGCAGCAAGAACCTAGAGACAGAAAGTTCTAATCCTGGATTTCTCTAAGTAGTTTGCAAGATAACTTCGGGTCAATAGTTTAACTTTTGTTTAAACTGTTCCTCAATTCTGGTTTAATATATTCATAGTTTTTCTCTGCCAAAGAGAAAACATGACCAAACTTTGTGTGGACGCTCAGAATGAAAGCTAAGCTAACCCATACTTCCTTACCGACAATAATAACGCGATATTGGTAATTATCTGTATGACAGGAGAGGCAGAATTCGCTTGTAGCATGATAAAAGTCCCAGGGAGGCTTGTTTTGAACACAATTCCAGGAAGAATTTCCATGTCCATTATTATCTAAAGGCAGAACTGTGAAGGTCTCCATAGTGGGCCGGGGGGCAGTGCTGGGCATAAACTGGGGATGTCGTAGATAGGATTTAAGTATCGCAGGGATGTCTGGACTAGAGAGAAGACCTTTAAGGACTTTTCCATCCCAATATTCTGTTTTGTTCATAGAATGCTGAAGTCAGACTAGAAATGAAATGGGAGTTATGGTTAGATTTTGAGCAAAAAAAAAAGCATCTGAGTGTAGATGGTACTGTTTCAATTTAGTGATGCTGCCTTGTTACCCTGAAAAGATGTTGATGAGATTAGCCGTGAACAACAGTCAGCTTGATCTCACAAGATAGTGGTAGTATGAGGAAGTGAGAAGAACACCCGGCTTGAAGTGAGAAACCACACTGCCATTTGCCAGCTAGAGAACCAGGGCTGGACTGGGAGCTATCCAGTTCCCAACATGCTAAGGATTCTCCAAACAAAAAGTGTCTGATGCAATGAAGTTACTGTGACTAGTGTGTGGGAATGAAGGTTACCCCCTGGCTTGTCGGCATGTCTTGTGTTACACCAAATCCACAATGCAAGTCTGGTAAATTCCTGTGTTCCAAGTCACTAGTCCAAATGCCTGGGGTGACAGCCTGCTGTTGCTCCAATGCCGATCATGAAAATTATACCTTACTTAACAGCTTGCAAAATAAATTTTCAATTGCCTTCTGCTGTTGTCCAACTCAGCCAGGTCTATTCATTCACTTGATCACCTAAGCCCTCTTTGAGTGCCTCGGTGGAAAGACCAAGGTTCCTGGCACACAGAGTAGGTGCAGAATAAATATTTTTGACTAATACTTTAATTCAAGTCCTACCTTTGTTGCTTCCTAGCTGTATGACCTGGACACGTCTTCCATTTTATTTAACCTTACTCTGCTTAGTATCTTTTATTACGTCCTATGTGCTGGGCACTTTCCAAGTAATCAGGTCATGAGGTCCTCACAAAACTCTTTAAGGTAGGGACTTTAATTATCCCCATTTGACAGATGAGGAAACCGAGGCAGAAAGATGCTTTGTAATCTGTTCAAGGTCACAGAGCAGAGCCTGGATTTGAATCCAGGTGGTCTGGATCAGAGTCCAGCTCTAACTCATTCACTTCATTTCTTCTCCAACTAAGGCTGGCTGCCTCTTAATCGGAGTCTCAGTGTCCTTACCTGCAAAATGAAGGATGATACTATCACCCCGCAGAGCTGTTGTAATAACAAAAAACTGCTGAGCATTCTACAAATACTAATTGTTATTTCGCTTATCATTATTATCATCACCTATCAACTGAAATAAGTGGGCAAGGAATCAATCGGAAGTTCCAATATAAGCAGAATGCTACTTTGTTCAAAAGCCAGAAAACCTGGTGGCCCAGTTCAGGATTTCCATGGACCAAATTATTAACTAGAGTAGAGGCCTTGTTATAATAAACCCCGACGCAACGTGCCTACTGTCACCTAAGGTTTACCTTTCCCCTTCCCCATCCACTTTTGGGTCTCAGTACCAGCTTGCCTAACTGTTTCTCAACCCCTGAGAGATGAGGTTATTGGCAATGCAAGCTGAGAATTGAACTGATGCATATTCACACTTCAGATCCTGTAGGTAGTATTAATTCACCTGCTTCCATGAGTGTCCAGGTATACAGAAGCAAAAACACATTATTTTCCTTGATCCATGGGTCACCCAACTCAGTTCATTTCCAATTTCTTCAAAGACATTCTAAGCTCAGCCTTCTCCTCTTGGGTCCATTAGCACATGACTTGATGGGTAGTTTCTCAAGTTGCTTTTAGTTCTCATGGCTCCTGAAAATCTTTGGCTATTTAATAGCTCTGGTGTGATATGGCCAGGCAATTTTTCAAGATTTTAAGTACTTTTTAAAGTCTCTGCCTATTCTGAAAAACAATCTCTTTAATAGCTTCTCTGCACTTGCTTCCAAAGCATAATAATCAGGACACAGAATATCCACGGTAACCAGTCTCAGAAAATCCCAGGCTGGCTGTTCTCTCCTCCATTGAATCTGCCAGAGTCATTACTACCTCCTTGTTGCATCTTCAAGGACAGCATTTAATATACATTAGGCCTGGGCCTACAACATAGCTCTGCTCATCTACATTTATGTTTATGTTTTACTGAAAAGATGATGTAGCAACAATATTGATATATTTTCTAAAAGTCATAAACAGTGTTCTTTTTTTAAAAATTATTTATTTATCCATTTATGGCTGTGTTGGGTCCTCGTTTCTGTGCGAGGGCTTTCTCTAGTTGTGGCAAGCGGGGGCCACTCTTCATCGCGGTGCGCGAGCCTCTCACTGTCGCGGCCTCTCTTGTTGCGGAGCACAGGCTCCGTAGTTGTGGCTCACGGGCCTAGTTGCTCCGCGGCATGCGGGATCCTCCCAGACCAGGGCTCGAACCCGTGTCCCCTGCACTGGCAGGCAGATTCTCAACCACTGTGCCACCAGGGAAGCCCTGTTCTTTTTTAATTGATATTAAAATTCACATACCAGGCTTCCCTGGTGCCACAGTGGTTAAGAATCCTCCTGCCAATGCAGGGAACATGGGTTCGAGCCCTGGTCCGGGAAGATCCCACATGCCGTGGAGCAACTAAGCCCGTGCGCCACAACTACTGAGCCTGCGCTCTAGAGCCTGCGAGCCACAACTTCTGAAGCCCACGTGCCGAGAGCCCGTGCTCCGAAACAAGAGAAGCCACCGCAATGAGAAGCCCGCGCACTCCAGCGAAGAGTAACCCCCGCTCACCACAATTAGAGAAACCCCGTGCGCAGCAACGAAGACCCAATGCAGCCAAAAATAAACAAATAAATTAATTAATTTTTAAAAATTCACATACCATAAAATTTACCCTTTTAAAGTGTACACTTCAGAGGTTTTTAGTATATTCCCTAGGCTATGCAACCATCACAGCTATCTAGTTCCAGAACATTTTCATCCCCCCAAAAAGAAACCAGGTATCCATTAGCAGTCACTTCTCATCACTCTCTACTGCCACCCTCTGGCAACCACTAATCTATTCTCTGTCTCTATAGATTTGCCTAATCTGGACATTTCATGTGAATAGAATCATACAATATATGGCCCTTTGTAACAAGCTTCTTTCACTTAGCATAATGTTTTCAAGGTTTATCCATGTTGTAGCATGTATTAGTACTCCAGTCCTTCTTATTGCTGAATAATCTTGCATTGTATAGGTATACCACATTTTGTTTACCCATTCATCTGTTGATAGACATTTGGTTGTTTCCACCATTTTGGCCATTATGAAAAATGCCATGAACATTCACTTACAAGTCTTCATGTACACATGTATTTTCAGTTCTCTTGGGTAGATACCTAAAGGTGGAATTGCTGGGTAATATGGTCAATGTTTAACTTTTTGAGAAACTGCCAAACTATTTTTCAAAGCTGCTGCAGCATTTTACATTCTCACCAGCAGTGTATAAGAGTTTCAGTTTCTCCACATCCTTGTCAACACTTGTTATTATCTGTCCTTTTTATTATAGCCATATATATGCTATGGTATAGCCATATGAAGTGGTATCTCATTGTGGTTTTGATTTGTATTTCCCTGGTAGCTAGTGAAAACATCATTATTTACTAGTTAACACAATAACTAATTCCATTTTTTCACACATTACATTCCATTTTTTGCCATGTTGTAACATAGTTGCAATTATAGTCTCAGTCTCTTTATCATAAGCAATGGCCCAGAGAGGATGCAGTAAAATTTAGACCAAGACATCATGCCCCTTACAGAAAGGGGAGCAAAGGTAAAAATGACTTTTGTCTTCCTGTCTGCAAAAATTAAAAATAAAACATCTGAAACAATCAGGGCATTGTTGCATAAATTCCAGTTTGCCCCCTAATGCAGATTTTAATAAAACAGAATTAATTTAATCTACTTGTGTTAACCTGCTCTGTGAATGTAGAAAGTTACAGAAAATTGTAACCTTCTTTTGACAAAATAAAAGAATATCTACTCAGGAAAAAAATTTAAAAAGACATCATGCCCCAAAGGTGTATCCCCAGGATTTGGAAAACCATTGTCAGAACACAGATTCCCTCAGTTACTGAATGGAGTCTGATATAAAACACTTTCCCCTATGCGGACACCAGATTAGAAAAATCAGAATCTAGCTATGGAAAGCTGAGCTCACATTTGCATAAATCGTGAATATGTCATGACATGTATGATAGTCAAAACATTTCTTTGAAGGTGATATCTGGTTGAGCCATAAAGTATGGTGGATTTTTCTCAGATAGATATGGGACCAGGTGATCAAAAGCAGAATGAGGAGAGAAAAAAATCCCTGCAGAGAACCTTTACATTAAATCATAAAATCCTGAGCTGTATCATGAAGCCCAAGGCCCAGTCAGACTTATTCTTTGCCATCATCCTGCTCCTATAGGTGTTTCCAGTTGGATTTCTCTAAGTTCTTGAAGCATACTACACCCCTCTTAACTACAGGCCATTCTTTCTACCACCTCCCTTCTTTTTGTTTGGCAAAGGCCTCCTTACCCACTGGCTTCAGTTGAGACATCCCAGACCTCCTTAGTCCTTGTATCAGCTTCCTATGGCAGCTGTGACAAACTATCACAAACATCATGGCTTAAAACAACACTCAGTTATTCTCTTACAGTCCTGGAGATCAGAAGTCTCGCTGGGCTAGGATCGAGATGTTGGCAGAGCTGCTGTCCTTCTGTAGATTCTAGGGGAGAATCTGTTGCCTTGCCTTTGCTAGCTTCTAGAGGCTGCCCTATTCCTTGGGTCATGGCTCCTTCCTCCATTTTCAAAGCCAACAGAGTAGCATCTTCAAAATCAATCTCTGTGTGTGTGTCTCTGTCTCTCTCTGTCCCTCTGTCTCTCTCTCTCTCTCTCTCTCTTTCTACATCTGTCTGTCTGTCTCTCTCTCTGGCTGATTCTGTCCTCATATCTTCTTCTCTAACTCTGAACTTCCTGCTTCTTTCTTATAAGGATCCTTGTGATTACATTAGACTCACCCAGATAATCCAGGATCATCTCCCCATCTCAAGATCCTTAACTTAATTATATCTGCAAAGTCTCTTTTGCCATAAAAGGTAACATATCCATGGGTTCTGGGAATTAGGACATGGACATCCTTCGGGGGGAGCATTACTCTGTACCACAGTCCTCCTGTCATAGTGCCACAGCATTCTGAGGAAGTGCAGGGATTTATTTACTGGAAAGTGTTGCTTTCACAAACTGGTAAGCACCTTGTGGGGCCGTGCCTGTTTACTCTGCATACATTCCCCAGTGTCTACTGCATAGCCAGCACTTGATAAATATTTGATGACAACCTGGCTGAGTGGCCAGTTTGGTTTTGTTGGACAAGAATTCCTAGGGAAAGGGGAGGAGGTCAGCTAAGATTATAGCGTGAAAGGCTTTGAAATGACTGGCTAAGCAGTTTGGATTTCATTCTGTACACACCGAGCCCCAGCAAAGGTTTTTACTCAGGGAGTTAACATGATTACAATTGTGTCTTTGGAGTAGAAAGCCCATAAGCCAGATGGGAAGAGGGGAAACTGAAGGCAGGGTGACCAAGCGGAAGGCCACAGCAAATGAGGACCCAAACTAGGCAGTGGCAATGAGAAGGAACAGCTGGAGAGAGATGTAAGAACTTGGACACATTCCTCTTCAAATCCTTTCTAGAATGGAGCAAATGAGAAGTAAACACAACAGGATTTGATAACTTATTGGAGACGACAGGAGAAAAAAAAGGGGGGGGGAAACTGAAGACATTCTGGCCTGGTAAAACTAAGCCGGCCTAAGAATGGTGACACCAACCAGAAATAAGGAATACGGAAAATGTAATGTGCTCAGAGGAAAGGGGGACTGATTTGTTCTGCTTCAGTCATGTAGACTAGGAGGAGTCCAGTGGGCATCGTGAGCAGATGTCTTGCAAGAAATCAGAAATAGATGTTAGGAGCTCAAGCACACAGAGTTACGAGTGTCCCCAAGAGGGATGATAGCTGAAGTCGCAAAAGTGAATGAGATCATCAAGGGAGAATGATCTGAAGGAAAAACACAGAACTGCAGGGATGCATGGACGACAAGCACAGAAACAGAAGAGCAGGAAGAGACATTACAGACTGAGAAGCAGGCAACGGGGAGGGAGCTGAGACTCTTCTGTGAGTGGTGGGGAAAGGGGGTGGGGGATGGTGCAGAACAGTGCTGTCAGTTCTGCCCAGAAGTCCAGCCAAAGGAGGTCTAAGAAAGTCCTGGGATTTGGGCACCTTTGAGAAAATTGTTTCATTAAGTAATGGGGATAGAAAAAAGATTGCCAAGGTTCTAGATTTCATGGTTGCTTACTTTTTCCAGAAGTTTTGCAGTTAATATTGAGAGTCAAGAAGGATTTTAGGGTTGGTTCTGCCCTCAGCTTGTTGTCTGAGTTTGGGCTTAACCCTTTCAGTCCCTGTCTTTAACTGTAAAGTAAGGAGGTTGCAACTAGATGCTACCCAAGGTCCTTTTAAAGTCTAAAATTTGCTCTTGCCAACCCTCAAATCCCAAAATTCTGGTGGAAGCTCAATTCAATCTGAGAAGAACTTGTCTTCATATTATTCTCTATTTAAGTTAAAAATTACCTTAGAGATTAATCTCCAAAATTTACAAGCAGCTCATGCAGCTCAATATCAAAAAAACAAACAACCCAATCCAAAAATGGGCAAAAGACCTAAATAGACATTTCTCCAAAGAAGATATACAGATTGCCAACAAACACATGAAAGAATGCTCAACATCATTAATCATTAGAGAAATGTAAATCAAAACTACAATGAGATATCACCTCACACCAGTCAGAATGGCCATCATCGAAAAATCTACAAACAATAAATGCTGGAGAGTGTGTGGAGAAAAAGGAACCCTCTTGCACTGTTGGTGGGAGTGAAAATTGATACAGCCACTATGGAGAACAGTATGGAGGTTCCTTAGAAAGCTAAAAATAGAACTCCCATACGACCCAGCAATCCCACTACTGGGCATATACCCTGAGAAAACCATAATTCAAAAAGAGTCATGCACCACAATGTTCACTGCAGCTCTATTTACAGTAGGCAGAACATGGAAGCAACCTAAGTGTCCATCGACAGATGAATGGATAAAGAAGATGTGGCACATACACACAATGGAATATTACTCAGCCATAAAAAGAAACGAAATTGAGTTAGTTGTAGTGAGGTGGATGGACCTAGAGTCTGTCATACAGAGTGAAGTAAGTCAGAAAGAGAAAAACAAATACCGTATGCTAACACATATATATGGAATCTAAGAAAAAAAAAAGATCATGAAGAACCAAGGGGCAGGACGGGAATAAAGACACAGACCTACTAGAGAATGGACTTGAGGACACGGGGAGGGGGAAGGGTAAGCTGGGACAAAGTGAGAGAGTGGCGTTGACATATATACACTACCAAATGTAAAATAGATAGCTAGTGGGAAGCAGCCACATAGCACAGGGAGATCAGCTCGGTGCTTTGTGACCACCTAGAGGGGTGGGATAGGGAGGGTGGGAGGGAGGGAGATGCAAGAGGGAAGAGATATGGGAACATATGTATATGTATAGCTGATTCACTTTGTTATAAAGCAGAAACTAACACACCATTGTTTGTAAAGCAATTATACTCCAATAAAGATGTTAAAAAAATTTTTTTTAGTAAAAATAAAAATTACCTTAGAAATGAAGTGAATTGTAGCAGAGAAATACTCCAAGAGAAAGTATATGAAAACTGAATAACTATTTTCCTAAGTTATAAATTCTTAGGCCATTATGCTGATTTCAGACATAATTCCTTGTAAAATGCCCTGTGTCAATTTCCTGTTTGAAGCTGCCTTACTCTAATTACTTCCTCTTTGGTGACATGCGTGAGCCTCTATTTTTAATCACAACATTCCTCTCTGCCCATGTTTTAAATTTTAATTCCAGTTTCTGTCATTACATATTTACAATTCAATTCTTTCTTACACATATATTGAGACACACCATATTTTTTTCCTATCCTCAATACCTTTCAAAAAGGTACTTTTTCCAATTCAAAGTCTTGGTTGACATATACCAGGAAAAAAGAAAAAATGACAGAGTAAAGCTAGAAACATGAGAGCAAATGGTACCGGAAAGCAAAACCTAGAATTCAGTTTCTTGTATAAAGTAATAAATTATATAGCGTTTCTCAACCTCGGTGCTATTGAAAATCTGAGCAGGATAATTATTTGTTGTGGCGGTCTGTCCCGTGCACTGCAGAATGATTAGCAGTATCCCTGGCCTCTATCCATCAGATGCCGGTAGCACACACCCCCTGCCTCAACTCTGGCAATCGAAAACGCCAACAGGTATTGCCAAATGTGTCCAGGCTGCAAACACCCCTTGGTTGAAAACCAATGGTCTATAGACACCAACCTATTCGAAGTAGTTCAACAGTGCAAGAAAACAATTTGCTAAAGTGGAAAAGTAAGAAATACAGAAGTATTATGTTTCTATGGCAACCCCCATTTGTTTGCAGGATGCTTGGCATGGTTTCCCCATGC
This sequence comes from Balaenoptera physalus, assembly GCF_965194825.1. Lineage (NCBI taxonomy): Eukaryota > Metazoa > Chordata > Mammalia > Artiodactyla > Balaenopteridae > Balaenoptera > Balaenoptera physalus. The sequence continues at coordinate 9,868,286 of NC_138903.1, forward strand.
CTACCTCCTCTGAGTATCTGTCCTCCTGCTTGTTTCACGCTACTGATGCATGGCCACCACAGACACTAGAGTGATCTCTCTAAAACACATATCCAGTCTTGTTACACACTCAGGCTTAAAAATCACCAATTTACCCCATTCTCCACCGCAGGGTTTCTCAGCCTGGGCACTATTGACATTGAGGGCCAGATAATTCTTTGTTGTGGGCGCTGTCCTGTGCCTAGTAGAGTGTTTAGCAGCGTCCCTGGGTTCTCCCCCACTAGATGCCACTAGCACCTCCCCTGTTAGTAGGCAGAATAATGTCCCACCAAAGATATCCACGTCCTAATCTCTGGAACCTGTGAATATGTTAGCTTACACGGCAAGGGGGAATTAAGGCTGCAGGTAGAATTAAAGGTTGCTAATCAACTGACCTTAAAACAATGAGATTGCACAGGGAGATCAGCTCGGTGCTTTGTGACCACCTAGAGGGGTGGGATCAGGAGGGTGGGAGGGAGCCGCAAGAGGGAGGAGATATGGGGATATATGTATGCATATAGCTGATTCACTGTGTTATACAGCAAAAGCTAACACACCGTTGTCAAGCAGTTATACTCCAATAAAGATGTTAAAAAGAAATGAGATTATCTTGGATTATCCAGGTGAGTCCTATGTAATCACAAGCATCCTTAACAGAGTCTGAGGAAGAAATGACTGGAAGAAGAGTCAAAGAGATGCAACATGGCTGGCATTGAAGATGGAGGAAGGGGGACACTGGAAAAGCAAAGGAAACAGACCCTAGCGCCTTCAGAAGGAACATAGCTCTGCCAACACCTTGACTTTAGCCCAAGGAGACCTATTTCAGACTTCTGACCTCCACAAGTATAAGATAATAAATTTGTGTTGCTCTAACCCATATGTTTGGGGTAATTTGTTACAGCTGCAAAATGAAGCTAATACATCACCACCCCCAGTTGTGACAACCAAAACTGTCTTTGGACATTGCTAAATGTCCCCTGGGAACAAAACTGTCTCCAGGTTGAGAACCACTTCTCTACAAAACAGAGTCCAAACTCCTGAGACATGCACAGTGGGGCTCTTCATAATTAATGCTACCCAACCTGTTGAATACTATTATCCAACACACAGTGAGATACAGCCTATGCTCCAGGCACACCAAACTTCTAACTTCAAAAACACTCTATCAATACATCCTTTCACTTCCCTGCAGATTTGACGTCAAGAGGTGCTTTGGTCCTCCTGCCATTTTTACCTGAGCCTATAGTTACTTATTATTCCACAAACAGGTGTCTAATTTCTGGTTTCATTAGATTGTTATATAAAAAGCCATGTGGTTGCTACATACATTAAACTGCAGATATCTTAACCTCCTCCTCCAAACAAATTATTGCACTTAAGCCCCTCTAAGTCCTCTTTGTTGGAAACTCTAGCGTCACCAACACCTCTGTGCCTTTGCAGGTCCACTCCTTCCTATTTCATCAAGGAATCACTTCCCTTCTTCTTATAAGTGGCAGTCACCCTTGAAGATCAAGTTCAAGTGTTCTCTGCACAGTGAAGCCTTTCAAGACTCCTCAAAGCACGGTGAATCGCATCCCCCAGTCCCTCACTGTGCTGACCCTTCTGCACTGCAGCTATTGGTTGACTCATCCATCCTCCTCCTTAGACTCTTTAAGGGGTGACACCATATTTTAGCCTCTCGGCATTCCTGGTAAATAGAGAAATGCTTGTGCTCAAGAAGTTCTTGGGGCGTAAATGAAGAAAAGAAGTCATGAAGAGAGAAATAATTTTAGTTATGGGTTATCGAGGCTGGCAAACTCTATGTCAGCTATGAGCATAATCTCAGCTCTGATCCAAAAGAATTAGGAGAACCCCAGAGTTAGAATGAGACCTTACTCCCTTGTTTATGATCTGAGTCAAGGACAGAGCCTGGCTGCTAAGAACAAAGTTGAGAAGTATATACCAATTGTGTTACCATGTACCATTTATCCCTTTGTCTTCTCCCTTTTTCTACTCAGTAGATATTCTACCCAGCATGTCCATGAATCAGATTTTGTTAAAGCAATCCTAAAACACACAGTAAGGAAATGTTGAGTTGTAGCTGACTTTGTCTAACACCTCCTGGTTTTAGGCCATAAAAATGCCATTTGTGAGCTCTGAGTGAGCACAGGGCATAGAGCTACAGGCATTTATGCGAGTCGTGGGAGCAGGAGCCCTTGTACGAACAATTTAGTTTAAAACCAGAGAATCTGCTGAAAGAACTAAGTAGAAATGGATGTGATCCACTACTGGCTACACCTGAATGAAGGTGAATTCTCAGGTTTGCCTATGGATTCAATGGAAGAGAAACTGAAAAGTTGAATAAACCATAAGAGATCCGCGGAATCTGCAGGCAACACTCAAGAGGGATCCACATGCTTTTGGAATGGGAAGACGTCCCCAAGGAAACTTTCTGCCAGCTGAAAGCACTCTGTGGGCAGTCAAGATGGCCATGATGAGGGGGGCTACATTCAACTCACTGGTGTAGTAGTTCTCAACTGGGGCCGTTTTGACCCTCAGAGGACATCCAGCAGTGCCTGCAGACACTTTTCATTGTCACACTGGTGGGGAGGCTGCTATTCGCATCTAGTGGGTAGAGGCCCAGGATGCTGCTGAACATCCTACAATGCACAGGACGGCGCCCAAGGCAAAGAATCGTTCAGCCACAACTGTCAGTAGTGCAGAGGCAGAGAAACCCTGAACCAGAGCAACCAAGAAAAGCCTAAGAACCAATTCTGTACGATCCAAATCTCCCCTCCAGGGCCCATAAGTAACCTTGCAAGGTGTTCATCTGCTGGACTTTTGACATCATTAGTAAAGATTCTCTTTTAGGACAAAGGACCTAGCTTGCTTTCAAACGAGAAGGACAAGCAGTGCTCAATAGGATGAATTTCCTTGGTTTTTGAGAGGGTTCCAGGGCATTAAACCTTTGAAAGGTAATCCAAGCCATTAAATTCCAGACCCCGGGGTTATGTTAGGATATCTGGGACTCTATTAAACAAAACCAGCCTTGGACCTTCATGCCAGGATTCCATCCAGTCATTCCATGTCTGCCTCAAGAATAAAGGGATTACACACACACACACACACACACACGAACATTTTATGAGAAAATTTTGTTCTTTTGCTAGATGGCTATGTACTTAGTTTTAAACCACTGCAAAAGAGGTGAAAGTCATGGTAGGTTAGCTTGCAGACTGCCCCAACACTGCACAGAACAGTTTGAAACCACCCAGTATTGATGAAGTTCAGATACTTGTCCATTGATTATGAAATTTTAATGGATAAGAAGAAAATTTCTAACCAGTTGTGATCATCTACAGTAGACTGCCTTTCGGTCATAAGAGCAACAAACAGCATCTATATACTATATTCCAAGTATGTACAGTTGCTAAGAAAAAGCAGAGACGTTCTTAGTGATGTAATTGGTTTAAACATGAATGTCAGTGGCTGTCCAGTCCAAGAACTTGGCTTGCTTTTGCATTTCTCTCTCTTTCTCTCAACTCCTACAGATTAATCAGATAACGTGTGCTTCTGATATAGAGAAGGAATCCAGGCCCTTCTAAAGACCAACAGAAATTCAATATTTAGATTCTTGACCCTCTTTCTAATGCTAAGTTCCCTGGTTTGGAGAGAATCTCTTGCTCTCCTACTTGACTTTTCTCTCTACTGCCTATCTTCCTCAAGAAAATGGGCAGAACAGTCAGCAGTGTTTGTTAGTTTTTGTAATCCATGCTCCCCACCCAACAGCAGCAGTTACTTTGACACAGTAACTAATATTTTACTAATATGTGATACGAGTATTTCTGATAAATACTGCTGATTTTTCTAAGGCAGTCTAATAAAAGCCAAAATTTCACAGTCATCTCATGTTAACAGAGCAAGGTATGATGTTGGATACTATTTTCTAGTCGTTTTTCTTGGTTGTGTTTCCTTTATTTAGTCTAAATTTCCAGCAATTACATGGTATTTCATTTCATTTCTGTAATTCTAACTGTACTTTAAAACATTTAATTACAATGGATGGAATCTCTCCTTATGGAAACAGATCCAAGGCAAATCTATAGAGTTTGTGGACTGAAAGAGATTAGGAGTTGTTCATTTTTAAAACAACTAGTATTTATTCTCTAAAAGCATGCAGCTTTCCAAGTACCCATCAACCACAGTTTCCCATTAGCTCTGTTCTCCATTCTTCTAAACCAGAGAGCAAACGTTTTTAAAGGTACCAAATACCTCCCTCTGAGTTCTCTATTTACTAACGATTCCTGATTCATGTGTATTTCACTAACTACTAGTAGCCCTTAGTGGAATTTGGGCATATTTCCATGATCTTTCATAGCCTTAAGCAGAGATTTTTTTTTTCTCCAGGATTAAACTAGTACTCAGTACCATAGCTCTCTGAAAGCAGACCTTTAGGGAGAAGAAAAGATCAAAACTAGAGAATTCTAGTAGTTACTCCCCCAAACACACAGACCTACACACACACATATCAACAACACCCTCAAGAATAATGTTCCTGAATTCTCTGTAAAACAACCAGATGGCAGAAACATTTCAAAATATATTTCCTCCAATCCTGACAAACAGCTTGGAAATAGATCATGTGAGTTCCAAAAAAATATCAACATTGGGTGAAGGGATAAGATGACCCTTGGAAATCACCTGCAGCGCAAAAAGGAAAGCACCTCTTCCTCTAGCTCCTTCCACTGCTCCAAAGTGGAGCCAAGAAGTCCTAACGAGACACGTGTGGGTGGCCACTAGGGACGTCCCATTTGCAGACACCATTTAACCAGCCAAAGAGGAACAGCCACACCAGGAAAACCCCGCAGTGGGTCCCTGGCTCTGTAAGTGAGAAGGAATTAAAGAACTTCCCAGGTGTCCAGCCTTGGGCCATGAGGACACGAGGCACCGGACCCTACCTCGGACTTCCACACGACATAGGGTTGGCCGTGGCTGTCGGGTGGGGACTGGAACTTTCTTTGCTGGAGCCACCTCCTGGGAGAAGCGAAGATGCCGTTGGGGCCTCCCCCGGAGGAGCAGAGGATGGTGCTGCGGCCACTGCCCGGCCCGGCTAGGACTGAAGGCAGGTCCCATACCATGCTCTTCTTGAGGCCGCTGCGACCAAGGGGGACCTCATAGTCAAAGTGGAAGCTGCCAGAAGGTGACTTCTCCAGAGGGGTGCTGGGTGTGGAGAAGGACGAGCAGAGGGGTCTAGGGGACGGGAGTCGGTTGGCCCGGGGAGGCGGGCCCCGGGGAGAGGACGCCAAGCGAGAGCCGAGACCCTCGGCCAGGGACAGCGGGGAGCAGACGCGGCCCCCGGTGGCCCCCCGCGAGCCGCCCTCTGAGCCCGCCTCGCCCCCGCAGCCGCCGATCAGAGCCGGGTCCAGGCTGCGGGTCTGGCGAAGCTTCCTCTTGGAGAAGCCCTTGGCCGAGGCCGCGCTGCCCGAGGCCGGCGAGGAGCAGGAGAAGACACTGTGGAGGAGGCTCTGCGCGGACATCTCGGCGGGGCTGTGCCTGAGGGCCACCCTCTTCCAGCTCTCGGAACTGCTAGCGCTTTGGGGCGCAGAAAGCAAGGGGGCTCAGGCGAGGCTGCCAGGCGGGGTCGGGCCAAGGCTCGCCGAGGCCGGTGGAGGGCAGTTCCCGGCTCACGCGCCACCAGCGCGCTCCAAGTGCCCCGGCGGGGGCAGAAGCAGGAGATCCATCACCAGCCTTCTAGGAAAAGGGGTGAGGAGGGAGGGCTCCTTCGGTCGCCAGAACCTTCTCCCAGAGCCTAAGTCACGAAAAGGGTAAGGAAGAGGAGGAGGAAGGTCAGGCGCTCGCTGGGTTCCCAGCTCCGGCGGCCAGCGCCACTCCCCCTTCCCAGCTGAGGCAGGAGATGCCGCGCTCCCGCTCCCAGGCTCTGGACAGCCTCGATGTCTCCAGCAAGCTCCTCCTCGCGCCCTAAGGACGGTCCCGAGGGCTGGGGAGGAGGCCTCCTGGGCGTGCGCCCAGGGCGCGTCCCTCGCGCTCTCGGCGCAGTGAGAGGGACTTCCTCCCGCGCTGGAGCTGGGCACCCGGGCTGCGCCCCCGTGCACCGTCGCCGTATCCGGGCCTCTGAAGCTACGCGTCTGGTCGCCACTTGGCTGATGAGCCCACTCCTCTGACTGGCTAGGCGCAAGAGTGTCTCCAAGTTCCAGGTTCCCCCGAGGTGCCGGTCTCGCTACAAAGTGGGGACACGGAGCGCGCAGCGCCCAGGGCCTTCCAAGGGCTGAGCGGCTAGGGTGGGAGAGAATTCCCAGCTGCGCTCAGGGAGCTAAGGGGACAACCACAGGGTCGGCTGTCCATGACCCGCCGGAGAGGGGCTCTTGATATTCTCAGCCCAGCCTTGGGCCCAGGGCAGGCGCGGAGATGTCCCCGCACGCTCGCGCTAGAGGCAGCGGGAAGGGGGCGGCCCGGACGGGTAGGGCGGGAGGGAAGCCAGGTCTGGAGCTGGGGCGGAGCCAGGAGCAGGAGAAAGCAGAACGTGGAGTTTTCCAGGCACCAAACCTGGGAGCGGCGCAGAGAGAGCACCGCTCACCACCGGTACCGGGTCTCCTGGGGAGAAAGCCCCAAGGACGGAAGTGCGGACCTTCTCCCCCGTCTCCCCTCCCCCAGATCGAAGGGGGCGCCAGCTCCGCTCACGTTTCTGGAAAGGAAGGGAAGTGTCAGATTGCACCCCACCCACTGGTGTCAGATGGATAGCCCGAGACGGCTGCTCTGAAGTTGGAGATAAATCTCCTGCCTTCCTTTTCTCCGCCCTGCTGTTTTTGTTTTTTAAAAGGGAGGATAGAGATTCAGTTCAAATGTAGTGGCTGCCGATGAATGGGCTGGAGCTGGGGACCTACTAAGAAAAGGAGGGGAAGGGGGAGGGGTCCTCGCCATGTAAGGGTCGTGCAGTAACTGTACTCGAGGAGGAGGGGTGAGTGAGGCCGAGCAGGGGGCAGGCGCCCGGCGCAGCGTCAGCCCAAAGGCTGCGGAGATTGGCGCTCACAAAGCGATCGGTCTCCGGGTTCTGCTGTGGGACGCCTTTGGGCGCAGCGCGCAGCGGCCACATTCCTGGGAAGCTGGAAAACGCTGGCGATGTCAATGTTCCCTGCTTGAAAACAAGCCTGGGAGCACCTTCCCCCGCTACTGTCCCACCCCTAGAATCTATAAAGCGCGAAGCCTCGCCCGCTTCTCGGAGGGCTTTTTGACGTAACATTTAAGTTTTGCGACGCATCTCACAACCATCTCAGCAGTGGAGCAGAGAGAATGTTGGAAATGCCTGCGTACTTTATTTAACTGTGTTCGTGTGTCCTCTTTTACCACTTCTGGGTGAAGAGAACTTTATACAAATGTAAAGGTGACTTTCTTTTACCATTACTTTTATTAAAGAAAAAAAAACTTACAGTGAACTTGTAAATACAAGTGTTTGACACAAACATTCGCCGTGTTGTGTATAACATCAGAATTGTCCAACTTTGATTTTGGAAGGCTTGTTTCATTCCCTATAAAATTTTCAGGGGGAAATTTAATGTCTTTCTCTTCTTAAAAAACGTGTTCGACGGTCCTAGGTATTTGACTGTCTAGGAGGGGTCACGTCATGAAATCTAATTAACAGAAGAATTCGATACCTCCATAAAGGGCTTCATTCGGACCCCAGGATCTCTGACCTACCCGTTTTTGTAAACGCAGCGGAACCCACTGCGCTCAGGGAGTTCCCTCCTGTAACTTTATGACCTATCTGCTGCCACAAGACAAAAATGAGATACAAATTTCCCATCATCCTCAATGCCGCCCATCTCTTCTCACCCTGAAACATAAGTACTCTTTTCAGTGGCTGACGATTAGATGTGCTGTGGAGAGACACAGCCTTTAAAATTGCTTCCTTTCCTGCATGACTACACACGCCAAATTACATTTGGGGGATTGTTGTCATTTGCTTCCTTCCCTCCTCAAACAAGTCACAGTAGAAGTAAAAGAGGGCGGGTCTTGCCTGCCCTTTCCTTAGTTAACAATATCATGTAACTTGTCACTAGTAAACATTTAATGTCTCTACCATTTGGATACCAGTGCATGGAACTGGTTATGCTTCATTGGATTTTGGTATTTGGAGTAGATGGTTAGCAAAGTCACACGTCACAGGACCACTTACAACTCAGGTGGTTAAGCAAATGTAATTTATAATTTATATATGTGCTATTTCTCTAAGCCCAAAAGATGACCATGGGGTTGAAAATGCAACCCTGCCACAATGACGCAGGGCTAATAAGAATACCCTCCAGGCAGGAAGTCATACATGCTTGGTCATGGATGTTGGGGAGCCAGTGAGCAGAGGCTTAGAGCAAACGCATCCAGTTCATTCATCATCTTATTTCCAACAGGTCCTGACTCTCCATTAGCCTGGAGCTTGCCTCAGCATAGGGAATAATGAATAAATTGCTTTGAATATCCATAAAGTTAAGCTCTGGCTCCTTTTTAAAAACCCGGTGTAAGTATATATGCTTTTAAAACACACGGGGAAAATGTAATGGCACTTCTGGAAAGAAAGATTTTATAAGAAAATTATTTGGATTTTTTAAATGGTATTTTTAAAACTATTGTGATTTCCAATCTGACTGCTATTAGGCTTATTTTGCAGTCATTTTGGTGTATGGCTTATTCATGCATTCCTAGTTAGGGCATCCTATTTTACTGTTGTTTGTTATATAATCCCTTTGCTTATACAGACCCAACTCACACTGGCCTTTCTGACTGACTGCCATTTTATGCCAGACTTGATTAAGGAAGATCTGGGTTTCATTTACCAATTTCAAAAATGACTGGTTTTGTTATGTTGATCCCCAGAATCTTTCTTACAATTCATCAGCCTGCTTCAGAAGCAATATAACTGGTAGTTTAGAAATAAATGGTTTTGAATGCATATACTTTAAAAATCAGGTGTCTAAGACTTTGCTCCTTTATTAGGGCATTTGATGTTGAAAAGTAGTGTCCATATTTGTTTTTGGTTTTGTTTTTTTCCTCAGAGCCGAAGTTAATCAAAGCCTAAGGATACCTTTTATTAAAGGGCAGAACAGTGTGTTCACTGTTCCTTCCCTGTTGTAATTATCCTAGAAACTCAGGATAAAAAATATATCTATTCCATCTGGTCATGGCACAAGAATATTCTAATGAAAGTTCTAGAGACCTTGACATCAAGGTATCCTCTTATCAAGGATCCTCGAAAATTCATCAGTGTTCTTTCTATTCCCTTGAGACACTGTTCTACAAACACATACATCTTACTACCAAAGAATATATTCTGCTAAACCTAAATTTCCCTTTTCTTAACTTTATCCCTTGAAATTTTTCTTATCTCCAGCCAAAATTCCTCTTTCCCCTTGGTGTCTAGACCCTCAAGCTATCTGTAGATTTCTATCATGCCCCTTGGGTCTGACTTTGTGGTTTGGCTACACTATAAAGTTCATATTTTGCTTTAAAACCATCATTGTAGATGATCTCCTCTGGACTGCCTCCAGTTGCTTATTTCTTTATAGTCCTGAGGTCCAATATTCCAGGTTAGGGCATCCTATTTTACCCTTGTTTGTTATATAATCCCATTGCTTATATAGTCCCAAATCACATTGAACTTCCTGATTGACTGCCATATAATATTTCAGACCTCTATCTGATTGGCTCCCAAGTCAGGCAACATCACTGATTTTTGTTTCATCCTGCCCATGTCTCTCAAACTGATTGTGATCCCTCTGATATCATTTCTACATTCTTAGTGGTATCTGGGGTAAACAATTCACAGCATCTCACTCTCCCACAGAAGAAGTCAAAGGTTCTGCCTCCAAGCTACTGAAACATGAAAAGGAGGACATGATTTTAATCTGTGTGATGTGGAATATATGAGAAACGGGTGGAGAACTTTTACAGGACTTAAGAATTCTAATTACATTAAATAGCAATAGTGTCCCATGCCTAAATTACTTCTTGATTATAAGCTAGGAATTTTTTGCAGCTGAATCAAGAGTGTTTCTTTAAATTCCTATCCTAGGATCTCCCTGAACGAATATAATAGCCAAGAACTTAAATTACAAATGACGGATAACAGTGGAGGTAAATTTCAAGTCGCAGGATAATCCTGTATGAGTAAGATTAGCAAAAACTCACTTTGTTAAACACCAACCCAGCACTGAGGAACACTGATCACTTTCCAAAGACGGAAATGGTGTCATAGTTATTCTCTAGATGGTGAATATAATGATTTGCAAGATAAAAGGGTATTTGAGAGATTGAGTCCTAACTGGTACTGTGATGTGAAAAGACTAAGATATAAGTTCAACTCTCTACCTTAAAGAACAATTTAATATTATAATACCTAAAGAAATATCCAGAAAAAAAAATATTTATGCCAACACTAAAGGGAAAAAGCACCAAACATGTCCATACCATTTGGTAACTCGAATTTAGTGTTGTATTCAAGATTATCTACTCAAACAGCTTGGTCCTAACCCTTCAATCAATTGTTAATATAACAATATAAGAACAACTAACACTTGTTGGAACTTCCTATATGGCAGGCACTGGGCTGAAAATATGCATGCACTATCCAAATCAACAGATACACACACACACACACACACACACACAGAGAGAGAGAGAGAGAGAGAGAGAGAGAGAGAGAGAGAGAGCGCTATAATACTTAACCCCCGGTTCTACAGATGAAGAAACCCAAGATGTAGAAGCATCTAAACCCCTAGTTAAGTGGCTAGTATTCAGATCCATGTGATCTAACCTCGACTTCTAGCTCTTGCAGGACTAGAATTGCAGATTAAGAAGCCGTTCCATTTGGAAGTGCTTTGGGACCATGTCTGAATGGATTTCAATCTGTTGATTTCTTATCTAGCTGTATGACCTTGAGCACATCACTTCACAACTCTCATCCTCACTTCCCAGTCTACGAAATCATGTTCACTTCAGAAGGCTGTCGAGATGAGTAAAGGACCTAATGTATGCAGCATGCTTAGCACAGAGCATCCTGGAGAGAATAAGCACAGTGATGGGCGTTATTACTATAATCTATACAAAATCAATAATTTTAAAATTACTTTACGAATCCAGCTACACTAAATGACCATCCCTAATGCGAGTTCACCTGGTCTTACACCCAAAAGATCTAGTCAAACCTTTCTAATTTGCTAATGAATCCTTTGTTTAAAACTGTTTGTGAAAGGCCCGTGGTCGACCCAGTAAATAGTCTAGCTGGGATTTTCACCACCCTCCCCAAGTTTTAGAGGTGTTGTCAATACCAACTAAATAATACCAATACGTTCTTTCAAGGCAGGGCACTTTTTTGAGTCAAGTGAAAGTTTGGGATTCTCTATATTCAGATCAGCGTGTAGAAAATTTTTGCCCTCTGTTACGTTTATATACCAACAGGTCAGTTTTTTGACTCAATATTTTGGATCAGTTTCACATTTCCCAGAATTGGAACCATGAACTCTCTCTTTAAAGCAGGCACCAAGTTGAGGTTTTCATACTCATCTAGTTAACCTCAAGATCTGTGACAATTTCTTCTGGTACTATATTCAGAAACCTAAATGACTATTCTTATTCGTATTTCTCACTTTCCCCCTACTTTGTGTGTCTAATTCCACCATCCCTTACCAATTATGAACTTAAAAAAAAGCAAAATCAATGGAGAGAAAAAAAGTCCTGTTTCTGTGTTAGCACCTACAATGAACACACAAAAAGCCACTTGCAACACCATTCATTCTCTCATTTTCTGTGCAAATATTAGCAACGTCTTCTATGTTTTCTAGTGTTTCATCTTTATCTTCTCAACTTTAAAAAGCAGTTTTGCATACACACATTGTTCTACCCTATTACTTGTTTATTTTTCCAGCTGGTATGAGTACAGTATTTCTAAATATCAACTCTTCTGTTTTCAGGATACTCATTAATGAGGCAGGTAAAAAGCAAGGTCGTATAAAACTCTTAAGCCAGGTTGCAGTTTAGATGTGCATAGCAGAGTTTCAGGGACCAAAGCATGAAACAAACAATTGTTGTTTACCTGCAGCCAGCATTTGAAAGAGTCTTCCAACACTAAATCCGAAATATGTGACCATCATCACTTTTGGTTTTGGCTTTGAAACTTGATCTCAAGAGATTTTTAATAATAATACAAGTTGGCTGACAACCAAATTTAATTTCGGTTTATAAACATTTTTGAACATGCGTTTTGTGCCAGTGGCATTCCTTCTTTGTTAGTTTTACTTTCTTCTGTCTTTGTGGGTGAAGATGCACTTGGAGTCTCAAAGTAAGTTAATTTTTTCTGAACCTGGTACATGGTTCAGCTATACTTAGTTACTTAAAGTAGTTTTTAAAACCTTCCCAAAGCGTATGTTTTAGAACTACTTTCGAGGATGAAGAATTATATAATAATGTAAACAGGCTTTAATATTTTGTTATTACTCTAAAATTTTCACAGTCTAAACATTTTTCAATATGTCTGATTTTTAAAGTAACTGAATAATACAGATTTTTTTCCTCTGAAAACTTTATTTTTTTCCCCAGAATCTTCACTTCTCTATATTGAATGGAAGTGGGAGAACCTATTTGCCCACTATCTTTTTCTAATGACAAGATGGGATGGTGTATAGAAGGGAGAGGAGAAAAGAAAAACAATTGGTACTGTGATTGAGGTATGCATTTTTTTCTCATCTACTTTACTGAGGAGTAATCTACATACACTAAACTGCACCAATGAGCTTTGATAGCTGTGTGTACCTATGAAGCCACCACCACAATCAAGATACAGAACATTCCCATCACATCCCGGGTATGCTTTTATTAACGTTCCATGAACATTAACCACTAGATTTTGCACTGTATAATGGTTGAATTGTGCCTTCAGTCAGTATAGAAAGGCAAGGAGAATTACATAGAGAGCAGGGCTTTTTACCTCTTGTACTGAGTTGAATTGTATTCCTCCCAAAAGATATGTCCAAGTCCTAACTGCTGTAGCCAATGAATGTGACCTTATTTGGAAATAGGGTCCTTGAAGATGTAATGAGGTTAAGATTAGGTTAGACTGGATTAGGGTGAGTCTTAAATTCAATGACTGGTGTCTTTATAAGAGAAAGGAGAGGGCAATTTGAATACACACACACACACACACACACACACACACACACACACACACACACACACACAAACACACACAGGAAAAGGCCATGTGAAAATGGAGGCAGAGGTTGGAGTGATGTGTCTACAAATCAAGGAACACCAAGGACTGCCAGCAACCACAGGAAGCTAGGAGAGAGGCATGAAACAGATTCTCCCTTACAGCCTCCAGAAGGAACCAATCCTCTTGACACCTTGATTTCAGACTTCTGGCCTCCTTAACCGTGAGAGAATAAATTTCTGTTGTTTTAAACCACCCAGTTTGTAGAACTTTGTTACACTTCTTAAGCATAATATGTCACAGTTTGGTTCTCATTCTTTCTAACATTTTAATAAAACCCAGAGCCAAGAATTCATTGAGCAAAAAGCAATCCCAAAGATTTTAAAAACAGGGCAAGAGAATGGCTAATGAATGCTTTTCAGTGTTTCATTTTAAAAGAAAGGAGAACAACGGTCAATGGCACATCCTGCCTAGGTGCTAAGCATGCTGACATCATTGTCATAGCAGCAGCTGAGCTGCAGGTGGGTCCCCCACATGGTTCCAGCCCTCCTTCAAGATGAAGCTCACTTTGCCTCCTCAGGAAACTTCTGCCCTTCTGTGCATTTGTTTCATGAAAGGTACTTGGGGCTTGGTTTTGTAATTGATCAGCAACACAGAGAAGTGTATCACAGGCTCAAGCTAGAGAGAGACACTAAAGTCCAGAGGGCTGTGACGCTTTAGGGTACCTTTTTTGGTGTTTAATTCACTCTGCATTAAAGGGGCTGAGCACACACATCAGGCGCAAATGCTAGAATGGACCTAAGAGAAATGCCTTTGAAAGGACAGATGGGAGCTGATCAAACTCAACAGGCATGGAGAACCAAATCCTGGTAAGGTTTGCTCTAGAGAGAACCTCCAGGGATCTAGTTGAAAAAAGAGAGCTGCTCAGGTTCATAGCTGGATGCCCTTCATTTGCCTCCTGTACGATTTATTGGGAATTCCTTGGGTATTTTTCACAGTTCACTGCTTTGTGGCGTGACAAAGATTAGAGACATACCAAAGAACTCCCACCCCCCTTTAAAGATATAGGAATGGAAATAAGACACTCAAGGATTGTAATAAGCAGGCTGTGAATCAGGGAGCCAAATTTAAGGGATTTCCTTCTTTTTTAAATAGAAATGGTTTTTATAAAGCAATGTCATGGAGTTGGCAAATGCAAACTGTCAGAAGTTGTTGAAGATTTACAGTGCAGTGAGGGAAACAGAGAAATTAGAATCATAGATCTAATTTTTAATCCAGGCTTGGCTACTAACTAGCCCAGTCAACTAACCTTGAGCAAAATAAATCCCTCCTCAACTTCCAGGTCTCAGCTCAAACTGAGACCTGGAAGCTGAGAAGCTCTCCTTGACTTCTCATTCCTGGGCTAAATTAGGTAGATGTTATATGCTTTCTTACTCTCAGACCTTTTCTTCATCATAGCACTTATATATGGTATTTATTAATGCAATTATATATGTTTAAGCTCTGACATCGCCAAGATTTTAAGTTTCATGAAGCAAGAGCCATCACTGATTGGTTTCCTCTTGTATTCCCAGTGCTGAAACAGTTCATATCACATAAGAATAAGGGCTCAATCAATAATCATAAATCCACCTCCCAGCCCCAGTCTCCTCATCTGGAATTTGGCTTTTCAGGTCCCTGCTGGCTCTTACCTTCTGTGTCTCAGAAAACTTGGAATTATCCTCAGGCACCAGAGGAAGGTATCTTTGTTGATTTGACTTGTTGTGGAAGAACTAAAACAACAATAATGATATAAGCATCTGCTTATCAAAACTGTTGCTATTTCATTAAATGCATGGTCTTTGAGTTGGACATCAAGTTTGAGTCCTAGGTGTGTGTGTGTGTGAGAGAGAGAGAGAGAGAGACAGAGACAGAGACAGAAAGAGAGAGGGTGGGAGGGAGACCAACCAACCTTGGGTAAAGTTATTTAATTCTTCAGAGACTCATTACTTTCTTTGATACATGGACTTAATAGCTATGAGGTATAAAGCATTTAGTACATTTTCTGACATATAACAAACACATAATAACTGTTACCTATTATTAATAAAATTTATTAGCATGAAATATAGAAATAAGGCACATAGTATGGTTTGTCTATGGTCCTCACAACTTGATGAGGTAGTTATTATCTTCACTGTCCAAATGAGGAAACTGAGTCACTAACAGGTTAAAAACTTGCCTAAGTGATCTAGTAAATGGTAGACCCAGGATTTATACAAGTTAGCTTGTCAATGATGGAGCCAGTAAGCTAGTCCCAACAGACAATACTAACTGGGTTTTTAAAATATGCTTTCTATGGAAGATGGCTGGCAAACAAAAAAGAAACGCTAATCTCCTCATTCACACTATCTAGACCACGAAGCCAAGACTGGGGGTGTCTGGGTGTGGGGGTCAGGTGTGGAAGAAGGGAGAAAGGAGGGCTTACCATTTCAAAAGCACCTATTCCATGTCAAGAACTTTACGCAGATTATTTCTACACAATATTGCTGTGATGTGAATATTCTTATTCCCATTTCATAAATCAGTGATTCACACCCACACCTGTGCAATGTCAAAACCCATCTACTTCCCACTACACGTCATGAATATTGAATCTGGCTAAGAAGGACAAAAGATCACGGTCATCATAAAACATGAACAGGAATGTCATACATTTAATTTGAACTTGCCCTTCATACTTTCTGAATGCAGACGGGAATTAGGCAGCCTGAGCTGTGTTTCTTGTGTATATATTCAATTATTAAAAGAGTTCTAGCCTTTTTTCTTCCAGGATAAATCTTTAAATTTTTTTCCCAGGGTCACTATCTAGTGCTTTAAACATGTGCTCTTGGGCACTTTTCACCTGCTGCATATTCCTCTTAAGTTGTAAAGCCTGAAACTGGACACATCGCTCTTATTAGAGACATAAACAAGCTGTGTTTAGTTTGATTCATGTGTACTGAATAAGAAATTGAGTAGAAGGCCTTTATTCGCTTTTTATGATTCGCCTGATGTCCCTAGGGTGGTGGTAAGCTCATCAAATTCTTTTTATTTATAAAGTGAGGGAGGCCAATTCTAACAAACTGGGTTTTAAGGTTATGAGAAGTTACTGTTACTAAATTCCCTTTTATTATTCAGAAGGGCTCCTTTTGCCCAGATGAGTTCTCATCAATGGAAAAGTCAGTGTACTTGAGCCAGATGATCCTTGAGGCATTTCCAATTGATGCTGGAGCAAATGGTGTCTTTCTAAATGGAGATTGATTTGATAAAGGAGGGCGGGCCAAGAAAGAATCTATTTGGCTCAAACGTGACAAAATGTGGATCATTAAGAAAATAGAAAAAAGTATGCTTAAACTACTCGAGAGCCTGATTGAGGAAATAATCAACTATCATTTGATTGTATAAACCTTTTATTCAAAAAGTCCTGAATTCTTTAAAAAGCATAATATCCTTTATTGACAATAAACACAGCTCAGCAATGCCAAGGCAATATTTTATGCATTCAGTATGTCCTCAGATCTGTGCCTCTTTCTTTGACCTAGTTGTTAGTATCTCCACCAGCAATGAGACTCATACAAGTAGGAAAAGCACAGTATCTAGTCCATTTACTTAAGAAATGGAGAAATCCGTGGGACAAAAATGACAAGTGACATGCCTATGATAAGAGATATTGCATTCTATTCATTTCTTAGCCTCAGAATATTCTACAATGCCTGATACAAGATAGGCACTAATTAAAATGAAAAAAAATGAATGAATTTGAGTGAATGAATGAGAGATTACTGGAGCTAGAATTCTTGCCACCTGACACACCGAGGTCATCCTCTGTAACGTTGTTCTGAATTGCATCTGTGACATTAATTAGCTCAGTTCATTTTTTAAAACATCTTTATTGAGATATGCGTCACATACCATAAGAGTCACCATTTTCAGCTCAGTTCATTAACTCAGCTTAGCCAAACAGTGCTGAGTTATATATATGTATTTAAAGTCTGCTTCAAGATTTGTTGAGAGACGGGGTGAATATACACAGCTAAAACTAGTTTTGGAATCCATCCCTTGATTTATTTGTTAATGTATCCCTTGAGACCACCAATTGAGAAATGAGTATATTTTCCAAAATATATATTGGCTATAACTAAAAGAGGGGTGGTTTTTTTGGGGTACATTTTTAACTTAGTGGAGAAATCATTACAATGATGAGGAGATTGCTTTTTTTTCAGTCAGAATCTTGCTAGAAAAAAAGAGCTTCCAAAAGAGAGTCATGGGATTTTCAGATGATTGACCAGATCCAGAGGCTAAGACTTCTAAGGAGAAGCCAGATGGATTTACTACTACCGATTTCCAGAAAGATAAAGTATTTGTTTTCATAGATTGCTTCAGTGTCCTGGTTTGACATTTACTCTTGTATTAAAAGGCAAATTAAAAACACTGGAAATGAAAGGGCCAGATAAAACATAATCCCAAACTACCCTGGAGGGACAAAGTAATTGATAATGATGACTTAGAGCCCCCTTTTGCAGCCCTGGACAGCTAGCGTTCCGAGCACTATTTGGTTGGTGCCTCTCTTTATTTGAAAAGATTTAATCCATGGTCAACCAGCTTCTTTCTCTTCTAGAGCTCAAACTATTAGTCTAATGCAGAACATTATCAACTTTTTAAAGGTAGACATTGAACTCAATGACACTTTCATTTGATAAGATTGAAAGCCAAATGAAAGTGACCTGCTGGTGAGAAAGACCTTTTCTCCTCCTCTTTCTTTCCTTTGTCAGCTTTTTTGTTCTATTGCTAACAGAAATGAAACTTCTTCCAAAATGTAGCCCCTTTTGTGTGGCAATCACAGGACACCTTGGAAATACTGATTTTCACACATGATCTTTCTAGAGAAAGAAACTTCGGCACAGATCTCTTGACTGACCTGTCTCAAATTAGTCAAATAGTTTTCAAACTCAAATAGTTTTCAGTAGGTGGGTTTGAACCTTCAAGTTCTAGTCAAAGCATCTCTTGAGATATTTCACCCCAAAACGGGTGATCATGGCTTTATACGCATATTCAAACAGTCAACAAGTATTTATTGAGCAACCACTTATGCACCAGGAATTCTCCTCTGTGCTGGATATACAGCAGTAAACAGAAAAGAAAGTGTCCCTGCCTTCAAAGAGCTTACCAAATTGTAAAGAGAGGCACATGGCAAATACATAAGCAAGTTAATATATTGATATAATTTCAAGCCATGTGCTATAAAGAGTGGAAAACAGAGGGAATGATGGGCTGCTTTAGCTACAGTGATGAAAAAAGACCTTTCTGAGGAGTGGTAGCCGATTTGATATCTATTTGCCTGTAGAGAACTCAGACTAAGACAATAATCCAAAAGGCAAATGGTGGTGACCTTAAACACTCTGAGCAACCAAGGCAAATGGAAAGGGTAAGCCTTAATAGACCTGAAGCTTTCCCAAAGGCTCACTTCACTGTCCTTATGAGAAAAACAAAGTCTGGCTTCTCTTAAGGGACCTGTTAGAGGCTTTAAATAATCAATTGCCTTGATTGGCAATGGCATTTACCTTCAGGGGGCCAGGCATTCCAGTTCAACCCACAGATCTATAATCTCTCTGAAAAGACAGTACTTTTGTGATTTAAAAAGTGTCTTTGTAAAAGTACTTCACTTACACTCAAATTATAGTTTCCAAAACTAAATATAATTTTGGCACATATGCCACTGGCTGACTCCCCTGCATTGCATTTGCCTTTAAGGGCACGTTCACTTTCTAGTTCTCATGCTTTCAGACACTGCTGTCAGTTGGGTTCACAGCCCTGCAGGGGCAGTGTTTCAATGACCTCCCATGTTTTCATTAATTCTTAAAAAACTTTACACAAACATTTCTCTTCATATTAGGTTTTGCAAACCTTTGCCCTTGTGCCTTTTTTTCTTTCATAAAATCCTAAATTTGGTGCTTAGACTAATTTGACCTCAAAATATATCATCTTTTAAATAAACACAAGACTTGACAAGATCCAGAAACTGGTGCTGAAATGGAAGTCAGGATCCTCTCCAGTTTTCTGAGGCCAGGTCAACAGAGCTACAATTATCCCAATAACTCAACAAGGAAATAAAACACTCTATTTGGGATAAGGAAAACAAACAAACATTCAAGGGGAGTATCTATTTGGGGGGGAATTCATTATAGAGATCTCGATGAGTGCTACCTGAATTCTTCATCTGCCCAAATCTTCTGAGGTATTTTCTAGAGCCTATTTCACCTTGGGCTATGAAGATCAGCCCCAATGTCACAACTTCTTGGTCAGAAACATCCAAGAGAACTCAAACCATCAGCAGTAGAGGCACTAATTAAACAGGACTCCAAGATTCAAGGAGCCGCTCTGGACTCCAACTATGCTACTTTGGTCAAATCTCTAAACAAATGCTAGTCTGATGATGTGGATGGTGATAAAAATCCACTAATGAGTCAGGCATCTTTTCTCACTCGCTCATCCACAATGAGTGAGTGCTATGTAAGTATAAAATGACAATGCCATAGTAGTAAAATCAGTTTTTAAAAGAAAATAAACATGTGTCTTACAAAGCAAAGCTCAAATATGTAACTTTCATTACTTGTTAGGCTTTGAAGGAAATTTTGTAGAACACAATTTCCAAGCCGGTTGCCTCATTATTTCCACAGAAACCACAAGGGGAATTAACTAGGAGAGCTGAGCAGTTATACAAATAACTCACATGGAAAAATAGCAGCTTTTTAATGAATTTCCTGAGTATTGCAGCACTGTAGAGATGATTGAAGAATTCTTTTAAAAAGTGGGGCTGAACCAAGCAAGACTAGTTAATTAAGATACTAGCTCTTGGAACATATAAAGTTTATGCATATCAGTGGATCCTTCCTGGGACCAGGTTCTTTAGTCCAATTATCTATGAGACTCAAAGATAAATTAATCATTCCTGGAAAGATAATAGTTTAGAATCAAGACTGAGAGCTGAGGGGGTGGGGGGAGAAATTCCATCAACCCAGATTGTTTCCTCTCTGCCCAGCTGGGTTTTTAGGAATAGAAACATGGGAAGGGAGGGAAATAAAAAGGGTGGTGGGTCAGAAATTGCAGACTGACAGGTTGCGAAGGGATTTGCACCCTCTCAGGAGGGGTATGGAGGGATGCAGGGAGAGATGACAAATGAGAAAGCTCTTTCAGCTCCCCTGTTACAAGCACTGCTGGCTATCGAATACTGCAGTGCTAGGGAGATTGCATTGTTTTCTTCTTCATAGGCCACCATCTAGCAAATCATGCAAATAGCAAAGGCATATCCAAGAGGCAAAAGAGCAAAGGGTGAAGAGCACAGATGCTAGAATCAGGGCCAGGTTTATTTTCCGGTTCTGCTCCTTACCAGCTCTGTGCCTCCATTTCCTCCACTGAAAAATGGGACAATAGCCATCTTTGTTTCTGGGCTGTTACGAGAGTTCAATGAGTTAATACTTGTAAAATGCTTAGAACTGTGCCTGACACATGGTGAACACTCAATGAGTGTTTTTTAAATTAATAAGTACAGTTACACCTAACACTTTTTATTCTGTGTTTTGGTAGGTGTATCAGCTGACAGAAAACAGGAAGTATTTTGATTGCTCATAATTCATACTTCTATTTCTTTCTTTCCAAGTGTTTCTATTTTATAAAGAGCAACTTGTTATATTTCCATTTATTTTTACAATTTTTTAATTCTGGAAAAATTCTCTAATAGAGATTTCCACCCCCCCCCCCAAATTTTTTTTCTGAAATTAAACTGGTCTTCAGAAAGTTGATTAATCCATCATGGCCAACCAACATTTCTTTCCTTCATAACATGTACACACAATGCATTATAGGGACTGAAAATTTTTCCTCCTCTGTGAACTGCCTTGACTTTCTTTCACACTGGGGCTTTCAAAGAACCCATTTGTGAGTTTTTCTTTTTCTTTTTCTTTTTTTTGGCTGCGTCGAGTCTTAGTTGTGGCACGCAGGATCTTTCATTGAGGCATGCGGGCTCTTCGTTGCGATGCATGGGCTTCTCTCTAGTTGTGGCATGTGGGCTTCTCTCTAGTTGTGGCACGCGGGCTCCAGAGCGTGTGGGCTCATTAGTTGCAGCATGCAGCCTCTCTAGTTGTGGCGTGTGGGTTCCAGGGCACTTGGGCTCTGTAGTTTGTGGCAGGTGGGCTCTCTAGTTGAGGCACACGGGCTCTCTAGTTGTGGCACACAGGCTCAGTAGTTGCGGTGTGCAGGCTTAGTTGTCCCACAGCATGTGGGATCTTAGTTTCCCAACCAGGGATCGAACCAGTGTCCCCTGAATTGCAAGAAGGATTCTTAACCACTGGACCACCAGGGAAGTCTCCCATTTGTGATTTTACAGAAAGTTTTCTAATGAATAGTGCTGTTTTGAAGTTGAATACATTCATTCTGTGGAAAATATAAGTAACACGGCATGGAGAAGAGCAGGAAAATTTTGAGAGTAAACCAAAATATTTATATATTTGTCCATAAAAGATGTGCACCAGTGATCTTAGAATATATAGGAAAATGAGCTTTGCCCTCGATGCTAAGACCTACCTCCATTTGTAACAACATAAAGGACGCCATAAGCTTTCCTTTGTTACTGGGTCACCACAAAAATGTGAGCTGAGTGAATTGAGTGTGTTCTTAGCACTAACTTTAGCATCAAGTCTGGTGGTCTTTGTTGGAGCCAGACTTCTCTTGTTAACTCAAAATTTTTCTGGTGGGCTTCCCTGGTGGCGCAGTGGTTCAGAATCTGCCTGCCAATGCAGGGTACACGGGTTCGAGCCCTGGTCTGGGAAGATCCCACATGCCACGGAGCAACTGGGCCCGTGAGCCACAACTACTGAGCCTGCGCATCTGGAGCCTGTGCTCCGCAACAAGAGAGGCCGCGATAGTGAGAGGTGCGGCGCACGCACCGCGATGAAGAGTGGCCCCCGCTTGCCACAACTAGAGAAAGCCCTCGCACAGAAACGAAGACCCAACACAGCCGTAAATAAATAAATAAATAATTTTTTGAAAAAAAATTGTTTTGGCAAAATGTAAAATAGCTGCTTTATTATTCTTCATGTTTTGGAAAATACAGTTTCAAGTTAATACTACTCTTTGAAATTATCCTGTTTCTTACACTACCTCACTTTTATCTAGTTGCCCAGCATGCTTGCACCTTCAGTTTGAATATTCTGCTAATGATTTACATTTGATGAATTATATTTCCTCACACATACTTTAATGCCAATTTTTCCCCCAAAGAAAGTACTTTGAAAGGAATTGTACTAAATTTCAGCAAAGGAAGTGAACAAAATAATTGTTTTGCTACAATAATTTTTTACAGATTAAAGGAATTTAATTTACAGGTTAATTTAAAGAAAAAACTAATATATTTTTCTTCTAAATAATAATCTGTAATGTGTCCCAGTTATTTTCATGAACACCCATCAGCGCATATAGCGTCCTAGGGAATATAACTACCACTGGCTAGAAAAGTACCAGCAAATACTTTTCCTCTACAGCTATTTTTTTTTAATTTTAGAAAATAAAAGTAGTACATATTTTGCCCATCTCACTTTTGGCACAATGAGAAGAGACATAAGCTTCACAATATAAGTTATTTTGAGAGCAATCTCAAGTCCGCAATTAGGGGAAAAAAGCAGTAGCCCCAAAGGACTGGAGGAGAAGTAAGTGGTCAGCCTAGGAATTCCAAGACTGTCATAGAGAAGCACGATGCATTCAAAATGGAACCGAGTGAGGAGGTACGTTCTTTATTCTAGAACTTACAAGGCCTTGGTCAGCGCAGGGAGACATGCCTGCCTCCCCTGGCAAAAGAGGACTAAACCCCCTCTAGCTATGAAGTGGACAATTTAAGCCATTCTGAGGTTTTAAAAATGCAGTATTTCCTTCTCTGTGGTTGCATAAAAAATTTCAATTGATTGAAGATTTGGGGTGTTAATGAGGTACATTCCCCCATTTAAGGGAAATAAGGTACCCCTGGATACCTGTCCAATCCATCCCCTCCTCCACATCACTGCTGCCATTGCTGTGAACCGGGCCCTCACCATCTCACCCTTGACTCTGACCACTGCCTCCTAAATTTGTCTCCCTGACACCAGCTTCTTCCTCTTTCAGTTGCATTTACCTGGCCCAAAGTTTTATTCCAAAAATTCAGAATTTATCAGGACCCTCTCCCAGTTAAGCACCACATGACCATCACCAGCTCTCGGAAGCATGTGGTCTTAACCAGTCACAATCTAGCCCTGACTTGGCATTTCATCCTCACACCCTTCCCTTCTCCTAATGGCACCGCCTGGCTGCTATTAAAACACACCTCTTGTCACATCTTGGTATCTTAAAGAGTCCTTTTCCTCTTTTTGGAATGTGACCTCTAACTTCCTTAAAAATGTCTAACACTTACACCTGCTTCAAGAATCGAGGCCCAGCTTGAACTTCACTTCTATGAAGTCTCCTTCGTGGTTCTCATAACCTTCAGTACATGCCTTCATTACTGCATTTTCCACATTATGTTGTTAGTGTGGAAGTGTCTCCCCTGCTAGACTGTAAAGTAACAAGGAACACTGGCTTCAATTCATCTCGCTTTCCTAGTACTCAGCATGATACTTAGCTCTGAGCAGGTGCTTGAGAAATATTCATTTAATTGAATTGAATACTTAGCTTTAGTTAGCCATATGAAGAAATAAAGCAAGATATTTAAGCATTTTAAATTAATTTCAACTTAAATTTCTTTAAAATGAGGGAAGAAAGAGGAGCCTGATTAATTTCATTCCAAACCAATGACAATATGTTTCAAAAATTGGCTCTATTTATGAAGAAAAATAACTCAGACCGTTATCTCAAACCATTGTGTAAAAGTGGCCTCAAAATGAATTAAAAACCCCATAATGAAAGTCGCCCATGGAAAACAAAGCAGTGTTTAGAAGCAGTGAACTGAAAGTACACAAAAATAGATAGATCTTAAATATATAGAGTTAAGTAAAATCATAAGAAACAGAATCAGATCTTGCATGCAACAGCATTTATATAAATTAAAATCTTAAATATAAAAATGCAAAATAACAATGAATATTTTCCCAGAATACATTCTTATTCAGAGACATATATTAACCACGTTAGGGTGTATGCCTAAGGCAGGGTTGGGAATGAAGAAGAAAATTGACAAAATAAAACAGGAAAGAGACATCACTTGGGCTGATGAAAATAGTGGACTATGAAAGAGGATTTTTCAAGGGTATATGTCTATGTAAAGACATATATTGGACCTGTCAGGGTAGTGTAGTGTGAGAGGAAAATAAAGGGAAAGAATAAATTTTTTAAATGGGTAATGAAGAGGATCATGTATTATGCACTGAGGAATATAAGTAACTCATTTGTGGATTTAAGGTCTAAATAATGAAATCAAAAGCTTAAAAAAATGCAAAAGAGCATTCAAAGTTTGGTCTCATAAAACAATGGATGTGTAGGGCAACAGAGCATCCGTCTTCATGGTGTGATATCACATTGCTGGTTCCTTTCTGAAGGCAGTGATGTAGAACAGGCCAGGGGTGGACAAAGATTCTAGTTCCTGGTCTGTCTGGGACTTGCTGGGTGATCCCAACAGGCCAGTCCACTCCTCGGAGCCTTATCAGAACGTCATAGATAATGATACCACAGAGGGCTGTGAGAGAGCAAGCAGAAGGGACTTCATCTTACAAATACCTCGTTTTCCTCCAGATATTAACTACAATAAAGAAACAGAAGGGATGCCGGCTCCCAGGTGGATAGAGGTGCCTGCTACTCATCGTCAGAAGCCCGCAGCCACTGTGTTGGATTTAGGGAGGGAGGGAGAGCGCTAGGGAAGAGAAATGGCCAACGCCATGAGCCCACGTAACTGTTGTCTTTGGATCTGTTGACGCTCACTTAGCCATCTGTGTGTCTTTGGGGGATCTTCTGGATCCTGCATATCTATGGTTAATATAACCTGGACCTTCTCAATTACTGGACACCCTTGGTCCCCATTTCATCTCTGGAGAGTGGGGTTGGATGGAGGTCATGTGATAACAGCCTGAGACTTACATTTCAAAGGCCTGAGGACAAGATGGTCCCCATGCAGGAGGGTTGCCCTCAAAATTCCCTTCCTGTTTTGATTGAAGAGAAATTGTTAACTGCTTTTGTGGGACCAAATGGAAGGGTCACCTGTTTCGCTCATCTGCCAACATAAACAAGGAAAATCTTCATTCTTTTATGTGAAACAGCACATCTGGACTTATTAAATATTATTGCTATTTTGACACAATTTACAGTTAGCATGTCCTATAATTTAGGCTGAAGGCAAATATTTATAAAATGTGGAAAATTGATTTTTTTAAAACTCCAAAATTACTTGTATTCAAAGAGAACAATACTTTTTTTAACCATTAATAGCTTGACCTGCTGTGTTAAAAACATGAACTCTTCCAGACGTACACTGAAGAAGACTGACACCGAAGTCTTTTCATGAGCTATTACTGATGATGCCTCATTCATTAGCTTTCTTCCTGGAAATCTGGCACCGGTTTCACACCGCATTTTTTGTGGGGGCTGGTGAGTGACCGGTGGAAAAAGTCTTGAAAGAAAGAGAACTTCAAATGTTGAAGTTACTTACAGGACACATTTCAAGAGTCGGGCCTAGAACTCAAGCCTCTGACTTGAACTTAGAAACCTGGGTTGAACCTGTTGCTTCACGATACCAATTATTCTGTCTATGTAGGAACAAAAAAAGTTTGATGCAAAAATTCCTGACTTGGGGCTAAACATGTACTCTCTTGGCTTGTTGCTCTTTTGTCTTTGAGTGTGTGTGTGTGTGTGTGTGTGTGTGTGTGTGTTGTGATGCAGTTCAACAGTGTTCACAGGAAGATAAAGCAAGGAGGAGGGGGCTAGCAAGAGAAGAGAAGTAACTTTATCTTTGACCTATTGAGTGGCTTTTTGAAACCTGAGTCATCAGTTTGGTGTTGTCCCGTGGGAAAGGGCCAGGAAGCAATAAACAAAATAAATGAAGGAATTCAAATGGAAAAGCACTGCTCTGTGAGCTATTGGCTGCATAAAAAGGAAGATGGGATGCAAATGTTTATTCTACCAACATTCATACGGTACTCCAACATATCAGTTTCTAGACTGAATATACAATCTTGTGATGTTCTGTTCACTCTTTCCGTGCACAAGCCTCATAATGCCATAAACTTAAACTGATTAACAGACCTGCTATTTTCCACTCAATTTACACAGTCACATTTTGACGGCAGAAAAACATTTTTGTACTATAAAGCGTCAGGAAAAGAACAGTAGTGACATAAATTGAACTAGATAAATCTAGGGCTCTAGTACCACTAATGTTATTCCTTGCTTACCATCAGTATGAGGCAAACTAAACCCCCAATTCCCAGTTGAATTTAATTCAACTCACTGACGAGATGTTACCCAATTCTGGGAAGACAACACAGAAAAAGCTCATAATAAAGAATAGTGGGATCAATCATCTAACTGAACTTAGAGAATCTTTTGATTATTATAGGTGTGTACAATCCTTTAAATATCACTCAGATACTAAATCTGAAATAGTTAACTAAAGATAACAATGTATACCCCAGTCTCTTGCTATTTTTGTTTAATGGATCATTGAGAAATATACTCTTCAGAGTAGGAACCATATTCTCTCTTTAACATATAATATGTATTATAGTAAAGATATTAAACATTGATAAGTAAGTAAATGGGTTTATTAATGTTTCCTCAATCCAAAAAACATTAAATGAGTAATTATCCTGAGTGAAGTAACCCGATTTTCATTTTAGAAACCTTCCAGCTGAGCAAGTTCTCCAACATAACCACCCACGGAGGTGGTGCGCATTATGCTGTTATTGCTTAGAATATGTGAAAATCCTTTATACAAAGGGTGTCCAATGCTATTTAAGAAGCAAATAGCACTTGTTTCTGTAAAGTTACATATTATTTTAGTTCAAAATATATGTTTTTCACCTTGACTCATCTTTCTTATCACGGTTGATCCAAGTGGCTTTAACCCAAGTCAAAAAATTAAATACGTTCTCAAAGCACTCACCACGATGGTGCTAAGCATGAGAGGGGTTGCCCAGATGCTCTGGGCAAAGGCTTCATCACTGCTAAGTTTAATGCCTCCAAAGTCTTTGTCAAAGGGAATACTTGTACTTCTTTTTATAGGAGTAAATTCTGGTGAAGATGTATAAAAAAGATCAGTCACAGTGATTTGCAGGATAGTTAGGGAGCTATAAATTCCCTATCTGCCTTCCTCATTCTCACTGAGGTCCTTGTTTCTTATTTCACTGAGAAAACCAGCAGACTTCCTCTTTTCTGCCTCAGCACTAACTCTATTCCATGTACTCATCTTTCCAACCTCTCTTGCAGAAGAGCTGTCCACACTCTAATCCAGTGCTTCTCATTAGCTTTTAAATCTCTGTGGCATCTGTAGTTAGTCCATTTTATATTCCTAATAGTGTTTTGTGGGGTTTTGGGTTTTTGACTTCTCCATTTAATGAGTTTTGTAAGTTGTATGTCACTACTGTTAATCTTTTAAAATAAAAGATTATTTGGCTTTTAAAATAAAAGACTACTTGGCTTTTATTTTAATCTACTCTATTATATCTTTCTTTCAATTTTGTTATCTTTATTATTCTCATCCTTCTACATTCTCTGAGCTTATTCTGTGTTTCTTTCTAGCTTTCTAATTTGGAGGTTTCACTTATTTTTAGTCTTCTAATATAAGCATCTGAGTCTATAAACTTCCTATTAAATACCACATTAGCCTCATACCCCAAATTTTATATGTAGTATTTTTAATATCTTTAAGTTACAAGTATTTTCAAATTTTCAGTGTGATTTCTCCTATGAATTGTATATATATTTTGATTTTTCTTAAATTCCAGAAGTGTGGGGTACGTTTTTGTTTTCTATTGTTTTGTTTGTTCTTGATTTCTAATGTAGTTGTGATCAGAAAAGATGAGATATATGATAATGTTTTTTCGACATTTGTTGAGATTCTTTTATGTTCCAGTATATATTCAAATTTTATAAGGTTCCACATGTGCTTCAAAAGAATATATATTGTACAGTTGTTTTGTATAATCAATCTTTCCCTCTCTCCCTCTTTATATATATGTATATATGTATATACGTATATACATATATTCAAGTTTGCTTATGACATCTTCTATATCATTATGGTTTTCTTCATCTATGAATTACTGAGAAGGAAAAGTGAAAGTGATTCCTCTGATTGTAAGTTTGCTATTTCTCCCTATAATTTATCAATATGTTTTACAGATTTTGAGGCTATGCTATACAATACAACTTTTAAACTGTCAAAATTTTTTACTCATTAAACCTTTTATTAATATTTAATGATCCTCTTAATAATATATTTTGCCTCAAAGTCTATTTTAAATGATATTACCATGGATATTCCAACTTTATTTGGATTAATATTTATCTGATATAATCTTTCTAATTATCTTACTTCCAACACTTCTGTGCTCTTTCGTTGTAGATGTTTCTTGTAAACAATATAACTTAGAAAAAGTTTTTTTTTAAATTCTGGCTGCTGATCATTGCTTCTTTTTTTTTTTTAATAAATTTATTTATTTATTTTTGGCTGCGTTGGGTCTTCATTGCTGCACGTGGGATCTCTCTAATAGTGGCGAGCGGGGGCTGCTCTTCCTTGTGGTGCATGGGCTTCTCATTGCGGTAGCTTCTCTTGTTGTGGAGCACGGTCTCTAGGCCTGCGGGCTTCAGTAGTTGTGGCACGTGGGCTCAGTAGTTGTGGCTCCCAGGCTCTAGAGCACAGGCTCAGTAGTTGTGGCGCAGGGGCTTAGTTGCTCCACGGCATGTGGGATCTTCCCAGACCAGGGCTCGAACCCGTGTCCCCTGCATTGGCAGGCGGATTCCTAACCACTGTTCCACCAGGGAAGTCCCTGATCATTGCTTTTAAACTAGAGAGTTAGTTACAATTATTATGATTATAAACTATTTGGGTTCATTTTTCCATCTTATTGTATGCTCTTCCTTTGTCCCAATTTTTCTTTTCTCTTTTTCCCTTTTCTCTATTCCTGCTGTCCTTTGGATTAAGTTTCTTCTCTATTTTATTTTTCCCCTCTCCTAGGGTCTAGTGTCCAGTCCTGCCAGATTGCTGTGCATTGCCCTAGAGGCCTGCACACTGGCCACTGCTTCTGTTTCCCTCAGTTTTCCCCCAATAAACAGTGCTTCAGCAGGACTGGGGTATGTCTGTTTGCACAGTGCTCATGTTTGCATGACAGTAATTCTAGGTAGTTGGATTATTAGTTCTCTGAGGTAAGGACCGTGTTCCATTCACCTCCACATTCCCAAAACATAGCACACTGCCTGGCACATAGTAGGCTCAATAAATGCTGAATGAACTCATAAATGAATGAGGAGTAAGGAGAAGGAGCGTCAGTGCAGTGAAGGACTGTTTAGAAGGGCAATGGGATAGGGCAATGTTGACGCCGGGAGGACAAAGCCTTAGTTTGACAGGTGTAGAGAATTGTGTCAGTTAGAAGTAAATTATGACACTTCATAAAAACCAAGCCTAGAATTTTATATTTGAAAAGTCTTAAAATGTGGAATCAGTAAGGACAGAGGAAAAGAAAGGGTGATGAGAGAGGATTTTAAAGATGAATTTTCCATTCGAGCCTAGAACTTAGAGATTTCTTCTGCACTTCGGATATTAATCACATCACTGACTTACAGGGTTTCTATGAGACGGGTGCTCACCCACTCAAACTTTTTACGTACCATCAAGTCTTTACCACCAGGCCTGGTCTAAATACGCTCTCGTACTTTTGGAGTCCCCCTTCTACACTATATAAAACATACTAAAACAGGACTTCCCTGGTGGCACAGGGGTGGTCAAGAATCCGTCTGCCAATGCAGGGGACACGGGTTCGAGCCCTGGTCCGGGAAGATCCCACATGCCGCGGAGCCACTAAGCCCGTGCGCCACAACTACTGAGCCTGCGCTCTAGGGCCCGTGAGCCACAACTACTGAGCCCACGTGCCACAACTACTGAAGCCCACGCACCTAGAGCCCGTGCTCTGCAACAAGAGAAGCCACCGCAATGAGAAGCACGTGCACCGCAACGAAGAGTAGCCCCTGCTCGCTGCTACTAGAGAAAGCCCGGACGCAGCCACTAAGACCCAACGCAGCCAAAAATAAATAAATTAATTAAATTAAATAAATAAATTTATTTTAAAAAAATACTAAAACAAACCCACATCCCAAAGGAAGAATAATTCATTGCTGCAAAAAATTCAAGGATTTTATAATTATGTTTTACGATATTTGGCTACAAGTAACTTCTGATTTATGAACTGGTTATAATTTCTCAGCAGTCATCATGCATACACACCAACTCTCAAAAAGTGAGAAAATATAACTTACCAATGGTTTTCAAATGTAATGAAATGTTTATGGATACTAAATTTATTAATTATTGAAGTTGACATAATTTTAGGCTTTGTGGACATTTAATTAAATATTTATTCATTTCTATTTTGCAGTTTTCGCTTAATATTCTTGAGCTCATAAATTTTATTTCATGTCTTGAATATTTTTTACATCTCTGAAAAGCCCCAAAGCCTTAGTCACATGCTCATAGGACATAATGAATAAATTGGCCCTACCTCTATCCCTTGCCTGCTTTAATGCTGCATCAAAAATATGATCAATCATTTTTATGACTTTAGAAATAATGGGCAACCATGATCACTGTATCACAGAAAAATAGACCAGCCTCTGTGATATTGCTATAATAGTGACTGTGCCAGCTTTGCTCCAAAACATCAAGTAGGAAATTGCTTCTCATTTCCGCAGTAGTGGTACACCCATTTTCTTTGGAAATGATCTTTGCTGTCCAAATTCTCTCTGCTATAAGACTTCTTAAGTTCAGACACTAATTGACATGGATTTTTAAAAACACGTTATTCAACAAAGTATGAAGCAAAACCACCTGCGCTTGAGCCTAATCAAGTCTATGGAATTCAACAGCTCTTAAGTATCTGCACTATGGCAAAGTTTGCTAAAGGTTGAGACTTTCAAAGGATCAAAGAGTGGAGAATTATAAACTCATTTACATTTGCTTTTGGGTGTTATTTTAGTCTTTATTTCAGATGTCCTGGGGACTTATAATACTTTAAAATAATGGAGTCACCCTATTAGGCTCTCATGGTCTTGCCTACTATGCTTTCCCTCAAAGCACCTTTCTGATAGTCTAATATCGGAAAACCAAGCAACAACAGAAAGCAGAGTGCATGTTCTCTGAAAGGTACAGAGGAGGAAAGAAGAAAATTTGAGGCCCTACTGCATGCTTGACACCTTACCTACATCCACTCATTTCACCTTCAGAACAATCCTATGTGGTCAACACTGGCAATAGGGTGTGGAAATAGTCTAGGGTCAGACGACAGCTGAAGAGGTGGCAGATGCATGTTTTAAACCCAAATCTGTATCTAAAATCAAAGCCATGTCTTTGCACATCATCTCTGGAGATGGATTTTTTTTTTTTTTTTGATTCATGCCATCCTAGGACACAGAGGTAATTACGCTGACTTAAAATTTTAGTTTACAGTCTCTAATAGACTATTTAAAGATCTCATGTATATGGACTGACTGATTCATTAAAGAAAGTTGGTGAAAATGTCAAATAGTCTTGAATAATTGAAATCTGATTTTACTGTTGATATTTAATACTAATTAAAATTAATTTAATATGATTATTAATTTTGTTTCTCTCATTTCCAGAGTTTGCTCAATTTTCTTACAAAGTAAATCTGCTTGTCTTTTCATATTAAGAATTATTTTTCATGCAATTTTATTAGACATCCACTAATTTATTTGCCACTAAATACATTACTATAATATGCATGATTTCTTAAAATAGAAGCTAGACTTATTTTCGCTAAAATAATTCCTCCTTAGAAGCCTCATTTGCAAAAGTCTATTTCAGGCATGCCTTTTGAACTTAATTTTGATCTGTGTTTACTGTATATCACTAGTCTTCTATTTATAGTCAAGAGATTAACATTCCCATGTTCCCTTTGACCTATTATTCCTAGCATCTAATTCCTTCACTGAGACCTAATTAAATGTAAATTAAAGTATTTAAGAGTCCAAATTACTTAAGTGATGTGGTCTATGTTCAGTAAGAATTTGAACATTTTCTTAAAGAATTGAAAGCTGACTTTTTTTACTCACAATTATATTTTGTGTAATATTGAAGATCATATTAGATCATATTAGTTATAAGAGCTATAAAAAAAATTGACCAATTGGAGCAGCTAAGTAAATCTTCAAAGAGTTACTGTCTTAGTGCTTTAGGGCTACTATAACAGAATGTCTTAGACTGGGTGGCTTACAAACAACAGAAATTTATTTCTCACAGTTCTGGAGTCTGGGAAGTCTAAGATCAAGATACCAGCAGATTCAGTGTCTGGTGAGGGCCAGCTTCCTGGTTCATAAATGGCCATTGTCCTGTTGTGTCCTTACACAGTGGAAGGAACAAGCGAGCTCTCTGTGGTCTCTTTTATAGGGGCACTAATCCCTTTCATAAGGGCTCTGCCCTCATTACCTAATCACCTCCCAAAGGCCCCATCTCCAAATGCCATTACATTGGGTATTAGGTTTTAACTTCTGAATTTCAGGGGAACACACACATTCAGTCTATAGCAGTTAGTATATTTTAAGTGTATATTAAGAGGTTAGGTGTCAGAGAAGAGCTATAGAGAAGTTATTTAACAAAGGTAGGATGAACATAGATAGAGCAGACTCTGCTAGTTGCCCACTCAATCCCCACTCTCTCCTTCTTCCCAGAAGACTCATTTTCCCAGTCTGTCTTGGAGCAAGTGTTGGCCATGTGACACCAAGATGATACTTGTAACATAAGCCAAAATTTTCAGAGAGTTCTGAAAAAGCTTCTGCTCTCATGACTAAAGAAAACACCTTGGCATGGGGCGTCTCCCTTATTAGTGCCTTGAATGTGAATATGAAGTGTGAAATAGTAGCATCCATTTTGTGGCCATTCACGAATAAACATGAGGGAAAATCAAGATATCATGGAACCACAAAACTAATGCTAGCAGCAATCTGCCACCTCTAGATTTCTTGGTGTGTGAGAACAAATCTTGATAAGACACTCTTAGCTGTTGTATTACATGCAGCTGAATGCATTCCTGACACCATACTTGTCAACTTTCCTGCTAAGACTTTGCCCCTCAAAGTGTGGTCCATGAACCAGCAGCCTCAGTGTCACCTAGGATTTGTAAGAAATTCAGCATCTCAGGCCCACCTCAGACTCTCTGAATCAGAATCTGCATTTTAACAAGATCCCCAAGTGATCTGTATGCATACTAAAGTTTGAAAATCACAGTTCTAAGACATTATGGAAACAGGGAGAGAAAAAAATACCCTGTGTACACATATAGAATAATAGTAATTTTTCCAGACAAGGAATTATAGGGGGAATGGGGGGAATGGGAGGATTAGTTTCAAACATTTGTCTGTATATCATCTTCTATGTGCAAGGCATTCATTCATTTATTCATTCATCCACTCATTTATACACACACATACACACACGTACACACATATATTATATGTACTGCAGTTTATATTCATTATATTATTTAAACTTCAGATACGGTAATCATTTAGTCAGTGATCCAAACGGAAGAGGAAATGAGGCTTTAAAAAGTGAAATGGGGCTTCCCTGGTGGCACAGTGGTTAAGAATCCGCCTGCCAATGCAGGGGACACGGGTTCAAGCCCTAGTCCGGGAAGATTCCACATGCCGCGGAGCAACTAAGCCCATGTGCCACAACTACTGAAGCCCGCACGCCTAGAGCCCGTGCTCTGCAACAAGAGAAGCCACCGCAATGAGAAGCCCGCGCACCGCCACAAAGAGTAGCCCCCACTCACCGCAACTAGAGAAAGCCCGCGCACGGCAACAAAGACCCAACTCAGCCAAAAATTAATTAATTAATTAATTTTTTTTAAAAAAGTGAAATGATCTCCAGAGCCATCCAGACAGAACTGTCTTATGAACCTGTCTTCCAGACTTCAAAGTCTACCTCTTTCTGCTATACTACACTGACTTACTGGCTACAAGTCGAAAGGAGGTGGAAAATGAATAAAACTTTTGAAGGAAAGGAAGATGTGCTTTAATGGTTAGGGACCAATAGAACGAACTGCTGGAATCTGCATCTTCAAGCAGAATTTAGGAGATTAGGGAGATCAAAGGCTCCTGGAGGAAAAGAAAACAAGATGGGGAAATATGGGGAGAAGGGAGTTTACATTGTGAATGGCAGTTTACAGGCAAGGATAAAACAGCAACCAACATTATGAAATTGACTTGCTTTAGAAATCCACAGCCAGAATTCTAAACTCACGCAGTTGTTTTCTGGCACAATGTCCAGGAGATCGTTTCTTATCTGAAACACTCATTTATGTTCATATTCATAGGCAGTTTTGCTGACTATGCTGTTGGCTTAGCATTGGACATCTGGTCGCAGGGCAGGGGGCTCATCTGGGCAAATCTGAACTGCCTAAAATGGTGTTGATTCACATAACCTGTGCAAACACAAACTGAAATCAACAAGCATTAGGAATATTTATTTTTCCTTAAGAATGATAATGTTCAGTGGAAATGACCATAAGGGAACACCAACAGTACCTGACGCTGTATGGATGGAGGGAAGGCCCCTTTTCCGAAAAGCGTTGGCCCCTTCAGCAACAGCAACATTAACCAAAACCCAAAAAGAAACTTCCTGTTGACCTAATTTGGGAAGGTGACAATTTGCCTTGAACTCACTATTCTTCTTGGATCAAAATCTCTATCATTAGAGATCTTCTTAATTAACTTAGAAAACAAAGTTGAAGAATAGTCCCCAGAAAAGCTCCACTCAGTAAATGTTTTATAAAACTCAGAAGAGGAGAGGAGGCCAGGAAACTCCTCTTTCCCACTGGTGTTTGCATGTTTATTAAGCCAAGATAAACGGAACTTCCTAAGACATTATTTTGATAGTGTTATTTCCCTGCTTTAAAAAATATATATAACCCAAATGTGTCCCCAGCCCTCAGTCATCGTCTTTCTCATCATCCTGTTTCATTATTTTCACCATGATTTTAGTAGCTAAAATGATCTTGTTAATTTGCTTTCTGGTTTATCTTCTATCTCCCCCTTCTACAACGAAGGCTCCAGGGCAGCAGGGGCTCTGAGCATCTTAGTCATTGCTTCATGATCAGCTCCTTGGGACTACGCCTGGCACTCCATAAATGCTTGGTAAATGAATAAATGGTGTCCAGTATAGAGAAAATAAACTGCAAACTCGTCCCTATTTTCAAACTCATAGACCTTTCATAGGCTGACTCCAATTTCAGTTTCCCAGGCTTGCTATTTCCCTCCTTTCACGTTTGACCCCAGCCACACTTGCTCTGTCATTGGCCCCCAAACAGAAGGACTTCCTCCTCACCAAGGTTTCTTACTGAGTATCCCCGTGCCTGCTGACCTGCTCACCCAAATTCTGTCCATGGCCTATTGCTGTCTTTCCTTCTTTGTGAAGCCACCCAAACTACTCCCACCCACACACACCTTCACACCTTGCTCTTCTCTGAACCCCGCGTGGTATCTGTTCACTCCGTGTACTGGGCAATCATATATATTCTGCCTGCATTCTCCTTCTCCTCTTATACTGGTACACTTCGTATTATCCATTTGATATGTTATTATTTAAATTTTCATGTGTTTCTATTTTGTTGTATTACATATATACTAAGCAACCATACTTTCTTCACTTTGCTTCTCAAACAGAAAGTTGCACAGGGCTTTTCACAAAACAGACTTTTAGAAAAGATATAAATTGAATAATAGATTGAGTTAACTAATGAACATTTAGAAGGTACAGTTATAAGGGTCTGAGGAAGAAGTTCCTTGTGATATGGGGAATGTTACAAGAGCAATAAAAGAGGAACTTTTGACAGGTGTTACTCTATAGACCAAGGAAAGAAAATAAATTTCCTTTCAGAGGCCACATTGAGAAACAATTCTCAAAAACAACCTCTCATGCCATTTTGCTAAAAGTAGAAAAATCAATTGCATTTAAAAAGCAAGCTAGAAAAAATAAAATTAAATTAAAAAAATAAAAATCAAGCTAGATTTTAAATGAGATTATTCTGGTGACTATCAGAAATATTTTAAAAGTCATACATGCCATGCTTGGCCCCCAAGACTTGCCAATGTGTACTACATGGAAAACAACTAACAGACACTCAATTAAATTGTAAAAGATCCACTTATGATCATCTCACCCGCTAGCTCATTGGAAATGTATATTATTATAGGTAATAGTTACTCAAAAACCCGTATTAGCATGATCAAATCATTTATGCTACTTAACAAATATCTGAACGGATTGTTCCTTCCGGCACATCATCTAATTTATTGATTGCTCCCCACATTTCATTATTTTCTACACAACAGGATATAATTTCTAAATGTATAAATGATATAAAGTCAGTGCTTTTTATCAAGATGAATAGGAAAAGAATCTCATATGCTGACTTACAATCTCTTGGCTTTTTTTCAAAGGTTGACATCTATATCTCAGCTTTGCTACGATGGATGAATGCATGCAAAACTGTTCACTTGGTTTTTAAAATAGTGGATTTTTTAAATCTCGGATTCCTTCGAATAAGACTTCAAAATTAAATATACCATCAGAAAAGGCTTTTGATTGTTTCCTATTAAATGTGAAAGTAAAAAACTATCTCCTTTTGCATGATTTGAACTTTAAGCTGATGTTGAATATTTCTACTTCGCTGCAATCTATGAAAACATGTTGCCTGTGTTTTCAACTTTTGACAGAAACCAAGTATAACTCTGAATAAAACTTCAAAAAATAAATTTTCTATCACAAAATGCTTTTAGTTGTTTTACTATTAAATGTATGGAAAGAAGGTAATTTATCCCACCAGAGCTATTCCATATAATTAATAAATTTTCCATACAATTAGTTCTGTACAATTAACGAAGCCAATACTAACAGTCATAAATAGTTTACTCAAAAGCATGTCTCTATTCACTGATGGTGTTAAAATAGTTTCCGTCCAAGGAGATTTGGTCTCTCCCTCTTTGTTCCCCCCCCCCTTTTGTAGTGCATAATACATGCTCAATGTGGAAAATTTATAAAATAACCAAAATAAAGAAGAAACATCTCAAAAAACAGACAATATTTTAGTGTATTTCATTCATTATAGCATTTTTTTCTCCCCGCTATTTTTGCCAATGCATTCATTTATCAAAAAAGCATAGCTATGAATTGGGATCATACTTTTATAGCTGAAATTTTTATTGAACATTATATCACACACATTTTCTCAAAGGGATAAATATTCCTCAAAAAGATAAAGTATTCTGAACTTGTTCATGTTGGAGTAATATTATGCTTAATTGTGTTTATGGGATTTTTTTCTAAAAGCATTAGCACCATGGAACTAAGCTTCTTTGATGATTTATTCAGTGTTTCTATGATTTTTAAATTAAGTTATAAATTTAATGTAAAAAAAGTCTTGAATTTTCTATTTCCTAGATTCTCACCTCTATTTTCTACATGAAAAGCAAAGCTTACAGTTTCCCTGGTGGTGCAATGGTTAAGAATCCGCCTGCCAGTGCAGGGGACACGGGTTCGAGCCCTGGTCCGGGAAGATCCCACATGCCGCGGAGCAGCTAAGCCCATGTGCCACAACTACTGAGCCCACGTGCCACAACTACTGAAGCCCGTGTGCCTAGAGCCCGTGCTCCACAACAAGAGAAGCCACCACAATGAGAAGCCTGCGCACCGCAATGAAGAATAGCCCCTGCTCGCCGCAACTAGAGAAAGCCTGTGCGCAGCAATGAAGACACAATGCAGCCAAAAATAAATAAAATAAATAAATTTTTAAAAAAAGATTTGAGCATTTTACTATACATAAATTATATCTCCATTAAAAATTTTAAAAGAAAAGCAAGGCTTAGATCTGGGAATTTGTAAATCACTCCTTGCTATGTATCCGTGATATAAATCACTCCTGCTTATATAAAGTGGTTATCACAGTACTTGGCACATGGTCAGATTTCACGGAAAGTTAGTCAGTGTTATTCTCAGAGTTCTCAAGATTATTCTATTTGAAACTTCAGCTTTGAAAATGAAGCAAATGCCATAAAAGGAGGACCTAAATATGAATTGTTTTTACACGCGCTACTCTAGGTCAGGGTTTCTCAACGTCAGCATGACTGAAATTTGGAACTGCGTAACTCTCTGCTGGCGGATTGGCCTGTACATTGTAGCATGTTTAGCAACATGCCTGGTTTCTACCTACTAAATGTCAGTGGCACTCCTCCCACAGCTGTCACAACCACATCTGTCCCCGGACACTGTCAACCTCCCCTGGGGAAGGCGGTACAAAATCACCCCAGGTAGAGAAATTCTGCTCCAGGTAATCTGTCTGAACCAAAAAATATATACATATATATTCCTTTATAAAGACCTTCTGTCATCACCAAGCCTTTGGGCATGAGTGTTTTATTCTAAAATCTCCATACAGGGGCGAGATTGCCTTTTCTCCTGTGAAGTCTCATAAGCTTCCTCATGTTCTTGAGATCCTAAAATGCAGATGGTGCCAGACTAGTCACCAGAGATGTCTGAGCCAATAGGATTGAACAAAGGAGCATGTAATAAAGATATCTGAAAGGCTGAAAGGCTGTGCATTTGGAAGTTAAAACATTCTTCCGTTCGCCTCCAAAAACCAGGACAGGACCACGTGATGTTGGAATGATGAATGAGAAGAAAACACCCATGAAGGACGCACGCCTCCTCAGTCTCTGTAATTTTCTCCTTATTTGTTCAGTACAATGACCATGAGTTACTTCACTATTAACAGCAGTATAAAAGTAATCAAAAATTAGTTTTAAATTTAAATTACTTAAATAACGAATATATCTGGAATACATACAGACTTTTTACTTTGGGGGAAACTAATTATATCTGCAATGACTATTTCTAAAGGTTATGTTCTGAGGTACTAGGTGTTAAAACTTCATCATATCTTTTGGGGGGACACGTCTCAACCCACAGCAATTACTAAGTCTTTTCTTTTTTCAAACTGCTTTCAGTTAAAGACGTTTATTCGTTATGGCAGGATGCTAGCTATCCACCAACAATTGTTCTCCCTTTGCATCATGAGGTGTGACCACTGCAAGGCAGCTGCCCCGTCTGGCACTATGTTTTCCGGCTGCCCTTGCTTCAGATGTGACTATGCCATGAGTACTCCCCAATGATAT
Source organism: Balaenoptera physalus (assembly GCF_965194825.1). Lineage (NCBI taxonomy): Eukaryota > Metazoa > Chordata > Mammalia > Artiodactyla > Balaenopteridae > Balaenoptera > Balaenoptera physalus. Next base: position 9,907,920 of record NC_138903.1, read on the forward strand.
GTGGATCGAATTGAGTTTGTCAGTTCAAAGTAGGTTTTCCTTTCACTACATTCTCATGGAAGTTGACATTCTGGTAAATGTACCTTTAAATTCCAAAATGATTTTAAGCTAATAATGGAAGGAAAGCAGTATATGTGTTATCCCAACTTTGGACAAGCTATAGGGATAGATACTATATACTATGGAAATAAAGACGCAGGAATTATTAACCAAGAAGTGAGCACTGAAGTAACGCAAACCTCTCTATTCCCTATGCTCTTGAAGGAAATGATGTGAAAAGAAAGATCAAGGAGACAAGAAAAATATTGGATTTTTTTCCTTTTAAAATAGAACTTTATTCTTTATTTTAATGGCCATTTGTTGAGTACCTATATCAGTTCCTCACAGTGGTTGTAAGATAGAAAATCTAGGATCCTGCAAACAAAAATCATTTTGAAATGTCTCAGACCAGGTGGTTAAAGGGTTTGTCCTTGTTTTGGAAGCTGCTTTGAATATTAGATTTGGAAAAGAAAGAAGGCACTTTGGTGGACCAGTATATGTGCAGTATACAAATTTGTGTGTTTACTCTTCACTTTATAACAAGAGGTTACATAGATTTTGGAATGGATGTATTGTTTTGAATCAATAAAGTGAGAGAACAGAGAGAGAAAAGACCCATTAGAGTATCACAAGTGAAAAAAAAACCTACCAGGAAGTTTTGTTCCTGCATCTCTCATCTTCAAGAGTTAAAGGAACTTCAAGATTCAGGCTGCTAGCTCAGCCTCGCCCACCCCTACCTAGGCCAGTCTTAACTCAGTCTGCCATCACATGGGCCTAGGATGGCTCGTGCTGCCTCTTCACGCAGAGGTCCTCAGTCTCTCTAGCGTCTCCCCAAGTTACGCCCCATCCACAGTTCCCCTCTGAGAGTCCTGCCTGAGGACCATTCCATTCGGATGGGGCCTTGACAATCCTTTCAGTCCCTCTCCCTGGGCACTGAAACTTGAGAGGAATCTTTCTCCACTCCTGCCCCCAAAGTTGGCCCCAAGGTCCTTGTTCCCCATGGGATCTTATAATTTGGATAATCATCCATCCATCTAGTCAGGCATAAAAACAAGAAATCTCCCAAAATCACCCTTTAAATCTGTGGTCCTCAGACAACCCACATCAGAATCAAATATAGCACTGGTAAAAAACGCAGGGTCTTCAAATTGCTGAGGCAGACTCGCTAACAGTGTGGCTTGGGGGTAAAAATACTTTTTAGCAAGTATTCTAGATGATTCTTCGTACGTTATAGTTTGTGACCACTGCCTTAGATTAAACATAGATTACTTACTCCTGGGGTGCTCCCACCTCCCGTAAAGCTAAGACTTGGACCTAAGCCTGTTTCCCCACAGAGGCTATACTGAGTTTGGCATGATTTAGCTCATATCTAAATTCAGGCTGTTCACAAAGTGTTCTTTATAAGTAGTACATAAGGTATCTTATAAGTCAATGCAGATGAACCTTTGAAGCATCATTGGAGTCGCCATCTGGTGGTCACAGTAAGGAATGGCATGTTTTCCTGAGGAAATGATAGTTTGTAAAAGTGGGAGGGTTTTAAATATTTCCTTGGTATCTTAAGGTATTGGCAATCACAGTCTTTCTTTTTTATCTTGTGTGCTCCGAGTTTTTGTTTACATAAGCAGAGAATTTTGACATACATCTGTGGAGTGTACTTTCACTTTCAAACAGGGATGATCTAGCCCGGCAAACGCTTTCTATAAAGGGCCAGATAATAAATACTTTAGGTTTTGTGGGCCATGTGGTGTCTGTTGCAATTACTCAACTCTGCCATTGTAGGCTGAGCGCAGCCACAGACAATATGCATACAAATGGGCATAGTGTGTTCCAATAAATCTTTGTCTGTGGAAACCGAAATTTGAATTTCATGTCATTTTCACGTCATAAAATATTATGCATTTTTCAACCATTTTAAAATGCCACAACCATTCTTAGCTCATGCAACTTGCAAAAACAGACAGCAGGGAGAATTTGGCCCATGGGTCATAGTTTGCCAACTCCCGGTCTAGCCTACAAACCCCTTTCATAGTCTTCCTTCAGGATGATTATGAAGGATACCTACTGCATACTTGCCCTGGGTGTTTCTTGTTCATGTCTCCACATACTAAAGAAATGTAGGGCTGTGAGACTAACGTTCCATCTGGACCAGAAATTTTGCACCCTGTAGAGCCCTGACAAAGACAGCCATGAAAGGCAAATAATAGGCTGATTAAAGGACCCCTATAGAAGATCATTTCTTCTAAAAATGAGCTCACAGATAAAACAAAGCATGTGAGGAAATCAAATTCCATGAGAAATAACAAGGATAGATAATAGATGAATCTGATTTGATGATTAAAATAAAAGATTCAGTAAATAAGTTGAACAGTAGGGTGGACACAGCTGAATAGATAGTTGTGAATTAGAAGAGAGAGCTAAAGAGCAGATGAGAGAGCGGAAGGCTAAAGATTTGCAAATTTCTCAGTAGGAGCCAAGAAACCAGACAGATGAAATGGTGAGCTCCAAAGTACAATTCATAGGCGTTACAGCTGGAAAGACAGAGAGAAGGGGAGAGAGGCAATAATGGAAGGGATAATGGCCGACATTTTTCCAGGAAATATTCTTGCAGCCATGTGTGAATTTAACTTCAGTATATTTGGGGGTTTGAGAACATGGACTTTGGAACCAGAAAGATTTTGGTTTGATAGTGATTCCATATTTGAAACCTGAGGTCGTGGGCAAATAGCTTAAGCCTTGATTTTCTCATCTGTCAATCTACCTTCCACAGGAAGATAATGTAGGAGGGACTTATCAGAGGGGCTGGCTCTTGTTAGCCATCACTATTACTGTACCTGGGAAGCACATGAAAGATCTCAGCTAGGGTGTGGAACTGGTTTAGGAACTAAGGTGGCACCTTGGATTTTTCCACTTCAGTTCCTGAAGTGTTGTTCTTCTCCTCTACAATGTTCCTGCATAAATCATTTTTATTTGTCTTCATTTCTCTCTCTCTCTCTCTTCTTTCGGAGGGGGTGTTCTGTTTGCTTTTTACTTTCCCTGCCATCTCACACTGAGTTCCCATCATGGCCAGGTTCCCTCGTGAGAACTGTCACTGTATCATAATTGAGGTATTCATTTGGATCCTCCAATGCCACTTGGATATCTGGCATTTCATATGTACAGAGTTCTTTTCCCTGTTACCCTCTGGTCTTGAAGTTAGAGCCTCCTGGGACCTTTAAGAAATAAGAAGTCCATGTCACTTAGCCATCCCTAGGACAGCAATTAAAAATAAAAATAGATTTCTTTGAATACCAAGTGGTTTCTCACTCTTAAATGACTTTCCTATTTTATTTTCTTTTTATGGTGCTTGGGGGTAATACTACTCTATCTTGTTCTCACAGATTTCAGCAGGAAAGGATGCCTGGCTCACACAGAGGAACTGGCTGCCCTCACTGTGTCATGGTCCCTGGATTAGCACCTCAACTTTGATCCTTCATGTTCACTGCCACCCCACCTCAAGGTCTTCTATAAATCAAGATTATTGTTTTGCAAAAAAAAAAATCAACTAAAGTTTTGTAGACTGATAATTAGGAAAAAAATCTGTGCCATAACAGTCCAATTCTAGCTGATAATGGTGACATCAGTTTGGGTAAAACTGACACCAGTAAAAACCTTTGTTCATTACTGAGAATCAAACCAGCAATTAATGGCTTTGGTAGACTTGGGCCACAATTCTCCTTGGCTTCACTTCTTTGGTACTTCACTGCATATGGAGCTGAAGCTGGAGAAATCCTGAAAATCATACCTTCTTTGTTCCTTGCTTTGCAAACCAGCCAGTAGAGGCCCAGAGAGAGAAACTGAGCATCGCCTCCCATCTCTTCCCCTCTGCACTTTGGCTGCTTTTCCTCTGCTCCTGTCTTCTTCTCTGAAGACAGCATATTTAGATATTTAAATAGTTAAGAGTATGATTTGTCAGTATTTAACAAAATAGTGATTTAGTCTCACTTCCCCACTTTGACAGCTGTGGACTTTGGGGTCCACTGAAATGAGGTGGATCCTTATAGCAAGTGCATTAGCTTCCTATGGCTGCTGTAACAAATTACTGCAAACTCAGTGGCTTAAAACAACACAAATTTATTATCTTACAGTTGTAGAGGTGACAAATCCAAAGTGGGCCAGTAGGACTGCTTCCTTCTCGAGGGTCTAGGAGAGAATTTGTTTCTTTGCTTCTTCCAGATTCTAGAGGTCACCTGAGTTCCTTGGTTCAGCGCCCTGCCTTACTCTGATCCACTTCACTCCTCACATCTCCTTCTCTGCTTCTGACCCTCCTGCCTCCATCTTAGAAAGTTCCTGTGATACCACTGGGCCCACCCAGATAATCCAAGATAATCTCTCCATCTCAATAGCCTTAACTCAATCATACCTGCCAAGTGTGATTTGTCATGCAGGGTACCATATTCACGGGTTCCAGGGATGAGGATGCAGACAACTTTTGGGGAGGAGGGGGGTGCATTTTTCTGCCTAGTACGGAAGTATTGGCTGTACTTGTCACCAATGACATGTCTTGGTGTATAAGAAAAACATTTTTATTGCCGTCTAACTTTTTCAAGTATGTCTTCTTGCCACCATCACTAATGTAGTTTCCTTGAGAGTAGGCTCCTTCTTAGGCATCTTTTGCCCCCTTCCAAGGTCAGGACATCACACACGATAGTCGCCTGGTAATACTCATGCATGCAATGTGATTTTGTCTATGAGTACACTGCATTAGAGGATGATCCAGGTGTAGGTCCCTGATATTTTCTTCCATAGAACATATGCATCAACTTCAAAAATATGTATAATGGGTAGTGCCAACAGAACACTTACAAAATGATTATTGCAGATAAAGAACAAGGCACAAAATAAATATTTAATCTTCCTTATTAAGCTGCTTGAAATCTGTAACTCTTCCTTCTTCGTCCTTGCATGTTTCCTCAATATTCTTCTACGTTTCTTCTGACTGGCTGACTCTAAGTCATGAATAAATCCCTCACGTGTGGAAAGTTAACTGTCATCTTCACACACTGAAACTGAAGTGGTGCTTTACGGGGATGATGATGTATGGCTAAAATACAACATGACAAGCTTCCATTTGTGAAGTTCCCACATTATCAATGTTACTCATGACCCCCTTTAGTGTTCTGAAATAAATGGGAGAAAACGGAGTCTTAGAGGTGATTGAAAATGGCCCCAAAGCTTGCGCATATGCAAAATGGATTTCTGAACGACCACTAGTATTTGGAGAGCCAGAGAGGAACTGTCTTTATACTCAGGACACCCCAATATCCCACTTCTACCACTTTGATAAAACTACATGCAGCATTTGCCAGACAGACTAGCACCTAGATAGATTCTTGGCTGCTTAGCATTGGGGCTGGTAGAAACTCACGCTGACCATCTGTCTCCTTTAAGAACCATTTTGGTATATTAAATATATATAAGATGTCCTCCCCTTTGTGTACGGAGATGCATTTACCCCTGTCACCAACACGTCAGTTGAGGATAAGTGGTGGCACCGATTCACGATTGTCTTCTTGCTCCTTCCCATTTGTTAACAAAGATACGGGTTTTTCAATGGTAAGTTGGGATCCACAGGTAAGGAATAAAGGGAAGTATACCTGGCCCTACTTGATATCAAATACAGACCTTTAAATTCACCAATACCTTAATAAAATGTAAAATAGAATATGAACAAAGGGATGAAAATAATGTTCAAATTCATCTGTTAGGGTATATAGTGTGTGTGTGTGTGTGTGTTCGCATGCATACACACATCTCACAAACCAACTCAAAAAATAAACTGATTAATTTACAGGGTTCTATCTATTAATCTTTGTAGATAATACAACCAAGAAAGATGACAATGATTCTGACACCATCTGTATGAATATCTGTGCATATTAATGGGCTTAGTTATAGAGTTCTCAAGTTGCTTCAAGGGTCCTTAGCTCTGGCATGACATTACTCAACATAATTCACCCCTTTCCTGATGAATCCTTTTATTTTAGGATACCAGATCGAGTTCCTGGGTTGTATATTATAATCTCCTAAGTAGAATTAGCCAGAGGTCAATAAGCACCATTTTGGTAGCCAAGGACCTGACACAGGTATGTTTTGCTTTCCACTGAATTAAATAAGAGGGAATTTTGAATAATTCAGGGCCCTTCCTTCTTACAAATAAGTCTGAATTTTGAGGAAAATGCAAATTAAGGCAGCTTTTTCTGCTATCTATTTTCGGCCAGATTTCTTTTCTCCCACTTCTCTTCACCTCCCGAGCTGTGTTCCATTCTATTCTGGTTCATCTTCCACGTTAACTAATAGAGTTAGCTGAGTAAGTTACTTAAGGAGGAACCTTGAATAGAATGTTTGTGTCATAATAGGAGGCAAAACTTCTGAAGAAGGTGGCCATTATGGTGAAATGACGACAGTTAGGGTGGACAACAGGGCCTGGAGTTCCCCCAGAACCCCTGAAACCACACCATGTACACCACCTGGTAGCTGCCTCTTCCACTGGTCCTAGAATATGGTTATCGAGAGCTGGACTGTTTTTATTTTTAATGTACCTCTAGGAACATCCCGTTAGAAGAATTACTTTCTTCTCTGACTTGTATTTTTTAAAATAAAGGAAAATAGGCAGTTTTATACATTTTTTAAAACTTTCAGAATTCTTTCTTTGTTCCAACTACCTTCCTCATTCCCTCATTGGACCTACATTTTTCTCGAAAAGAGAATGATGTCTGTAAGACTGACTGGTTGCCATATACAGACCCAAACATCTGGATGCCAGAATGGAACAGACATTTTTTATGGATCCTGTTCTGTAGCAAACTCCAGACCAATTCATTTGAAGTAAATTGAGCAGAAGACCCAAGAGGAACAGCAGTTGAGGGGCACGTGAAAGTTCACAGCAGAGGTTAAATGTCTTCGTTTGCTGTTCTCGCCTATTCTCTCTTTCTCCTTATATTTCTGTTGTTCTTCTGTCTCTCCTCCTTCTCCTGTTCTAGTTTTAGATCATCTTTATTATAGTGATAATGAATACTTTATTCTACAAATGATTTTTGCAGACAAATGCTTTGTACAGAACATTCTTCTCTTATGAATTTTTCCCTCTTGTGCGCTTCAGAGTACGATTTAGAACAGGCTTTCTCACCTTGGCACTGTTGACATCCGGGCTGCAAAACTGTGTTAGGAAGCTATGCTGTGAACTGTGGGTTGTTTAGCGGCATCCCTGGCCTTGTCCCATTCGATTCCAGCTGCACCTCCTCCCCAGATGTGATGAACAAGAATGTCCAGATATCTCCAAATGGCCCCTGGGGGTTGGGAGGGAGCAAAATTGCCCCCAGTTGAGAACCACTGATTTAAAGGAATAAGTTTTTATTTCTCCAGGGTTAAAATAAAGTAATTAAAAATATAAAATTTCTACTAAAGGTCTTGTGCTATAGCTGGCTATTTTTATTCTTAAATCAGAAGGGGTTTCATATCATTTCAAGTGTCCTTAACACTCTTTCTAGTTTAATATGTAGGCCTTATAATGTTAAGAGATTGTTATATAAAGTTCACGTCACCATCAAGCTTGATGCTCTTGTACAGTGAAGCCATAGTCTTATTCGCTGTTTCTCCTGTAGCTCATACTTGCACACCAATCTATGTCACAGTCACAATGGCAACATCTGGACTTCTTCCCCTGCTCTTCGAATGTAACCCCATCTTCTATCTATTTTCCATTCTGTCTTATTCTAAACTTTTTGTTTTGTTCTCTAGCCAGTTTTTCCTTTTCCCATGGTTCTATCAAGAATCCCTGCTGTCTTGGGTTTAAGCAGCCCATTAGATGGAACGTTATCAAAGGCTTTCTGAAAATTGAGATTATCCATGTTGCATGCATTACCGTTCTCCGATGTGTCTGTAAGCTGCTCCAAAGTATACAAAAGAGCCAGTGAAGTTAGATAGATAACATCTTTCTACATAAAATCCCCTCGCTCTGTCTTCTTGAGGCCAAAACACCCATCTGAAAGGGAGAAAAATGCTTGTCGAATATGTTTTGAATGCAGTCCAAATATTTGGATGCTTGGCATCATATCGACAGCCATCTGGCAGGCTGATAAAATTTTTCTTCTAGATACTTTGGTGGTGTGTAGCCAGAACTTCTGAGTCTTCTTGGAATACTAGTGATTGTAGCTGGTTCAGAGTTAACTAACATCTATTGAGCCCTTACTATAAATATGACACATAAATAACTATTTGATCCTCATGAGCATTGCATATATGTGTTTCTGTTCCTATATTACAAATAAGAAAAATTGGCCGTAAAGACTGAGGTCACAAAATAAGTGGCAGACTCAAACTTGAATTTGGGTGTCCTGATTCCTACTCTAGTCTCTCTCCTCTACAACATAGAGGAAGAGCACAGAGTCCTGTGCCCAACAGACGAGTTTCGATTCTCATTAAGTAACTTTCCATTATCATTGCTCAAAATGCAATCCTTGGATCTGCAATGTCAGCAACATCTATGAGCTTGCTAGAAATGCAGAATCAGGGGGTCTAGTGCAGACCTACAGAATCAGAATCTGCATTTGAACAAGATCTCTAGCTGATTCCTCTGTACATTAAATTTTGAGAAGTGATGCTCTTCGGCTCTGTGAATATGGTAAGGCAATCACCTAGTTGGATACTATGCTGCGTCCCTTTGCAATACCAGGATGACCAGCTACTCAGCCCCTTCCTGTTGTCCCTGCCTACGTTCCTCGGCTATGGTACCCTTACATCCTCCTGGACATGGCAAGCGGCTTCAAGTCCTTTGTCAACACCAATGAATATGCAGTGGTTTCCTAGAACTTTGTGTTGAGAAGGATTCTGAGGCTCTATCAGGCTTAAACTGGTAAGAGTCTGATGTTGGCCATAGGTATGGGAAGTGAAAGAGGAGAACACACATGACTTAGATTTGCCATTCTTATTCTAGACATTCCTTTCCTTTTCTCACTATCGATACTTATGCATTTATTACCTCATTGTTGCAACACAGTTCTAAGTAACTGCATAGAAAATCTGATGAGACAATTCCAGCTAAAAGTTGATCAGTGATAATGAATTATTTATAATTCTCAAGTAACTGTGCATTTTCATAGGGCCCTTTAATTATTTGAAACAAAAGCATAATTAATGGCAGGGTTAGGACTCATTAGGCCTTTTATCATTTTTCAGTTCAATAAACTTAGGATCACAATATGCTGGTGGGCACCTCAGCTTCCCCATCTTCTTGTAAATTGGCAGCATTGATGAGGAAGGACACATTGTAAGAGAATATAAAAGACCAGTTCACGTCCATCTACGCCACCAAGGAGAAAGAAGTAGGACCTGCTTAAGGGGAACAGAATGAAAGGCTGTGTGGGACAACTGACCCAGCTACAGAAACTGGACCCACCACGAGCAGTTCAGGAACTCAGACTCAGCCACGAAGCACACTGGCAAGTCACGTGAGACTGAATACCGTAATTACAGATCACATTTGCACAAAGGGCTACCATGTCCAAAATACTTTCCCATTTTCTCTACTGATTGATCCTCTCAGTTCTTTTGTTAAACCTTACTTTGTAATCAATATATATTTTTTATTTTTCATAAGTGTGCTATTAGGGTTAGAGTCGGTATAACTGAATGTGATTCTTTTAAGGTATGTTTTTATGAAATAAACAAAAGGATTCATTGAGAACCTGATTCAATTCTAAGAAGTGAATGAATAAATGGTATGGGAATAGTTAATAGACACACAGGGGCCACAACGACTATAAAAGCCCAAGTAGTATTTATACATCCCTTCTGTATTGGTCAGGGTTTTCCTGAGAAACAGAACCAATAGGGGAAATGGATATGGAGATATATATGTAAAATTTATAATAAATCTCATTCTAGATATCTATCTATCTCTATTGAGAGAGTGAGAGAAACAGCGATCTAGAATGAGATTTATTGTAAGGCTCATGTGATTATGGAGACCGAGACGTCCCATGATTTGCCGTTTGCAAGCTGGAGACCCAGAAATCTAATGGTGTAAGTTCCAACCTGAGTCCGAAAGCCTGGGAAGCAAGAGTACCTATGGTGTAAGTCCCAGTCCGTGGGCAGGAGAAGACTGATGTCTCAGCTCACGCAGTTGGACAGAGAGAGAGAATTCAACCTTCCTGCACCTTTTTGTTCTCTTCAGACCCTCAACTGGTGGGATGATGCCCACCCACATCAGAGAGGGCAATCTGTTTTACTCAGTCCACCAATTCAAATACTAATCTCTTCCAGAAACACTCTGACATACACACTCAGAAATCATGTTTAACCAGATATCTAGGTATCCTGTGTCCCAGTCAAGTTGATGTATGAAATTGCCCATCACAAGTCCATGCTTTGTCAACTTGACACTGATATGCATCTCCTTAAACCACATTTAATCTCCAAATACAATGACAAAGTCATAATTCCACCTAACATGATACATCTATCCTGTGTACAACCAAAAACATACTAACTCCTTCCCCAGAAGAGGAGGTAAGCCCTTAAGTGATGTTTACTCTTTCCCTTGATATCCCATAGCTTAAATACTATGATGCAGAGTCCCTATATAACATGTTACATGATAATAGAATAAGAGAGAAAACAGATCTACTGTGTGTGTGTACATGAGGGCATGCACAATTACAAGGAACGGTTCTAGGACCAGAGCCCTGACTCTGCTCCAGATTCTTCTTCTTTCATCATCTTAATGTCTAATGTTTCTCTTCCCCTTGATAATCCATACCCAGGCTGATCATGCAGGTCCATGTAAAGGCATTTGCTTCCTTTTGTCTGAGTTGATTTGAGCGCTCAGTTTTGTTGTTGTTGTTGTTGTTGAGTTGTTTTGGTCTTTAGTTCCTCAAAATTCAGCTTCTCAAGTACAGACATTTTCTTTACAAATTTATTTTTAATTATGTGATGACTACATGAACACGTTTTCACTTGTAAGATGATCAACCATACAGCTCCAATCAAAGTCACCTTTGGTATTCCTGCTACCTATGCCCGCTCTGAGGCTTCTCCACAGAGGTGATGACTGTCCTCAGTCATTTTGGACTCTTCAACATCCCTTTAGCAATGTCTGTTACTATTTGGATCTCACCAAACACTAAAATACATCTGGCTTGACTAATGTTGTCTGTCTGTCAATGTCTTCTCAAAAATGCTTTCCTCGACGACAGTTAGAGAATGATAGAACTCTCTGGCTTAAAGGACCAAGGGACTGGGGGTAAGGGGAGATATCTTCAGAAGCAAGTGTTGCCTGAAGGTTCTCCTTTCCTATAGCCTTTGGAGGAGTCTGTCATTTTCAGCTCCACGGATTCCCCTGGGCAGCAAGAGGGCAGAGTTAGAAGCTGACCCTGGTTGCGGAGTTCTGCCTTGCTGGAGTCTGGTTGTCTCACCATATCGGCACAGCCACACAATTTTAGTGTGGCTTTGGAAGGGAGATATTCAGATGGCATGGGGCTAAGCTATACCAGGTGACCAGTCTCAAGAGCTGGGGGGTATCTTAATCTGTTCAGGCTGTTATAACAAAATACCACAGACCAGGCATCTTATAAACAACAGAAATCTATTTCTCACAGTTCTGGCGGACTGCAAGCCCAAGATCAGGGTGCCAGCATGGTCAGGTTCTGGAGAGAGCCCTGTTCTGGATTGCAGACTACCAGCTTCTCCCTGTGTCCTCACGTGGTGAAAGGTATGACGGCGCTCTCTGGAGCCTCTTTTATAATGGCACTAACCCCATTCATGAGGGCTCTGCCTTCATCACCTAGTCACCTCCCAAAGTCCTCACCTCCTAATAACATCACTTTGGGCATTAGGCTTGTAAAACATGAATTTTGAGGGGGCACAAACATTCAGACCATAGCACATGCTAGATTCAAACCTGCCTTGGCCAATGTTTCTCCCCCTTTTTTCCTCCACCCCCAAGTTAAACTCAGTTCCAGTTCCCTAATGCCCAATGTTTCCTTACCTTTGGGCATGCCTCACTGCCATTTTCCCTTTTGCCTGAGAATCTTTGCTTACATTTTTTTCCCTATTTGAGAAACAGGACATAACAAGAAATTTCACACATTCACAGAAGAGTGTTTTATGCCAAAAGATACTGAGAATCTAAAAGACAAAGAAGGTAAGAGTGCTAGATGGTAACAAAGAGTCAAGGTTCTACTGGCAGGCTTGTTCCTTCCATCTCTTTCAGTAATGCCCCAGTCATTTTCAATTTTAAAGTAATAGGAGAGGGCTGGTCTGCAAGTACATTGTCTTTTTCTTTGTTTTTACTCTATAAAACTTTATATAAATGTATCCTATTAAGATGGGCTTGGATATTATAACATGTTTTTCTTTTTTTTTTCATTTAACTTATAAAACTTTATATAAATGTATCCTATTAAGTTGGGCTTGGGTACTGTATCATCTGGGCCCATGATAGCAGCAGTTATGAGACTAGCAAATTTGTTAAATTCCTGGAGCTACTTATTGCTGCCTTCCCAATGGTATACCATATATTAGTTTCCTATTGCTACTATAACAAATTACCAAAAACTTAGTGGCTTAAAATAAGACAAACAGTTCTGGAGGTCAAAGTCCTACATGAGTCTTAAGGGGCTAAAATCAAAGTTCCTTTCGCAAGGCTGATTCCTTCTGTATGCTCCAGGGGAGAATCCACTTCCTTGCTTTTTCTAGCTTCTAGAGGCCATCTGTATTCCTTGGCTCCTGGCCCCTTCCTCCATCTTCAAAGTGCATCATTCCAACCTCTACTTCTGTCATTCCATCTCGTTCTTCTTTGACCTTCTTGTCTCTCTTATAAGGACCCCAATGATTACACTGGGCCCTATCCACCTTGGTATGCCCATGTCTGTAGGTAAAGAGAAGGATCTGACTAGACGCTTGGGAGTAATGAAGATACAGAAAGTAACTGAAACCATATCGGGTGATGGGACACTGCATAGAGCAATGGTTCTTAATCTCTTTTTTTAGAATCTAATGGACCCTACAGATCTTTGTTTCAGAAAAATGAAAAATCATACACAACTCCACATGCCATTTCAGGGCTTTAAGTGCTGTCTACACATGCATGAACGCCAGGTTAAGAACTCTTGAGGTATAGTCATCTACACTAAATATCCAGTTGGATCCTTACTTCAGACTTCTCACCAAAATACATTCTGATAGATCAAAGATTTGATTCTCACAAAAGAAAACATGGGGGGGAAGAATAAATTGGGAGATTGGGATTGACATATACACACTACTATATATAAAATAGATAACTAATAAGAACCCACTGTGTAGCACAGGAAACTCTACTCAATATTCTGCAGTGACCTATATGGGAAAAGAATATAAAAAAGAGCGGATATATGTATATGTATAACTGATTCACTTTGCTGTACAGCAGAAACTAACACAACATTGTAAATCAACTATACTCCAATAAAAATTAATTTGAAAAAAGAAAACATGAGTTTTTAAAATAACCTCAAGGTGATAAAAGCTTTTCTAAAAATAAGACAATAATCTCCAACCCATGAAACAAAAGATTAACAAAATCAGCCAGATAAAACTACGTGTGTGTGTGTGTGTGTATGTGTGTGTGTGTATTCTGTGTGGAAATTAATCCATAAACAAAAAGGCAAATGACAAAATGGGGGAAACATCTGCAAAGATAAAGGGTTAATTTTCTTCATGTTAAAGACATTCTTAAGTTGTTAAGACCAGTAATTCAATAGATGTATAACGTCAGTTCAAAGAAATTGATATAAAATCATTTTATTTAATTTGAGAAGATGTTCAGTTTCATTCGTAGTAAAAGAAATGCTATTTTCAAATGTTAATTTGAAAAATATTAAGAAGACTGAGCACAGTCTTAGTGAAGGTACTGGGAGAATACCATACATGTATTGCCACCGGGAATTCCATACGTACAAGCCCTATTCCGGTGCTTATCAAACTGAAATGTGTACACAAATCACTTGGGAATCTTGTGAAAATGCAGACTCTGGTTCAGTGCGTTGGAGGTGAGGCCTGAGATGTTGCATTTCTAACCAGCTCCCAGGTGACGCCAACACTTCTGACCCACAGGCCACACTGTGTGACTGGCAATGCTTAATAAAAATTTTCAATGCACCTATCTCTTAAACCAATAATGCAATTCCTAGGAATTTATCCTACTTATATTCTTGCATATGTGGGACATGGTGTGTGCACAAAATACTCCTTGTAAGACTGGGTGTAATAATGAAAGACAGTAAGCAACATAAATGTCTGTCATAATAAGTGTGCTAGCACAGAACTTTCTCATGCCCTTCTTTGTTCCTATATTGTATTCATGGGGGTTTAGAGGACTGAAAACTATATTTACCAGACTCTCATACAGCTAGGATTTGTGACATGATTTAGATGTCATCAGTAAGCTATATGTGTATGAAATTTAAAATAAAAAGAGATATCTTCCTGATGCTCTGAAGTCTGCAAATTGAGTTGGACATGAGCATTTGCAGTAGCTATACACCCCACACCCAGGGCCTGCTCAGGAGCTCCGTGAGCATTTGCAGTAGCTATACACCCCACACCCAGGGCCTGCTCAGGAGCTCCGTGAGCATTTGCAGTAGCTATACACCCCACACCCAGGGCCTGCTCAGGAGCTCCGTGAGCATTTGCAGTAGCTATACACCCCACACCCAGGGCCTGCTCAGGAGCTCCGTGAGCATTTGCAGTAGCTATACACCCCACACCCAGGGCCTGCTCAGGAGCTCCGTGAGCATTTGCAGTAGCTATACACCCCACACCCAGGGTCTGCTCAGGAGCTCCGTGAGCATTTGCAGTAGCTATACACCCCACACCCATGGTCTGCTCAGGAGCTCCATGAGTAAGAGGCTCAGTTATGGTGGCAGCAGCGACAGTAGCAGCTTCATGACTTATTAATCATAGCGATTATGGTGTGACCTTTAAACCATTAGCCCACTAGTTACCCCCTGAATTCAGCTTCTGACTTGCTTCCAATGAGTTTTCAAGCACCTAATTTTCTGTAGCAAATCCCTTTCTACTTGAAACATCTAGAGTGTTTTGTAGTTGTTGTTGTTTTCTGCATGTAACTCTGAGTAAAATAGTATTTCGCACCAAGATGGAGAACTGCGATAAGATATCTAACCTGCTTGGTTTTCATGGCAGTGATAACTTCATCACCAAACTGGCTTATATCATCCCACCATATACATAAACCCAACCAGCTGAAATACTATTCAAAGGCAAAAGGAACATGGAATGCTAAATGAAGAAAGACATTTGTAAACACCAAATATAACCTCATGATTAATTGTCAAACTGAGGACTATTATAGCTACAGATATTTTTTTCCTTGTTATTTTATGTATGCACCTTTATAAATTAACCAAATTCCTTTTTCTCTCTCCTCCTTTCTACTAGTATTTTTTAAATAAATTTATTTATTTTATTTATTTATTTTTGGCTGCCTTGGGTCTTCGTTGCTGTGCACGGGCTTTCTCTAGTTGTGGTGAGCAGGGGCTACTCTTCATTGCAGTGCGCGGGCTTCTCATTGCAGTGGCTTCTCTTGTTGTGGAGCATGGGCTATAGGCACACGGGCTTCAGTAGTTGTGGCACGTGGGCTCAGTAGTTGTGGCGCACGGGCTTAGTTGCTCCGCGGCAGGTGGGATCTTCCCGGACCAGGGCTCGAACCCGTGTCCCCTGCAATGGCAGGCGGATTCTTAACCACTGTGCCACCAGGGAAGCCCTCTACCACTATTTTATACCAAGATGTATAAATCGTGGTTGTTTTTATCATTTAGTCCTTGGGTTATATGATATAAAAGTTCAATTATGGGCTTCCCTGGTGGCGCAGTAGTTAAGAATCTGCCTGCCAAGGCAGGGGACACGGGTTCAAGATCTGGTCCAGGAAGATCCCACCTGCCGTGGAGCAACTAGGCCCGTGTGCCACAACTACTGAGCCTGCACTCTACAGCCCACGAGCCACAACTACTTAAGTCCACGTGCCTAGAGCCCGTGCTCCGCAACAACAGAAGCCACTGCAATGAAAAGCCCGTGCACCGCAACAAAGAGTAGCCCCTGCTCGCCACAACTAGAGAATGCCCACGCGCAGCAACGAAGACCCAAGGCAGCCAAAAATAAATAAATAAAAATAAATAAATTTATTTTTTAAAAAGTTCAATTGTGACTAATTTTAAAAGACCTCGCATGAGCTGCAAACAGTTAGACAGACAGGCACGAGTCCGTGAGGCTGCTGGCCTCCGTCTCCTAGGATCTACTCTCCAGCTTCACATGAATCAGCAGTGGCACTTGTGGCTATGTCAACCAAAACTTCTGCAACTCCAGATCATGTCTATGGTTGTGTAACTCTCAAATTAGTACTACAGTGAAACTGCATGACTTTCACTCCTCCATCCCTTTCAATTATTTCAATTGTCACCTAAATCCCTTTATTAAACCTCTTTATGCCAGAAATAGGGTCTCTCAAGATTCAAACCATTTTGGAGCCCCATACATACTGCTAATACATATATACTAATAAACTGCTGTGATTAAAATACCTATATACTGCTTGCTAAATGAAATTAAGTCACTTAGGCAGGGCAGTCACATTCAGTGAAATTTAGAACGTACCTAACATAGCTTCCTAGGAACTAGCTTGCTTATCCAGTAGGATCCTAAATGTCCACTGACAGATGAATGGATAAAGAAGATGTGGCACATATATACAATGGAATATTACTCAGCCATAAAAAGGAACGAAATTGAGTTATTTGTAGTGAGGTGGATGGACCTAGAGTCTGTCATACAGAGTGAAGTCAGAAAGAGAAAAACAAATACCATATGCTAACGCATACATATGGAATCTAGAAAAATGGTACTGATGGACCTAGTGGCAGAGCAGGAATAAAGACGCAGACGTAGAAAACAGACTTAAGGACACAGGGCGGGAAGGGGAGGCTGGGCCGTTTTGAGAGAGTAGCACTGACGTATATACATTACCAAATGTTTTTTAGATAGCTAGTGGGAAGCTGCTGCGAAGCACGGGGAGATTGGCTCGGTGCTTTGTGACCACCTAGAGGGGTGGGATAGGGAGGGTGGGAGGGAGACGCAAGAGGGAGGAGATATGGGGATATATGTATATGTATAGCTGATTCACTTTGTTGTACAGCAGAAACTAACACAACATTTTAAAGCAATTATACTCCAATAAAGATGTATAAAAAAAAAGTTGCCTGGAAAATGTTATTAAACTAATAAAAGTGAATTAATATTTAGGTCTAGTTGAAATGACACAGTTTAAACAACGAGTAAAGAATGCATGACTTGTCCCAAGTGCTATTTTACAACATCAGTTTATTATAATCCTAAAAACTGTTTTTTAAACATTGCTGGATAAAAATTTTTAAAGATTTCCAAAAAAGGGAAATTTGATAGCAAAATCTATTTGGTCAGAGACACTGTCTTTACAGGGAATCTAGGAGCTTTCTGTTTATAAAATGAATCCAGTATTATTTGTATATTTTTCCTTTGGGATATAAACAATGAAAAAATGGTAGAAAAGATTCAATACAGTAAACTATAAAATTATCATGTTTAATCTATCAATCTCAGTGAGAAGACCCAAAGATGTTCATAAGATAAGTGACTTAGATCAGCCACAATTCAATATAAGCATTTAGGAAACACGGCAAGCTGATGTGATGTACTTGACCACATTTTTCCATTGTCAACTGTGGTCAAAAAGGCCACACTGGGCATCAAGCAAACCCTGAAGTGCTCTCTGATGTCTAGACTTCAAGCAAAGTAGGCTATGGTCACATCTTCCAAATCTTTGCACGTGCTTTTCCATTTAGCTCCACAACCAATGTTTCCTCTCCAATTCCTTCTCTTTCAGCACACAGTCTCCTTTAGAAGGCCCTTCTGTGACCTTCAGACATGAAATTGCTCCTCTGGCCCTCTGTATTTCCTTTATTGTTACATTTTTTTCCATTGAGTTTGTAAACTCATCTCTCTGTCCGACTAGTCTGTAGTTTCATGAGGCCAGGAACGTGCTTCTGTGCTCTCATCTCCTTAGTCTCTCCTCTAGTATCTGGTGCCTACTCAATTCTTCTCAGATGAATTAGTGATCAGCAACAACCGCACTACATAATCTCCCCTTTCCTACTCTTGTTGTCTCTCCGTGACTGCGTTTCTCCTAGGATGCACATCTCTTTCAAAATGCAGAATTTACACTACAAATTCACTGTGTAAAAGTACTGGGGGTAGAAAAGGTGAAGGTCTCTTTAGGACTCTCAAGCTCTGAACTGTGTGCCCTCTCCTAAACTTTTATGTGTTCATTTCAGTATTAAATCAGGAAAGCGTACAGGTGCCTTGTTTCACACATCTTTTGTGAGTTTGCCGGCCCATACAGTCTTGCAGAAGAGGAAAGTCTTGAAAATAGGTTCATGTCTATTTGGTGGGGGGGGATTACATTTGACAAAGCTCATAAGGCAACTAAGGAACAGAGTAAAGCAGTCATTGAGGATGATGATGATGATGACGATGACAACAATCACAGCAAACAATCATATGTAACAGGCACTGTGCGAAGTACTTTACAATATATTATTTAATCTTGTCTAGCAGTCCTATGAGTCAGATATGAATATCCTACTCAATCTACAGATGAGGAAACTGAGATATGTGTGCGTGCACACACATTACGTGGACTATGGAACCAAATGACCTGGGGTAGGATACAGGCTCCACCTCTATGTGCCTCTCAGAACAGAACCTGGCATACTGGGCCTTTCCGGGGCGCTGACCATGCTGTGTTTCTGGATCTCAGTTTTGGTTACCTAAGCGTTCGTTTCACAACAATTTGTTAAGCTGTATGTTTAGGTTTAATGAAGTTTTTGTATAAATGTAATATTTTACAATTTTAAAAGGCTGAAAAAGGAAGGGTAGAAAGATGGGAGAGAGGGCGAGAAAAAAGAACGACGGGGAGGGAGCAAGAAAGGAAGAGCCTGACAAAATAAGCATTGTGTAACTGTCAGCTACTATTGTCTGAAAACAATTCCCCATGCTTTTGGCTGTATTTTTGAATGTAGGAACAAGATATTGACCAATGATGTATCAAGTCAAGTGTCATCAGCACAGATGTATAACCAGCTCTTTTTTTTGAGAGGGGCTTACTTTTGTGGAAAATGGCCCAGTGTTTCACCTCTTATTACAGTTAAAACTTCATTATGAAATATCTCAGATACACAGAAAGTTAGAGAAAATAATATAACAAATACCTGCACACTTACCACACAGTTTTATCAATTCTTTATATTGTATCCTATTGGTTTCAGTTATTTTTAAGTAAAAAAATAATTCGCTATACATTTATGCAACTGGAAACCCCCCTCCCTTATATGTGCTCCTTCCCTCATCCTGTTTCTCTCCTTTCTTGGAGAAAGAACCATCATTATGAGTTTACTGTTTCTGTTTCCATGCATTTGTATACAAATATCATATACAATATTGTTTTACATGTTTTTTTTTTTTAACATCTTTATTGAAGTATAATTGCCTTACAATGGTGTGTTAGCTTCTGCTTTATAACAAAGTGAATCAGTTATACATATACAATATGTTCCCATTTCTCTTCCCTCTTGCATCTCCCTCCCTCCCACCCTCCCCATCCCATCCCTCTAGGTGGTCAAAAAGCACCGAGCTGATCTCCCTGTGCTATGCGGCTGCTTCCCACTAGTTATCTATTTTACATTTGGTAGTGTATATATGTCCATGACACTCTCTTACCCTGTCACATCTCACCCCACCCCCTCCCCATATCCTCAAGTCCATTCTCTAGTAGGTCTGTGTCTTTATTCCCGTCTTGCCACTAGGTTCTTCATGGCCTTTTTTTTTTTTTTTTTTCCCCTTAGATTCCGTATATATGTGTTAGCATACTGTATTTGTTTTTCTCTTTCTGACTTACTTCACTCTGTATGACAGACTCTAACTCCATCCACCTCATTACAAATACCTCCATTTCATTTCTTTTTATGGCTGAGTAATATTCCATTGTATATATGTGCCACATCTTCTTTATCCATTCATCTGTCGATGGACATTTAGATTGCTTCCATGTCCTGGCTATTGTAAATAGAGCTGCAATGAACATTTTGGTACATGACTCTTTTTGACCTATGGTTTTCTCAGGGTATATGCCCAGTAGTGGGATTGCTGGGTCGTATGGTAGTTCTATTTGTAGTTTTTTAAGGAACCTCCATACTGTTCTCCATAGTGGCTGTATCAATTTACATTCCCACCAACAGTGCAAGAGGGTTCCCTTTCCTCCACACCCTCTCCAGCATTTATTGTTTCTAGATTTTTTGATGATGGCCATTCTGACCGGTGTGAGATGATATCTCATTGTAGTTTTGATTTGCATTTCTCTAATGATTAATGATGTTGAGCATTCTTTCATGTGTCTGTAGGCCATCTGTATATCTTCTTTGGAGAAATGTCTATTTAGGTCTTCGGCCCATTTTTGGATTGGGTTGTTCGTTTTTTTGTTATTGAGCTGCATGAGCTGCTTGTAAATCTTGGAGATTAATCCTTTGTCAGTTGCTTCATTTGCAAATATTTTCTCCCATTCTGATGGTTGTCTTTTGGTCTTGTTTATGGTTTCCTTTGCTGTGCAAAAGCTTTTAAGTTTCATTAGGTCCCATTTGTTTATTTGTGTTCTTATTTCCATTTCTCTGGGAGCTGGGTCAAAAAGAATCTTGCTGTGATGTATGTCATAGAGTGTTCTGCCTATGTTTTCCTCTAAGAGTTTGATAGTGTCTGCCCTTACACTTAGGTCTTTAATCCATTTTGAGTTTATTTTTGTGCATGGTGTCAGGGAGTGTTCTATTTTCATACTTTTACATGTACCTGTCCAATTTTCCCAGCACCACTTATTGAAGAGGCTGTCTTTTCTCCACTGTATATGCTTGCCTCCTTTATCAAAAATAAGGTGCCCATATGTGTGTGGGTTTATCTCTGGGCTTTCTATCCTGTTCCATTGATCTATATTTCTGTTTTTGTGCCAGTACCAAACTGTCTTGATTACTGAAGCTTTGTAATATAGTCTGAAGTCAGGGAGCCTGATTCCCCCAGCTCCATTTTTCGTTCTCAAGATTGCTTTGGCTATTCGGGGTCTTTTGTGTTTCCATACAAATTGTGAAATTTTTTGTTCTAGTTCTGTGAAAAATGCCAGTGGTAGTTTGATAGGGATTGCATTGAATCTGTAGATTGCTTTGGGTAGTAGAGTCATTTTCACAATGTTGATTCTTCCAATCCAGGAACATGGTATATCTCTCCATCTATTTGTATCATCTTTAATTTCTTTCATCAGTGTCTTATAATTTTCTGCATACAGGTCTTTTGTCTCCTTAGGTAGGTTTATTCCTAGATATTTTATTCTTTTTGTTGCAATGGTAAATGGGAGTGTTTTCTTAATTTCACTTTCAGATTTTTCGTCATTAGTGTATAGAAATGCAAGAGATTTCTGTGCATTAATTTTGTATCCTGCTACTTTACCAAATTCATTGATTAGCTCTAGGAGTTTTCTGGTAGCATCTTTAGGATTCTCTATGTATAGTATCATGTCATCTGCAAATAGTGACAGCTTTACTTCTTCTTTTCCGATTTGGATTCCTTTTATTTCTTTGTCTTCTCTGATTGCTGTGGCTAACACTTCCAAAACTATGTTGAATAATAGTGGTGAGAGTGGGCAACCTTGTCTTGTTCCTGATCTTAGTGGAAATGGTTTCAGTTTTTCACCATTGAGGACAATGTTGGCTGTGGGTTTGTCATATATGGCCTTTATTATGTTGAGGAAAGTTCCCTCTATGCCTACTTTCTGCAGGGCTTTTATCATAAATGGGTGTTGAATTTTGTCGAAAGCTTTCTCTGCATCTATTGAGATGATCATATGGTTTTTCTCCTTCAGTTTGTTAATATGATGTATCACATTGATTGATTTGCGTATATTGAAGAATCCTTGCATTCCTGGGATAAACCCCACTTGATCATGGTGTATGATCCTTTTAATGTGCTGTTGGATTCTGTTTGCTAGTATTTTGTTGAGGATTTTTGCATCTATGTTCATCAGTGATATTGGCCTGTAGTTTTCTTTTTTTGTGACATCTTTGTCTGGTTTTGGTATCAGGGTGATGGTGGCCTCGTAGAATGAGTTTGGGAGTGTTCCTCCCTCTGCAATATTTTGGAAGAGTTTGAGAAGGATAGGTGTTAGCTCTTCTCTAAATGTTTGATAGAATTCACCTGTGAAGCCATCTGGTCCTGGGCTTTTGTTTGTTGGAAGGTTTTTAATCACAGTTTCAATTTCAGTGCTTGTGATTGGTCTGTTCATATTTTCTATTTCTTCCTGGTTCAGTCTCGGCAGTTTGTGCATTTCTAAGAATCTGTCCATTTCTTCCAGGTTGTCCATTTTATTGGCATAGAGTTGCTTGTAGTAATCTCTCATGATCTTTTGTATTTCTGCAGTGTCAGTGGTTACTTCTCCTTTTTCATTTCTAATTCTATTGATCTGAGTCTTCTCCCTTTTTCTCTTGATGAGTCTGGCTAATGGTTTATCAATTTTGTTTATCTTCTCAAAGAACCAGCTTTTAGTTTCATTGATTTTTGCTATTGTTTCCTTCATTTCTTTTTCATTTATTTCTGACCTGATCTTTATAATTTCTTTCCTTCTGCTGGCTTTGGGGTTTTTTTGTTCTTCTTTCTCTAATTGCTTTAGGTGCAAGGTTAGGTTGCTTATTCGAGATGTTTCCTGTTTCTTGAGGTAGGCTTGTATTGCTATAAACTTCCCTCTTAGCACTGCTTTTGCTGCGTCCCATAGGTTTTGGGTCGTCGTATCTCCATTGTCATTTGTTTCTAGGTATTTTTTGATTTCCCCTTTGATTTCTTCAGTGATCACTTCGTTATTAAGTAATGTATTGTGTAGCCTCCATGTGTTTGTATTTTTTACAGGTCTTTTCCTGTAATTGATATCTAGTCTCATAGCGTTGTGGTCGGAAAAGATACTTGATACGATTTCAATTTTCTTAAATTTACCAAGGCTTGATTTGTGACCCAAGATATGATCTATCCTGGAGAATGTTCCATGAGCACTTGAGAAAAATGTGTATTCTGTTGTTTTTGGATGGAATGTCCTATAAATATCAATTAAGTCCATCTTGTTTAATGTATCATTTAAAGCTTGTGTTTCCTTATTTATTTTCATTTTGGATGATCTGTCCATTGGTGAGAGTGGGGTGTTAAAGTCCCCTACTATGATTGTGTTGCTGTCGATTTCCCCTTTTATGGCTGTTAGTATTTGCCTTATGTATTGAGGTGCTCCTATGTTGGGTGCATAAATATTTACAATTGTTATACCTTCCTCTTGTATCAATCCCTTGATCATTATATAGTGTCCTTCTTTGTCTCTTGTAATAGTCTTTATTTTAAAGTCTATTTTGTCTGATATGAGAATTGCTACTCCAGCTTTCTTTTGATTTCCATTTGCATGGAATATCTTTTTCCATCCCCTCACTTTCAGTCTATATGTGTCTCTAGGTCTGAAGTGGGTCTCTTGTAGACAGCATATATATGGGTCTTGTTTTTGTATCCATTCAGCCAGCCTGTGTCTTTTGGTGGGAGCATTTAATCCATTTACATTCAAGGTAATTATCGATATATATGTTCCTATTCCCATTTTCTTAAATGTTTTGGGTTTGTTATTGTAGGTGTTTTCCTTCTCTTGTGTTTCTTGCCTAGAGAAGTTCCTTTAGCATTTGTTGTAAAGCTGGTTTGGTGGTGCTGAACTCTCTCAGCTTTTGCTTGTCTGTAAAGGTTTTAATTTCTCCATCGAATCTGAATGAGATCCTTGCTGGGTAGTGTAATCTTGGTTGCAGGTTTTTCTCCTTCATCACTTTAAGTATATCCTGCCACTCCCTTCTGGCTTGCAGAGTTTCTGCTGAAAGATCAGATGTTAACCTTATGGGGATTCCCTTGTGTGTTATTTGTTTTTTTTCCCTTGCTGCCTTTAATATGTTTTCCTTATATTTAATTTTTGACAGTTTGATTAATATGTGTCTTGGTGTGTTTCTCCTTGGATTTATCCTGTATGGGACTCTCTGTGCTTCCAGGACTTGATTAACTATTTCCTTTCCCATATTAGGGAAGTTTTCAACTATAATCTCTTCAAATATCTTCTCAGTCCCTTTCTTTTTCTCTTCTTCTTCTGGGACCCCTATAATTCGAATGTTGGCGCGTTTAATGTTGTCCCAGAGGTCTCTGAGACTGTCCTCAGTTCTTTTCATTCTTTTTTCTTTATCCTGCTCTGCAGTAGTTATTTCCACCATTTTATCTTCCAGGTCACTTATCCTTTCTTCTGCCTCAGTTATTCTGCTATTGATCCCATCTAGAGTATTTTTAATTTCATTTATTGTGGTTTTCATCATTGCTTGGTTCCTCTTTAGTTCTTCTACGTCCTTGTTAAATGTTTCTTGCATTTTGTCTATTCTATTTCCAAGATTTTGGATCATCCTTACTATCATTATTCTGAATTCTTTTTCAGGTAGACTACCTATTTCCTCTTCATTTGTTAAGTCTGGTATGTTCTGACCCTGCTCCTTCATCTGCTGTGTGTTTTTCTGTCGTCTCATTTTGCTTATCTTACTGTGTTTGGGGTCTCCTTTTCACAGGCTGCAGGTTCGTAGTTCCTGTTGTTTTTGGTATCTGTCCCCAGTGGCTAAGGTTGGTTCAGTGGGTTGTGTAGGCTTCCTGGTGGAGGGAACTAGTGCCTGAGCTCTGGTGGATGAGGTTGGATCTTGTCTTTCTGGTGGGCACATCCACGTCTGGTGGTGTATTTTGGGGTGTCTGTGGCCTTATTATGATTTTAGGCAGCCTCTCTGCTAATGGATGGGGCTGTGTTCCTGTCTTGCTAGTTGTTTGGCATAGGGTGTCCAGCACTGTAGCTTGTTGGTCGTTGAGTGAAGCTGGGTCTTGATGTTGAGATGGAGATCTCTGAGAGATTTTTGCCGTTTGGTATTACGTGAAGCTGGGAGGTCTCTTGTGGACCAGTGTCCTGAAGTTGGCTCTCCCACCTCAGAGGCACGGCCCTGATGCCTGGCTGGAGCACCAAGAGCCTTTCGTCCACACGGCTCAGAGTAAAAGGGAGAAAAAATAGAAAGAAAGAAAGAAAGAAAGAGGCTATAATATAGTGAAGTAAAATAAAGCTATTGTAAAGCAAAGCTATACAGACAAAATCGCACCCAGAAGCATATACATATACACTCACAAATAAAGGAAAAGGGGAAAAATTAATATATCCTGCTCCCAAAGTCCACCTCCTGAATTTGGGATGATTCGTTGTCTATTCAGGTATTCACCAGATGCAGGCACATCAAGTTGTTTGTGGAGTTTTAATCCGCTGCTTCTAAGGCTGCTGGGAGAGATTTCCCCTTATCTTCCCTGTTCGCACAGTTCCTGGGGTTCAGCTTTGGATTTGGACCCGCCTCTGCGTGTAGGTCGCCTGAGGGCGTCTATTCCCCGCACAGACAGGACGGGGTTAAAGGAGCAGCTGCTTCGGGGGCTCTGGCTCCCTCAGGCCGCGGGGAGGGAGGTGTACAGAGGAGGCGGGGTGAGCCTGCGGCGGCCGAGGCCGGCGTGACGTTGCACCAGCCCGAGGCGGGCAGTGCGTTCTCCCGGGGAACTTGTCCCCGGATCACGGGACCCTGGCAGTGGCGGGCTGCACAGCCTCCCGGGAGGGGCGATGTGGAGAGTGACCTGTGCTCACACACAGGCTTTTTGGAGGCGGCAGCAGCAGCCCCAGCGTCTCACGCCCGTCTCTGGGGTCCGTGCTGATCGCCGCGGCTCACGCCTTTCTCTGGAGTTCGTTTAGGCGGCACTCTGAATCCCCTCTCCTTGCGCGCCGCGAAACAAAGAGGCAAGAAAAAGTCTCTTGCCTCTTCGGCAGCTGCAGACTTTTTCCCGGACTCCCTACCAGCCAGCTGTGGTGCGCTAACCCCTTCAGGCTGTGTTCACGCCGCCAGCCCCAGTCCTCTCCCTGCGATCCAACCGAAACCGAAACCCGAGCCTCAGCTCCCAGCCCCGTCCGCCGAGCAGCCAAGCCTCTCGGGCTGGTGAGTGCTGCTCGGCGCCGAGCCTCTGTGCGGGAGTCTCTCCGTTTTTTTCCTCTGCGCCCCTGTTGCTCTGGGGTCTGCGGTGATCGCCGCGGCTCGTGCCCTTCTCTGGAGCTCGTTTAGGCGGCGCTCTGAATCCCCTCTCCCTGCGCGCCGCGAAACAAAGAGGCAAGAAAAAGTCCCTTGCCTCTTCGGCAGCTGCAGACTTTTTCCCGGTCTCCCTCCCAGCCAGCTGTTGTGCGCTAATCCCTTCAGGCTGTGTTCACGCTGCCAGCCTCAGTCCTCTCCCTGCGATCCGACCGAAGCCCGAGCCTCAGCTCCCAGCCCCGCCCACCCCGGCGGGGGAGCAGACAAGCCTCTCGGGCTGGTGAGTGCTGCTCGGCGCCGAGCCTCTGTGCGGGAATCTCTCCGTTTTTTCCCTCTGCGCCCCTGTTGCTGTGGGATCCGCGCTGGTAGCTGCGGCTCGCGCCCGTCTCTGAAGTTCGTTTAGGCAGCGCTCTGAATCCCCTCTCCTCGCGCACCAGGAAACAAAGAGGGAAGAAAAAGTCTCTTGCCTCTTCGGCAGCTGCAGACTTTTTCCCGGACTCCCTCTTGGCTAGCTGTGGTGCACTAACGCCTTCAGGCTGTGTTCACGCCGCCAACCCCAGTCCTCTCCCTGCAATCCGACCGAAGCCCGAGCCTCAGCTCCCAGCCCCGCCCACCCTGTCGGGTGAGCAGACAAGCCTCTCGGGCTGGAGAGTGCTGCTCGGCGCCGAGCCTCCGTGCGGGAACCTCTCCGCTTTGCCCTCCGCACCCCTGTGGCTGCGCTCTCCTCCGTGGCTCCGAAGCTTCCCCCCTCTGCCACCCGCAGTCTCCGCCCGCGAAGGGGCTTCCTAGTGCGTGGAAATCTTTCCTCCTTCACGGCTCCCTCCCACTAGTGCAGGTGCCGTCCCTATTCTTTTGTCTCTGTTATTTCTTTTTTCTTTTGCCCTACCCAAGTACGGGGGGAGTTTCTTGCCTTTTTGGAGGTCGGACGTTTTCTGCCAGCGTTCAGTGGGTGTTCTGTAGGAGCAGTTCCACGTGTAGATGTATTTCTACTGTATCTGTGGGAAGGAAGGTGATCTCCGCGTCTTACTCTTCCGCCATCTTCCCGAGGACCTTACATGTTTTTTTAAACTATATTTCACTAGTTATTATGGTTTTGATACAATGGCTCTATGTTATTTATTTTATTTGTTGTATAGTATTCTATCGTATGAATATATGCTATATATTTTACCCATTCTCCATTTATCATGTATTTAAATAATTTTCATAAGTTTTGCAATCACAAGCAATTCTATTAAGAACATTCTTATACTTGTCTCTGCTACATAAAGTTAAGAATTTTTCTAGATATCTTCCTAAAAATGGAATTGGTGAATCAAAGATAGTGTATCTTCAACTTTACCATCTATGGTCAAATTGTTCTCCAAAGTGGTTTTTCCCATTTGTACTCCTACCAGCAGCATTTAAGAATTCTCATCTCTTAGTATCTTTACCAGAACTTTGTATTATCTAGACTTTACATTTTTGCCAACTTGAGAATGTGAAATTTATAATTGTTGTTTGAAGACACACTTTCCTAAACACTAACGAGGTTATACGTATATTCAAATGCCAAGACATGGAAACAACCCAAGTGCCCATCAACAGGTGACTGGTTTAAGAAGATGTGGTGTGTATATATACAATGGAATGTTACTCAGCCATAAAAAAGAATGAAATATTGCTATGTGCAGCAACATGGATGAACCTAGAGATTATCATACTAAGTGAAGTAAGTCAGAGAAAGAAAGACAAATATTATACGATATCACTTATATGTGGAATCTAAAGACTAATACAAATGAATCTATATACAAAACAGAAACAGACTCACAGGCATAGAAAATAAACTTATGGTTACTGAAGGGGAAAGGAAGGGAGGGAAAAATTAGGAGCATGGGATTAACAGATACAAATTACTATACGTGAAATAGATAAGCAAGAAGAATTTACTGTATTCAATATCTTGTAATAACCTACAATGGAAAATAATCCGAAAAAAATCTATATATATACATACATATAACTGAATCACTTTACTGTAGACCTGAAACTAACACAATATTGTAAATCAACTCTACTTCAATTTTTAAAAGTAGAAAAAAAAATCATACCCTTGAGAGATTCACCTATGTTGTTTGTTCTCTGTGATATACTGTATTCTATTGTATTAATATATTACAATTTATGTATCCAGTCTACAGTTGAATATTTGTATAGCTGATAGTCTAGGTGCTACTACAAAGAGTGCTACTATGAACATTCTCATACATGTCTTTTGGTAAACTTATGTATGCATTTCTGCAGAGCATATAACCAGGAATACAATAGCTGGGCCATAGGCTATTACATGCTAAACTTTACCAAAGCCTTCCAAACAATTTGCAAAAGTAGTTGTTTCAATTTATTCTCCCACCAGTTGCTCCACAGCCTTGCCAAAACTTGGTATTATCTGTCTTTTCCATTTAAGGCACTCCAGGACATATAATGAAATCTTGGTAATTTGCATCTCCCTGAATTTACATCTTTGCTGAAGTCAATCACTTTACACATATCCTCTCCCACACGGTGACTTGGTTTTTCACTATTTTTACGCTGCCCTTTGATGAACAGGAGTTCTTAATTTCAACGTAGTACACTTTTATTTTTCTTTTTAATTAGTGCTTTTTGTGTTAAAAAGTATTTTGCTAACCCCAAGGTCATGAAGAGATTTTCCTAAGATTTCTTCCAAATAGTTTATTGTTTTTACCTTTCACATATATGTCTACAATCCACCTCAGATTGGTTTTGCATATGGTTGAGTTAGGGGGTCAAGATACCTATTTCATATGGACATGCAGTTGACTCAACATCATTTATTAGAAGGACTATCCTCGCCCCACCACACTGTAGCAGCCCATTTCACATAATTCAAGTGACATGTGTGGGTCTCTTACTGGACTCTCTATTCCGTTCTATTTGTCTACTTGTCTATTCTTACATTAATACCACAGCATTTTAAATACTGTAGCTTTATAATAAGGCATGATATCCGATATCTTCTAATTAAAAGATGCAAAATAAGATTTATTCTAAGTATCTGACTTTTTAAATAAATTTATTTATTTATTTATTTATTTAGGTTGCGTTGGGTCTTCGTTGCTGCGCGCGAGCTTTCTCTAGTTGCGGCGAGCGGGGGCTACTCTTCGTTGCGGTGCGCAGGCTTCTCATTGCAGTGGCTTCTCGTTGTGGAGCACGGGCTCTAGGCACAGGGGCTTCAGTAGCTGTGGCACGTGGGCTCAGTAGCTGTGGCTCGCGGGCTCTAGAGCACAGGCTCAGTAGTTGTGGCACACGGGCTTAGTTGCTCTGCGGCATGTGGGATCTTCCCGGACCAGGGCTCGAACCCGTGTCCCCTGCATTGGCAGGCAGATTCTTAACCACTGCACCACCAGGGAAGTCCCAATTTGACATTTTTGGTGCTACTGTAAATGGTATTTTAAATTTCATTTTCACTTGCTTATTGATGGCATATAGAAATAGAACTGACTTTGTATGCAGCAACCTTACTAAATGTACTTATTAATTCTTATAGCTTGACTACAGATAGAGCTTTAGATTTTGTTTTTATATAGACAATGGTGTCATTCGAAAATAATGATAGTTTTATTTCTTCCTTTTCAAACTTCTGCTTTATTTTCACTTCTTTACTTGCCTTATTGCTCTAGCTAGGACCTCAGTATTGAACAGGATGGAGGAATAGTGAACATCCTTGTCTCATTCCCCATCTCAGGGGAAAAGCTTTCCATAATTCACTGCTAAGTGCAATGTTCTACAATTGTTGTTTTTTTTTCTGCAATGATTGTTTTTATCCTTATATCTTTAATATTCATTACCTGGGTAGTTTGCTTCATTTAAGACTCAATCTCTCTTTTTTTTATAAAAGGTAAGCTTTGATTTTTTTTCCTAAAGAACAGTCACTACTTGATAAATTTCTGGCATGTGACTTCCATTTTGAGTATCAATGTAACTTTTACTAAAATCTGTCTATCTCTGTTTTCTTGCTTGGGCCTTGCCTTTTTATTGCATTTTGAGAAATAAAAGGAAAATAAAAACACATAGATTTGGGTTTATATCAAAGCTAGTCAGGTCACTTATCCACATTTTAAAAACATTTGTTAAAGTATAGTTGATTTACAACATTGTATTAGTCTCAGGTATACAGCACAGTAATTCAATATTTTTACAGATTATACTCTATTTGAAGTTATTATAAAACATCAGTTATATTCCCTGTGCTGTACTATATATCCTTGTATCTTACGTATCTTACACGTAGTAGCTTATACCTCTTAATCCCCTACCCTTATCTTGTCCCTTTCCCCACTGGTAACCACTAGTTTGTTCTCTATATCTATGAGTCTATTTCTGTTTTGTTATATTCATTTGTTTGTTGTATTTTTTTAGATTCCACATATAAGTGATAACTTGTACTTGTCTTTCTCTAACTTACTTCACTAAGCATAATACCCTTTAAGTCCATCCATGTTGTTGCAAATGGCAAATTTTCATCCTTTTTATGGCTGAGTAGTATTCCATTACACATTTTCAATTTAAACTAAACTGAGATCAAGATGACTTTTGAAGGCTAAAGATTCTTTTTTTCTTTCATTTAACAAGCAATTCTGGAGCAATTGTGCTGTACCAAGAACGATGCTAGGCTCTGAGAACTTTGAAGGCTGAATATTCACTAATTAATTAATTGACTGATTAGTTCACTTAACAAGCGTTTTTGGAGAAATTATGGTGTACCTGGAACTGTGCAAGGCCCTGGAGATACAGAGGAGTTCTCAAGGAGGTCCCACTGCACAGGAAGAGATGACAGTGGCTCAGACAAGGTGGCAGCAGCTCAGATGGAATAAAAGATAAATGCACTGGGCAGCTATTTAGGTGCTAGGACTTGGTGCAGGATTACTGAGAGGGCTGAGAGAAAGGGGGGTGTCAAGAATGACTCCAAATTTGAAGTTACTTAGGAAGTAGAATTGGTTGAATGATTGGGTGAGAAAGAAAAGTTAATAGGTGGTATTAAGATATCTGATTTGAGTAAGAGGGTGGATGATGACTTAGCCACTGGGATTCACTGAGACACAGCAGAAGTTTAGGAAGAAAGGTGACGAGTTCCACTTGAACTTGTTGCATTTGAGATACTTTGGGTACTCCACAGATACGGGGCAAGCAGGCAGTTTAGAGACAGGAGTCTGACACTTGGGAGTAGAGTGTCTGGAGTTATGATTTTGCAGGTCACAGTCGGCCCCATCAGTGGGGCTGAGGTGGCCCTCTGGGGATATACCACCATTAAGAACTAGGGTTGCAGGTCTGACCATCTACTGCATTAATTAGAGTCCAACCTCTTTTCAGTCACATGTTTATATAGCCACAAAATAATTCATATCTTGTCTGTGCAACTTCCCCAGGTGTGGTTACAGCCCTTCCTGGGTGGGTGCATAGTGACTGAGAATCAGATTCACTAGTTACTGTTTTTCTGCAATGGAAACCAAGTACTGAGTAAAGAAAAGCAGAAGAATTATTTTCACATTTTAGCCCCTTTTGCATCTTTCTGTTCCTACACGAGAACCTGTCTTTCACCATCCTTTCTAGCCTCCTACTGCAACATACCAACAATTACGTAACAGTATGCAAGTCACGATTGTGTTACCACACTCAGAAAACCATTTGCAAACCAAGGATGGAATTAGAATACTCATTACAGCTAATATTTATTTTTCATTATTAAAACCTTAATTGGATGCCAATAAAATGAAAAATTAAATTTGGTGCAAGGCTTGTGGAATAAACCCTTTATATTATTTCAAACCCTGTTAAAAATGTGTCTTAAATAACTTGGCTCACTTTCCCGCCTTTGCCACATACAAAATAGTGGTCACATCAGCAAGTACTCAGTATGTTGACAGTTATATTCATTAGGACCCTTGGTTGCAAGTAACAGAAACCCATCTGAAAACAACTCAAAGAAAAGAGAATTTCTTGCCTTAGATTCAGTGAGCTACCCAGCTATCATAGAAAAAAACTGCAGAATCTGAGAATTCAGGAAACATCACCATAAGGACATTATTATTATTGCATGTATTTAAAATAATATAGATCTTGCTTAAAAAACTAAAAATAGAACTACCATACGACCCAGCAATCCCACTACTGGGCATATACCCTGAGAAAACCATAATTCAAAAAGAGTCATGTACCAAAATGTTCACTGCAGCTCTATTTACAATAGCCAGGACATGGAAGCAACCTAAGTGTCCATCGACAGATGAATGGATAAAGAAGATGTGGCACATATACACAATGGAATATTACTCAGCCATAAAAAGAAACAAAATTGAGTTATTTGTAGTGAGGTGGATGGACCTAGAGTCTGTCATACAGAGTGAAGTAAGTCAGAAAGAGAAAAACAAATACTGTATGCTAACACATATATATGGAATCTAAGAAAAATAAAAATTAAAAAAAAAGGTCATGAAGAACCTAGGGGTAAGACGGGAATAAAGACACAGACCTACTAGAGCATGGACTTGAGGATATAGGGAGGGGGAAGGGTAAGCTGTGACAAAGTGAAAGAGTGGCATGGACATATATACACTACCACACGTAAAATAGATAGCTAGTGGGAAGCAACCGCATAGCACAGGGAGATCAGCTCGGTGCTTTGTGTCCATCTAGAGGGGTGGGATAGGGAGGGTGGGAGGGAGGGAGACGCAAGAGGGAAGAGATGTGGGAACATATGTATATGTATAACTGATTCACTTTGTTATAAAGCAGAAACTAACACACCATTGTAAAGCAATTATACTCCAATAAAGATGGTAAAATAATAATAATAATAATAACAATATAGATCTTGGACTACCCTGGTGGCGCAGTGGTTAAGAATCCGCCTGCCAGGGCTTCCCTGGTGGCGCAGTGGTTGAGAATCTGCCTGCCAATGCAGGGGACACGGGTTCGAGCCCTGGTCTGGGAAGATCCCACATGCCACGGAGCAACTAGGCCCGTGAGCCACAACTGCTGAACCTGCGGGTCTGGAGCTTGTGCTCCGCAACAAGAGAGGCCGCCACAGTGAGAGGCCCGCACACGACGATGAAGAGTGGTCCCCGCTTGCCGCAACTAGAGAAAGCCCTCGCACAGAAACGAAGACCCAACACAGCCAAAAATAACATAAATAAATAAAAAATTAAAAAATTAAAAAAAATAGTAAATATATATTAAAAAAAAAAAAAAGAATCCGCCTGCCAATGCAGGGGACATGGGTTCGAGCCCTGGTCCGGGAAGATCCCACATGCCACAGAGCAACTAAGCCCGTGCGCCACAACTACTGAGCCTGTGCTCTAGAGCCCGCAAGCCACAACTACTGAGCTCACGCACCACAACTATTGAAGCCCGCGCGCCTAGAGCCCGTGCTCCACAACAAGAGAAGCCACCGTAATGAGAAGCCCGCACACCGCAGTGAAGAGTGGCCCCCGCGAGGGGGGAAGGGTAAACTGGGAGGAAGTGAGAGAGTGGCATGGACATATATACACTACCAAATGTAAAACCGATAGCTAGTGGGAAGCAGCCGCATAGCTCAGGGAGATCAGCTCGGTGCTTTGTGACCGGCTAGAGAGGTGGGATAGGGAGGGTGGGAGGGAGGGAGATGCAAGAGGGAAGAGATATGGGGATATATGTATATGTATAGCTGATTCACTTTGTTATAAAGCAGAAACTAACACACCATTGTAAAGCAATTATACTCCAATAAAGATGTTTAAAAAAAAAAAAGCATTGCAACTTTCGTAAAAGAGTAACTACACCTTTGTATCAGAATATTCCTTAACCACAAAACACATTCTTAGAATGTAGGTCTGCATATCACCCAAGAGAAAAATAACAAAAAAGTTATCTAGTTGCAAGGTCAAAATTGTAAGGCCATAGGCTGTTACAATTCATAAATGGGCTGTTCCAGAAATTCATTTAAAGTTTTTTTCTAACATAAAAGAGCGATTCCAATTGAAATTGTATCATATATGGTCATTAGGTTTACCCTTCATTCACAAAGCCTGTTTAACCCTGAATACATGTGAAGCACTTCTGCAAATTCACCAGCACTTAACGTCTTTATGTCCAGGTTAAAAAAGAAAATGCAGGGCTTCCCTTGTGGCGCAGTGGTTGGAAATCTGCCTGCCAATGCAAGGGACACGGGTTCGAGCCCTGGTCTGGGAAGATCCCACATGCCCCGGAGCGGCTAAGCCCGTGAGCCACAAATACCGAGCCTGCGCGTCTGGAGCCTGCGCGTCTGGAGCCTGTGCTCCGCAACGGGAGAGGCCGCGACCGTGAGAGGCCCGCGCACCGCGATGAAGAGTGGCCCCCGCTCACCGCAACTGCAGAAAGCCCTCGCACAGAAACGAAGACCCAACACAGCCAAAAATAAAAAATATGTATAAATAAATAAATTTTTTTTAAAAACTTTAAAAGAAAAAAGAAAATGCATTCTCAGTGAAAAATTAAAATGCATTCTCAGTGGGAGGGCCATTTCACCAATAACACCAAAATGAGCAGTAAAGATCACGCTAGGTGCCAGTAACAACTCTCTACAACTGCAGAAGAGGTGTGATCAGGGCAGTTTGGGCTGCACCAGGATTTATTATACCGCATAACAGAAAGCCTGGAGTTAGGCAGCACGGTTGGTTAATTTCAGTGAGCCACGGACGCAACAACGTCTCAAAGACCCAGGCAAGCGATCCCGCCCTAGCATTTTACACTCATCCTCAGAGCACCGAGGATGGCTGGCTGCAGCACTTAACTGACATTCCCACGCAGACAATAAACACCGGTAAGAAAGAGGAGCGCTTACATCACATCCACCCCTTTCTGGGGGGAGAGAGGGGAATCTTTCCTTCCAGATGTGCTCGCCCCCGCTCTTTCCCCTCACCATGAAAACTTCTCTCAGTGGCCGGGACTATATCACATGTCCATGCCCGAAACCAATCACAGCAAGAGGAATGGTTCTCAGGCCTATCTGCACATTGGAATCCCCTGGGAGCTTTGGAAACAATGTTAACGCTAGGCAACAGTAAGTTGTAAAAGTTCCCCAGCTATTCCAAATGTATACTCAGAAGCCAGGCCTACGATCTCTGGTGGGAGGTCTAACTCCGAGGACTTGGGAAGGCAAACACCTGTACAAAACTGGGGTTATGCTAGCAGCCACGGACCTGGAACAGCCAAAGGCCACGTGTGAACAAGTAATAAATTTGCCACATGGACATACCTTGCTATAGCCAAGAGAAGGGATCTCTGCAGGTCAGTCACCCACTAGAAGACCTATTACGAGAAATAAAAAAAGATTTCTGTTATAAGAGATTTGATAGCTATCTTAATCCGCTAATCCGCTCCAAAAAAAAAAAAAAAGTGGAGGAGGAAAATACCTTATAAACTTCAGCTCGAGTGTTGAATTAATTAAACAAGGAGGTCATTAGATGGAGGTGGCTCTAATGCCTTGGAGGCCTATATAAGCAAACCGAAATCAAAATCTAATCCTGTAAATGCCTCAAGGTTACCAAATTGAAACCTAAGGACAACCAATCCCAAGCAGCCAACTAAGCTTGAAGCTACATCCCATCAATAATTTCCTTACCTTGGTTATGCCTTTTCTCTCTAAAAGTTCCCCCCCTACCCAGTTCCGGTCAGCAGCCCACTCCTAACCACTTCCGGTTTGGCGCTGCCCGCTTCAAACTGACTTTTGCTCAGAAGAACTCTAAGAATTTTTAATATGCCTCAGTTTATGTTTTAACAGTTCTGGTGCCGGAACAGGGAACCAGAGGAGCCCTCTGAGAGCCCCCAGGAGCACTGAGCAAACAAGCAGAGAGGTACCTGGGAAGCCCCTTGACCGGCTGCCTGCTCGCTGCCTCTCGAGGTGGGCGAGTCCCTCTCGGAGTCTGGGTCCCAGCTCCGGCTTTTGCGTTATGAGCTTTCAGACTTCGAGCCTTTCTTTTTCCGGACTGGGTCCAGAAACTGGCCAGGCTCAGACTTGTTCCGACTTAGAAACCGAACCGAGTCCAGGGACAAACTGTATCCAATTTAAAAACTACCAGGACAGAACGGGTCCAAATGAGGTCCGTTGACAAACTAGGTCCGACTTTGAAACTGGACCCGGTGCAGAACAAAGTGGTTCCGACTTAGAAACCGAAATGGGTCTGGGGACGGACTGGGTCCAACTTAGAAACCAGACCCGGTCCAGAACAGACTGGGTTTGACCTAGAAACCGGACTGGGTCCAGTATGAGGCCTCAGGTGAATAAAATTTTGTTTTAAGGTTAACCTCACCAAAGATAGTCTTGAATTACAGTGGAGAACTTTTAACCACCTGAGATAACCTTATCTCCTTACGAGGTGCCCTAGAGAAAAGGGGTCTCAGCCAGGCACGCACTATGAAGGGCAGAGGGAAAGTTATTTTTCCTCCTCTACAGTTTCTAGTGACCAGGATGGGACCCACTGGAACACCCCACTCACTCCGAATCCTGCAGACGGCATCCTGGGAAAACTGGCAGAAGCCTGGCAAAAGGGTAAGAATTCTTACCAAGGTCAGCTCTCCAAAATCTGTGGAGCCTGGTGGAGAGAGGAAGGGAAAATTTCACGTTGTCCCTTCCTTTCCAAATTCACATTGGCTGGAAAACACATTGGTTATCGATCCTTTCCCTCCCAGGGAGAGCTGTGAGATACAAATGTTTTACCTGGTCTTCTCTAGGATGCCCAGAGGCATCTCATGAAATACAAACTCCAGGGAAGTCATTCTTATCAGGAAAAAAGAAGTGGCAGCAGCAGCTATTTGGAAATTGAGTGAATGAAAAATCTTAAAACTTTTTTCCACTAGTATTAGTAAAATCTTTAACCATCTGAGCAGGTAAACTTAACTTATTCTATCTGCCCGAAACACAATTTGGACCCAACCATTCTTTTATAAACTAGTGAATTTTGCATTATTGTATGCATCTCATGGCTAAAAATTTTAAACAAAAGCTATATGACCTCTGCATCAGTCTGTATGTTTATGTATGTAGGTGATAAATATGTGATATTCTTCTACCTTCGGATGGTATAGCCAAAATTAATTTGTAAAGAGCTCTATTTAATAGGCTGAAAAAACAAACATTTATATAAATCAAGTGTATGCTAAGAAATGTAGAAACCAGCCCAAGTGTTTTTCAAGTTCACGTGATCTAGCATAATCTTTGGTGAATGAAAGCTAGTTTAAGTCTGTTGGTTTAACTGAAACAGGCATGTCTTTAGAGTGATCAGTATTAAGTAGAATATTTTTATTCTACCAAGGTTAACTAAAGTGAAATATGCTTTTGCAATCTCTGTTACATAATTTGTCAGCAAGAATGGTAACTTAAGATGATGGCTGGCTGTTCAATGTCTCATGAAATTTTCATGAGTAATCTAAACAATTGTTAAGAACAAGTAAATTAAGGAGATGTAAGATAAAAAATTATAAATGTACTTTTCAACAATAATCATGCCTTATGGTATATTTGCTTAAGAATAGTTTCCAAACTCTTTTTGGTAACTTAAAACCTTAAAGTTGGATGAGATAAGTTAAATGAAGGCTAGTCATTGAACATCTAGATCATTTCCAAGTAAGATAAAATACTGCAACATTAATTACTGAACATAGATTTATCCACTTTTGGCTTTCTTTGGCAGAGGAACTAAAGATATTTGGTTCTATCAGTAAGCATATTTTGTGCCACATTGAAAAATTACTAAGAGGAAGAATATACTTCTAGAAACTGTGAAAAGTATTTATAAATTTGCCAATCCACAGAATGCTAGTGTAACAGACAGTCCACACTGATTACTTCTTAGTTTTCACTAGGAACAAAGGATTCTAAAGGGTCAAGAATTCTAATAAATATATGTAATTAAAGCTACTTAGAAATAATTAAGGTGAGAGGAAACAACTGTGTATCTGTAAACTGAACTGGTTCCTGAACTCTAGTTTCCTCAGATATCTGGCTACAACTCTCCAAAGTAATGTTTCCAATTTTCTCCCACTCTTCTGATTTGGAATCACTAAGAACAACGACTATCCTTGAACCTCCTTGGAAGGGACGATACCAGGTCCTTCTCACTACCCAGATCACAGCCAAATTTCAGGGAATTGAACCTGGGTACACATCCCCCAAT
Organism: Balaenoptera physalus; assembly: GCF_965194825.1. NCBI lineage: Eukaryota > Metazoa > Chordata > Mammalia > Artiodactyla > Balaenopteridae > Balaenoptera > Balaenoptera physalus. The sequence goes on from NC_138903.1 coordinate 9,946,450, forward strand.
TAAAAAGGGCTTCTCCAGAATCTTGGAACTGCACGCCAGCTGGAGATGTAAAATTAAAAGTAACTAGGGAGGTTCCTCCCCAGAAGCAGTTGGCATCTTGAAGTAAACAACTCTGCCAAGATCACAGATCAAGATCTTCATCTCCATTATGAAATCTTTATTCCTTTTGCCTTCTTGCTACTTGCATTTTCTCTCTGTTAACGCATGGAAAGACAATGCTCCTTAACTCTGACCACTATCGCTGCATCTGCTGCTAAGGCCATAGCTACGCAACAGAAGTCCCGAGACTTTCTTGCTAAGGTGGTTTAGATAATACAGTCGCTTTAAAGTACTTGTTGGCTGAACAAGGAGGAGTCTGTGCCATAGCAAATACCTCCTGCTGTGCCCGGATCAATATCTCTGGTACTGGAGCAAATACAGGAAATTAGCAAATAAGCCACTTGGCTAAAACAGGTTGATGTCCCTTCAGGTACATTCTTTGATTTATTTGAAACCAATTGGTTTGATTCATGGGGGCCCTGGTTAAGGAGTATACTTCAGTCTCTTTGTATTATCCTCCTAATAGTCATCATTGTAGAGCCCCTGGTGTGCTATGTTCTCTCAAAGGTCTTAAATGCATGGTCACAGCCATCAGCAGTATATCAGATGGTCTCACTGCACTTAGAGAAACAGAAGCGAGATGAAAAACGAGATGAACAGCAAAAACAATTCTTCCACGGATCTGACATCAAAACTTATGTGAGTTTCACAATGAGACAAGAACAGTTTAACTCTGTTGGTGACCGAGAGTGGCGCTAATACCAAATTTTTGTTCAATCTCTCCCATATGAGAGGATGACCAAAAGGGGAGAAGAGTCTAATTAATTAAACAAAGAGGCCATTAGACTGAGGTGGCTCTAATGCCTTGGCAGCCTAGGTAAGCAAACCAAAATCTAAGCCTGTAAGTTCCTCAAGGTTATGAAATCAAAATGCTAAGGACAACCAATCACAAACAGCCAACTGGTCTTTATGCTATAGCCAATCAACACTTTCCTTACATCTGCCTTTTCTCTGTGAAAGCCTCTCCCTGAGCTCCTGACAGTGTGGCACTCCTAACCACATCTGGTTTGGTGCTGCCAGATTCCAATAGATTTTTGCTCAGATAAACTCTTAAAATGTTTAATATCTTCAGTTTATTGTTTAACAAGAGCACTTCCACTCTGGAGCTTTTTCTGACACTCTCCGTCCTCCTAGGGAGATGTAAGCACTTGTGTCTGTTCTCTTCCGGGCCAGCTTTATCAGAGCACTCATGAGGCTTGCACTTGCTTGCATGCTCTGCCCCTCCTGAAATGTGTCCTCTTTGAGGCCAGGGGTAATATCTGTATCCTACTTTATGTGTCTAGCATCCAGCACACAGGAGGCTCAATAAATATTTGTTGAATGAATCGGGGACAAGGAGAAATGGTCAAGAAATGCCTAATGTTAATAGCAAGCCCTTACCCAGCACTCATGCCAAGTACTACACAAAGGCATATACACTGAATAGACTGATTTATTCCTAAAACAACACTGAGGTAGAAGCCACTATTATCTTCACTTTAAATGTAAGAAAACTGCATCACAGGGGCTTCCCTGGTGGTGCAGTGGTTGAGAATCCGCCTGCCAATGCAGGGGACACGGGTTCGAGCCCTGGTCTGGGAAGATCCCACATGCCGCGGAGCAACTACGCCCGTGAGCCACAATTACTGAGCCTGCGCGTCTGGAGCCTGTGCTCCGCAACGAGAGGCCGCGATAGTGAGAGGCCCGCGCACCGCGATGAAGAGTGGCCCCCGCTCGCCGCAACTAGAGAAAGACCTCGCACAGAAACGAAGACCCAACACAGCCAAAAATAAATAAATTTTAAAAAAAACAAAAACAAAAAAAACTGCATCACAGAGAGACTAATCACTTGTCCAAGGTTACACATGAACTAGGAAGTGACAAGTGTGGGACTGGATCCCAGAGCCCACCATGTTCTTTACCTTTACCCGCAAGAGGAAAAGATGCTCCACCCACATTAGACACGGAGACCTCTCTGGTGGGTCCTAATCTGGATGAGGGCTGCAAGGGGTGTTCCCATTGGTGGGATTCGTAGCTTTTAGGATACTGAAGGCTTTTGCATTCTTGGACTTTTTAGGGGGATGGGGAAAAAGACATTGCTCAAGGACATAAGGGGTAGAAATGGAGAGAAACAAAAGAAAGCAGCCAAAGTTTTGCTGTGAAAGGCTGGAGTCTGGAGAGGAAATCTCCATTCACCAGCAAGAAAAATAAAAACATTAATACTTGAATTATGGCTTAACCATGACATGCAATTGCTTGTGCCCCAGAGCTCCCCCTGCCATTTACGGGGAACACCATCATCAAAATCTCGTCCCTGACAAACCACAACCTGAAGAGGAATCATGACTCCAGTTCTGGCTTCTCCACTGTATTATACCAGACACAGGTCTTCCGTGGCTTCCCCCAACCTGTCCCTCCTCTGATAGCCCTTATTCTGGCCAATGGACCTAGCACTCACCCAACTCGTTATGCCAGAAAATCTGGAAGTCTTCCAAGATTCCTCCTTCACTTTACACCTTCACATTCAATTGATCTCTGAGTTTTGTGGATTCTATTTCATAAATCCATAATCTATCCAATCAATCAATCAATCTTCATTGTGTGCTAAGAGTGTGCAATGATGAACTGGATGAGATTCCCTCCAGCCCTGCCTTCCCAAGCTTCAAGGAGCTGAGCATCTTAAAGAGGGCATTTTGCAAATGAACAGCCCTCCTACTGCAGAGTAGTAAATGCAAGAAATGGATAAATAGAGGGCTGGGGGTGGGGGGAAATCCCGGAGGGGTGTATCATCATCTAGGGAAGCCTGAGGGGTTTTCTCTTGGCTGTGTCCAAAGTGAAGTCTGAAGGATGTATGTGTACCAGGAACCCAGTAAAGGCGGAGGCAAGTGCAAATTTCTGGAGTCAAGAACAGAGCCCAGAGTGTGGAGGACTGGCAATTCACTACCACCCTAGAGCCTCAAAGCTGGTCTCCAGTTGGGTCTTAATTCAGCAACTACACTGCCTAAAGACTTTCCATTCCTCAAAAGAAAACAAACCCAGCACCATCTTTCCTGTCTGTAGAGGTTTGCCCTTCAAGAAGCGTCTCCCAGCATTTGTCATTCGTCCTGAGCATTCCCTCAGGTACCTGCTAGTACAACACCTCTCACCTGTAGGGAGTTTTCGGTGTACAGTATTGGAGAAGACAGACCTTGAGGGAGCATCTCTGCGAGTTCTGGGGGTTGGAAAACCATGGAACGACCTGGTAAGGACCCATCAGCCTCGCCGCCCACGGCTCACCCGCTGTCACTGGGAGCCTCCAGGCCTGCCACCTGCTTGTCCTGGCCCCGATATGTCCCAGTGCTTTATTCACTCTTGCACCACCCTTCGCCCCCCGCCCAAGGCCACTGCCCATCTAGACCCGACCCCAGCCCGACGTCCTCCCCGCGTGGCCACCGCGCTCCGCTGAGGTGGAGGATGCGGCGCGGCCAGGCAGCTCCCGGAAGGCAGCCGCCGGCCGGCTTCCCCACAGCCAGTGCCCACCCCAGATGGGCTCTCTCCTCGCGTCTCCCATCCCCGGACCGGACAGCGGGTGTCCGGCGCGAAGACCCCGTGGGCCCCGCTTCGGCCGCCTTTCCCAGGAGGGCGCGGGGGGCCGCTCTGCGGGCAGACCTCGGCCGCGGGGTCCCCACTCGCAGCCCGGCGGGGACTCGCAGGGGCGCGCTCGGTCGGGAGCGCGCGCGCCCGGCTGCTCCGAGGTCCAGCAGTGGCGCGAGGCGGGCAGAGGCGGAGCCGAGGGCGGGCCGGTCGCAGCCTCCGCCAGTCCCCGCTCCTTCCCCACCACCCCTGCAGAAGCGCGCCACCTCCCCGCCCCCACTCCCCTCCCCCACCGCGCGCGCTCCGCCCGCCCCGGAGCCTCGCCCTCCGCCACGATGAGCAAATGAGCGCGAGCGAGGGCATGAAATTTAAATTCCACTCAGGGGAGAAAGTGCTGTGCTTCGAGCCTGACCCCACCAAGGCGCGAGTGCTGTACGATGCCAAGGTGCCGCCGCGGAGGGACAGGGAGGAGGCGCGGGCCGGGGACCCCGGGACGGGAGGCGAATGCGGATGCGGGTGTGGACGGCGCCGCGGATCGGGGGAAGTGGCGGGGCCCGGGTGCTCCCTGATCGCGGCTCCTCGGCCTGCGCGGCGCCACACGGGCGACAGGGGGCGCACGCGGGGCATCGCGATGGGGAGTCGGGGCCCGGGCGCTTCCGCTTCCGCCCGGTCCCTGGAGTGCACTGGCGCACTTGGAACCTGGTGTGAGACGTCGTTAGGCCGGGGAGCTGGCAGCGGGGGCCGCCTGTCCAGGAGGTCGCTGGCACACAGCTTCTGCCTTCCGGTTAAACCGCCCCTCATCCTGTGCGGTCTAGTGCCGCGTGGGCTCCCTCGCAACGCCCTGATCGACCAGGGCCAGATCCTAATCCATAGCGCCGCAGTGCTGGCCGTGGACTGGCGACGTCGTTGCCCTGGGGCCCCAGTCGTGTCTAGGCTCGCCCCCTCCCGTAGGCCGCGACCCCCACCCCGAGGGCAAGGTTGCCCGGCTGTCATAGTCCTTCATTGCCCTGCAACGTTTAGGTTTTCAATCTCCGTGTCGCGCCCCGTGCCTGTCCACCTAAGTCTCCGGGGCTCGGGGGACGTTGAGCCACATCTGCAGCAACTAAGGTCTGAACGGCCAGAGGGAGTTGGCCTCGCACTCCGGGAGTTGGGGGCTAGCCCCGGGCCCCAGGTGTGTCTGGGAGGTGCTGCGCTTTGGGGGATTGCCCAAGCCTTCCGGGCTCTACATTTTACTTTCGGACTTTGCCCCCGCTGCCCCCGTCTCAGTTTTCTGTTTGCTGTGCTTCCTCCCTCCCCGCCTTGAGTGTCCCCAAGGGTGACACGCCCCATCATTTGCCCCAGACGTTTAACAGGGGACACCGCTGGGAGGGATGGCGTAAGCTGCGAGCCGAACTGGACCTGGACGCAGCGGAGCCCAGGAGACTACAACTCCCAAAGGTCTCTCGGCTGCAGCTCGCTTGTCTAGCCTGGACCCTTTTTAGTTAGTGACAGTTCGGCCGGCCAGTGGTTTCGGAAGCTGCACCCGTTCTCACACTCAGAGACCAATCGGGGTGGTTGGAGGGATGCTTCCTATTTTGAGGCATCCACTCAGGAAAAAAAATGGAATTGAAAGGAAAAATGTTTCAGTCCAGCTCTCTGTCTAAAAAAGGAGAGAATGCTTTCTTTTCTTTTACGAAAAGGTCTATGATCTAGTTTTCCTGATCCAGCTTCTAATATTCTCTATGCTTTATCGTTTGTGGACGATATTTCCTGGTTTCAGATTGTCGATGTTATTGTTGGGAAAGACGAAAAAGGCAGAAAGATCCCAGAATATCTGATCCATTTTAATGGTTGGAACAGAAGGTGAGTGTACTTGTTAAACCGGACTGAAAATTGATCACCTCTGCACAGGAACATTGCAAACTTCTTTGTTAAGTTCTAGAAACACTCCCAGGAAAGTTTCATTTCCTGTTTTTGCTTTTTTTTTTTTTAATCAAACCTTGCCTACTCTGAAGAATGATTATTTCTAAGTCGATTATATTTGGATTCTCTATGGGTAATTTTGGAAACCCCAGTTGCTTCTGTGTCTGAATGAGTTCCGTTTTCAGTTTATTTACATCTTTTTTGTGATTTTAAAATATTTAAATAGTTTTCTAAAATGTAAGTAATTCTGAGACACATCTGTTCCTGTGAGGTGCTTTTAACATTTGTTTCATATCAAACTAAAATAATGAATTTTACATTCTTTTCCTTTTTTGTTTGATTAGCTGGGATAGATGGGCAGCTGAAGATCATGTCCTTCGTGACACCGATGAAAATCGGAGATTACAGCGTAAATTGGCAAGGAAAGCTGTAGCTCGCCTGTAAGAATACAAAAAGCATATAAATGTTACTCAGTGTGTTTTCTTTTAGTGTTTAGAATTGTTATGGTATAAAAGTTTTACAATCTGGTAAACATGGTTTCTTAAGTAATTTTACATTCTTAAAGTGTGTTAGCGAATAGTGTTTCTATTGTATTCAAAATAACTGCTGTGCTTTCAGAGAGGTTATTGTGTAGTATTCTGAAGTGGAGATTACCAGTTATGTTTTAAAGTTTAATTATATCTTAGGTACTTAAGAATTACTGTTATTGTGTTTTGTTTTTTTCCTCAAGACCAATATCAGTCATCATCAGCATTTCAGTTGTGTTTGTTTCAGGAGAAGCACAGGAAGAAAGAGGAAGCGCTGCAGGTTGCCTGGTGTGGACTCTGTCTTAAAAAGCCTCCCTGCTGAAGAAAAAGATGAAAATGTTGAAAACTGTGAGTGGCTTGACTCATTTTCTCTGATTAAAAGGAGTTTTACCTAGTTCTTTTATACCGCAGGATTGAGGGGGAAGATTCATTCGAATTATAGACAGGGAAACATTTTAAGCTCATCACGTAAAACATTTGCCCCTTTTGTTTTTGACAATTAAAGTAGCAGTCAAAAAAAAAAAAAAGTAGCAGTCAATAAGTTTCTAATTAGACCTCATCAGGCTTGCACATGACCACTGCCTTCTCAGCCAGTGTCTTTATACGGACCCCTCAGAGGTGCATTCTCATGTTTTCTTCTTGGTACCTTGCTCCACTTATGAATGCGGCAGGGAACCATAGGCTCCTAGGTGACTAAACACTTGCACATCATTTACCTGTGTGGTTTTTGCATCCCTTGAAATTGGTGTTATATTTTTTCAAAATAAATTTCTATTCTGAAAGTTACAGTAATTAACTGTAACTTTAAGTGCTTAATAGTAACAGTAAGTGTAACTGTAAATAGTAACTGTAAATAATAACTGTAACTTTAAGTGCTTAAGTAACAGTAACTTAATGCTGTAAGTGTTCAGCATTTAAAATTTATGCAGGATAGTAGTTTATTATTACCAGCAGTAGGACATGCATGCCACCTTAAAGAATTGTAAACATAAGGGTTAGGGAAGTGTATAATGCAGGTTTGCCTGGTATTTTTTGTTTTACCTAGCAATAAGCAGTTCCTCTGATGACAGTAGTGAAGAAAAGGATGAAGAAATAAGTGAAGAAAGTGATATTGAAGAAAAGACTGAAGTGGTATAAAGTTTTTATTGTAAAAACTCTTTGTCTTTGGCATATATTTTAGTGGTAAATTTCTAGTTGTGAAATTTTTTTTTTAACCAAATATTGTAAAATTGTACTTCATATATAAGGGAAAATAACCCTCAACCCTTAGTTATAGTTACTGTAAGAACCTCTCCATGGCTCTTCGTACCCATAAAGTGTTTTCACAAATCATAGTTACCTCTTTCTTTCCAGTGAAAGTGTTAACTTTTTATAATGCCGATTAAGTATCTGAGTTTGGCATCTTCTGTTTGCCTGTCTACAAAGTTAACATGAATCCCACTGGTAAAGTTAAGTTGGGAAAAAGCAAAATAATCATTTGCAATGTGGTTAGTGGCCTAAAACAAGTTAACTTTTGGCTTTTAATATACTTTTCATTAGAACACTTGGCATCATTACTGGTGTAAATGTCGAAGATTAACTGGGTTTGTTTCGTTGTAGGCTGTCCTTAACGTTAGTCCTTCTTTGGATATAGACTGTCTGCTTTAGGTAGCTAAAAATGGAATTGTGATATTGCAGAAGGAAGAACCAGAGCTGCATGCAAAAAAGGAAATGGAAGAAAGAACAATAACTATAGAAATCCCTGAAGTTCTGAAAAAGAAGCTTGAGGACGATTGTTACTATATCAACAGGAGGAAACGGGTATACAGGAATAACATACAAAACATGGATCTGTAATAGAGCTTTCATTTAGCTGTACTTTGCAATCTTAAAAAGTTGAGAACCTTGGAGGAATGAAATTCATATTTTAAGTTTTGTACTGAGTCGGGTTTTAAACTTCTCTGACAGTACTGTTCTGCTGATGAAAGTGTGCAGTCTTTTCCAGCTCTGGCTGCCCATTAGAATCTTCTAGGGAGCTTCGCAAAGTCCTGATGCCTGGGCTTCAACCAAGAGGTCAAGGTGAAATTGATTCTTGGTGTTGGGGGCGGCAGCTGTGGATATCTTAGAGGCTCCGCAGGTGGTTCTAATGGATCACTAAGCTGAGAATCACTGCTTGCATTTATTTTTAAAATTATTACTGTAATCTACATGGGGATATGATCAGTAGAAGAAAAAAGTCAAAGAGCTGCAAAGCACATTTACTTAAAAAATTATCTTCAAACACAACTGGCTTTATTTTTGAGCTTCAAAAATGATGTAGACAAGTCCACTGTTTCTTGGAATATATGGTTTATACAATGGGATGTATACATCAGATGTCTATATTTTTGTTAACAGTTAGTGAAACTTCCGTGCCAGACCAACATCATAACTATTTTGGAATCATACGTGAAGCATTTTGCTATCAATGCAGCCTTTTCAGCCAATGAGAGGCCTCGTCACCATCACGCTATGCCACATGCCAACATGAATGTGCATTACATCCCAGCAGAAAAGAAGTAAGTAAGGGAGGGATAGTTGGCGTTTCATGGTTCGCTTTGGGTATTAGAGAAGTGACTTCCATTTAGAACAAGTAACATGTCTCTGTTTCAGTTATTATGAATTCATTTACTATAGCACTTGATGATTCACGTAATAACCAGTTTAATTTCAAAATATTCTCCCTTTTTCAGAATGTTCAGTAACTCCTTAGGTATGTGGTGTGGATCCGTTGAGTATATGCACTGCCTCAACACCTGGAGAAGTTTTTTTCAGTGATGTAACTTAGGGAGATAACTCTTTTTTTTCCTTGAGAAGTACCAGAATGGGGGATGAGAATTTTCTCAAGGCTTGTTTACAAACAGGTCTTTATCCTAGTCTGAGAAATTGTCCTCATAGCTTGCCTTGCGCACATGACCCCGCAGGAGTAGAATCAGACAAGTAGATTGTTCAAGTTTAAACAGGTGTGTTAGTTCATCAGGACCGCCCCCTTCAGCTCCCGGTGATTGGGGTCTGTCCACCTTCTGCATCACAGACTGCTTGGGCTCCTTGTGTGGCACTGGGCATATTCATTTGTGTTTAGTGTGGTAAGGTAAAATTACTTATTGCACTTTATATTATAGATCTGTGTTCCCATTTAATTCTTTATTATTAGCATCTACAGACTGACTTTATTTTTTACACACATAGGTGTAGTGTATAGCATTTAAAACTCTTCCTTCTTAAAATGTGCAATTTCATTGTGACATTTTGGAAAGTTCTATTATTTTATTGCATCTCTAATCTCTTTAATCCTTCCAGCGTTGACCTTTGTAAGGAGATGGTGGATGGATTAAGAATAACCTTTGATTACACTCTCCCATTGGTTTTGCTCTATCCATATGAACAAGTTCAGTATAAAAAGGTGACTTCGTCCAAATTTTTTCTTCCGATTAAGGAAAGTACCACAAACGCTAATAGGTAAGTTAACTTGCAGTTCAACCATCAGATATCAGCAATCAAAGAGCTAAATCTGTTTTTGAAGATTTCCATTGGATGCTATGGGGCCAACACATTTGGAGGAGGGAGTAAATTGCAAAGCGCCCATACTGGTGGTTTTCTTTTTTCCTGGGTAAGCTAAGTCATCATTCACTTGCAGATGGCTCTAAAAGGTTTTACCAAGTGAAGATTTCAGTGTAGAGAAGTTGGCTCTCGTGTAGCCATCCCGTGCTTTCCAAAGACAGTGGGGTGAAGAGAGCACGGCCTGAGAAAGGTAGATGTGGGTTTGAATTTGGCTCCCTCACGTATAGGTTGTGTGACTTGGGGAGGTGTCTTTTGAGCCTCTTGCTTTTGCCTCTGTACAATAGAAAGAACATTTGCTTCTGTAGGTAGTTATTAAATGAGGAAGTTCATGAAGAGCTGGCCACCTTTGCCCTTCAGGTAAGGTTAGTTTCCTTCCCGCTCCGCTGTGTCACCGCTTTCTTCCCTCAGTGACCAAGCATTTCCAAATATCTATTCTTTGGGGGGGATGAAAGTCCCCCAACCTGAGTCTGTGCCTACATCTGTGTAAGCTACTTCCGTCTCTCCCCGAGGCCTGTCTTCCTGAGAGAGACAGTGGTCTGTTCTCACGATTTCCACTCATCCATCTCTTCTTGCCTGTTTACCATCTGCCTTTGTCTCCCACCTCCCTCTGCTCCACAAGGGCACTGATAGCTGCCCACTTGCTGTGCCATGTGTCGGCTACCTTTTCCCCCCACCCCGTCCCTTTCCTTCCCAGGTCCTGTCTCCTGGTTGTCTGCCTCATGACCGTCTCTTCTCAGCCTGCCTTCCTTCCCCATTGGTTCCACCCCATTTGAGAGGCCTGTGTGACTGTGACTCACTGGGGACCTGTGTTGATGTCCCCATGCCCTCCTCCAAACCTCGAGGCTCCCAGTGTCTGGGGTGGCCTCTGTGTTTCCACAAAATCTGGCCGTTGTTTGTGGTGGTTCTAGTCTTACCAGTAGTTACACTGTGATGAGATAATGTAGTATTCTTATTCTCTCCACCAGGGTTTCTCAACCTTGCATCTCCTGATGTTTCGAACTGTATCACCTTTTGTGGGGGGCCGTCCTGTGCATTGTAGGGTGCTGAGCAGCGTCCCTGGGCTCTACCCATTAGACCCCAATGGCACTTTCCCAGTTGTGACAATCAAAACTGTCTCCAGAAGGTGTCAGTGTCCCCTGGCAGAGTGGAATCACTCCCAGTTGAGAACCACTGATCTAAGACAAGTAGAAAAGGGCATCACAGTCTTTAATGCCAGTGTGCCTTGAGGAATTAAAGGGTTAAAATGATTTAATATGTTTAGTTACTTTTTAAGAAAATATTTGTTTTGGCACATCTGGAAGTGAAAGTTTCTGAGCCTCCTGGAGTGGAGTGGAGGGTGTGTTTACTGTCTGAAAGAAGACATTGAAGAGCCCCTCCAGGTTTTACAGGGATTCTGTGGGCCAGGCGTGTGTGACGTCCTCCCCTTTCTTCCGTAGGAGCCAGGAGGAGCTCTCTCCAAGCCCACCTTTGTTGAATCCATCCACACCACAGTCCACAGAGAGTCAGCCAACCACAGGCGAGCCAGCCACCCCCAAAAGGCGCAAAGCCGAGCCGGAAGCCTTGCAGTCTCTGAGGCGGTCCACGCGCCACTCCGCCAATTGCGACCGGCTGTCTGAGAGCAGCGCCTCGCCTCAGCCCAAGCGCCGGCAGCAGGAAACGTCTGCCAGCATGCCCAAGCTGTTCCTGCACCTGGAAAAGAGTAGGTCCACTCCCCGTGCAGGAAGGCTGCGCCGGGGGCAGCCGATGTTCACTTCGTGCTCCTGAAAGGAGTCCAGCCGGCAGGAGGGGCTGGGGGAGAACAGGATGAGCACAGGGTCACATCCAGGTTCGCCTGCTCGCCTCTGGGAATTTGACTCCGGAGTTCGGCCGCCTGAGGCGTTTTCCCTAACCTACCGTCAGCTATAGCTAAGAGAAGGGAGCCCCCCACGCCTTCACTAGTTACGTCCTGTCCCTGTGCATTTGCCTCTTCTGGGCGTGTATTCATATCAGTAGAATCATACTATATGTGGCCTTCTGTCTATGGCTTCTTTCGCTTAACATAATGTTTTCAAGGTTCATCACGCAGCATATCTCAGTACTTGATTCCTTTGCTTTGCGTTTTTCTGCCAAATAATATTCCAGCTATTGTCTTTAATAGGGAAGTCTTATTGTTAAAGATTAATAACGTCTCTGCTGCTTGTAAAGGTCTTCCAGCAATCTTTAATTCAGTAGCTGTGTGATTTACAAGTGAATAATTAACATCTTTTCCTTTTGAAGAGACACCCGTTCATAGCAGATCATCTTCACCTGTTCCTCTGACCCCTAGCAAGGAAGGGAGTGCGGTGTTTGCTGGCTTTGAAGGCAGAAGAACTAATGAAATAAATGAGGTAAAGAGTTAGTGCCTGCTGTTCATCCCCAGTGAGTCCTTCCTTTCGTGGTTTCTTAAATCCTGCAAGAGGAACTTGGGTTTTCTTAGAAGAAACATTGTTACTCTTGCTGCAATAGTAACAGAATTGTTCATATGCTTGTAACATTGTATTTGTGGTTTCCTAAATGAGACAATGGTTAGGATTCCAGCCCTACACTTAACATTCATCTTTTATTTCAAATAAGTACAAGTATTGAAGTGTGAGTATTTTCATTTTATGGAACAGTTATCAGCACATTTTTTCTGCAAAAGGCCAGAGTAAATATTTTAAACCTTGCGGGCCACACAGTTGCTGTTGAGACTACCCAGCTCCAAAGCAACCATAGGCACTCTGTAAATGAATGAGTGTGCTGTGGTCCAATGAAACTTTATTTATGGATGCTGAAATTTGAATATCAGATAATTTTTGTACGTTATGAAATATTATTCCACTTTTGGCATTTTCTCAATCATTTAAAAATATGAAACCCATCCTCGGGACTTCCCTGGTGGTGCAGTGGTTAAGAATCCGCCTGCCAATGCAGGGGACACGGGTTCGAGCCCTGGTCCGGGAAGATCCCACATGCCGCGGAGCAACTAAGCCCGTGCGCCACAACTACTGAGCCTGCGCTCTAGAGACCGTGAGCCACAACTACTGAGCCTCTGTGCTGCAACTACTGAAGCCTGCGTGCCTAGAGCCCATGCTCTGCAACAAGAGAAGCCACCACAATGAGAAGCCCGCGCACCACAACGGAAGAGCAGCCCCCGCTCGCCGCAACTAGAGAAAACCCGTGCGCAGCAACGAAGACCCAACGCAGCCAAAAATAAATAAATAAATAAATATTTGTTTAAAACCATCCTCAACAGTAGTATTATCATCATCCCTTTGAAGGCATGCTACATGCCAGCATTGTGCCAGGCGCTTGGCCTAAATTACCTCACGTTCTCGAAAATAGCCTCACCACCAGAGTTCCATTTTACGGATGGGAAAACTTCAATTTAAAACTATTTTTAAGGCCAGTTAACTGAGGTAGGTAGTGAGTGTTTCAGGAGTTCAGGAGATGTCTTAGTCCACTGGGATATTCTGTGAATCTCACCTGGGAAGTGGGATTTTTCTTGTTTCTGTGCATAGGGAAGGATGGCTTTACTAGAAAGAATATTTGATGACAGGGGTCGGCAAACTTTTCTTATAAAGGGTCAGACTGTAAATATCTTCAGGGTTGTGCACCAGCGTGAAAGCGGTGTGGATAGTTCACAAATGAATGAGTGTGCTGTGTGCCTCCAAAATTCATTCACGCACGCTAGTAATTGAATTTCATATGACTTTCATATGTCGTGAAGTATTATTCATTTGATTTTTAAAAAACCATTAAAAACATAACCGTTCTTAGCACAAGGGGGTTGGATTTGGCCCAAGGGCTGTAAGTTGGCTGACCCCTGCTAGAAAACCCAATTTGCGTTACAGTGATGTCGAGGGAAGATTTAGGAAATTCCTAGTGCAAGCCGTCCCTGATTTTCCATTTTTCAGACAAGAGGGCCCTGCAAGTGTTATTATTTAAGGGGAATCATGTTTCTTCTAGAAGACAGCTGAATATTGATGCACAGCCATTCCCAATCTGGTCACTGGTGCAAGGCCACCATCTAGTGGTTATAGGTAGAGCTGCAAGCTTTAGTGAAAAAGTAGGATTTCTAGTCAGTGGTTGGAGTTGGGCAAGACTCTCAATGATTCGTGAGACCTTAGTGCATTCCCCCTCCATAAGTGCCTATATTGCAGTATGTTTTCCCCAGGGCTCTGAATCCTGACCACCTGAGACACTCTCCCAGTGACGTTCGCTGCCCCACCACATGGGGAGGGTCTGGACTCACATTCTTGCTTGAGATCACAGGTGGTTCCCGTGCACACCCCAGTTAAGAATCCTCCACTAGAAACCTGTTATTTTCCCCCATAATGCGTCTTTGATAAATAGGAGATGATTCACTGCATTGAGATGCAAAATTGAGTGAGGTAGACTGGCTTGCTAACTAACCAAATGAGCTGCTTTTGCACACATGCACTTCATGCCTCCAGGGATCTCAGACTCCCGTATGTTCACTTTGAGTATCATTATGGAAAACAGTTCCCGAGCTTCAGCTGTGTGCACCACGAGGTTAGGTGCTGGGGATAGTATAAAGGTGCTGAAACTTACTCCTACCCTGAGCCTTGTACAGCACAGAAGGGTGGGGTCGGTGAGGCAAGGGCTGAAGCCCAGACATTCTGCGTGGAGTCATATGGAACCGTGGTGGTACTTGTTAACTTCCACAATTTCATTTGATTAAATTGACTACATCAACCTTTCTCGGGTCGTTTTGGCATCCTTCTGCTTTGTCTTGTAGAGGGTTTCCTTTGACGCTACTATTTCCAGATTAAACTTGACATCTCAAAAAGCAAAACAGCAACTCAGGAGAAGCATTCTATAATTTGCTGAACTATTTCTATGGAAGCTCATCAGAGAGTTTTGAAATTCAACTCTTACTTTAACAGAAGCCCCAAATCCACCCACAGTTCTGAAATTCAAAGTGAAGGAAAATCAGTTACCAGGGTTGAAGTCTGTTTTCACTTGATTCAATGGATGAAATTAGGTTCCAAAGTGAATCTAACATAGCAGAAGATTAGAGAATCTTGAAACAATGGTAACATTACTCAAAACATCTTTGGGTCACTTTTTATTGCTTCACTGTCTAATACAGCAGGATTTTCAGTAAAGCAAAAGGGGCAAAATGACCAAAACAGTTACAGCTATTTTACAGGTAGTAGCTATTGAAAATTAGAAAATCAAATATTTCCCTAATCTAATTTTAAGTCTTCCTTCCTCATTTTATTTATTTTTATAAGTTTGTGTTTATTTGATATAGTGGCATTTTTAAAAATTAATTAATTAATTAATTTATGGCTGTGTTGGGTCTTTGTTTCTGTGCGAGGGCTTTCTCTAGTTGTGGCAAGTGGGGGCCACTCTTCATCGCGGTGCGCGGGCCTCTCACTATCGCGGCCTCTCCTGTTGCGGAGCACAGGCTCCAGACGCGCAGGCTCAGCAGCTGTGGCTCACGGGCCTAGCCACTCCGCGGAATGTGGGCTCTTCCCGGACCAGGGCTCGAACCCGTGTCCCCTGCATTGGCAGGCAGACTCTCAACCACTGCGCCACCAGGGAAGCCCCTGGCATATTTTTTTTAATTTATTTTATTTATTTATTTTTGGCTGCGTTGGGTCTTCGTTGCTGCACGCGGGCTTTCTCTAGTTGCAGCGAGCGCGGGCTACTCTTCGTTGTGGTGCGTGGGCTTCTCATTGTGGTGGCTTCTCTTGTTGCAGAGCATGGACTCTAGGCACGTGGGCTTCAGTATTTGTGGCACGTGGGCTCAGTAGTTGTGGCTCGTGGGCTCTAGAGCGCAGGCTCAGTAGTTGTGGCACACGGGCTTAGTTGCTCTGTGGCATGTGGGATCTTCCTGGACCAGGGCTCGAACCCATGTCCCCTGCATTGGCAGGCAGATTCTTAACCACTGCACCACCAGGGAAGCCCGAGTGGCATATTTTTTTCATCGTCATACAATTTGTCATAATTTTTAGGTGATTAGAAGTGTCTCCATGTTGCCAAGGAAGGTGGGATGGCTTTAGAACCTCCACATTGGTTTCTTGTCATTGTTTTTTTCCACATTTGGTTTCCTCCCATTTTCTGGTCCAGCTGTGAGGCAGCTCCAGAGGTGCCAGAGGGATGGGAAGCTTGGGTGTAGAAATGTGACACTTGATGGGTGATGTCTTTCTGCTGGCCTGAGAATGTCAATGTGTATGTATTTCTGCCGGGATTCCAAATGTTCAGATCTGTTGGTAATGGAGTGTTAAGATATAACAACAAAGCATTCACTCTGCTTTTCCCAGGTCCTCTCCTGGAAACTTGTACCCGACAGTTACCCCCCAGGTGACCAGCCACCTCCACCCTCTTACATTTATGGGGCGCAACACTTGCTGCGATTGTTCGGTAAGAAATCCTGGTCCCTGCTTTCTTCTTTCCCTTTTTATTATCTTTTTTGATTTTAACACTTATAGGCTTATGTACATCTTGTGGTAATTTTGGGGTCTAAGAAAAATCATTAAATGTTGATCTCAAAAAAAAACACCGAATGAATCTTAAATTTCATAAAAATTGTGTTTGTAATGTTTGTACTACTACTCTGTTTTTGTGTTCAGTAAGAGTTTTGGTGTTGTTTGGCAACATAGATGTTAATTTCAATTCGAATAAAGACACATGGGGACCCAGAGGATCCCTGAGTGTGTCCTGCTCATCGCCAGATTCTGCCGATTGATTGTAAATGGTTTTGCTTTTATTTTTAACGCAGTGAAACTTCCAGAAATCCTTGGAAAGATGTCCTTTTCTGAGAAGAATCTGAAGGCTTTACTGAAGCACTTTGATCTCTTTCTGAGGTATTGTTATTAGCTTGTCAAAACTTACTCTGCCACCTTATATATGAACTTTTCTGAACTTGTCTTCAGCAGATGTGAAAGCTAGCTCTGTGGTATTTTAAATGGTAGCAGTATTACCCAAGTATGGTTGGTTCTAACAGTAATTGTAACATGGGGGTTTTGGGCTATTTTTTTCATAGTTTATCTGGTTTCTAAGTGAAGGGTATTCGTTGTACGGAGGTAAAATTTTTTGGTGTCACTAGAAGAATCCAGTTGGATAGCCATGTGAATAGAAAATTAATTTTCTAAAGAAGTGATTGAGATTGATAATAATTTAATTCTATGTATTTTATTCAGGAGTACCCTAAGTATGTGACTTTTCTTTGTTGCATGTATATAAACTAACTTAAATTTACAGGTCTGATTTTGGTGTCTGTTTTGGAGTTAAGATAAATGTGCTGATAGTTTGTGAGTTCGGAGAAAGGTATTGTTTCCTTCACCTGACAGAGCCAGTCATTTTATTAATGTCAGATCATTTGCCCCGAGGCTCTCTCCCCTCCCCCGCATCTGGGGCTGTGGACCCCAGCCTCCGTTATGCCTGTGGCCCAACTCTCCCACCCAGATGTCTATTGACCAGTTCCTCTTGGCGTTCAAGGCTGGTTGTCACTCTGCCTCACCCAGCTTGTCATATCTCCCTGACCTGTTTCTTGATTCTCTTTAAGGGGGTACCTTTTCCTTGTATTTAGTCCCCAACCTGCAAGAGCTAATCGAGTAGGATTTACCAGAGTGGAGACCACTCCAGCCAGAGAAATGGGTCTTGGAGTTTTTAAAAGATATTTGTGTGGGTATTTTGAATAAAGTATCCAATGAGTGGAATTAGACTTTATAACATTTTATTAGAAACAAGTTTCAAAAACGCTGTCTTCCCCTCCAGCCTCCCCCTCAAAAAAAACCCACAACTGTTTGGCATCAACATTTCGTTAAGCTGAAATCAAATAATGCCAAAATGAGACACCTGCAAGTTAGTATAGGAGAGCCTGCTAATTTTGAGGTATGCCCAATACGAAATAGAAATTAGGGTTTTAGGAGGTAACTTAGAAAGATTTACAGATAAATATAGTACGGTTGACCCTTGAACAACACGGGTTTGAACTGCACAGATCGACTTATATGTGGATTTTTAAAAATAGTAAATACTATAGTACTACATGATCCATGTGGTTGGTTGAGTCTAGGAATTAGGAAGAACAGTGGATATGGAGGGCCCAACTGTAAGTTATACAAGGATTTTCAACTGCGTAGAGGGTCGGCGCCCCTAACCCACACATTGTTCAAGGGTCAGCTGTAATGGGTTTTGAAAATGTATCCAAAGATGTCAACTAGAGAATCAATGGATCAGTAATTGCTGTAGGAAGGGTACAATCAAAGAAGAAAGAGTTATCTCTCAAATGAATTTTGATTTGGTTTTTACTGAAGAAGGTATTGCAGAGGTTTATCCTTATCTTTTTAGGAATTTGGACAGGTGGGAAGAGGCAGGGGAAACAAACACGAAGCTAATTGCTTAGCTTACTAGCTAATGTGGCCCATGTGAGAATGTTTTAGCCATTCATGGTGAAATATTTGATACTTCAGAGTCAAGGTAGTATCTCTGTGTTGCAGATTCTTGAGTGGCTACAGTTTAACATCCATCCATAGTCAGGCATAAGTCAGTCTTGCTTACCTATTTTGGTGGAACTGCGGCGCCTTTTGGCATGGCAAATTGGGACACAAAATGCTCTTCGCTAATTAAACCATTCAGTTTTGATTTAACTTAGGCCATGTAAGTATTGTGAATTTCTCAGGTGACATTTATTGAGTTTATAATTTATTTTTTATAGTTTGTTTTTAAAAGAGGAAAATGTGGGACTTCTGTGGTCAGGTGGCTAAGACTCCATGCTCCCAATGCAGGGGGCCCGGGTTCGATCCCTGGTCAGGGAACCGCATGCCACAACTAAAGATCCTGCGAGCCTCAACTAAGACCTGGCGCAGCCAAATATAAATAAGTAAATAAAGAAATGAGGAAAATGTAGAAATAGTCACGAGGCCTTTTTGCACAGAAGTGATTATATAATCAAGACCGCCACCTAGTGGAGTTTAGGTTCTATTTCTATTTGTACACTTGATAGTGAAAGGATTCCAATGAAATGGTCATTAACGTCGAAGCCGGATATGTGCAATGAAAGTAATCAGTATATAGACATCAAGATTATATTCATTATTTTTTTTTCTATCTCATACAGAGAAGAGTGAAATGTTAGAATGGTTGGAAGTTAAAATTTTGCTTCTTGGTATTTGGCCTTTGTTGTGACCATAGGGGCTATTTGTTTTCTTTTTCCAGGTTTTTAGCAGAATACCATGATGACTTTTTCCCAGAGTCTGCCTATGTTGCTGCCTGTGAGGCGCACTACAGCACGAAGAACCCCAGGGCGATTTATTAAGGTTTTGATGGTTCTGGAAGAACAGCTTCTCTATCTAGCTTTGCACTCTCGGTTCCTAATAAGGAACTAGGGAGTTGGTGGGCCTTCCTTACAGGCAGAGCGAATGTGACACCTGCCTTGGGGGTGTGTGGCAGAGGCGGGCCCATTTGTTTGAGTTGCTTACCTACCGTAGTTATTTCTGTGAAGGATTACTTCCTAGGTACCTGAATGGCCTCCAACATGTGACCCTTGCCACGGTACATGTCGTCTGTGACGGCGGGAAAAGAGCAGCTGTGTTCACAGTGAAATGTTCACAAAAGTGTGCGTAGGTTGGGCTGTTTCAGTAGATGGAGTTACTTGTTAGCAATAACCACATTTTTTAGTTATTTGTTAGCATTAAGCAAAATTGTTTTGCAAACCGTTTTCATTCTTGTGATGAGGCTGAGCAACAAAACATTAGTTTTGCTTGGAAACCGAAAAGTAGTCCCAGAATATTTTAGAGAGAGTTGATATTGATGGCAAAAGAAAATTTGCAGCTATACATTTGCTTGTTGCGGTTCCTTTCCTATAAAACCTTATTTCTGGTGATTTAAATAAAGCATTGCCTGAATGTTTGAGATTTTATAGCTACACTTGGTTGGGTAATGTTATAGTTCCCTTTCTGTAAGATGTTATTTTGGGTGATCTCAAATTAATCATTGCCCGTCTTGTTGGAAAGAACCAAGAGAGAATTTTCACTCTGGTCTTGTCCTCTTTCTTCATTGTAGAAAAACAGTAAGGTAACTTTGATTCATAACTTTTTTGTGTTTTATTTTGTTTTCCCTTTGTGACTTTTTTATTAAGGACTTTTGTTTTCCTTTCCTTCTTTGATTTTGCCCGACCAGAAGGTGGTTACTGGAAGTTGGGG
This sequence comes from Balaenoptera physalus, assembly GCF_965194825.1. Lineage (NCBI taxonomy): Eukaryota > Metazoa > Chordata > Mammalia > Artiodactyla > Balaenopteridae > Balaenoptera > Balaenoptera physalus. The sequence goes on from NC_138903.1 coordinate 9,966,287, forward strand.
CAGCACCTCGCTGTCTTATTGCCCCACTCTGGGCTGGTTTGGGGCCAACATATTTACCCTCTTCCATCATTACCAGCTGATGGTCTCTGAAGTCACCCTTCTAATCCTCATCTTAGTCTCTCACATGCCTGCCCTTTTCCCCAGGATATTTTAGAAAGTTCCAGCTCTGTTTGAGGGATGCCAGTACCATACGAGCCTTGAACATAGCATCTGCATTTTCTCGTAGCTCAGTTTAGTTGACCTTAATTTCCAAAGATCACTGGACATGAACGACAAGAGCCACAGGGAGTTTCAAAAGCTCTCTAAATGGTTCCATCAAAGAGACTTCTGTATACGCTGACCCGTGAGAATCAGAACCTCGAAGTCGAGTAATGTCATCTTAGTGCACATAGTTGCTAAGTAAAAGTCAGGTTTTGGCTTCTAACCTGGAGTAGCATTTGGGTTCATGCTAGGTTTCATCTCCATTTGGTTTATGCAATGCTTGTTTAAATCTGGTGCACCTGCAGTATGCTCTGAATTGTTGAAAAAGTTAAATCAGTAATTATTCATGGCCTGGAAAAGAAAAAATTTTTCTGTTATAAGAATCTACTTGTTAAATGTCCCCAATGAAATGAACACAGACTGTCTCTTGGAACATTTATATAGTTATATACCTTGAGTTTACAATTAATGCATTTTCTAATAACGAACAATTATTTTCTTCCCCTAAAGGCTTTTTTTTTTTTTTTTTTTTGTGGCCGTGCGCATGCGGGATATTAGTTCCCCGACCAGGGATCAAACGTGTGCCCCCTGCAGTGGAAGTGTGGAGTCCTAACCACTGGACTGCCAGGTTCTTAATCACAACTTCCCTTAAGCTGATTTGTACCTTAGGTTGATTTAAGTAACTGTTCAAAGTATTATCCCTTTATTGTATATTGCTAATAATTTTTCAATTAATTCATCAGTTAAAAAAATGATTTAAATGGCTGCACTGGACTTCCCTGGTGGTGCAGTGGTTAAGAATCCGCCTGCCAATGCAGGGGACACGGGTTCAAGCCCTGTTCCGGGAAGATCCCACATGCCGCGGAGCAACTAGGCCCACGCACCACAGCTACTGAGCCCGCGTGCCACAACTACTGAAGCCCACTTGCCTAGAGCCCGTGCTCTGCAACAAGAGAAGCCACTGCAATGAGAAGCCCACGCACCGCAACGAAGAGCAGCCCTCCGCTCGCCGCAACTAGAGAAAGCCCGCGCGCAGCAACAAAGACCCGACGCAGCCAAAAATGAATAAATTTTTAAAAATTAAAATAAATTTTAAAAAATTAAAGTAAATGAATTTAAATGTCTAGACCATCCGTATAAAAATTATACATTATCCTTTTTTTGTCAATTTTTATATTGTTACTTTCCTAAACTGCCAAATCTTGCGGTTAAGTATCACATCATTGGATTAATGTCTTCCTTTTAAGTTGTTTAAAGATGTATTAAAAATATTTCTATAACTTGTGTGTCGTATCAGTGTACTAGGACTTTGAAAAAAACACGTGAGAAGGAAAAAAACATTTCCAAACAGAAGTAGATTGTAAAGCATTTCATAGTACAGTGTATACAAAAAAAGAAAAATTTACCATTTTACAAAAGTTGACGTCTGTCATTAGATTATTTTATCAACTCTATAAATATTTGAGCAAGTGCAATTACCCTGTTTTGCCATTATTTTCTTAATAACTCAGTGGCCCCTGCCCTTTAACATTTAGCCAAAGGTAAGTTGATCTGAATGTTTATTGACAACCACCTAACTGTCTTACCCAAAACTGCTAGGTATTGAAAGATGAGGATGGAGTAAGTCATTGGTGGGGGGATATAGTTAAGAGAATCTATACAGCCATACCACTGTTATTTTTACTAATCAAGTTAAGTTAGGAAGTGTGTTACTTTAACCAGTTCTTAATTTTAAAAAGTATAATGTAACCATAAATGGCAACATTTCCCCAAATTAAGCTCGTCCAAGAAAGAATGGGTAACTCTACTCTTTTAACTGGTGTGTGGATATCAGTTTAGGTGGGTTTGATTACTAAGTTTTCACTAGTTATAAAGTCTGGCAAGATGGTGTTAAGGGACTTGGTATCCATTGGGAAAAGAAGTTTCAACAGATTAAAATTAAAAGCAGTAACTTGGGGAAATCGTGTTTATACCCCAATGAGATAAGACTCCCCAATACACCAGTTAAATCTTTTTTTTTTTCTTTTTTAGGAATTGGAGAGACACTTTTTTTCTAGCTTCTGCTTGTCTTATGCTTGAGCCAGATTCTTCCAGATGTTCATTTGGGACAAACCCTTAGATAGTGCATTTTTAAGCTGATTGAATTATGTTGGTTTTACCGAGTTTCAGTAAAAACAGGATGCTATTCTCTGTGTCTCTTTCTTGGAATACATCTTATAAACTCAAAAGTGAATTTGTAAATGGCCATTTCTTTGCTTCAACTTTCCCTCTGATTGGTGTAAATAGCGGGACCAGTAAGCAGAATATAAGTCCCCAGTGAATGTTTTCAAGGCCTGGGATGATGTGCTTACCCAGCTCCACTCCCTCTGTACATTGACTGGTGCATCAAATAGGAGGCCGGCCCAGATCATCTTGCTGAGATTATACATGTTGCCAATGTACCTCTGGCATTGAAAGCATACATAATACATCTGTCCTCAGACAGCAAGGAATACAGTTACTATAAATGAGTGAATAAGCAAGAGTTCATGTGTTATTGAACAGTCGGGTTGTGGACTCAAGGGGTTGGTGGGGATTTCTGAGGACAAAAGGAAAAGCAATGAAGGATCTGCTTCAGAAAAAGAGGATTAGGGCATGTTTGCTGGGTGACTTGCGGTGTAAGCCTTCCCTTCATCTCCGTAGGAGACCGCGGCCAAAATATCAACCATTCACTTCATGCTTGAGGAGATGGATTTGTGCTTTTGACCTTCTGTGGAGATGGATTGCCAGGCTGAGACTTGCCTCCAGTCAGGTGGGGAGAGAGCAAGGATACCCCAAGAGTTGGTAACGTCAGGTTCCTGTGTTCTTTCACTCACCAAAAGGGGTCCAGGAGGAGACAGACACAAATGGCCACATATTGTATGATTCCATTTATGTGAAGTGTCCAGAAGAGGCAAACTATAGGAACAGAGAGTAGATCAGTGGTGTCAGAGGATGGGGAGAGGAGGGAATTGGAACTGACTGCTAATAGGTCTGAGGTCTCTTCAGGGTGATGGAAATTTCTGGAATTAGTCACGATCGTTCTCCCACTCTATGAATTTACTAAAAAACACTGAATTTTATACTCTTAAAAGGTGAATGTTATGGCATGTGAATTATATCTCAGTTAAAACAGGGAGATCTAGGGATTGGCTATGCCTAAAACTCAAGAAAAATACACCACGGAAATCCATTTTTGAGAGCTGAAAGGCTGTTTGATCTAATACTCCGGCATGCCTTCTTTCATGCTTCATTGTCCAAGGCAGGCAAGGCTCCTTTTCTCACTCCACTGACTTCACACTTCACCTGAAGGTCAGAAGATCCAGGGCTGTGCCTTCATACAATGTCCTTCTTAGGCAAATAGGGAGTTGGCAGATTTCAAACTTCTTTGACTCCCAAATTCTTCTGCATGCCAGGGCATGAGGAATAACTACATCCTGATATTCTGATATAAGCCAAAAAAGGTTAACAAACAGAGAGGTTAGTGACAGCAAAAGTAATGTGAATTAAGAATAATGCAAACCATAGCCAGTTCATCTTTACAAGTCTTCCTGTTTTGGAGTTTCTTTGCAACATCAATCTTCATCCTTCCAGAAGGTCATAAAAAAATCATAGGAGGTAAAGTGCTCAACTGTGTTTTTCTATTGATTTGTACTTTTCTCATTCAGATTTACAACTTTCAGTGGAATGATCTAATAAGTCATTTTGGAGATCTGCTTTGGCACAAGGTAAATTACACCAGCCTGCAGGTTCTATTTACTGTTCAATCTTCACTATTGTAAAGGTGACTTTTGAGACAACTTCAGGTCATCAGCCTCTATTAGTTGCCCATTATTATCCAGAAAATAATTCTGGGTGAGATGATTTGTGAGCTGTATAGAAACACGCCTATTAGAGTCAGAGGATGAAGGCTGTTTAAATGTGTTTGGGTAGTACATAAAACGAAGTCTGAAAACCAAAACGCCCTATTAGAGGGAAAACCTAGTAAGATTTTCTTTTGATATATGATAATCCATCTTATCTTCTATATTCTTCAGCACGTAAAACTTAACCAGTCATAGCATTAAAACCCTTTTTTAATTTGGTGGTCCATAAGAAGCCATGGTGTGGTAGACAGATTGAAAAATGTTTCTAAATCTTTACACACACACCATCTCCCTGTCCCTAACCCCTGAAATGTAAATTTGCAGTTTCTCTTATCAAGAGGTAGGATCTAACTTATATAATATTGTAACTCAACTCTACTTCAATTTTAAAAAAGATTTTCCTTTCCCCTTGAACTTGGTCTGCGGTGTGTGTGTGTGTATAAGACTGACTTTCAGTAGATCTCAGCAAGAGAGCTGCTTTGCTACATACAAAACCCCAACTAGTTTGGCTTTAGGACTTGCTTTGGCCAAGAAAATGTGCCAGGATTGATTCACTTCCCTTCTCTTCCTTAGAACCTTGCTGAGATGTGGACAAGCCTGGGCTAACCTGCTAGATGATAAGAGACATGTTGCCTAGTTATTCTCATCACCCAGCCAACAGCCAGCCAACTGCCCAACATGTCAGTGAAACCATTTTAGACTGATGAACCCCCAGCCTACCTACCAGCCCACCACAGATGCATAAACAAGCCAGCCAAAATCCGCCAAGCCTATCCTAGGTTAGCAGAATCATCCAGTTGATCCATATATTATTTATTGAAAATAAATGCTAATTGTTTTAAGCCACTGTTTTGGGGTGGTTTGTTATGCAGCAACAGCTAACGTCACAATGTGCCTTTGTGGTGTATATGTTTTGCACACTGTCTATGGAACAGCTCAAACTTCATTGCCTTGAGTGAAATTGCTGAAACTCTGGCATGTTCAGAAGCCATCAGCTAACCAAGGGAACGTGTACCAGCTCTTGCTCCTACTCAGGTACCAAGGGAGAGAACGGATAGAGGCAGCAGCACATCTTTGGGATCTTGTAGCTAGCATGACCTGGGTTTTATTTTGTAAGAAATAAAAGTTTGCAGAAAACCAGAAAGGAGAATATAAAATATGTTTTTGCCATAAAATTAATAACTGTTTTTATTTTGTAAGATTTGTTTCCAGACACTGTTTGAAAAAGAAATAAAACATCTTGGATTTGGCTAAAATTCTTTTTACCATTACGTGGATCTCAATCCTTTGCCCTTCTCCCAGAGGCAGTACTATCCTGAGTTTGGTGTAGTGTGGACAAATATTGTGCACATGAAACTTCTTGCTCTTATACTCTTCATCATATTTTAACATATATAGATGCATATTTACATATACTTACATATACATATATACATACATGTATAAATATACATATGTACATACATGTATAAATATACATGTGTACATATACAAAACTACATCAGTTTGTGTTTTCACATAGGCACACATTTAGTTCTAACTGCTGTATAAAAGTCTATCACATGGATATACTACCCTGTATTAATTCCTTTACCATTGTTGGACATACAGATTGTTTCCAAGTCCCCCTTTTACTAACAGTGCTGCAAAGAACTAGTACTTGTACATAGTTCCTTGTATTCAAATGCCAGTCTTTCTCTAGGTCATACACCCAGAATTGTTGGATGGTCAGACATGTGGGGGTTTTTCTCCCACATTTTCTAGAGTCTAAAGTTACCCATTAGAAATGGCTTTACAAGAGTTCCCGGGTGTTAAGTTTCAGGGCAGTTGTCTTGCAAGACATTTATAATACAGGGAGCTAAAAGAAAAGAAAAACTGGATGAAAACTTGAAATCTCTTTGTAACGTTCTCCACATTACCTCAACTCACATCGACCCTTCCCCAACAAGAGTGTTTTTAGGCGTATTGGGGATTGTTCTTTGATGGGCTCATAGAAATTAGAAATAAAAACTTAACTTCACAGTGGTAGAAAAGCAGGGTAGGAGGTGATGGTCTGCTACTTTGCTGACTAATTGGTTTCCAGGGCAACTATAAATGACATTATGGAAAGGAGTTGAATGGTCACCCAAGGAATATTTCAAATATTGTGTTGAATGGGGCAAATGCACCCCATTAGATAATTTCTGAGGGGTCACGGGTTCATTAGTCCATAAGGCAAACCAGTTCCTTTGGTTTTCTCAACTGAGAGCTCAAATGTAAAAACCTGCATTTTACCATGCCAAGACATGATATGGTAAACATACTATGGTACAATCAAGGTTAGGTCAAACAACATTCTCTCTGTAAACAGGAGAAAATCACTCTTGTTGCTTAAGGAGTAAGTAGCTAAATGTTCTTAGATTTTACACATCCTATGTCACAAGTGAATGAGCCTATCCTCCCCATAAATGTTCTTCTCAACAAATTGCATGTACCCTTTGTCCTTTGGGTTTAGTCCAGACTGGTAGATCATGATAGGATGATGTCAACATAACTGTATTGCTTTCAATGTGTAACCATATCTGAGAGCCACCTGAGGTTCTTTGAGTTATGTCAGGTTACATTATAGATGCTCCGTAATGCAGCTGCTCTTAGTATAAAATTGCTGATTTGTAGAAGTAATACTCTATCATGCTTTTCGTACAGAAAAACAAGGAGAAATAAAACTATTGGAAAACTACATCTTTGTCTTCAAAACTTCCAAGCCAGACCGATCACAAAATCATGATTAAAATAATATCAATGAAGTAAACTCCTGCTTGCTCCCAGAAGTCACTCTAAAGGGAACACCTGATGCTGGGTTTTTTGTTCCGTCCTCGCTGTTTGGAATCAAGGCTTTGGTTTTGGAAATATCCAGCATATTTTGTACCCTTAAGGGAAATGTTATAAAGAGGTTTCAGGTGTTGCCAGTTTTTCAGTGATTATCTGGCAGTTCCAAATCCACCGGTCTCTGCTCTGCTGTGTTTTGCGGGAAAATGGGGCTCTGCAAACCACCTTTTTTCCTGTGCTGGCTTGCTTCCCGTTTCTGCCGGTAGAGGGCACTGGAGAGGGAAGACGGAGGAAGGGAGGCGGGGTTTCATCCTGACGGGCTCGCTTTTCCTGTCCCGGAAGCGAGGAGGGCACCTCGCCCTGGCGGTCGCAGCTGGTTGCAGCTTGCACCTTCTTTCAGCACTTCCAGAAGCAGCCTACTGGAAGGTGCCCCCTTCCTCAGGAGCCCCTTCTCTAAACCCCTGGTCCCAGCGGCAGCCGGGTAGCAGCGCTCTCTCCTCCACAGGTATCAACACGTTTTACACATTTGGAAAGTTCTTGATACATTTGCCAAATCGCTTTCCAGACGAATTATTGTGATTTACACTCTCACTGGTTATGTGTGAAAATGCTTCTAGAAGGCCCACTCCCATGCATTGGTTGTTCTTAATTAACTCATCATTGTCTTTTACCCGCAAAGCCTAAAATATGTATTATCTGGTGCTTTATAGATAAAGTTTGCCAAACCTGATCCAGGTTTTCAAATATATTACAATTGTGCCTGCCTATTTTTTATATTTTCAGGGTTATTTTTCAGTAGCTGTTGTTAGGCCCATTTTAAACCTCATTACTGAGGCATTTTCCTCCTGTTTAATTGATTTTATTTGTCAAAGTGACCACTTTTATGGTTTCTTTCCCCAAGAAATTTGCAGTTGGATTTCTCAATAAGGCTATGTTTTTGTTTTCTAATATATTTCTTTTTATGCTTTAATTATTTTCTTCATTCTGCTTAGACTTAAAAAATCATTTTCTGAAAATGTTAAGGTATTATTTTTATTATTATTAAACCAACCAACCCCCATTTCTTTTAAAAAATCACCATACGAACATTTTCAGCCTCCCCAAAGCTTTCCAAGTTAAAACTAAAAGGCACAGACACATCGAAGCACAGTTAAAAAGAAGGGGGAAAAATCATCCATCCTCCCACCACCATAGCAGGTGCCTTAATCATTTTGGAGTTTTTTCTTGTCTCCTCTTTGAGGCACGTGTGTTTCAAAGGTTAGCTGAAGTCCTTCTGTTCTCTGATATTTAAATTAAATTTGCCTAAGTGCCCTTTTCCACACTCTCTGGGAAATCTCATCCCCTGGTCCACGTTTCTGTGACTCCAACGGGACTTTTCCCACGTCTGTATCAGTTTCTTCTCCATAGCCTTCCTCTCCTCAACCATTTTCTCTCTCTCTTTTTTTTTAAATTAATTTAGTTTTGGCTGCATTGAGTCTTCGTTGCTGCGCCCCAGCTTTCTCTAGTTGTGGCAAGCGGGGACTACTCTGTTGCGGTGCGCAGGCTTCTCATTGCGGTGGCTTCTCTTGTTGCGGAGCACGGGCTCTAGGCACACGGGCTTCAGTAGTTGTGGCATGGGGGCTCAGTAATTGTGGCTCACGGGCTCTAGAGTGCAGGCTCAGTAGTTGTGGCACACAGGCTTAGTTGCTCCGCGACATGTGGGATCTTCCCAGACCAGGGCTGGAACCCGTGTCCCCCGCATTGGCAGGTGGATTCTTAACCACTGTACCACAAGGGAAGTCCCTCTCTTTTTTTTTTTTTTTTTCTGGGAGGAGTTATCAACTTTGATCCTTTTATCGCTAGTCAATTACAAGTTGCTTCTCATCAGCAGACTTAAATTCAACAACTATGGTTTTTGGTTTCCATGAAGTCTTTGTTTCTCCTGACCTGTTTTCTGTTTAATAAGACAAGTATTGATAGAATGGGAAAAAAATGCTTTCTTCAAAGATGGGATTCTGAAACCCCTGACACTGAGACGGTGGATTTAAAAAAAAAAAAAATCTTTCCAGAGGTTAGAGTATGATTATATTTTGTGTCTTGTTGCTGTTGCCAGATGATTTCACTCTTTCTTAGATGATTCTCCATGTCTTACTTGTAGTTTAGGAGAGGCATTTTTCATCCAACCTGCTCACACTGCCATCTGAACAGAATGATGTTTTTTGCTTTGAAGCTATAAAAAAAGATGATGGAGTTGGCTTGTTTTAAAAGTCTTTTAAAGTATCTTAAAGTTTTGAAATACTAAATGGGACATCAGAACCTTAAGTTGAGTGCATTTATTGCTGCGTAATGACAAAGCTTGGTGGTTTAAAACGACAGTATTTCTTCTCACTGCCCTGTCGGTTACCTAGACTGTCACGTAGTTCCCCGCAGTGTTGGCTGTGGCCACTCCTGCGACTGTATTGAGCTGAGAGCTCAGCTGGGGCTGAAACATCCCGGACGGCTTCACTCAAGACTGGCCCCGCACCTGGGGTGCCTGCTATGTCTGGGGACTGGTGGGGACTGTCCAGCAGGGGAGACAGACTTTCACATGGTGACTCACGGTGCCAAAAGCAAAGCAGAAGCCACCAGGCATCTTCCACCATATTCTGCTGTCAAAGCAAGTCACAGGGCCGCTCCAAATTCAGAGGGAGAGAAAATAAACTCCATGCCTTGACGGAGAGAGCAGAATGCACCACAGCCAGGGGAGGACTCCTTGGCAGCCATATTTGCAGACAATCTATCAAAACTTAATGTAGGGCCTTCCCTGGTGGCGCAGTGGTTAAGAATCTGCCTGCCAATGCAGGGGACACGGGTTTGATCCCTGGTCCAGGAAGTTCCCACATGCCGCGGAGCAACTAAGCCCGTGAGCCACAACTACTGAGCCTGCGCTCTAGAGCCCGTGAGCCACAACTACTGAAGCCCATGCGCCTAGAGCCCGTGCTCCGCAACAAGAGAAGCCACCGCAATGAGAAGCCTGCGCACCGCAACGAAGAGTAGCCCCCGCTCGCCGCAACTAGAGAAAAGCCCGCGCACAGCAACGAAGACTCAATGCAGCCAAAAATAAATAAATAAATAAGGAAAAAAAAAAAACCTTAATGTAAATCCCATGAATTACATTCAGGAAAATAATCCCCTAGATGCTGAAATTTTACATATCTGGTATTCATTGTGCCATGGGACAGTGTGGATAAATAATTAAATGTCTAGCGCATCGGTCAGTAAAGGGCCAGGTAGTAAATAATTTAGACTTTCTGGGCCATACAGTTTCCACTGCAACCACTCAACCTCTGCCATTAGAGTGCGAAAGCACCACAGAAAATATAGACATGAATAGGTAGGGCTGGGTTCCAGAACAACTGTTTTTACTAAAAGCAGGTGGTGGTCAGGATTTGTCCTGCAGGCTGTGTTTTGCCGCCCCTGGTCTAGAGAAATCCTGTAGTGCTTTTCCTGCTTTCTAAAGGGATTTTTAATTACCCAGGAAGGAGGTTTCAGATTCTAATAATACCCACATAAACTGTCTGAAACTAACTAAAGTTAATATAATAATGAACAAGTAGTGAGCTTGTACTTGTTATTTTTGTTCCATTAGCATCACCCCATGCTAATAGCATCAAGCACCATTTGTAGAATCTGTTTATGACTTGAGAGTGATGCATGGTGGTAATCCTTTTTCCTTACTTGATTACCATTGCCTTTTAGATTCTATAAAATCACTTAATGTCCTCAGAGAAAGGATATTTGATAATGTGAAATCCTATTTGGTAAGCAGAAGGCAAACAGTGGGATAGTTGCTATTTTCAAAATACATTTACTAGCTTTATGTTGCCGTGACTCCAAATATTTGAGTTCTTGGGCTCTTAATAATGAAGCTAAAGGAAAGTCATGATTTCAAAACCCTCTTGACCACTTTTTTGTAGTAAATGATTTTTTTTTGACCTCTGCACTTTTCTGTAAACTCTCAACATCTCATATTTCATTCATGGTACATTAGTACTGATAAATGGAATATTGCCTGCCATATCAGCAAACAAAGGATGTCACAGTCATCAGTGATTGCAGCCAGGTGAGCGGGTGAGCCCTGAGGGAACTCAGGAAGGGAAGAATACCTGCCATCTAGCAGCCATTAGGCTGCAGCCACTCCCCGCGGTGAGCCCTGAGGAAACTCAGGATGTGAAAACACAGGATACTGGCCCCAGATAGCTGAGGTACATATCAAAGGAAGGATTTCAGTGAGCCCAGACTCTTGCATCTTCCCATACATAGAAAAGCGCTAAATTCCTTAACTTGAGATATCTGGTTTTCTTTAATTAACAATAATCTTCTGATGTTCAGAACTACCTGCCCTTTGTTACAAAACTTCTATATAACCTGGCTCCCCCCTCACCTCCTCGGAGCAGTTTCTCAGAGCTATCTGAAACACTGTCTCCTGGGATGCAGTCCTCATTTTGCCCCAAATAAAACTTAACTCACAACTCTCACGTTGTGCACTTTTTTAAAGTCAGCAGTGCTTTATGAGGACGTAGTTGGGTTTTTTTTCACATCCACACATGCCCATATGTGGGTGGAAATTGTGGAGAGTTTTTCATTAGTATGCACACCATTTTTTTGTTTGCTTGTTTTGTTTGTTTTGCACACCATTTAAAAGTACAAGATATCCCAGGGAAATTAATTTCCATCCTCAGCACCAAAGATACTTCTTTTCGTCTAAATATTTTTGTGTGTGAGCATTATATAATTCAGATATGCCATTCCTCTCACTGCTACAATATGACTTACATTAAATCCAAAGAGAGTATTTCCTTTTGAAATTAAAATAGGGACACTAAACAATATGTAATCTATGAAAAAGTAAATATTTTAAAGGTTTTTCAAACTTATAGTCGTAGTATTGACCTTTACAACTCTCAGATATTACTCTGCTGTTTCATTCCTAGTTACATAGTTTATTTTCTACCTGCAAGTGAGACGCCAGGACAGAAAAGCTCGTGCTGCTTTTTGTTGTGCTGTCCTCATGTTTTCCAGCTCGCCACCTGGGTCAGGCTGTCACACCCCCAGCCCCAGAGGTGTGTGCCTATTGTATGCACGGAGGGGCTTGAGAAAACCCTCACCTCCCTGAAGAGTGGCTTTGACTAAGTGTCTGTTTTGTAAGTGTGAAGAGATTCCTTTAGCTTCTCCCGTGGATCCCTTGTCTGTATTGCTCGTGTTTGATTAAAATAGCATTGGGCATTCGGTGGCTTCATGCAGACAACACATTTTAGGTTGAAAATTTCAGCATCACTAGAATAGCAGTTGTTGCCTGAGCTCCTCCTCCTCCTGCCACAGAAAGTTCCTTCTCAGCTCCTGCACCCACCATGAATCTCTCCAGGAACTGTCTCAGAAATGAAATAAAAATAAATAGAATCCGGGCTTCCCTGGTGGCGCAGTGGTTAAGAATCCGCCTGCCAAGGCAGGGGATACGGGTTCGAGCCCTGGTCCGGGAAGATCCCACATGCCGCGGAGTAACTAAGCCCGTGCGCCACAACTACTGAACCTGCGCTCTAGAGCCCGTGAACCACAACTACTGAGCCTGCGTGCCACAACTACTGAGCCTGCGCTCTAGAGCCCGTGCTCCACAACAAGAGGAGCCACTGCAATGAGAAGCCCGCGCACCGCAACAAAGGGTAGCCCCCCACCCCCCACCCCCGCTCACTGCAACTAGAGAAAGCCCGCGCGCAGCAACGAAGACCCAACGCAGCCAAAAATAAATAAATAAAATAAATAGAATCCATTCCTCACACCTTTGTTTGGAAGTGGATTTTGCCTTCTTCTCTGGCCCTTTCAGATTGATGCTTCCTTTGTACTACCTTTTCATTTCATGATTTTTTTTCCTTCAACTCCAGAGCACTCAGCCTGAAGGCTGGCTCCACCCTTCCGACTGGATGAGATCAGGCTTCTAGAACCCGGCACAGAGCCTGAGTCTCTGGGAGGGGCTGTTTCTCTTTTCTGCTTCCTTGAGGAAAATCAGTGCATGGCGATGCACAGACCTTATTCTATTTCATCCACCAGCCAGCTGACTGGCACTTTTTTTAGACATATGAAGTTACCGTGCATTGGGTTAGCTTCTCTAAGCTTCCTTTCGAAACCATCTCCTTTGATTCTTGTCCTATTTCCTTTTAAACCATCTGTTGATGTATCTTCTTTAGAGATACTGAAATGGAGACATGAAATATGCTTGTGAGGCTGATGGCTGATGTTGGTGATTGAGGGCTTGAGAGGGGAGTCAAGGATCCACTATGAAACAGAAAAGCCCTTTTCCTATATTTTCTAAAAGGCACAGAATAGTTTGAAAGTGCCAGTAATGACTTTTTTGAAGACTTAGAAATGACAGTTATTTCATTTCGATTTCCTCGATTACTGTGGAAATTGCCACCACATAAGGATGTGGGCCTTGGCAGGTGGAAAATGAACACTTTACTTTTCAGCCTAATTGCCTGCATAGAAACATCTGGATGCATTCCGTGGATACCTCACAGCATGTATTGTTGAGAAATTATTCTTCCAATAGACTGTTCAGTACTACCAAACTGATTATTTTATCTTTAACATCTCATTGTAAACAGTAATCTTAAGAAGGATATTCTTTTCCCAAGGATAGTATCCTATTTCCCACATTTCCTATATCTAAATGAACCAAATCTAATCTTTTGCAGGAACACACCACAAAATTAGCTTGCTATCAGGATGTGTAAAAAGAGTGATATAATGCAAATTGTTTTCAGTGTTGATGACTGAGTTGTGTATTTCGATCAAGTCAGCCAAAGAGCATCTGAGCATATTTTAGTCACCTTAAAATATGGAGTTATTTTAAAAAAACAAAACAAAACATGCAACAGTAAAAAAAAAATGGCGTTATTTAAGGCAGCATTACACAAATAATACCTAGTAATTAGTGGCAGTCACATGCTTTCTGCTGGAGACTTGCTAGAATCGTGGCTTGGCCTCCAGTCAGCTTGAGTAATGTCACATGCTTTCGGGGCCCATGGCTCCTACTGGGCTTCACGATGGCCAGGTTGACAAAGAACCCATGCCTGGGCCCCTCTGACTGTGGCACCATTTTTCATAATTGACTGTTATGTAGCTTAATTTGTCAACATGGAGTCTGCACTACATTGCATTAAATTAAGTGGTTTAACTAGGGCATTCATTGCTACATGATTCTGTAATACTCATTTTGCATTGGTATAACAAGGACATTCTTTCCACATGGACTCCAACATATATATATATATATATATATATACACACATATATATATATATGTATATATGTATATATGTGTATGTTTTCATGGTACCTCTTTTTTTTTTGGAGTATAGTTGCTTTACAATGTTGTGTTAGTTTCTGCTGTACAGCAAAGTGAATCAGCTATACGTATACATATATCCCCTCTTTTTTGGATTTCCTTCCCATTAGGTCATCACAGAGCACTGAGTAGAGTTCCCTGTGCTATACAGCAGGTTCTCATTAGTTATCTATTTTATACATAGTACTGTATATATGTCAATCCCAATCTCCCAATCCGTCCTACCACCACCCCCGCCTTGGTGTCCATACGTTTGTTTTCTACATCTGTGTCTCTTTTTCTGCTTTGCAAATAAGTTCATCTGTACCATTTTTCTAGAGTCCACATATATGCGTTAATATATGATATTTGTTTTCCTCTTTCTGACTTACTTCACTCTGTATGACAGTCTCTATGTATGTCAGTCTCTAGGTCCGTCCACGTCTCTACAAATGACCCAATTTCGTTCCTTTTTATGTCTGAGTAATATTCCATTATATATATGTACCACATCTTCTTTATCCATTCCTCTGTTGGTAGCTATTTAGGTTGCTTCCATGTCCTGGCTATTGTAAATAGTGCTGCAGTGAACATTGGGGTGCACGTATCTTTTTGAATTATGGTTTTCTCCAGGTGTACATGCCCAGGAGTGGGATTGCTAGGTCATATGGTAGTTCTATTTTTAGTTTTTTAAGGAACCTTCATACTGTTCTCCATAGTGGCTGTATCAATTTACATTCCCACCAAGAGTGCAGGAGGGTTCCCTTTTCTCCACACCCTCTCCAGCATTTGTTGTTTGTAGATTTTCTGATGATGGCCATTCTGACTGGTGTGATGTGATACCTCATTGTAGTTTTGATTTGCATTTCTCTAATAACTAGTGATGTTGAGCATCTTTTCATGTACTTTTTGGCCATCTATATGTCTTCTTTGGAGAAATGCCTATTTCTGCCCATTTTTTGATTGGGTTGTTTGTTTTTTTTTTGATATTGAGCTGCAGGAGCTGTTTATATATTTTTGGAGATTAATCCTTTGTCAGTTGCTTCGTTTGCAAATATTTTCTCCCATTCTGAGGGTTGTCTTTTCGTCTTGTGTATGGTTTCCTTTGCTGTGTAAAAGCTTTTAAGTTCAATTAGGTCCCATTTGTTTATTTTTGTTTTTATTTTCATTCACGGTACTTCTTGAACAAAGAAAGAAGAGAAAATTTGTCCAATAATATATATTTTATGTTTTATAACAGAAAAGGATAGTGTAACGATTTTTCAGCTCAAATGAAAATTAAAAATTCAGTACTTTTAAAGAATTTGGCTTAGATCTATGAAAGTAATGTATAAAATATGTTCATTTTTAAATGTTTTATTTGAGAAATGTTGAACATATACAAAAGTTGACCCAGTAGAATATTGAGCCCCCAGGTATGATCATCAGCTTCAACCATTATCGATTCATAGCCAGTCTGTTTTATCCATACTTTTACCCACTTCTTGTAATGCTCTCAAACTTTTTTGAAGTAAATTCCAGATATCACATCATGTAAAAATACCTTGACAAATGGAAGCATTTTAAAATGTTGGACAAAATAAAGTATAAACAGGTAATAAGTAATAACAGCTATTATGTCAACATAATTCAAGAAATGGAGTGAGGTCTGGCATTTAAATGTCAACCTTATGGCAGAAAACCAGACTTTTCCAAAATAATAAATTAGGTATAACTTGAGAGCCAGTCAAATTGAAATGCTCTAGTTGGTCAATAAATATTTTGTCTGTACACATATTTGTATATTTGCATATGTATAGAAAAAATTTTTAAATCGCTGAAATTTTAACCCTGGTTGCTCAGAGTAGTGAGACTTTTATTTCCTTTTTGTATTTCTGTATTTCTTGTTTTACAGATTTCTCAGAATGAGATTTATTGCTTCAGGAATGATTTTGAAAGTATTAAAAATGATTTTGACTACATGCGAGCTATTGTACAAAGTGCCAGATAGAGGCAGAAAGATCATAGTAGATTATGTCTTGTTCTCACTTCATGATTAGTTTGGGTCGGCTAAATCTGTACACACAGAAAGCCAGCATGGCATGCATTTTTGCTTCTTGCTCCCTTCTTTGTTCCCCCTTCCTCACATTTCCTGTGGGGGCCACCCCCCTTCCTCACTCCCAGTCCCCGTGGCTTGTATATGAGGTGGGTGGCTTCCTTTCCAGCTCCAAAGTTGGGCGCAAGACATAGACTGGCCAGTCAGCTCCTCACAGACCCTTGGCCACCGTGGTGATTGGTTGAGGAGGAACATGTGAACAAGGCAAGCCAGTCCAATAAGACCTTGAGTGTATTAGACACGGGGAAGATATAAGTGTGGGCAATTACTCAAAAAGTTAAATGTAGAGTTACCACATGACCCAGCAAATCTACTTCTAAGAATCTACCCAAGAGAATTAAAAATATATGTCCACACAAAAAACTTGTGCACAAATGTTCATAGCAGCATTATTCATAATAGCCCCAAAGTCGAAACAATGCAAATGTCCATCAAAAAGAGATGAACAGATGTGGTCTATCCAGACAATGGAGTATTATTTGGCCATAAAAAGGAACAAAGTGCTGATACATGCTACAACATGATGAACCTTGAAAGCATTATACTATGTGAAAGAAGCCAGTCACAAAAGAACACATAGATGATGTGATTTCATTTATATGAAATATACAGAATAGGTAAACCCATAGAGACAGAAAATAGATTAATAGTTGCCTAGGGTGAGGAGGGGGCCACAGGTAAGAGGGTTGGGCTCTGGCAAGGGAATGCTAATGGGTATGGGATTTCTTTATGGGGTGATGGAATTGTTCTAGAATTAGATAGTGGTCATAGTTGTATAACTTTGTGAATATACTAAAAACTGCAGAATTGTACAGTTTAAACAGGTGAATTTTATGATATGTGAATCATATCTCAATCTAAATAATGCTATGGAAATAAGAATATCTAATCACACCAAAAGAAAGTGAATAGATCTACTTTGACACTAAAAGCTTGAGTTAGGGCAGGCATATTAATCATTAAGGTAAAATGGTGATGTGTTTTAACAACATCTGTTATAAAATTAAACAAAGCAAAGAAGATAAGAGAATTTATTTGATGTCTTCTACCCAAGTCAAATTTCAGAGTATTCGGCTCAATCCTTTTCACAACAATTTTCAGAAATGCTGCTTGCATTTTGCTGCCTTCTCCACCAGGTATCAAGCATAATAATGACCTTTTCTATTTTGGTCCAGGATAATTACTGCCTTGGTCATATTAGGTACTTCATAAGCATTTGTTACCTGATTGGATAAATAAATGTTCTTACTATAATGTTTTCTTTTTTTTAATTTAATTTTTATTTTATATTGGGGTATAGTTGATTTACAATGTTGAGTTAGTTTCAGGTGTACAGCAAAGTGGTTCAGTTATATGTATACATATATTCATTCTTTTTCAGATTCTTTTCCCATATAAGTTATTACAGAATACTGAGTAGAGTTCCCTGTGCTATACAGTAGGTCCTTGTTGATTATCTATTTTATATACAGTAGTGTGTATATGTTAATCCCAAATTCCTAATTTATCCCTCCCCCCATCTTTCCCCTTTGGTAACCATAAGTTTATAATGTTTTTTTTTAAGAAAACACATATTGGGTGTGTAGAATGATCTTTCCCTTTAAAATGAATGATTTCAGGATGTTGTATTTTGTATTTGTCTACTTAAAAGTTTCTCCTTTACTTATATTTATATGCTTAGTCTTCTTTTTCATAATTTATTTGTTCAGATCAGGATTGAGATAATGTTCAAACATTGTGATTGTTGATATGTCCTTTAGTCTCTTTCTGTAGGTTTTCTCCCTCCCTCCCTATCCTTTTTTTTTAATCCTCAAAACATTTATTTTTTGAAGATATTAGTTCTTTGTCTTGTAAAATTTCTCACAGTCTGGATTTTGCTAATTGCATTTACATGGTATTGTTTAACATGTTCCTTTGGCCCCTCTAGTTTCTGTACATTAGTAGATGGGACCAGAGGCTTAATCAGATTCAAGTTCAAATTTTTTGAGCAGACTACTTCATAGCTGCTGTTGTTACTTAAGTAGTCTTTCATATCCGGTCTTGTCTCTCTTGTGATGTCAGCAGCCATTGATGATTATAGCATAGATCCATTAATTCATTGGGGTTGAAAAATGGTGTTCATGGTAGGCAGCCTCTAAGACGGCCCCCAGTGCTCCCTGCCTCCTTGTATGCACGCCCTTGTGTGATGTCCCTCTGGACTGTATCACAGTTGGTGGACATGACCCATAGAAT
Source organism: Balaenoptera physalus (assembly GCF_965194825.1). Classification (NCBI taxonomy): domain Eukaryota; kingdom Metazoa; phylum Chordata; class Mammalia; order Artiodactyla; family Balaenopteridae; genus Balaenoptera; species Balaenoptera physalus. The sequence continues at coordinate 9,984,846 of NC_138903.1, forward strand.
ATGAGAGAAGTGATGGTATGTTACTTGCAAGTTGAGGTCGTAAAAGGCAGTGTAGCTTCTGCCCCAGCAGTCATGTCAGGAGGACCATGTGGAAATGAACTGATGCCTCCTGACAATAGCCCCATGAGTGAGCTTGGAAGTCAAGTCTTCAGATGGCATCTTGATGGCAGCTCCTGAAAGATCCTGAGCCAGAACCCCTAGCTCAGCCTGAATTCTTGACCCATAGAAACCGTGTTGTTTTCGGCCTCTATGTCCTGGGGTAATTCATTACTCAGCAAAGGTAACTAATTCAGTGTTATTCTAATCCTTTCATTCAGTCTTCATTTATTAGCTGGAATACTTCCATAAAGTGAAACTTTCCTTCAACAACTATTTGTTACTCTGTGATACTGTTGGTATAGGAAATAATAGTTATTCTTTTAACTCAGAAGTATAATCATACCATATATATGACTTTGTACACACACACATATATATAAAGGCACACATATGTATACATATATTCGTAGATAGATAAATTGATTGATTGATAGATAAATTTAAAGAATTTAGAACATTTTCTTATATTTTTACAGGTTGTCCTGAACATCCTACGATACTGGTTCTGTAATATTCCACTGAGTTTATTTAGCCATTCCACTTTGTTGGAAATTTGACTTGTTTCCAGTGTTACTGCCAATAGCCTATCAATTAGAAATACTCTTGAATAAGGCTCTTTACGACTTTAAGATTATTTTGTTAGGTCAGATTCCTAAAAATATAATTGCCGAATCCCAAGTTATAGCATTTTTAAGACCTGGTACATTTTTCTAAATGACTCGCCAAAAAGAAAATAGAATTTCTACTGGCACCAGCAAAATCTGTGAGGCCATTTCACTGCATTCCTGTCAGGGATCTGTGTTATTTACCCATTCAGTATCCATAAAACAAATGCCTGCCATGTGCCAGGCACTGTTCATAAAACAAAAAAAACCTCAATTTCTTAATTTTGATTCAATAGCACCTCACAAATTTTGTGTGAAATTTTTTATATCTGCTTTGAAAATATCTTTTGACACCTCTTCTTTTTTACCCTTTGAGTCAGGCAGGCATTTATTTGTGTCTGCTCACCACCGTCAGCCTTACCAACTTACATCTCTGACCCTTCTCTCTCCATCCCTTTCCTATTTCGCTACTTTCTTTCCTGTAGGCTGTGAAGCCAGATAACCACCCTTGTTAGGACAATGAATTAAATGAGGTAACTGATTCATCTACTGCCATGTTCCATTCTCATGAATGGAAGTGTAAATCCTTTTTTAGGCCATATTTTATTTAGCTTGATTTATTATTTCTTGCAAGAATAGCTTTTCCTGAGTGTCCTGGAGGGAAAGCAACCTTGTAAAGATGCAACAGGACATTTTCTAAGAAAGAATCTTTTGTAACAGACTGTTATCCTCTAAGCTAAAGAGACACAGACTAGTTTCTCTTTCAGCAACATTTAGGGTGAGAAAATGAGAGGAAAGTTTAGATTTCCTTGAATATCAGTATCTCATAGATTACACCATTAAAGGAACCAGTGGTTAATTCCAGACCACATCACCAAGTAACTTTGTTTCTTTTGAGGGGCTGCCATGTGCCTGATTTAATGTTCATTTTAGATAGTAGCTCTCCCCTCCTCCGTTCTAAGGGTAAGGTAGAAAATTGACAAGTCAGAAAAGTAGAAAGAAGAAAATGTCCATTGCCTATGGCCCCACCACTCAGACAAGATCAGCACCAATATTTCAGCCTACATCTGTCATGTGGGTGGTTCCTTTGGCTGCCAACGGGTCATTCATCAGGATTTGGGATTAACTGGATGTCACATAGTATGGGATATGGAGTACGTCCTATAGGGAAAGGGCAGATTTATCAAGCCAGGGTTGGCAAGAGACAAGAGGCACTGGCACCCCATCCTCCCAACAGAAAGGAGTCAGACTTTCTGCTGTATATGCATCAGAGGTCTACGTCCTAGTAAAATCACCTTGCCCCTCGTGAGTTTTCATTCTTATAAGAGCGCATGAGAGCAACCATGTCAGAGGTGGGATAATCCAAAGGTTGGCACTCAGAAGTCTAGATTTGGGTGCCAGATGTTTGCCAGACTTGTCCATAAATGCCAGCTACCCAAGACCCAAGGCCTTTGGAGTCCATGGGAACTTATGGCCCCTTCTGTCTCAGGAAGGGAGCAATGGGCCTAGGGCAAGGTGTGTTCAGGTGAGGCCCCTTTCACTGGGGAAGGGCTGGAAGCATCTTTCTCACATGACGCGTGACCCCAGCCCGGTTTCAGTCCAGGTGATCCAGCTGGGGTTTGGAGGTGGGCTCCTGGGTCACTCTTGTCCCCTAATTTCCTTTAAACTAGTTGTGTGTGTGTGTGTGTGTGTGTGTGTGTGTGTATGTGCATGACTATTGTCTCTCTCTACACACACACACACACACACACACACACATATATTGTGCACAGTTTCCAAAATGAATTCTAGTTCACTTTCAGGCACAGAGTTCTTCATTCTACCTCCATGGCTTTAAAGCATCCCATCAGTTCCACTTGATTTTTAGTGTGCTCTTAATTTGGAGTGGTTTTGCTAACGTTATTTTATTTTTAAATTAAAACAGCAAATACTCACCTCGAAGTTTAAAAGTTTTCGTGTGTTTCTGAAAGGCGCACCTTTCCAGGGACAGATCTTTCATGTCAATCAAGCCATGCATTCTGTTCATTTCTATTTCTATTGTCAGGTCTGGCTACTTCTCAGCTCTGGGGGATAAAAATGAGAAAGGGTGAGGTCCAGGCCGTGGCTCCTGCGTTTACATCAGCTTATTTCTGTCAAAACTGGGATTTTTTTCCACGGAGAAGCAGTGGGTAATTCTAAGACCATTCTATGATTTCTGTTTAATCCCTCACAGAGAGAACAAAGCAGGGCTGAATTATCTGGCAGGAGATTTTAGAAATTTAGAGGCGAGGTCAAGGAGCGAATCTTGGCTAAGTGCTTCCTGAAACGTGTGCCTGTGTGATCTGGCTAGAGGCTTGTGCCAAGAGGATGCGTGAGGAGGAGGACGGGCGCGGATGTAACTCCTGCGCACGTCCTCACTCACGCCTCCCAACAACAGCTCGGGGGGATCTGGGTCCCCGTTGAGCTGACAAAAGCCTGAGACACACAGATAAATAACAGGCAGCCAAGAAGGGAAAGGCAGGGATCTGAACCCAGATCTGCCTCCCAGAGGTCATGTATCTCCCACTGCCAGGGCCCATGATGCCTTCGTGGGCCCCATCTTCCACCAAAAAGCATTAAAAATTATCTTTTACTACTATTTATTACTACTACTATTTACTACTGTTTTGGCGTAAAGACAAATCTAATCCAGGCTGGAGTCATTTTTATATATACGTTATTATTATACTCTTTTTTTATTCTGAGTTTTTAAAAAAATATTTATTTATTTATTGGTTACACTGGGTCTTAATTGCAGCATGGGGGCTCCTTAGTTGTGACGTGTGGGCTCCTTAGTTGTGGCACGCAGGCTCCTTAGTTGTGGCATATGAACTCTTAGTTGCAGCATGCATGTAGGATCTAGTTCCCTGACCAGGGATCGAATCTGGGCCCCCTGCCTTGGGAGTGTAGAGTCTTATCCACTGTGCCAACAGGGAAGTCCCCCCTTGCGATTTTAAAAGAAATGAAAATGCAAATAATTTGTGTGGGCCTCTAGACATACTGTGGGCCCTGGATCCCAGGCGTATTGTGTCGAATGGAGAATGTTGCCTGGCCCTTCTAACACGATTCTTCCTTTAGTTTCTTCGTTTTCTAGGAGAAGGGGAAGTTAAGGGAAGCCAGAGCTTTGGGGTCAAGAGAAGGGGGATTTGTTATAGAAGCAGAGAGTATCTGGCACTGAGCAGAGTTTGAAAGTCACTGTGATCAGTCGTTTTTCAAAATCTTTTATTAGTGCTGGAACCCTTTGTGGTAAAAAGATGCGTTATTATATGCAACGTCAGTACAGCTGGCCCTCCACATCCTTGGTTCTGCGTCAGCGAATTCAACCAACCATGGGTTGAAAATATTCGGAAAAATAATGTCCAAAAAGTTCCCAAAAGGAAAACTTGAATTTGCCACGCACTGACAGCTATTACATTACATTGTATTTATACCTATTTACATAGCATTTACATTGCGTTAGGTATTATAAGTAATCTAGAGCTGATTTTAAGTAGGTATACAGGAGTATGTGTGTAGGTTATAGGCAGATACCATACCATTTTATATAAGGGACTTGAGCATCCTCGGATTTTGGTATCCAAGGAGGGTCTTGGAACCAATCCCCTGTGGATACCGAGGGACGACTGTATGTAAAATTGGTCGAAGTGGGTGAGTGCTGGAGCTCTGATTCCCAAACACTCTGCCATTCCGAAGGGCTCTTGAGGGACCCTCACTGACCCTGAAGGTGCATTGGAACAAAATCTTAAACCTCACCTCTTTCCCAGGGCAGTTTAGTGAGACTCAGAGAAGCTGAGCTGCTCACAGTTGCTCAGTGGTTCAATAACACTTGGACCCAGGCCTGGGAATCTGGATCCCGAGCCTGGCCTGTTTCACTAGCCTCCTCCTCCTTTCGTTATGCTTACCTGGTCCAAAGAGTCACAGCCAAATCCAGTTTTGACTTCTCGAAACATGATTCAACTGGAAGGTAAGTGGAAATGATGATTGATTAATATTGAAAATGAATGAAAGAATGAATGGGGAAGACATTGCAACACCAGGAGAGGTTTGGGGGTTTTTTTGCGAGGCGTCCTTTGGCTTGAAACTCAGGCCATCAGGTCCTCCTCATCCTCCCTGTGATGGGTTCAGCTGTCCCTGTGAGGTTTGCTCCTGAAGATCCTGGGAATAATAAGAGGCTGGAGAGGAAGATACCTCATCTGGGAAAGGGTAGAAGATTCTAGAGTATTTTGTGAGTACAGACCCATGCTTGTCCCTCCATGTCACCCTTCTGTCAGTGCCGCTTCTGCTCTGGACTTCATTCTCTTCTACATCTGGAGGCTTCTAAGGAGAAAGTAAGGTGTGAGCTTCAGAAAATAGAGGTTCAAATCCTAGCTCTGCTGAGTAACCTTGGGCAATTTATGTAATCCCTGGACATTTCTGTTGTTCCTTCTCTACAGTAGAAAACAACGATGCCTATTATCTCACAGCATTGCTTTGAAGACCATTTGTGATAATATCTGAAATAGCACTGAGTAGCCTCTCTCCTGGATATATATCTCAGGGAAATTCTCACACAGATACAGAAGGAACATTTATGAAGGTGTTCATCATGACATTTATAGTGGTGGGAGTGTGGGAGGTTATTAGTCAACTGTGGGGAAAGCATACTCTGGAATAGCTCTTAGCAATGAGAAGGAGCATACGTACTGGATTTGCACACAGCAACGTGGGTAGATCTTGAAAACAGCGCTGTGTGAAAAAAAAGTCAGAAAGAGAATGCTGTGGGTTTAGAGCCCAATGCCATGCATGTAACGTCAAACACATGTACACAAACACACCCCTACATGCAATATACAAGGTCATATACAAATAAAAGATACACATCAAATACACTAGAGTGGTAGAGTGGGGGAATGGGGATAGAGAATAAATAAAAGAAAATCAGGCCTTGTAGAGTCCAATGATGAAAATGTGCCACAAACCAGGGAGTTTGATTAATTTAACCTTCTGCATCTGAAACCCTACCATAAAATTGCTTAGCAGTGAGCCAGTCACATAGTAGGCCTGGTTATACCTAACTGTGGAGCAGGATTTCTCAGTCTCAGCACGAGTGACATTTTGGATTGGATCGTTCTTTGTCATGGGGGTGCTGGCTTATGCATTGTAGCATCCCTTCCCCAGTTGTGTCAATCCAAAATATGTCCAGACGTTGCCCAAGACCCTAGGGGTGCAGAGTCACCCCTGGTGGAGAACCACTGACTTAGAGAGTGGTGATAGAGAAACTGAGGATGCACTACCAGAATAGTCTCACTGCTCTGTGCTGGGTGAAGTTAGAGGTAAAAAAATCTGTATTTGGTATGAGAAAGTTACATTCAGGCAGAGAAGCAAAGAAAGAAAGAAACGGGAAGAACAAAGTATCAACAACAATCGGACCTCCGTACCACTAGTAGAGTTCCCTTTTGAAAACACTCGCCATCAGAAGGCACAAGCGTAGTTCAGTTGTAATGAAGTTAAGGAAAAGCACTTCATCATTATGATGTTTGTGTGCGAGTATGTATATACATATATACACACTCACATGTATGATTCTTCCTTCATTTAGTCATAAGACGATAGTATCCTGAATATTATTGCTTCTTCCCCTGTTGGTTCTGAGTACGGTGAATTATTATACTTTTCATTTTGAGTCATCTTCTAAACAGATAGTCCATACTTTGACAGAGTGAAAGATTATTAATTCTTCAGGAGAAATTTGGGAACATTCTATCATATAGTGAGTGTTCAATAAATACCGACTAGACAATATCTGCTGTGATTTTGTCTGCTCTGTGGTATACATTTTAATGCATCCTTGTGTACCCTGTATTCTGTCACTTGTAATTTATGTCCTCTTGGAAAAGTAGATCTTCAGTTTAAGTATATTATTAGCATCCCTTGAAAACATCTGTTTTGTAAGCATCCCATCAATTCTGTTTCCACGACGTGGTGGTGATCAAATTGGAAGATGTTAGAAGAGGTAAAGAAAAAGGGGAATGAGGATGTTATAGCTTTCTAAAACTCTGGCTGGTGTTAATTGAAAATGAAGGCACTTTTATTCCCCTTGTCATTTTGATGTATCTCCGAATTTTTGTAAACGGATTTTCTTTTAAGCTTCAAAGATTACAAGCTATGCAATATTCCACCTCAGCTGCTGTAATTGATTAGCCGCATCTTCCATTTTAACAGTGCGGTGGCCAGGGTAAAAAATAATAGATGATAGTTCCAGCCTTCTAAATTGAACTTCACTCTGTTGCATTTCAGCCTAGGACAAAAGAGTTTCCTTAGAGGGTCTAAGTTTCTCTTTGACCTCAGTGTTTTCAAGTGTGATGCATACTTAATTTTGCAGAAACTCTTCATTTCAGTCTATAAAGATGTGCTACTTGGGTTTTGCTATAAACTAAAGTTAATTCCTACACTCAGATAGCTGGGAGGAAGACCAAAACAAAGCCTCTTTTAGACAGTAAGTTCACTCAGGGTCAATACATGGATCTGAAAGAAAATACTTTTCTCAGATAACAGAAAAAGTCGTCATTTTCTCAATCCAGTCCTTTATGTATGAAAATGTATTAGTATCCCATAAATTTGGATATGTGTATGCATCATTACAGCATTTTAAAGAAAATTCCCATTCAGATGTATACCTCAAAACACCAAACTGAGAAAAAGATTTCAATATATCAAAATTCCAATTTGAACTGCTTGCCCAAAGTTTTACATAAGGTAGGAATTTTTTCAACTACATTTACAAAATAGGGAAAACTGATTGGTAAATTTGGGATAATGTAAACCTGCTAACCTTTGAGTTCTTTAAACTGTTCTCGAATAGAAGCTTCCTCATCAACAGATTACCACTTGCAACCATTTCTCAACCTCCATTCAGAGTGACCTGTGGGAAGCATGCAGTCTTAGCCGGAGGTTAACTCCTGGAGGAGACAGTTTGTCTCTCACAAAAAGCAAAGCCCTTACCTTGGAATGCACTCTTTGTTCCAGGCCTGAGGAATGTAAAAGAGATCAGCAAAGCTATCTCAAGCCAGGAGACCTCAGGGAACTGAGAGTCCTGGTTGTTCCTTATGGCTGGGGGCTGTGTGTGAGCCTGGTTAAGGGAAGATAATGTTCAAGGATAGTTGTTGTAAACTTGTTGACGTCCATGATAGTGACTGAACTGAGACGATAAGCAATTCTATGGGTTCATTGTCTAATAATGAGCTCCTCTTCTGTCTATATAAGATTCAGTAGATTCTAAATAAAGTGCCTTGCAACCATCAGTTGTCTTGGTCCTTCTGACCCCATACTCACGGTGCTATTCAGTCCCTTACCCCTCTCCTTCGGAACCTGGAAGACCCCCTGCGGTGGCTGGACCGTCGCAGTGACCAATGATAGTGAAGTGATGGCCCCGTACCTGGATCTGTGGTTGGCCCTGTACCTGGACCAGGATTTGGAATCTGCAGGAACATGGGATGCTGAGAGCCAGCTGGTCTATTAAGGTCCAAGCCAATAGGGAAGCAGCTAAGAGCCAGACTCCTTGAAGTTCCCCTCAAACAGCAGGGCCAAAGGCTTAGAGGTGAACTAGGCAGAGGTCAAGACCTCACAGTTCAGAGCCCAGTAGGGATAAAATCAGAGGTTTGGGGCAAGGCAGAATGGAGAAACCATTGTGAAAATAGCCCCTTGCATGCTCTCGAATTGTCCTCCAGTCCCATTTCATAGACATGCGCCATAGTGGCAAGGAGAGGGGACTGAAAATATGAGTCTTTTTTAAGTGACGGAGAGCACCCATGTGCGAGGGGGCCACTGAGCCAACAGCATCTTCAGAGGGGACCACGGCCACCTGGCCACAGAGCCCCACAGCAGACTCCTGAGAGCCACACAGCTGGCACAATAGAACACAGACATAAGATGCCATGACGTACGGAGCCAGTGGCACATTGATGAGGACAGGTGAGCTGCAAAGGAGGGATGCTATTTGCTCTTCCTTATGTGGCCTCGTGCCTGCGTACTGTCCATGACGTTATGGCCCACAGAAGCATAGAGCAAAGGACTCAGTTATTATCATTTCATTCTGCCTCTGTTATAGAGGCTAAACATTAGTAAAAACCATGTTAGAATAATTGCTGTAATTTCTTAGGCTATTGCTCTCTTTGGAGCTTTTGAAAACAATCTAACTTACTTTCTAAAATCTTGACTGTCCTGTAGAGATCTGGAAAATTTCTTATGAATGGGGAAAGCAGGGAAACAGCAATGTATATTACCCACGAAGAAGAAACTTCTGTTGAGGCATAACGTATAGGCAGTAAAATGCAAAGATCTTAAGTGCGCAGTTCAGGGAGTTTTAACAGAGGAATACATCCATGTACCCATCGCCTCAGTCAAGATATGGAACATTTCTATCTCCCCAGAAAGTTCCCTCATGTCCCTTTCCAGTCAAAACTCCCTCTACCTCTTCCACTCCCAACCCCAAGCCACTACTATTTGAATTTTTCACTATAGATGTTTTGATTGTTCTAGAAATGGATATAAAAAGAACCATGCAATATGTACTCTTTCTCCATCTGACTTCATTCACGCAACATACTGATTTTGAGAGTCATTCATGTTGCATGTATCAGTACTTCTTCCTTTTTATTGCTGAGTAATATAACATCACAATTTGATTATCCACTCACTTGTTGATGGAAATTTGGGTGTTTCCAGTTCTTGTCTACTATGAATCAAGTTCCTATGAACATTTACATACAAGTCTTTCTGTAGACATATGTTTTCATTTCCCCTGGGTGACTACCTAGGAGTGTAATACCAGAATTAAGAGTACGGAAACTATATAAGAAAGTGTCAAACTCTTTTCAAACTATATCATACCATTTTATACCCCCGCCAACAATGTCTGAGAATTCCTCTTGCTGCATACCCTAGCTACCACTTGTTCATGCTAATCTTTTCATTTAAACTATCTTACTAGGTTTATAGTATGTATCGTAGTATCTCATTGTGGTTGTAATTTGCATTTCCTGATGACTGGTGATGCTGAGTATCTTTTCAGGTGCTTATTGGTCATCTATAATCTTCTTTTGCAAAGTGTATTTTCAAGTCCCGTTTAAAAATTTTAGTTGTCTTTTTATTATTGATTTGTAGCAGTTCTCTTTAGCATCTGGATTTGTGTACTTTGTCATGGATTATTGCAAATCTGATCATAGTCTGTGAGTTTTCTTGATGGTGTATTTTGGTGAGCAGAAATTTTTAATTTTGATGAAGTGTGGTTTATCACTTTTTATTTTGTGGTTAGTGCCTTTTGGGTCCTGTTTAGAGACATCTTTGCTTACTTCAAGGTCAAGAAGATATTTTCCTGTGATTACCTCAAGAAATATTATGGTTTTTGCCTTCACATTTAGGCCTATGATCCTATGAAGGTATTTATATCATTTTCTACTTATATACAAATCTGTCAGGGATATGAAAAACAACTTATATGGCAAAACATCTCTGTGAAAATAATGGCATGCAAAACATATGTCCTAAAAATAAGTTATTCATAGCGGCCTATTAAATTGCAATCATGTATTAGTAAGCAAGTGATTTAGAAAATCAGCTGCCTTTCATTCTATTGGGAGAGCTTGCTAATTAATGTAAACTCGCTTTGTAATAATATGGGAAAGATTATCTAGCTGAATTCAGTTTTGCTAACAAAAGAATGTGCAGGTTTTTCCGTACTTTTCTTTTACACAGATGCATTTCGCAATTTGAAATAATTTCTTATCAATGCCATATTGTCTCTAGAAATCTCTTTCCTCAGCTTCTGTGCAGAGCAACCCATCATCCCCTTTCTTTTACAAGTGGCACATGGTGAGCCCTCCAAGAGGTACTGAGGATGGTCTTTATCAGCAGCAAGGCCAGCTGGTACAACCTTCATCTCTATTTCCAAGCAGAAACTCCAGAGCAGTTCAGTTTGCAAATGGAAATTCCTCCCTCCCTTCCTCCTTCTTCCATGCATCAAAAGTTTGAAACACCTCTGATTTACCTGAGGTAGTATACATAATTAGAGGAGCCCCAAGGATCATTTCTTGATCATTAAATGTAGTTTTCTTATTAATTTTTATCTACATGAAATATATGAATAATTAACTGTATCAGTCTCTAACTCTAGAGAAACAGAACCAATAGGATATATGTGTATGTATATGTATGTGTGTGTATGTACATTATACATACATACCTATATAACATATATACCTATATAACATACATTGAAGAGATTTATTTTAAGGAATTGGCCCATGAGATTGTGGGGCTGCCAACTCTGAAATCTGTAGGGGCAGGCTGGCAGGCTGGCAACTCAGACGGTAGTTGGGTGTGTAGGGTAGGCCAGCAAGCTAGAAACTCGGGCAAAACTTCTCTGTTGCAGTCTTAAGGCAGAATTCCTCCTCCTCGGGGAAACCTCGGTTATTGCTTTTAAGGCCTTCAACTGATTGGATAAGGCCCACCCACATTATGGAGAGTAATTCCCTTTACTTAAAGACAACTGATCATAGATGTTAATCACATCTACAAAATACCTTAACTAGACTAGTATTTGATCAACCAACCAACCATAGCCTAGATAAGTTGACACATCAAATTTAACCATCACGATAATATTTAGCAGATTCTTGACTAGTAAGTCATTTGGAACAAAAATATTTTATAATAAAGCCCAATTTTCCAAAAGCAATACAATCATTAATTTTTGAGCCAGGCTTTTATGAGTCAGGGGAGGCCTGGGAGACTACAGCTTTTCGACAGAGAAGAGGCAGGCAGAGGACATGTGGGGAGGGTCTGTCCTGGGAAGGCCCCATAGCCTCCTGCTCGGTTACGTCACTCTGGTCCTGGCCACTATCATGTCTCCTGTGGGCCACTGAGATACTTTCCTAACCCTTCCTCCTGCTTCTCAATTTGCCCTCACAATCCATTTTCCATTTACAGGTTATTTTAATAACTATAGTACTGTGACTTTACTAGATAGTCGGGATATGAAAAGACTGTAGAGCTCACTTAGGCCTCTGGAGCTGGAGGAGAAAGTATTCAGTATCTTCATGAGCCAAATATATTCAAAACCTCATCATTTAGATTTGGGGAAGAGGTTCCAGGCTTTCATTGGTGAACTGAAGATTCAGATTACGTGGAATTGAGCTGTGAGACCACCCCATGTGGAAAGCATTAATGTGTCAGCTATAAAGAGCCTTCAGTGTGTCCCTTGAGGGTTGTGTATGAGCATCTATTCATAGGGTCTGAGGCATGGGCCTCTTTTCAGGGAACTAGAAGACAAGCCTAAACATCACCCAGAGAGGTAACCCGACATTCTTGGAGGATGCCATAATTGCTTGAATGAAAACATTAAGATGCTTAATGCTTAAGGAAACAGTTATGTTTCCTTAGTGGATAGACATCCTTTAATCCAAGGAAAAGTTAGAATTTAGAAAAAAATTTTAAGAGAATCAAAACTATAGCATTACTATTTTTGTGGTTAAGAATAACCTATACCTATTTGCTATTTAAGGTGTTTTTAACATTTGAGAGAATTTATCCTATTAAAATAACCAATCAGCTTTGTGATACCAATTCAAAATATGTATTTGAATTATTGATTTAAACTTGTGATTTTAGCTTGAAATCTTAGGAAGTTTATGAGCAATATTGAAATGGAGCAGGACCCTGTGGGGCCCTCCCTGTTACAGATTCTTTCCATGTCCTCCTCCCCACCCCCATTTCTTACTTGCAGGAAAGAGGCTTCAGCCTCCTTGACCTTCCCTGAGTTCCAAAGGGCAGACTGGAACAGTTGCTAATCAGGGAAGGGAGGGAATGAAGAAACAAAGGAGGAACAGTCAAGAAACAAAGGAGGAACAGTCAAGAAACAGTAGAGCAGCAGAAGAGGAAGTCAGAGAGTAGAAGTACAAGGGGGACTCAGTACATGAGTCTGTTCTCTATGTGAGTCTGTTTCATAGACAGGTTCATTTGTGTCATATTTTAGATTCCACATATAAGCGATATCATATGGTATTTGTCTTTCTCTGTCTGACTTACTTCACTTAGTATGGTAATCTCTAGGTCCATCCATGTTGCTGCAAATGGCATTATTTCATTCTTTTTTTATGGCTGAGTAGTATTCCATTGTGTATATATACCACATCTTCTTTATTCATTCATCTGTCGATGGACATTTAGGTTGTTTCCGTGTCTTGGCTATTGTGAATAGTGCTGCTATGAACATAGGGTCGCAGGTATTTTTTTGAATTATAGTTTAATCAAGCAAAAAATGTTTGTTTGGATCAAAGAATGCGATTTGGGGCACACAGATTTGGGTAGCTTCCCAAACAGTGTCCTGCTAGGGAGTAAAAGTCAGGGGCTTTTAAAGGCAAAGAAGAGAGGTTTGCATTACAAAGAATTTTGTAATTTTCAAGTTGGAGGCAGAAGCTAGTCTTGGCTAAACATGGTTGAATACTAAAGCTGTTACTAGAGGGAGGTAAAAGTTCGTTAATGTGACAAGTTGCAGGTGTTCATGCAGAGTCCTTGGAGTATTCGTGGTTTGGCCCAGTTCAGAAGTTCATGGTTCCCGCTGGTGAGGACGTGCATAAGGGTCACCTCCTTAATGGCCTCCCAGCTCCATTTTAAAACCCCTTGACATAGGTGACTCCATTTTATTTCACATTTTACAGTCCTTTCTCCTAATTCTCTTGGAATCTGTCATCCTCCCCCTACATGGCAAGGTTAAGTCTGTGATCTGAGACTCCCCACCAATTGGTTAGTAAACATTTCCATCTTCAGCTGTATTGGTGTTTATTTCAATTGTCATTTTCTTTGTTGTCTCTTCTCTCCAAATGTGGCTTTTGCCTCAATATTAAAACAATTCCAGCCTTCAGGAAACAGGTGGATAGATATTTGTAGAGTGAAAGTGTTCCTAAAAATCTCAGATAATCCCTCGTTTCCTGCCAGAGGCTGCTCTAGCCCGTTCTAAAGGGTTATAGCTGGACCTCTTGGCAGTTGTCAAAAGGGGAATAGTTTGTATTGCTTGTCATCAGCTTTATACAGAAAATGAAGTTTGTCTTAGGTCTACCAGCAAGCCTGCTCTGGTCTTTGTCTATTCTCTCTTGCCTTATGTGATGTTTTAAAATATGTCCACAAATTCTTTGACTCGTTCTTCAGAAAGTAGAGCCTAATTCCTCTCCCCTCAAGTGTGGCATTGACTAAATGTCTTGCTTCTAATAAATCATGTAAGGTGGAAGTGATAATACATGACTTCTGAGACTACATCATAAAAGGCATTGTGGCTTTCCCCTTGCTCACACTTGGATCACTCACTGTGGAGAAAGCCAGCTGTCATGTCATAAGGGCATCCAAGCAACCTATGAACAGGTCCACGTAGCAAGGAACTGAGGCCTCCTGCCAATGGCCAGCATCAACCTGCCCACCATATGAGCCATTTTGGAAGCAGATCCTTCAGCCCCAGTCAAGCTTTCAGATGATTGTAGCCCAGCCAATACCATGACTGCAGTCTCATGAGAGACTCTGAACCAGAACCAGTCCCCTAAGTTGTTCCCAAGGTTTTTACCCACAGAAACTGCAAGGTAATAAATGTTTGTTGTCTTAAACTGCTGATTTTTCGGGTAATTTGTTATGTAGCAGTAGATACCTAATACATTTTCCTTGGTTGAACCCCTATCTGGGCATCTTCACATCTTCACTTACTCCTAAATAACTCCTTCTCACACTGACTCACTCAAGGCTCCTAAGAACATACCTGGTTTTTTCCATCACCTTTGAATACCTCATACTTGAAGTAATATTTGTATCACAAACTCCCTTATGTCATGCCTTGGATTGATTTTTATATGATCAGTGTTACATTTTCTTCAGGTATTGAAGCTTTAAACAATGAAGCATGCTGTTGGAAATCTTTATCATTCTTCACAGAAAAATTCCTGTAATTTTTGGATAGTTTAAATATATTATGTCTATTCTACATTCTCCTTCTAGGCATTAAGAGCTTATAGTCATGACTTCATTCTGATAAAGCACCTTAGACATGCAGGAGTCTCATCCTCCTACTTTGTGGTCTGTGGTTAAGAAAGATGAGCAGATATGTTGTATGCTATATGCTCAAATTTTAGATCAGAAGTGCTCAACCTTGACTACATGGTAGAATCACCTGGAGCACTTCATAAAGGTTTAAATCAGTATCTCTGTTGGGGTGAGGACAGGAGTCTATATATTTTAAAAGACTTCAATGTCTCTATTAGGCAGCCAAGTTTGAGGACCACTCCTTCGGATTATACCCAGCATAGAATTCAGTCTATCATTCCCAGCTCTAAAGAAAACACACTGCTGGTGGTTCTGCTACTACTTAGCCATGTAATCTTAGGAAAGTCACTTTACCTCTCTGGACATCCATTTTCCATTATAGGATAGAGCTGTGGTTCTAACCCTTGGCTCTGGCGCTGGGGAGCTTCCTGATTCCTGAGTCTCATCCCCAGAGATTCTCATACAACTGTTTTGGGGTGTGCTCTGGGCATAAGGATTTTAAGAAGTCCCCACCATGGTGATTCCAAATATGCAGTCAAGATTGAGAACTACTAAACAGATCACTGCTAAGATCCTTTCCAGCTCTATTTTTATTTTCAGTGCCTGTGATTTGGGTTGACATGATCCATAATATTAAAATATTTTACACTCATGGGGAGAAAGAATTCTCAAGCTACATAGTTGACTCTTGACATATATGGAGCATTATTCATGAGTTATTTGAAGTTATTCGATAAATAAAAGGTTTGGAGCTGGAAAGGGTTAACCTTTGAACACTTTCAGAGGAGTTGAGTTCTTAGTAAAGTTTGGGAAGTCAGGGAGGACTATGGAACAACTAAGAGGAGTAGCTCTTCTGACACCAATTTTCATGGATGGTCCATGAACAAAATGCCAACTTACTCAATTTTTCCAAAACTAGACATTGACTGTGACTTTTTTATGGTTGTGCCCCTAACAACCTTATTGTCTTGATACTGCACCATGGCAACAAATAAAGTACACATCATCTTTTATTTTTATTCCTTAAATAGTGCGATGGAGGAAATGTTGTTGTGCTTTCATTTCTAGAAGCAGGAATGGAAACAATTCTGTGGTTGCTTCACAAAATTCCTCGTGCTGGTTTGAAATCAGTGATTTCAGTAAGGGCTGCTTGTGGGAGGTGATCTCTAAGATAGCCCCAATGATTCCAGTATTCATGCCCTTGTGGAATGTCATCTTGAGTGCAGGCTGGACCTAGTCATATGCTTCTAATCAATAGGATACAGCAAAAGTAATTGGATGTCTCTTCTGGTTATAAAAGACAAAATATTCACACACTCTCTCTGACTCATCTCATGGGCTGGCTTTTTAAAAATTTTATTGTATTGAAGTATAGTTGATTTACAATGTTTTGTTAATTTCTGCTGTACAACAAAGTGATTCAGTTATACATATGTATATACGTTCTTTTTCATATTCTTTTCCATTATGGTTTATCACAGGATATTGAATATAGTTCCCTGTGCTCTACAGTAGGACGTTGTTGTTTATCCATCCTATATATAAGTTTGCATCTGCTAACCCCAAACTCCCAATCCATCCCCCTCCCATTCCCCTCCCCCTTGGCAACCACAAGTCTGTTCTCTATGTCTGTGAGCCTGTTTCATAGATAGGTTCATTTGTGTCATATTTTAGATTCCACATGTAAGTGATATCATATGGTATTTGTCTTTCTCTGTCTGACTTACTTCACTCGGCATGATAATCTCTAGGTCCATCCATGTTGCTGCAGATGGCATTATTTCATTCTTTTTTATGGCTGAGTAGTATTCCATTGTGTATATATACCACATCTTCTTTATTCATTCATCTGTCGATGGACATTTAGGTTGTTTCCATGTCTTGGCTATTGTGAATAGTGCTGCTATGAACATAGGGTTGCAGGTATTTTTTTGAATTATAGTTTTGTCTGGATATATGCCCAGGAGTGGGATTGCTGGATCATATGGTAGTTCTATTTTTAATTTTTTTTTTTTTTTTTTTTTTTTTTCCCTCCACTGTAACAGCTCCTTTACTTTGCAGTGAAAATTGATTTGTATATTCCCTGCCTCTGAGTCCTTGTGGGATTTTTTTTTTTTTTTAATTCAGACAGAAAGTCACAAAAATTATACTCATCCTCATCAGTTCACTCAGTCCCATGTAATTAATTGTTGGTTTTTTTTTTTTTTCATCTTGATCTTTTGTTAGCACTTTTATGAGTTCATCAGTTTTTCATCAGAGTTCTGAAAATGCTTATTCATTCAGTTCAGCAGTACAGTCAGTTACCAGAAACCTGTACTTGTCAGAGTCTTTTCCATGAATTTCTTGAAGATGAAACCCTTTTATAGGAACATATTTGCAAAATCATCAGAGTACACCCAGAACTGTCTGTAAATGACAAAAGACTTAAAAATGACCATGGTAAAAGATTTGATGAAAGTTCATAATAATGCAGTTGACAAGAAAATTAGTTATTTCTGAGATATACATTTTAAAGTAATAACTAGGATTATGACTTATAACATTATACCAGAACATATAAGATTTTTAGAAATTTCATGTAATGTCTGAAACATTTATATTAACATATTTCCATACATATTTCCATACAAATACAAATATAAGATTTTTAGAAATTTCATGTAACGTCTGAAACATTTATATGAACATATTTCCATACATATTTCCATACAAATACAAATATAAGATTTTTAGAAATTTCATGTAATGTCTGAAACATTTATATTAACATATTTCCATACAAATAACCCAATGAAAGTTTAGTATTAGTTGTTTTGTTTGTTTTTTTATACTGCAGGTTCTTATTAGGCATCAATTTTATACACATCAGTGTATACATGTCAATCCCAATCGCCCAATTCAGCACACCACCATCCCCACCTCACTGCAGTTTTCCCCCCTTGGTGTCCATATGTCCATTCTCTACATCTGTGTCTCAACTTCTGCCCTGCAAACTGGCTCATCTGTACCATTTTTCTAGGTTCCACATACATGCATTAATATACGATATTTGTTTTTCTCTTTCTGACTTACTTCACTCTGTATGACAGTCTCTAGATCCATCCACGTCTCAACAAATGACTCAATTTCGTTCCTTTTTATGGCTGAGTAATATTCCATTGTATATATGTACCACATCTTCTTTATCCATTCGTCTGTTGATGGGCATTTAGGTTGCTTCCATGACCTGGCTATTGTAAATAGTGCTGCAATGAACATTCGGGTGCATGTGTCTTTTTGAATTACGGTTTTCTCTGGGTATATGCCCAGTAGTGGGATTGCTGGGTCATATGGTAATTCTATTTTTAGTTTTTTAAGGAACCTCCATATTGTTCTCCAGAGTGGCTGTATCAATTTACATTCCCACCAACAGTGCAAGAGGGTTCCCTTTTCTCCACACCCTCTCCAGCATTTGTTGTTTGTAGATTTTCTGATGATGCCCATTCTAACAGGAGTGAGGTGATACCTCATTGTAGTTTTGATTTGCATTTCTCTAATAATTAGTGATGTTGAGCATCTTTTCATGTGCTTCGTGGCCATCTGTATGTCTTCTTTGGAGAAATGTCTATTTAGGTCTTCTGCCCATTTTTGGATTGGGGTGTTTGTTTCTTTGATATTGAGCTGAATGAGCTGTTTATATATTTTGGAGATTAATCCTTTGTCTGTTGATTCGTTTGCAAATATTTTCTCCCATTCTGAGGGTTGTCTTTTCGTCTTGTTTATGGTTTCCTTTGCTGTGCAAAAGCTTTGAAGTTTCATTAGGTCCCACTTGTTTATTTTTGTTTTTATTTCCATTACTCTAGGAGGTGGATCAAAAAAGATCTTGCTGTGATTTATGTCAAAGAGTGTTCTTCCTATGTTTTCCTCTAAGAGTTTTATAGTGTCCAGTCTTATATTTAGGTCTCTAATCCATTTTGAGTTTATTTTTGTGTATGGTGTTAGGGAGTATTCTAATTTCATTCTTTTACATGTAGCTGTCCAGTTTTCCCAGCACCACTTATTGAAGAGACTGTCTTTTCTCCATTGTATATCTTTGCCTCCTTTGTCATAGATTAGTTGACCATAGGTGCGTGGGTTAATCTCTGGGCTTTCTATCTTGTTCCATTGATCTATGTTTCTGTTTTTGTGCCAGTACCATATTGTCTTGATTACTGTAGCTTTGTAGTATAGTCTGAAGTCAGGGAGTCTGATTCCTCCAGCTCCATTTTTTTGCCTCAAGACTGCTTTGGCTATTCGGGGTCTTTTGTGTCTCCATACAAATTTTAAGATGATTTGTTCTAGCTCCGTAAAAAATGCCATTGGTAATTTGATAGGGATTGCATTGAATCTGTAGATTGCTTTGGGTAGTATACTCATTTTCACAATGTTGATTCTTCCAATCCAAGAACATGGTATATCTCTCCATCTGTTGGTATCATCTTTAATTTCTTTCATCAGTGTCTTATAGTTTTCTGCATACAGGTCTTTTGTCTCCCTAGGTAGGTTTATTCCTAGGTATTTTATTCTTTTTGTTGCAATGGTAAATGGGAGTGCTTCCATAATTTCTCTTTCAGATTTTTCATCATTAGTGTATAGGAATGCAAGAGATTTCTGTGCATTAATTTTGTATCCTGCAACTTTACCATATTCATTAATTAGCCCTAGCAGTTTTCTGGTGGCAGTTTTAGGATTCTCTATGTATAGTATCATGTCATCTGCAAACAGTGACAGTTTTACTTCCTCTTTTCCAATTTGTATTCCTTTTATTTCTTTTTCTTCTCTGATTGCCGTGGCTAGGACTTCCAGAACTATGTTGAATAATAGTGGTGAGAGTGGACATCCTTGTCTCGTTCCTGATCTTAGAGGAAATGCTTTCAGTTTTTCACCATTGAGAATGATGTTTGCTGTGGGTTTGTCATATATGGCCTTTATTATGTTGAGGTAGGTTCCCTCTATGCCCACTTTCTGGAGAGTTTTTATCAGGAATGGGTGTTGAATTTTGTCAAAAGCTTTTTCTGCATCTATTGAGATGATCATATGATTTTTATTCTTCAATTTGTTAATATGGTGTATCACATTGATTGATTTGCGTATATTGAAGAATCCTTGCATCCCTGGGATAAATCCCACTTGATCGTGGTGTATGATCCTTTTAATGTGTTGTTGGATTCTGTTTGCTAGTATTTTGTTGAGGATTTTTGCATCTATATTCATCAGTGATATTGGTCTGTAATTTTCTTTTTTTGTAGTGTCTTTGTCTGGTTTTGGTATCAGGGTGATGGTGGCCTCATAGAATGAGTTTGGGAGTGTTCCTTCCTCTGCAATTTTTTGGAAGAGTTTGAGAAGGATGGGTGTTAGCTCTTCTCTAAATGTTTGATAGAATTCACCTGTGAAGCCATCTGGTCCTGGACTTTTGTTTGTTGGAAGATTTTTAATCACAGTTTCAATTTCATTACTTGTGATTGGTCTGTTCATATTTTCTGTTTCTTCCTGATTCAGTCTTGGAAGGTTATACCTTTCTAAGAATTTGTCCATTTCTTCCAGGTTGTCCATTTTATTGGCATAAAGTTGCTTATAGTAGTCTCTTAGGATGTTTTGTATTTCTGCGGTGTCTGTTGTAACTTCTCCTTTTTCATTTCTGATTTTATTGATTTGAGTCCTCTCCCTCTTTTTCTTGATGAGTCTGGCTAATGGCTTATCAATTTTGTTTATCTTCTCAAAGAACCAACTTTTAGTTTTATTGATCTTTGCTATTGTTTTCTTTGTTTCTATTTCATTTATTTCTGCTCTGATCTTTATGATTTCTTTCCTTCTGCTAACTTTGGGTTTTGTTTGTTCTTCTTTCTCTAGTTTCTTTAGGTGTAAGGTTAGATTGTTTACTTGAGATTTTTCTTGTTTCTTTAGGTAGGCTTGTATAGCTATAAACTTCCCTCTTAGAACCGCTTTTGCTGCATCCCATAGGTTTTGGGTCGTCGTGTTTTCATTGTCATTTGTCTCTAGGTATTTTTTTATTTCCTCTTTGATTTCTTCAGTGATCTCTTGGTTATTTAGTAACGTATTGTTTAGCCTCCATGTGTTTGTCTTTTTTATGTTTTTTTCCCTGTAATTCATTTCTAATCTCATAGCGTTGTGGTCAGAAAAGATGCTTGGTATGATTTCAATTTTCTTAAATTTACTGAGGCTTGATTTGTGACCCAAGATGTGATCTATCCTGGAGAATGTTCCGTGCGCACTTGAGAAGAACGTGTAATCTGCTGTTTTTGGATGGAATGTCCTATATATATCAATTAAATCTATCTGGTCTATTGTGTCATTTAAAGCTTCTGTTTCCTTATTTATTTTCATTTTGGATGATCTGTCCATTGGTGTAAGTGAAGTGTTAAAGTCCCCCACTATTACTGTGTTACTGTCGATTTCCTCTTTTATAGCTGTTAGCAGTTGCCTTATGTATTGAGGTGCTCCTATGTTGGGTGCATATATATTTATAATTGTTATATCTTCTTCTTGGATTGATCCCTGGATCATTATGTAGTGTCCTTCCTTGTCTCTTGTAACATTCTTTATTTTAAAGTCTATTTTATCTGATATGAGTATAGCTACTCCAGCTTTCTTTTGATTTCCATTTGCATGGAATATCTTTTTCCATCCCCTCACTTTCAGTCTGTATGTGTCCCTAGGTCTAAAGTGGGTCTCTTGTAGACAGCATATATATGGGTCTTGTTTTTGTATCCATTCAGCCAGTCTATGTCTTTTGGTTGGGGCGTTTAATCCATTCACGTTTAAGGTAATTATCGATATGTATGTTCCTATGACCATTTTCTTAATTGTTTTGGGTTTGTTTTTGTAGGTCCTTTTCTTCTCTTGTGTTTCCCACTTAGAGAAGTTCCTTTAGCATTTGTTGTAGAGCTGGTTTGGTGGTGCTGAATTCTCTTAGCTTTTGCTTGTCTGTAAAGCTTTTGATTTCTCCATCAAATCTAAATGTGATCCTTGCCGGGTAGAGTAATCTTGGTTGTAGGTTCTTCCCTTTCATCACATTAAGTATATCATGCCACTCCCTTCTGGCTTGCAGAGTTTCTGCTGAGAAATCAGCTGTTAACCTTATGGGAGTTCCCTTGTATGTTATTTGTCGTTTTTCCCTTGCTGCTTTCAATAATTTTTCTTTGTCTTTAATTTTTGCCACTTTGATTACTATGTGTCTCGGCGTGTTTCTCCTTGGGTTTATTCTGTATGGGACTCTCTGCGCTTCCTGGACTTGGGTGGCTATTTCCTTTCTCATGTTAGGGAAGTTTTCGACTATAATCTCTTCAAATATTTTCTCTGGTCCTTTCTCTCTCTCTTCTCCTTCTGGGACCCCTATAATGCGAATGTTGTTGCGTTTAATGTTGTCCCAGAGGTCTCTTAGGCTGTCTTCATTTCTTTTCATTCTTTTTTCTTTAGTCTGTTCCGCAGCAGTGAATTCCACCATTCTGTCTTCCAGGTCACTTATCCGTTCTTCTGCCTCAGTTATTCTGCTATTGATTCCTTCTAGTGTAGTTTTCATTTCAGTTATTGTATTGGTCATCTCTGTTTGTTTGTTCTTTAATTCTTCTAGGTCTTTGTTAATCATTTCTTGCATCTTCTCAATCTTTGCCTCCATTCTTATTCCGAGGTCCTGGATCATCTTCACTATCATTATTCTGAATTCTTTTTCTGGAAGGTTGCCTATCTCCACTTCATTTAGTTGTTTTTCTGGTGTTTTTTCTTGTTCCTTCATCTGGTATATAGCCCTCTGCCTTTTCATCTTCTCTATCTTTCTGTAACTGTGGTTTTTGGTCCACAGGCTGCAGGATTGTAGTTTTTCTTGCTTCTGTTGTCTGCCCTCTGGTGGTTGAGGCTGTCTAAGAGGCTTGATGGGAGGCTCTGGTGGTGGGTAGAGCTGACTCTATTTTTAATTTTTTAAGGAACCTCCATACTGTTTTCCATAGTAGCTGCACCAATTTACATTCCCAACAGTGTAAGAGGGTTCCCTTTTTTCCACACTCATGGGCTGGCTTTGATGAAGCAAACTGGAGAGGCCAGCATGGTAAGGAACTGAGGATAGCCTCTAGTCAACTGCCCGTGAGGACCTGAGGCTCTTAGTCTAACAACGCTTGAGGAAGTGAATCTTGCCAACAACCACCTGAGTGAGCTTGGAAGTGGATTCTTCCTCATCAGTCCTTCAGATGAGACTTACACCTTGATCGCAGCCCTGTGAGAGACCCTGAAGCAGAGGACTCAGTTAAGCTGTGCCCAGATCCCTCACCAACAGAAACCATGGGCTAATGAATGCGTGGTGTTTCAAGACACTAAGTTTTAGGGTAACTTGTTAGAGAGCAATAGATAACTAATACAGTGCTGATGGTGAACATGGCTGGAGAAAGTTTCAGGCCATGCTCTTTTTTGAGACTTGGAGCTCAGTGAAAGCAATGGTAACAGCTGAGTTCAAGCAGGATTCAGCCCTGCAGAGGCTGCCTTCAAGGATCTCTGTGCTCTGATCTTCCATAGGGTGTCTGCAGTGTTTGTCCTCCAGCAGTCAGGCTTCATTCCTCCTGGCACGAATGCTCATTTTGATACGTCTGTAACTAGGGGAATGAATCTGCTGGTAAAGGAAGAAGGGAAAGAAGGAAATGGAATACAGGCTTGCTGAATGTAAGCATGTGCTCAGCACTTGACCCAAACATTAGTCATAAGTGTAAGGTCAGTGTGGTTCTCCCATTTCACCCAGGGCGACACAGGCTCATGGCAGTTATGTCATTCGTTTGGACCCCAACCTAAACTTTCCTAGATAACGGTTTTTTCCATTACACCAAGCTGTGTTTATAATTAATCATTGGGATCTGAATGGGTTATTCTCACTTATAATTACTGCTACACAAACATGAAAAATGGCCTCCCTAACACACACCAATCTTTGCTGAGTTGGAATCATCATCCTCATTGTCACCATCGTGCCTGTCATTTCCGTGGAGAGAGCAAGAAGCAATGCAGCATTTTTTGGGGGGTTTTTTTTGATTCTTAGTTCCAACTTCAGTTGGAAATAGGTTTCATTTCCTTTGCTAGTGCCAATGGATTGGTAGTGATTGCTGGAATTCAGTGTAAAGAAGACTCCTGGGGCCGAGTTTAGGCTCAGTTAGAAAAGTTGTGATCAATTAGAGATTAGTTGGGAGTAGAGTAGACAAGGATTTCCATTGTTTTTTCTTTTTTCTTTTTGGCCGCACCGTGCGGCCTGCGGGGATCTTAGTTCCCTGACCAGGGATCAAACCCCTGCCCCCTGCAGTGGAAGCGCGGAGTCTTAACCACTGGACCACCATGGAAGTCCCTCCATTGTTTTTTTCTAATAAATGTCAGTCCTGACATAGGCTTCTAAATAGGATGACCAGTTCATCCTGGTTTGTGCAGAACTTTCCTGGTTTTAGCCCTGAAAGTCCTGCATCCTGGCAACCCACTCAATCCCAAGCAAAACAGAACTGTTGGTCACCTTATACCAAGGTATCTTTCTGGACGCCAGGTAGACTGGAAATTAGAGGTTTCGTAGTGCCTTGCTACTCAAATGTGATCCAGGGTCCAGCAGGATCAATATCACCTGGGAACATATTTGCAACGCAGACTCTCAGGCGCCACTCCAGACCTGCTGAAGCAGAATCTGCAATTCTACAAGCTCCCCCAGGATTCATGCACATTAAAGTGTGAGCAGCTGCCCTGGGGCATTAGGCCCTGCTGGAGGACCACTGCTTATCAGTCAATGGCTCCAAGCCCTTTTCAGCTAAAACACCCAAGATTGATTGCTTCACGCAAGTGACACAGTGTCATGAACACGCGCCATGCTCTGCAGAAGTGCGTAGGCAACGGCACAACCCTCTCCCACTTGAGCTCTCTTGCAACTGCTTTAACCGACACTGCAGTGACACAGCAGTGTGTGTGCGTGCTTTAGAGGGCAGCTGCTGCCTGAAACTGCTGCTCCGACCCGCAAGTGACTCTCAGGAGGAGAGGAAGAGGTTCATTTGTCCCCTCTTGCTCTGTGGTCACACTTTGGTCGTGTGACCTAGTAGTGGTCTGTCCTAGGACCCCTTTCTAGATGCTGTGGGAATGGGGATTGGGGTGGGATTTTTAGAGAAGCCTTAAGGTCCTGGATACCAGTGATTCTCCAACTTGAATCACCTGGAGGGCTTGTAAAAGAGCAGATTGGTGGTCTCACCCCCGGAGTTCCTGATTCTGTAGGTCGGAGATGGGACATGAATATTTGCTTTCCTTGCAAGTTCCCGGATGACTCTACGGGCCAGCAGTATCAGCATCACCTGGGAGTTTGCTAAAAATGCAGACTCTTGTAGATTCTCAGGCCCATTGCAGACCTCCTATCTCAGAGTCTGCATTTTAATATGATGCCAGGTGATAAGCGCACAGTGGGTCTGCAGACCATGAACTGTGAGTAGCGAGGGTCAGATGGCCACGAGAAGTTGTTTTTCCTGGTCCAGACTTGTTGGAGGTGACGGCAGCCTTTAGATCTGTCTCTGCCCCGTTTGACTGTCTGGTTGATTCAGCATCATGCCTGTCATCCCTGACCTGCACTCCCGTGCCCCAATGTGAGCTGTCTTCCTTTGAATAGTCCCCTCTATGCCCCTGAAGGGAAATACTACTTGACTCTGCTCTGGAATATTGGTTTTCAAAAACGTAAAGAGGGCGAATGCTTAAATATCTGCCCACATTCCCAGTTCTCTCAAGGCGGTGGTGACCCACTCACTCCCCTCAACTCCCTTCCTGGGCTAGCTCTGACCTCTCTGCGTGGCACTGTTACAGGAAGGCTCCAGAATTGTATTTTAATACCCAGAAAAATGATGGTGGTGATGTGCATGTGCTGTGTAGGGTTTTGTCTGCAAAAGATTGTAGAAGTAATATAGCAATGTAAAACGTTTGGAAAATAGCATAGAAAATATTCACTTACTATCCCGACGGCCTAATACATAGTTATATTTTTATATATTTTCTCCATCTGTTGAAAACCATATGTTATAGACAGAATAATGGCCCCTCAAAGATGTCCATGTCCTAATCCCCTGAACCTGGTACTTTGTTAGGTTACATGAAACCTTGGAAATTAACATTGCAGGTGGAACAAATGTTGCTTATTGCTGATCTTAAATTGGGAGAATATCCTGGATTATCTGGGTGGGCCCAATGTAATCACAAGGGTCCTTAAAAATGGAAGAGAGAGGCAGAAGACGACTCAGAGGGAAATGTGACTCTGGAAGCAAGTCAGAGTGTGGTGGCGTGAGGACTCAATTGGCCTTTGCTGACTTTGAAGATGGAGGAAAGGGCCACCGCCCAAGGAATGTGGGTGCCCTCTAGAGGTTGCAAAAGGCAAGGAAATGGATTCTCCAGTACAGTTTTTAGAAAAGAATGCCGCTTTGAGGACTCCTTGATTTTAGCTCAGTAAGACCGATGTCGAACTTCTAACCTCCCAAATTGTAAGATAATAAATATGTGTTATTTTAACCAGCTAAATTTGTGGTGATTTGTTACAGCAAAAATATAAAAGTAATGCACCATATTCTTCACAGTTACATCAGGCCTAAATATTTTTTTAGTGTTGCCTTAGTTTTATAATTATTTGAATGGCCATCTGTCATTCCGTGGAGCTGAAGTACTGTCATTCCTTAACCATACCCTCTTTTGAACTTTAGATGCGAGAAGAGCTTTCTGCATTTTCCTTTTTTAAGTTTTATTATTTTTGGAGCATATTCTACCAGAAATTAAATCTTTTCTATATTTAACTTTTAAAAAAACTCTTAAATCCACTTGAAATTTAACTTGATATATGGCATAAGGTAAGAGTGCCTTTTTTTCCTAATTTGTTTTTTCAACAGCAAATGCTAAATGATTTTTTCTTTTCTGTTGTTTTATAATGCTTTCTTTGTTAAATATTCAATTTTATATAAAAACGCTCATTTTCTGATTGTCTTCTACTGATTGATTTTTGTCTGTTCTTGAGCCAGTTTCACACTGTTTGAATTCTTGTTGCTTTTTAATACATATAAGTTCCTGTGAGGACTACTCTTCTCCCTTATTGCACTTCTTTTAAAGAGTACATACTTTTAAAAAATTATTTTTAAATTTTAATTGTTTATTGAGGTATAATTGACATATAACATTATATTAGTGTCAGGCCTTATTGCACTTTTGTTTAATTTTTTAATTGATTTTTTTCAGATGAATCTTTTTATTTTTATGTTAAAAAGTTTTTTTTATTGGAACATAGTTGATTTACAATGTTGTGTTAGCTTCAGGTGTACAGCAAAGTGAATCAGTTATACGTATACATATATCCACTTTAGATGAATCTTAATTTATTGTTTCCAGCTCCTAGAAAAATCTCATTGAGTATCTGGTGTCCACTGCCTTGGCAAACACCTTCAAAACGCTTACTTAGACTTACAGTCAAAGCCCTCAATCATGTGACCCTGCTTTTCCTATTTCCATTTTTCACAAACTTCAATTATAGTGAAGCCATTTCTTTTGTATCTTCCATATGGATCGTTTTCCATTTTATGAGTCTTTGTGTATTCTTTTCTCAGTCCAGGTTGCACTTCTCACAGTGAAATTATCTGTGATTTGTCTTAGGAGCTCTTCTCAACAGCTTGATGTATGAAGAGTGTGAGCGTTGGAATCAGACAGCCCTGGGCTTGAATCTCAGCTCTGTTACTTACTAGCTGTGTGGCTTGGAATGAGTCACACACCCTCCTTGTGCGTCCGTTTCCTCTTTAAAATGAGGTTAACAGCATCTTCTTTGCGGGTTGTTAACTGGATTATAGCTAATGTATACAAAGAATCTAGCGAGATCCCTGGCACGTAGTAGACAATCAATGAATATCACATTCATCTCATGATTTTATTATCCACCCTCATTAAACCATAAATTCTTTAAGGGCAGTTTACTATTCTTACATGTATACCCCATGGAACCTAGAATATAATAGGTGCTTAATAAACATTTACTATTTCAATTTCCTCCTCCCTCTCCCTGTCTTATTAACATCCCTTTCATTCTCCAAGGCTCCTGCTGCAGCCCCATCTCCTTTCTGACTCATATTCACCACCTTCACTACACCTAAACTAGGTGGGTGAGTGCAATTGAATGATGTAAAATGGAGGACAAGGGAGAAAAATAAGGGTTCATGGGAGACAGTCTGTCAGATTTCTTCTAGCTCTAACTTTTTATATAATTTTGAGATTTTATGGGGAGGTAGTTATTACTGAGTTCTTGTTAATGTGCCCCAAATGTATATGCTAGGGCTTCTTATCAGGCCATTTAAAACTCAACTCAAAATGAGAAAATATTTGCAAAAGACACATCTGATAAAGGACTGTTATCTAAAATATACAAAGAACTCTTAAAACTCAACAATCAGAAAATAAACAACCCTTTAAAAAATGGGCCACGGCTTCCCTGGTGGCACAGTGGTTAAGAATCCACCTGCCAATGCGGGAGACACGGGTTCGAGCCCTGGTCCGGGAAGATCCCACATGCCGTGGAGCAACTAAGCCCGTGCGCCATAACTACTGAGCCTGAGCTCTAGAGCCCACGAGCCAGAGCTACTGAGCCCGTGTGCCACAACTACTGAAGCCCTTGTGCCCTAGAGCCTGTGCTCTGCAAAGAGAGAAGCCACCGCAGTGAGAAGCCCGCGCACCGCAAACAGAGAAAGCCCGCGCGCAGCAACGAAGACCTAACGCAGCCAAAAATAAATAAAATAAATTATTTAATTAAAAAATAAAAATAAAAAATGGGCCAAAGACTTTAACGGACACTTCACCAAAGAACACGTACAGATGGCAAGTAAGCATATGAAAAGGTACTCCATATCATATATCATCAGGGACATACAAACTAAAACAAAAATGAGATATCACTACATACCTTTTAGAATGGCCAAAATACCAAATGCTGACAAGGATGTGGAGCAACAGGAACTCTCATTCACTGTTGGTGGGAATGTAACGGTACAGCCACTTTGGAAGACAGTTTGGTGGTTTCTTACAAAACTAAATGCGCTCTTACCATACGGTTCAGCAATTGCGTTCCTTGGTGTTTATCCAAAGAAGTTGAAAACTTATGTCTACACAAAAACCTGCACACAGATGTTTATAGCGGCTTTATTCATAATTGCCAAAACTTGGAAGCAACCAAGATGTCCTTCAGAAGGTGAATGGGTAAATAAACAGTGGTGCATCCAGATGGTAGAATATTCAGTGCTAAAAAAAAAGTGAGCTATCAAGCCATGAAAAGCCATGGAGACACCTTAAATGCATATTACTAAGTGATAGTAACCAATCTGAAAAGGCTATATAATGTATGATTACAACTATACGACCTTCTGGAAAAGGCAAAACTATGGAGACAGTGAAAAAAGCAGTGGTTGCCAGGGGTTGAGGGGAGGGAGGGATGAGCAGGCAGGGCACAGAGGATTTTTCGGGCAGTGAAATTACTTTGTATGATGCTCCAATGATAGATACATATCATTATACATTTGTCAAAACCCACAGAATGTACAACACTAAGAGTGAACTCTCTGAACTCTGGGTAATTATGATGTGTCCATGTCGGTTCATTCATTGCAACAAACGTATCACTCTTGTAGGGATGTTGATAACCGGGAAGGCTATGCATGTGTGGGGTAGGAAGTATATGGGAATTCTTTGTACCTTGCTCTCAGTTTTGCTGTGAACCTGAAACTACTCTAAAAAAATAAAGTCTTTTAAAAAAACCCCAAAGCTCAACCCAACCCTCACCATATTATACTCATTTTTCAGACAAGTAAATGTAGAAACAGAGAAGTTAAGTGGCAGAATCAGGACTTTTATCTCAATTCCTTTGCCTTCCAAGCCCATGATCTTTCTATTCTATCACACTGAAGCGACGCTGACAGTGGTCTGCCCATGACCTCTTGGTTCTCACCATTCCAATACATGCCTTCAGGTTCTTACCAGGAGCCCGTGTGCCTCCCCTCCTTCTTAGACTGCAGAAATGTGCTTGGTTCATTTGCCAGACAGGCCAGAAGGACCAGGAGTCAGTGTGTCGGGTATCAGCCCTTGATAATGATGGGCAGTATCAGTGGATAACAGTCCCAGCCTCCTTACCTGGTGAGAGACAAGTGGTGCTGTGAACTGTGGTGATGGCCTTGGCTGAGATCAAGGGCCTGACCTGTCTGTGAAAAGTTAGGTGCAGAACTTCAGAGTGAGCATTTAGAAACGTTTAAAGCAACTGGACCAAGATATTCTGTGTCTTTTGATTCTAATAATTAAAAAAGACTGTACTTTGTATGCCTGTTTTTTAAATTTCATTTTTTCAGTGATTCATTTTTGTTGCATTTACAAAAGTCTTGTTTTGCAATGGACTGGACATTTTTAAAAAATTAGTCCTTCACCACAGGAGTTTGAGAAACACTATCCTGTAGCAAGGGGTTGACAAACTACAGCTGCTTCTAGGGTTGGCTGCCCGGTTTTGTAAATAATGTTGTATTGGAACACAGCCATACCCACTCGTTTATGTATTGTCTCTGGCTGCATTTTTTCTACAATGGCAGAATTTAGTCATTGTGACAGATGCTCCATGGCTCCCAGAGCCTAAAATATTTACTCTCTGCCCTTTACAGGAAAGGTTGGCTGACCTCTGTTCTCCTCTGTCTCCCCCAGTTGCCCAGCTGGATTGAGCTGCAGGGCTGACTTGCTTGTTAACACCCCTTCTGTTGCCTTCTTTCCCTCCCCTGTCTCATTTTATCACTCCCTGCCACTGCTTCCTGGAGCTCCTCCCAAATAAACAACTTGTACTTACATTCTTGACCGCAGGTCAACTTCTGGGGGAAGCCAGAATGCACACATCATGTCCTCATTTGTCCTAATTCTCGGCCAGATTTCCTAGCAGAGTAGGGACCACTTACTAGCAGCGTCAACCTCAGCACAGCAGTTAAGCTATCAGTCCCGTCTCTTCTACAGCACCGTGTGAAAATTCAGCTTTGTGGGCGTGCATTTTTCTGATTCATTTACTCTGTCTTATCAAGCGGCACCTCGATGCCAGGGATGGTGGAGGAAAGGATAAAGAGGGGGAGGAGGAAAGAAAATCCCATCTTGCCCTACATTGGGATGCTCTCTTTTTACAACAGCAACCTGCTTGGAGCCGATCCCGAGGTGTCCGTGCACCTAAGTCTTGGCCAGTGGTTCTCAGCCTCACAGGACGTGGCCAAGTCATGGCCGACCCCCATGTTATTGCTGCTGCTTTCATTTGTCTCTGTCTGCCTCTCTTAATTACTTAGGTCACTTCAGACTTTAATTCTGTCTCCTAAAGTGTAACACTGTCATAATTAGGCCGTATGTTAATTAGCAAGATGACGTCTTGTCACTCATGAGAAATGTGGATCATCCCAGAAAGTACCATAGAAAGGGCAGCTCGGCAGGAAGAGGAAGTCTAAGGAGGCTGGAAGTGACTCTCTGCTCAGCGCAAAGTACCTGGAGAGCAGGAGAAAATGGCAGGATGCAAGAGGGGGAAAGGATGGGGTCACACAAAGAAAAAGAGCTAGACTTGACGTCTTTTCCACTCCAGGAATGAGATATAAGCCAGGAGGCAAGCCTGAGGCCGAGAAGCCCCCAGGGATGGCAGAATCTCCTGCAGGACTGGAGGTGGCCAGGGCTGGGGTTGTGGTCCTGATGGCGGCCGCAGGCAAGGTGAGTGTCAGGCATGCTCCTGTCTCTTGTCTCTGAAAGCCTGTGGGGATGCCAATCAAAAACCACAGCCCATCTCTGCCTCTGTGGCCACACTCAGTGCCCTCCAGGAAATCTGAAAGAGTGGGGTCCTGGGAGTTTGGGGACTGTTTCTACATGTTCTTCACTAACTTAATGTTGGTTTCCCCATTTTCTGTTAACTAAACTTATTTTCTGACAGTCTTGGAATAAGAAAGTTGGAAAGAGGATTGGGCAGGTCACGATGATTTCCTATTTCAGATAGTGTCACGTTTATCACTCAGGAGACAATTTTTCCAGGAAACTAACTACTCAGGGAATTCATGATTGGGAGCAATGACATATGAATTATAAAGATATTAACCTCCCTCCAGTTTGCTTCCAAAAAACATAATGTGATGGGAACTTGTTCTGTTATCACCCAACTAATGGATGAAAAGGACTAGGATATTTATTTTAGGTTGTGTATTTGCCTGGATTTCAGAGAAAGGCATTTGACACAAAATCTCTGAAAGCATACCAAAGGGGACATTTTGAGGGGTAAAGTTTGTGATAATAATAATATGAATAAGTATTATTATTTTTGCTAATATTTGTTGAGTTCCTCCTACTATACTCCAGACTATTACAGGCATATTCTTCTAATACTCCTAAACAGTCCTTCAAGGAAAGTATTACTATCCCTGTTCAATATGAGGCTCACGGACATTGGATCACACTCAAAGATCACACTGCCAGCTGAGACAAAACTGAAATCCATGTTTGCTTGTTTGTTTTTTAAGTCTCAAATTTGGGCTCTTGTCAATGTACTGGGGTCACTAAACTTGTTCTGTAACGGGCGGGGCATTTTCAGCTTTGCTCATCATACAGTGACTGTTGCAACTTCTCGATTCAGCTCTCATAGCACGAAGGCAGCCATAGATAATACATTAATGAATGGGCGTCTCTGTGTCTCAATCACACTTGATTCACAGACACTAAAATTTGTTTTTAATATCATTTTCATATGTCATACATTATTATTATTTGGATTTTTTCCCCCAAGTATTTAAAAATGGTAAAATCATTCTTTTCATGGGCCATACGAAAACAGGGGGCAGCCCGGGTTTGGCCCATGGGCTGTGGTTTGCTGAACCCTGCACTATATAAAGCTTTCTAACATTGACTTATGAGAATATTGAAGAGAATGTAACCGAGCTATGTATTTTACCCGAGGGAGCCAAGTCAGCTCCGGGAAAGTTTATTGGACCCAAAGCTGTAGGAAACGGTCGTTCTCATTCTGGCTGTACCATCAAGTTAAATGTGTAGATTTAGAGACATCTCAAAAATTCTGGGTCTTGCTCTCATCATCTCCCGAATGAGATCCCTCACAGCTCCACTGTTCTTTGATTCTAATCAGAGTGTGCCTGCAGAGTCAGAATTTGGATCTAAGATGACTACTTGCATGGTCCCATCATCAGTACGGGGTGGACTAGGGGAGAAGTAGGTTTGTGGATGCCAGCAAGTTTGGTTGTGAACAAGTTAAGTTTGAGGCACCTAGTAGACATAAGTGGAGGCAGTTGCATATAAGAACCTGGAGGTGGGGGAGAAGGCAGGACTGGAGATTGAAATTTGGGAGTCATCGGCGTATAGGCTGAATCTGGGTATAGCGTGGCATTGAGTAAGGTCTTTAGGGCAAGACTTTATAACCTGGGCACTATTGACACTTGGGGTGGGATAATTCTTTGTTGTAGAGGCTGTCCTGTCCTATAATATACACTGTAGGATGTTTAGCAGCCTCCCTGGCCTCTACCCACTAGATACCATCAGCACACCTCCCACCCCACCCCCAGGTGTGGCAACCAAAATTGTCTACACACAATGCCAGATGGCCCCTGGGCTGAAAATCGCCCTTGGTAGAGAATCAGTGTTTTAGGGAAAAGGCTGAGGATGGTCCCTAAGGACTCTGGCTTTGGAGGTCAGAAAGTGGAGAAGGAAATGGGAAAAGAGACCGAGAAGGAGTGGCCAGGGAAGTAGGAGAAAAACTCCTACGTGAGGTCCCAACTGTTTAGGCTGGACTTGGCCTAATGGTTGCTGAAAGGCAGAGGTGGAAATCAGACAAGAAGTAATGGCCCATGGCTCAGCGCTGAGCCCCAGCAAGCTCCACCGTATTTCCTTTATGCCCCCCCCCACCCCGTGGTGGTAGAAGGACCAGGGGCACAGGAAGCACTAAGGCCATGCATTTTCTAACTGCATGAAGCCTGAAGACGGTGCAGCGGACAGAGCGTTTTCTGGTAGGGAATGGTGGTTAAAATAAATAAGAGGTTAAAAGTAACATTTAGAAACCAAAGATAGAGACCTTTACGTGTTTCTTCTTCTTTCTCATTTTATTTTTAGAATAATCCTCAGAGGATAAAAACACTATTGTCTGGGTGCAGGAGAAAAATAAGAACAGAAATAGAGTTGCTGTGGTTTTGAGGAAAAGCAAAAGTGACTTAAGACCTCGGACTTTTGCCATCCTGAGCTGTAGGATGGACTCTCTTTGTTTTGTGATCTCTTCACTCACTTCATGCCTAACGGTAATATAAAAAAAAAAGTGAATAGATCGTGTGAACTTTTTTTTTAATTGAGGTAGAGTTGTTTTACAATGTTGTGTTAGGTTCTACTGTACAGCAAAGGGAAGTAGAGTTCCCTGTGCTATACGGCAGGTTCTCATTACTTATCTAGATCGTGTGAACTTTATACATTTGAGAATCGAAGAGCTATGACTTAATAAAGGCCCGATATAAAGGTTAAAAACATAAATCCCTCATATTGAAATGAATGTCATTAGACAGGAGTGCCTCAGCCACACGCCTGATACTAAAGACCAAAAGAAGGGGAAATGTCTGCTTTTCCCTTTTTATTTAAGTCTTCTTTCTCCAAAATGGAGATAATAAATTTACCTCATGAAGTTATTATACAAAAGTGCCTAACAGTGCCTTGTGCATAGTGAAATCCAAATAAGATTATTAGCTGAGTTAATGTCAATGTATTGTATCAATGTCAATCACCTGGTCTTGGCTATGGACTATAGGTATGTAAGATGTTCTCACTTGGAGAAGCTGGGTGGAGGGTACACAGACCTCTATATTATTTTTGTAGCTTCTTATGAGTCTTAAACTATTTCAAATAAAAAGTATTAAAAATAAATAATTAGATGTTGAAATAGATCGAAAACATGCCCTGTTTCTGACGGTTGCGTTGTTCAGAATCATTGGGGTTTTTGGTCACTTTTACCTTGTAGATTTATTTTTATTTTAACGGAGACTTGTCTCGTGAGTAAGCCCAATTATCAGGTCTTACTTATAAATGACAAAACAGAATCTAATCAATGTATGTTGAGGCTAATGCAATAGGTTATAATCCAGGCCATGAACATAAATGGATCTTAACTATGCAGTCACAAAGCCCAATGATAGGGAAAAGTCTGAAATGAAACAGGATTACCATTTATCTTTAGTTTTGGCATATTTTATCTTTGGATAGTCCAGAATTCATCTAAATTTGCCAAAGATTGAAATCTTCACACAACACACCCTTAAATTCCCTGAGAAGTATAAAGTAGAGATGGCTTGCCTACTTTTCTGGTGAGAATTTCTATTTCAGCAGACTTTGCGGAGGGCAAGCCTCCTCTGTCTTGCTGATATGCATAAGATGTGATCTATTTATATTACAAACCATATGCGGAGCCTGGCAAGCCTCTCTGTAAATGAGCTCATCGACTCTGCCCTAAAATAGGAGGCTGGGAGGGGGGCGCCAAAGACATTAGGGACCTTTCACAATCATTATGCCTCTTGGTGCTGATTGAACAGGAAGGATGAACAAAATCTATGAGTTCTGATAGGAAGGATAAATAACAAATACCTGTCAAGGAGAAGAAGATGCTCTCTTTGGTCTTCTTTGCAGGTCATCAAAGTCAAGTTCTTAAGATCTGAGTACTTTTTAATGGGTTTTCTTTTTTTGTGTATTGTACAAATTGCAAGTACAGATAATTTCAGACTTGTCTTACTGATGGGCCTCCTTCAAAGTGTGATGAGTTTATCTAGAGCTTCATTCAAAGCAACTACTATTTTTAGAATATTTATCCAGTGTTAAGTAATTAGATTTATCTGTAAGGAAATAGAGAAGAGCCATTGCTGACCTCGAAAGGCTCCCAGACAAGTAGGAAAAGATGAGAAAACAAAGAAGTACATTACAAAATGACAAGCACAGTGAGAGAGGCACATACAAGGTTCAGAGAAAGATATAAGGGAGAGGTCATTAACTATTCAGGACAGTGTGGCTTAAACTGGACCTGAAAAAAGATGTGTTCTTGGGGTGTGTTGAGTTTACTACAAGAATTTAAAACTTTGTGTCTTCATTTAGATGGAAATTATATGTTTATATATATACACACATACATATTTTTCCAGTTATCTGGGTAAGTCTAACTTAAAAACTTTTTTTTATTATAGTAAGAACATTTAACATGAGATCTACCTTCTTAAGTTTTTAAGTGCACAATACAGTATTGTTAACTCTGGGCCAGTGTTGTACAGCAGAGCTCTAGAACCTATTCGTCTTGTGTATTTGAAACTTTATATCCGTTGAGTAGCGTCTCCTTGTTTCCCCCTCCCGTCAGCCCCTGGCAATCACCATTCTACTCTCTGCTTCTATGAGTTTGACCGCTCTCAGTTCTTCGTATAAGTGGAATCATATAATATTTGTCCTTTTGTGACTGGCTTATTTCCCTTAGCATAATGTCCTCCACGTTCATTCATGTGGTCCCATATTACAGGATTTCCTTATTTTTTTATGGCTAATATTCCATTGTATATGTGTGCCACATTTTCTTTATCCATTGTCTGTGGACATTTAGGTTGTTTCCACATGTTAGTTGTTGTGAATTGGATGAGTCTGTATCTTACTGAATACTCATGGCCACATGGTTTTAGTGCATTTGCATCTATGTACTGTTGCAATGAATGTTTTGCTTTAGTTTGAAAATAGATAAGAAAATTGAGTCATTCCAGAGCACAGAGTAGTTGGGAACGTGGAATTCAAAGAACCTGGACTAGAGCATTAGTGGTATATTCTGAGTTCCAATGGATGTTTTGCATAGATGCCATCTTTGTCCTAACTAGCAAAACTTCCCTAATAGGAAGTGTAGTAGTACATATTCAATGAAAAATTTGTGTGCTCGTAATTTCAACCACAGCTGGATAAGATACCCATTTTGTGTCTGAATAATGCCCCAGTGCTTACCCTGCCTTTCAGTGAACACAAAAGCTGTGCCTGTGACAGACCCTTTCCCCCTTCTCCATATTCTTGTCATGAGCAAGGCAGCAGCAATTTAAATACTTTAATGAAAAGGCCAAAAGAGCTATAGATGCACTGGCAGTGTATCAATCAGAAATTGCGCTCAGCTGCTAGTAATAAAAACCCATAAAAGGATGGCTTAAATTATGGTTTTATTAAGTCTAGAGTAGGTAATCCAAGTCTGTTGGGTGGTTATGTGATTTAACCAGGGACCCATGCTCTTTTGACTTTGTGCTTTGTCATCCTGATCGTCCTGTTCTCAAAATGGCTGTCAGTGCTCCAGCCATCATAGTTTCATTTTGGGCATAAAGAAGGGAAACAGCAAAGAGAAATGAAGGCATATGCCAACTGTGTTAACCCCTTAAAATTGCCTTTCTGGAAGTTCCCTTCAGTAACTTTTACTTACATCTCACTGACCAGGACCTTTCTCAAATACTCCTAGTTGTAAAGGAGACAGAAAATTTCATTTTTAGCTTGTCACATTATCCTTTCAAATAATCTCAAGGTTCATGTAACTCAGAAAAGATAAAATAGATATTTGGGAGACAGCTAGTAGCGTCTACAACATTGAGATCTTATTATCACTGAGCTCTTGATCCAACTTCAGCAACTACCCACTTCCAGTCGTCTTGAAATATAAGAGAAAGAAACCCCTAATTGTTAAAGGTACTGTTATTTAGGTGTTTGTTATTTGCAGCTATACACATTCCTAACTGAAGCAAATATAAACACTGCTTCTTGATGTTTAACTTTTAGAATGGACTCATTGACCAGGAATCACAAATTCAAATACATTCAGAACTAGATAGGTGATGTGAGTGAGTGATAGCGGTTGGGGAGGGGGCATGGCAAACTGGAGAGTGAGTGCCCCATCTAAAGTGGGCCACTGCTACTATGGAGAACAGTATGGAGGTTCCTCAGAAAACTAAAAATAGAGCTACCATATGATCCAGCAATCCCACTCCTGGGCATATATCTGGACAAAACTATAATTCAAAAAGATACATGCACCCCTATGTTCATAGCAGCACTATTCACAATAGCCAAGACGTGGAAACAACCTAAATGTCCATTGACAGATGAATGGATAAAGAAGATGTGGTGTATATATACAAGGGAATACTACTCAGCCATAAAAAGAACAAAATAACGCCAGTTGTAGCAACATGGATGCAACTAGAGATTATCATACTAAGTGAGGGAAGTCAGAACGAGAAAGACAAATACCATATCACTTGTATGTGGAATCTAAAATATGGCACAATTGAACCTATCTACAAAATAGAAACAGACTCACAGACATAGAGATCACACTTGAGGTTGCCACAGGGGAGAGGGGGAGGGAGAGGGATGGACTGGGAATTGGGGGTTGGTAGATGCAAACTATTACATTTAGAATGGATAAAAAATAAGGTCCTACTGTGTAGCACAGGGAACTATATCCAATCTCTTGGGATAAACCATAATGGAAAAGAATATTAAAAAAGAATGTATATATGTATAAAACTGAGTCACTGCTGTACAGCAGAAATTAACACAACATTGTAAATCAAGTATACTTCAATGAAAAAAATAAAATAAAATAGTAAAGTGGGCCACTCCTACTGCTATTGAACTGAGAGGCCTGTTTTCCGACAGGATTGCCAGCCCACTGTTACTAGATTAAAAAAAAAAAATTTCAAGAGAATCAGAAAGCTAGATCTTTATGCATATCGTGGGGTCAGAAAAATTTTTTCATACCACAATATAGATAGGAAGAAAAGAATCTCATTTCTTAGTTCAGTGTGTAATTACGGCCTCTTCCAATCTCCCTTCTGCTGGTTAGAGGAAAACACAAGAAAACACCACCAACATCTAAAAGTCAATCTTGTATAAGTGTTAGTCCACTCTGAAAATTTGGAAAATGTTGTTTTCTTCTTTTTTAAATCATTAAGGTATAATTCAAATACCATAATATTCACCCTTTGAAAGTTTACGATTCAGCAGTTTTTAGTATATTCACAAAGTTGTGCAACAATTGCCACTATCTAGTTCCAGAACATTTTATCACCTGAAAAACAAAATTCATATCCATTAGGGGTCACTCCCCTCCCCCCAGCCTCTGGCAACCACTGATCTACTTTTGGTCCCTGTGGATTTGCCTACTCCAGACATTTCATATAAGTGGAATCATACAACATGTGGCTCTTTGTGACTGGCTTCTTTCACTTGGTATAATGTTTTTAGGGTTTATCCACGTGTTACATGTATTAATACTTCATTCCTTTTTATGTCTGCATAATATTCCATTGTATAGATAGACCACATTTTGTTTATCCACCAGTTGATGGACATTTGGGTTGTTTCCACTTTGGGGCTATTATGGATAATGCTGCTATGGACATCTGTGTACAAGCCTATATGTGAACATATGTTTTCACTTCTCTTAGGTACTTACCTAGGAGTAAAATTGCTGGGTCACATGGGAACTTTGTTTTTAACTTTTTGAACAACGGCCAAACTGTTCTCCAAAGTGGCTGCACCAATTTACATTCTCATCAGCAGTGTATGAGGGTTACAGTTTCTCCACCTTCTTGCCAACTCTTGTTATTGTCTGCCTTTTTGATTCTAGCCATCCTAGTGGGTGTGAAGTGGTATCTTATGGTGGTTTTGATTTTTATTTCCTTAATGACTAATGGTGTTGAACTTCTTTTTGTGTGCTTATTGGCCATTTGTATATCTACTTTGGAGAAATGTCTATTTAAATCCTTTACCTATTTAAAAAAATTGGATTATCTGTCTTTTTATTATTGAGTTGTATGCTTTTTATACAGTTTGAAATATATGCTATTTTCATATTTTGCAGGTTACAAATGGTTGAAAATTGCCAAATAATATGGTTCAAACTAATACCAAAATACCCAGTCTCCTGTTTTTCTCCCTAGAAGACCATTGAGGTATGTGGGGTAGGGTGTTGCTTTTGTGACCTCCTTGTAGAAGGGAAGAGTTAGGTTCTTTGGATCTTCTTCTGAGCTCCTAAAGCTATGTCATTTGTCCACTTGGGTGCTGCTAGCTTGGCTGGCATTTGTGACTCACGTCTTTAATGGACAAACTTGTGATCTGGCCACTCTTGGCTTTGTGAGGGTCCTGTGTTGCTCTGGTTGCTTTGACCTCAGCCCTACCTCTCTTGTCACTTCAGACCCCTCTGAGATCTGACCCTGACTTCCACTTGACCCTGTCTTACTGCATTTGGGCTGCTATATCAAAATACAGTTGGCCCTCTGTGTCCATGGGATCCAGATGCAGAACCTGTGGATACCAAGGGATGACTGTACTACAGACTTGGTAGCTTATAACAACAGAAGTTTATTTCTCACAGTTCTAGAGGCTGGAAGTCCAAGATCAGGGTGCCTGCGTGGTCAGATGAGCGCCCTCTTCTGGGTCAAGAATTCTTGTGTCCTCACCTGATGGAAGGGGCTAGGGAGACCTGTGGGATCTCTTTTGTAAGAGCACTAATCCCGTTCATGAGGGCGCCACTCTTCTGATCTAATCATCTCCCAAAGGCCCTACCTACAAATACCATCATCTATGGTGGGGGGTTAGGATTTCAGCATATGAATTTTAGGGGAACACAAACATTCAGACCATAGCAACGCTGACTCAAGTGGTCTACTACAGAATCTTCAGTGGATGCCACCTTACCCCTACTATGACCGTTACAAACTCTACGTCTAGAAACTCGACTACTTTCCATAGTGGAACCCAGGGTAACTTGAGCAAGCTAGACTTTAGGGTCTCCTTTTGCACGACTTGGTTGTCAGGCAACGTGATATGATTGCACTGCAGAGTACTATGAGGAAGCTTCATCTCAGAGTCCCAGGTCCTCTTTATTCCCCGCAATTTGTCCATCATGTCTCTCCTTTGCCAGGCATAGACTAAAGAGAACAAATCAGGAGACCCAACTGCCCACTTTGCTCCCCTGCTTTTTTTTCTCTCTCTCCTTCTCACAGTTCCTCAGATCAGAAGAGAGGAGGGCATACTGGTTAGGGTTCTCCAGAGAAACAGAACCCCCATAGGATGTGTGCGTGTGTGTGTGTGTGTGTGTGTGTGTGTGTGTGTGTACCAAGATAGTTACTATAAGGAAGAATTGGCTCACCCAGTTATGCAGGCTGGCAAGCCCCAAGATCTGTAGTGTGAGTTGGCAGGCTGGAGACCCAGGACAACCAGTGATGTAGTTCCTGTCTGAGTCTGAAGGCCTGAGAGCCGATGGTGGAGTGCCAATCTGAAGGCCAGCAGGCTCAAGACCCAGGAAGAGCTGATGTTTCAGTTTGAATCCAAAGGCAGGAAAAAGCCAGTGTCCTAGTTTGAAAACCTTCGGGGGAAATGATTTCTCTCCTACTCGGGGGAGAGTCAGCCTTTTTGTTCTATGCAGGCCTTCAACTGATTGGATGAGGCCCAACCACATTAGGGAGGACAATCTGCTTTACTTAGTCTACCAGTTTCAATGTTAGTCTCATCTAAATACACTCCCACAGAAACACTGAGAATAACGTTTGACCAAATATCTGGGCACCCCATGGCCCAGTCAAGTTGACACATAAAATTAACCATCACAGAGGACTTTCCCTTAACTTCCAATATAATTAGGATGACCATAAAATGTATCATTTGATCTGGGACACATTTGAGAATGAAAGGAGGCACTAGCTGGATGGGATGCTTGGACAAGTGTCAACTGGGACTGTCCAAGTCAAACTAGGCTGTATGGTATGTAACAGGCTCTCATAGTTTGTGCCCACCTGGCAGAGATGGGAGGACCACCTCTTGTCAGGCTACTGTAGAAATCTATGAGGCTGGGTCCTCGAAGCTTGTCCCTTGGCGAACTTAAGAGGGACTTAAGTAATCTAGAAAATCCTCTCTTAAGAAAAGAGCTAGTTTTAAAGGATTACTGTCCTCCTTCATAAGCCTATTCTTGAAGATCAGAAGATGAATATTCCCTTGGATTTTCTCTTCGAATTTCCTCTGAAATGGATTCTGATTTCTCTCCAGGCAGCTGGATGACTGAGCATTCTAGGATGAAGGTCATGTAATTGAGAAGGCATAAGAGTAAAGCCCCAAAGCAATATTAAGAAAACAGTACTTCCATTATAGGGGAAACCTCTCAGTTTAAAATACAGGGACATGAGCTTAATTGATAAATTTCTATTTAAATCAAACAAAACACAGCTATGTCATTTTTCACTCAGGGGCCAACAGTTTGTGACTGGCTGGACAAATCACAGACGAGTTTTGTTACGGAATCAGGTTGGTGGGGGCGGGAAAAGAGTAGTGGAAGGAAAAGAGAGAACATTACTGCTTCCCCTGACAGAGTGAAGAGCCAGGAGACATTGCCTTTGGTGGAGGGAATATGAACTAGACGCACAGATCAATGGAGATCTCAATCTGACGGTGTAAGTATGATACAATAGAATATAATATAGTAGAATATATCCCCAAATATAAGTGGACCCTGAATATAAGTGAAACCATCATTTTCCTAAATGAGAAAGTTGAAAACAACTTCTGTTTTTTCAAGTTGAAGATGCGATATTTAGGGAGAGAGTCAAAATGGCCAAATGTCTACCTATCATATTTCAGTTAAACTTTAATTATATAAATACATATTTTAAACCTCATGTTATATCAGATATATTGTTTTACAAAATGGCTCTTTTTCTTTCTTTTTTTTTTTGGCCACGCTGCGCAGCTTGCGGGATCTTAGTTCTCCGACCAGGGATCCAACCTGGGCCCTGGCAGTGAAAGCGCCAAGTCTTAACCACTGGACCGCTAGGGAATTCCCCCCAAATGACTCTTTTTCATGCTCACATTTCATTATCCATTTTTTGTTCAAACTCCCATACATGCACACGGACCTTCACTTCTACTTTAGCTAGAGCTGCTTGAAAACAGTGCCCCACTTGCTTCCAATTGTTTGCAGCACTTTTTGAATCTGCGCTTGATGCTGCCAATAGATATTTTATCATAATTCACATGTACCCATTAATGTGTAATAAGCTCCACAACATAAGCATTTAATCTATTGTAATAAGCTGCTTTTTAAAAAAGGCTTGTATGCGGTGGCACCTAGAGCTGCAGTTTGAAGTCGTTTCTCCAGAAATGATGACTCAGTCTGTGTTAAATCGATTTGCCTTCCCCCATCATGTCAAGTGACCTCTGTCAGCATTCAAACTGAGTTTGACTGAGGTCATTTCAGGTTAGTGTGTCTTCCCCCCCTAGTACTTTGTGGTTCAGAATTAAGTAATTGAGAGACTGCCTGTCATATGAAAGGCTTAATAAGGACTTCATTTTTCATGGGATAATTTTCAGGAAAAATCTTGCCTTATATGTGGGTATGTGCAGAATTTTGGGAAGCAGGGCTACTGGTAATTTGGGTGAGGGAAGTAGGTTAAATCTTCATCTACAGTAGCAGAAAATTAATAGAAATTTGATTTTGATAAACCAAGAAATTGTGACATAAAGCATACTATCTGGAGATATTGAGGCAACTACTAGATGGTCAAATACCTGTTAATAGTTTGAGTTAGTAGCCTGTGGGGAGCTAGGCTGGGACAGGGTAAGACTGAGCCAAGAAATGTGTCATTCATTGTAAAAGTACCGAAACAATAATATATTATAATGAAAAAATGTAAAAGTTAAAGCAGAA
This sequence comes from Balaenoptera physalus, assembly GCF_965194825.1. Taxonomy (NCBI): domain Eukaryota; kingdom Metazoa; phylum Chordata; class Mammalia; order Artiodactyla; family Balaenopteridae; genus Balaenoptera; species Balaenoptera physalus. The sequence continues at coordinate 10,028,388 of NC_138903.1, forward strand.
TCTTACAGTAGTCCAAAGGAGAGATGAAGAACCGTGCCACTGGTAAAGGAAGAGGCAGATTTTAGAGCTGCCTGGGGGTAAAATTGATAGGATTTCATGCCCAGATTATGGAAGTTCATGGAGAGGGAAGAGTACAGGGTGACCCCTAGTTTCCCAGCTTTGGAGACTGGGTAAATATTGTGCTAAGTTGGCAATGCATGAACAGGGGAGTGAACGACAGTGGAATCCATTGGGAGCACACATACTCTTAATATATCTGCGGCCTCTTCAGGTAGAGGTGAGAGCATAGGAGAGAGGCTCTTGGAGAGATATACATTTGGAATTTATCAACCTAAGAGTGTAGATATAGTCATGGGAGTAGATAGATTGCCCAGCAAATGTGTTTTATGTAATATAACAAGGCTGGGGTTGGGCTTTGGGAAAACCATCACTATTGGAAAGGAAAGGAGAGAATCCAATGGAGGAGGCTGAGAGAAAATGGGCTAGAGGTAAAGAAGGTCAAGACAAGGAAGGGGCAAGTGTCAAGGAAAGAGTATTTAATAGTATTAGATTTCTAAGGAGTATGAAGCAAAATAAGGAATGAGAAGTATCCACTTAATTTAGCAAAATTCTTTTGTATTTCCTAAAGAAGGCTGTGAACTCTTTAGAAGATAGATCTTTCTATCTGCAAGCAGTTTAGAAGAACCTTTTGGGGAAGACACGATTTAGGAATGTTTAGTTGAAATAAACTCAATATTTACCAAGAGAATGATAACTCTGGCAAAAACAAATGAATGGGCTCTTTGCCCAAGTTTGCCTCTGGCTCTGCGCAGTGATAACCTCGTGAGCACCTAAGCTGAGCCCCTGCCTTTGTCCTCCTTACTGTGAGCCTGGCTTGCTGTCCATTCTGCTTCTGTCTGCTTGTCCCTGATCCCTGCCTCGTTCTCTCCCAATGCCCACCTCTATGGCAAGGGCTTCGCATTTACTGGTACCTCCAGGCACCCACCGCTGCCTTTCTGATTTCCCTGCTTATATCTAAAGGGTGGGAACTATGGAGAGACAGATTATCTCAATGCAAAGATGACTCTCAGACAAAGTGATTCAATGAGATATTGAAAGAGTTAATCAAAGAGGCACCCAGTTTCCATTCTCTGACGATCTTCCAGCCTAGACTAGATGACCTTTCAGCGGTTATGCTGAAGAGAAAAGAATTCATCCATCTGATGACTTTTAAAGTCCTTTTCTGTCCTAAGAGTCAGTGGTCTCCCAACATCACAGCATAGAAATCAGGGAACCTCAGGGTTAGAAGGGACTTTAATAGGTCATCTGATTCACTTCCTACCAAATAAATACATCCTTCTACTGCCTTATTGAAGAGGAGCGTCCCTACCTTTTTTTTTTTTTAATTAATAAACTTTATTTTTTCGAGCCCTTGTAGATTCACAGCGAAATTGAGCAGAAAGCGCAGAGAATTCCCATAGGCCCCCTGCCATTTGAACAGCCTCCCCCATTATCAACATCCTGCACTACAGTGGTACATTTGTTACAATTGATGAATCTACATTGATGCATCGTTATCACCCAAAGTCCATAGTTTACATCAGGGTTCATTCTTGGTGTTGCACACTCCATGGGTTTTGACAAATATATGACGTGCATCCCCGCTATTGTAGTATTATATACAAGTTTCACTGCCCTAAAAATCCTCTGTGCTCTGCCTGTTTATCTCTTTCTCCCCATAACCCTTGACAACCACTGATCGTTTTACTGTCTCTATAGTTTTGCCTTTTCCAGAGTGTCATCTAGTTGGAATCATACAGTATGTAGCCTTTTCTGATTGGCTTTTTTTCACTTAGTAATACAAATTTGAGTTTGCTCCATGTCTTTTCATGGCTTGAAAGCTCGTTTATGTTTAGTGCTAAATAATAATTCATTGTCTGGATGTACCACAGTTTATTTATCCATTCACCTACTGGAGGACATCTTGGTGGATTCCAGGTTTTGGCAATTATGAGTAAAATTGCTATAAACATCTATGTGCAGGTTTTTGTGTTGACATAAGTTTGGTATTTGGGTAAATACCAAGGAGTGCAATTGCTGGATCATATAGTGAGAGCATGTTTGGTTTAGTAAGAAACTGCCAAGATATCTTCCAAAGTGCCTGTACCATTTTGCATTCCCACCAGCAATGAATGAGAGTTCTTGTCGTTCCACATCCTTGCTCACATGTGGTGTTGTTAGTGTTTTGGATTTTGACCATGCCCTGGCTTCTGTTTGAATGCTCAAACAACGGTAATTCACCATGTCAGAAGTTCAGAACATATTTAATAGCTGGACAAGGAAGGCCTTAATAGGGTCGTAAGCTGGAATAAAGAATGTTTGTGGCACCTCTGCCCGGACACAGAGTTCTCTCTCGGCTTTGGGCAGTGCACCCTCCTACAACCCTGACTAGCCGTTTCCTCGCCTGTATTTCCTAGCCTCTCTCGTAGTTAAGCTGGGGCCTGTGACTGAGCCCTGGCCAATGGGAATAAGAGAAGAGGTGAAGCCTCACTATAGGTTTGAGTCATTTAAGAGTCTGTGTGCCCCTGCCTTTTCCTGTTCCTTATATTCAGAAAACTTGTAGCCTCTATGATCCAGATGAAGCAGCTATAAGGCACCAGATTTCTGTGAGCCTGGACCCCAGAATGACCGTGTGGAACAGAACTCCCTACCCGCCTGCATTGGGACATATAGTTTGAGCAAGAGATAAACTTTGTTGTGTTAAGCCAGTGAGATTCCGGGTTAATTTGTTACCTCCACATAGTCTAGCCTAACCTAACTAGTGCACCTCTCTTGGCTCACCTTTAAGTTCTCTCCACCCAGTTAGAATTCCCTTCTGTGTCTGTGCTAAACTTTACCTTCAGACCTCTTTAGTTTTATTTGGCCCCTGACCCACCTCAACAAGGCTTTTGGAATCTACACCATGTCAATAAAGTCGCCCAGGCTCCCACTTCAATCTATGTCTTTGGACTTTGTGGGAACGTTCACTCTTCCATCCAGTCCTTCCATGGGCTCTCTGCTGATTTCTCAGAGTCTCACCAGCACGAGGGCTCCAGTCATGAGCTCCTTCAGTGGCAATGCCCCTCGCTTGACACTTACTGAATGAGGCAGCCCATTCTATTTTTAGAAGGCTCTAACTGATATCAAGGTTTTCCTTAAGTGAGTTTACTATGCCTGATGCAAATTATCTTGTATTTGTTCAACTGCCATTATCTGCAGTTGTGAAAATATCTTCCCCTTCTATGTGATAGACTTCTAGGCAACTGAAGATGGGAAGCTGTCATGTTCCTCCTAATTTCTTCTCTTATCTAGGGTGTCTGATTTTATCCAGGTGAATATATACGTCTTTTTTCAAAAGTGAAACCTTCCTGATTATAAGAAAATGGAACAATGAAAGGATATATATTTCAGTACATAAACATAATTAAAACTAATATGTTTAACACAAGAGAGATGAGCTTGCTTGAAAAACCATAACACCTGCGTAGGCTGTGTGATTATACCTATAACCCATCTGCTTTTCATACATCTTTCAGTTTTCTTGGTAAGATTTCACTTGGGGTTGAAACTTGGCAAAGCCTTAGTCTGACAGCAATTTTTAAACTATGGAATGTGAGAAAAGGAGACAAGGATCTGGCATATTTTTCAATTACAAAAGCACTAAAGCAAGAATAGTTCCTTTATCTTCTTTTCCTTTTCATAAACTCAGGAAGTCAAAAAAGGGAGGACTTCCCTGGTGGTCCAGTGGCTAAGACTCCACGCTCCCAATGCAGGGGGTCTGGATTTGATCCCTGGTCAGAGAACTAGATCCCACATGCCGCAACTAAGAGTTCGCATGCCGCAACTAAAGATCCCGCACACGGCAACGAAGATCCACATGCCACAACTAAGACCCGACACAACCAAATAAATAAATAAATAAATAATTTTTTTTTAAAGAAAAGAAAGTCAAAAAAGGGAAGGTTGGAAGAATAAAACCCTAGAACCTTTCAACTTAAAAAAAAAACTTGCTCTAGATGTTTAAATGAGAGAAGTAACCAAGGACTTCTCAGAAGTCAAGGAGGCCACTGTAATTTAAAATACACTCAGAAGAGCCTATTTTGCCATGATATTTTTCCAGTGTTTCCTGTCTTCTAAAGCTGGAAGGACTGTGTATTTCTTTCTTTCAAAGTTCAGAGGGGCTCTGGGAGCCTGTTCTTGCCGTCTTGTTCTATTTAGCTCAAATGCTTTTTCCTATTTAATTTCATCACTGTTGGGCTTTCCCTCTCCCTCCCTTCTCCTCTCTCCTTATCAAAACAGCCAGATTACTCCAAGGCAGCATGACCAGGGGAACAGATATGTATATAAACAGAGCCGGTGAAAACCAGGCGTGTCCGAATTGGCATCACAGGAAGTGGAGTGTGAGGTGGGGCGTCGGGAGGAGCAGCACTGAGCAAGGGTACTAGAGGGTCAGGTGGCCAGAGGAAAGGTCAGCTTGGGTCAGCCAGGTGATGTCTTTCTCTTCTGTCTGCCTTCCTTCTTCCTTTTCCTGTCTTCTTTCCTTGCCCTCCCTTTACTGCAGTTTCTCTCTCCCTTTCAACCACTTTCTCCTTTCTCTGCTTTCGCCAATTCTGATTACACTCCTTTCCTGTAACTTCTGCCCTCTTTTCCCAGTTTATCACTTGCCATGTGTGCAGGGAAGAGTTAACATAGCAGGCCTGAGGCTGCTATCTTTAAATGGCCTTCTTTACAAGGTTGGCCCTTGGCTGGTACCTGGGAACTTTGCCTTTGAAACAGTCTCTAAGCAATAGGTTGTTTTGCCGATCTGGGCCACTAAACACCTGCTTCCTTCTGGGAATCCGGAAGTTCGGCAGTTGTAGAAGGTCAGTATGCCTAAGTGACAAACCCTGAATATAAACTCTGGACTCTGAGTCTCAAGCAGGCCTCACTGGGCAGAACGCTGCATATCTGTTGCTGCATCTCATTGCTAGAGAAAGAAACACATTCCTTTCTGGTGCCAGCGAGAGAATGGAGGAAATCTGGACATGGATTCCTTCAGACTCCTCCTGCTGGGTCTTTTCCCCTTAGTGATTACTGTAATGCACTATAACCATGAGTCCAACTGCTTCTTTATCCTGTGAGCACCTCTAACAAATCGCAGAATGTATGGGTGGTCTTGGGACCCCTGAAACACGTACCAAGGCTAATGTTTTTCCTGGCCCATCTTTGCCTCCTTCAAAGTGGCATTCAAATGTCAGATAAAGATTGCTGATTTTTTTACCTTGTGAAAATTATTACTACTTCCCATTGGGAAGAGACTTATTTTAAAAGAAGAGGTGAGGGTGAATGGAGACTATTACACACCGGGCACTGTGCTAAGTGCTTTATATACATTGTGCCATTTAATCAACAACTCTGTGAGGTTGTTATTACCACTCCTACTTTGGATGTAGGAAGCTGACTCAGTGAAGATTACAAAGATGGGAGTTGGAGGAGGCAAGACATTAGTGGTTTAGTTCAGCTTAGTGAACATTTATTGAACAACTAATATATATCAAGCAGTGTGCTAGGCACAAGAGAGAAAATGATAAAGGATGCCAAGACCCAACTATAGAGTTGCTCACTATTTAAGGAGGAAACAGACAGATAAACCTAATTGTTATGCTCTGGTGAAAGCTTAAGACAAATATATGACTGGGGTGATATGAAATTTGAATCTAAATATTTTCGATGGCAAAATTTGGGCTGTTTCTTTTTAAAATTCATTATTGATATAACCCCCCTCCCTTTCTTTCAAGGGAAATACATATGAGGAAAATGAAAAAGCCCTATTTTGTTCTTGAATAATTTTATTAGCTTTTGAAATGTAAAAGAAGTATATTTTCATGAAAAAAATCTGACAGTTCAAAAAAGTAAAGTGAAAAGTTAAAATCCATATCCATTTTCCAACAACTTTCCCATAGTATTCCCCAGAGAGAATCACTTTTCCATTTTCCCATTGTCCCACTCATTCCCTAATACTGGGAAATATAAAATAAAAAGATATGAGCCCAAGAATACCTAAATTTAATCCTTAAAATAATAAATCACTTTCTTCACAGCTTTTCTGGACAGAGTTTAAGCATCCTGACTGCCCATTGCCATGTTGGACTGAACTTGTGTTTCTGACTATGAATTATACTTCTGAATATAAATTATGTTACTGGCTGTGAATTATATTTTAATTTATATTTCACTTTGTTTTTAAACTGAAAAAAAGAGTTGTATTTTAACACATTTCTTTTTTGTTAAAAAAAATCCTACTGGTCAATTCTTGAAGTTAGTAATCTCAAATATTTATGTTGATGTTGGATTTTGAGGAAATTATTTTGAAATGTTCCTGGATTCAGTTTTTTTTTTAAGCTGAGATTTTGTTTCTTCTATCCTGGATCTGAAAAAAATCTTACTTTCCTAAGGATGTGTTAGAAGAAGAGTGTGACAAAAAAAAGACTCATGCTCAACTACTACAGAAGTAGGTGATAGTGAGTACAAATGATAAATAACAGTCAGGAGTAACAGGGGGTTGTGATTTATGTTAGAACTGGAGGGAATCTTAGTGCTCACCCAGCATGTCCCTTCATTTTATATATAGGACTCTCCATACTGCTAATGATGAAAACTAGAAATGAATATTAATTCACAGTGAGAGGAGTTTGTGGTTTGTTTTTTGTTTTCAACCTAGAGGCTATTTTTGGTTTGCCCCTGGACATGAGTATTCTTGTGTATGTTTGAGGAATTTGCAGTAGTACAAGCTGAGTACTTAATGAGTAGAATAGCCACTATGTTAGATCTGATTCAGGAGAATGGCTCAGTCTCACCACGCTTATTCTGATGAATTTAAATCAAGTCAGTTCAGTTCAAAGTAACTCATCAAGAATCTAGCACAAATTCTTGCCCTATATTCTAAGGCATATTCTTCATCCAATAGGAAATAGGATCCTCAACCTGAAAAATTAGAAAGCAATATCAGAGTTCAAATATGAGACACAGACAAAAGGTGCTAGAAGGTATTCATACCTTTTTACGGGCTGAAGAAGGCAGTTTTCTCATTTGTAAAATAAAGATTTTGGACTAGATTGACCCAGTGGTTTTCTTTTTAAATTTTTAGTAAATTCATAGAACTGTGTAACCATCATCGTGACTTGTTTTAGAATTTTCCCATTACCCTCAGAGTTTCCCTTAAGCCCATTTCTAGTCAGTTCCCAGCCCTTTGCCCCCCACGCTCACCCCCACCTCCACCAGGCCCAGGCAAACACTGATCTGCTTTCCATAGCTATAGATTTGCCCTTCTGAGATCTCTTATGCATGGAATCATACAATATGCAGTCTTCCATATCTGGCTTTTTTTTTTTAGTATAAATTTATTTATTTAGTTTTGGCTGCATTGGGTTTTCGTTGCTGCACGCGGGCTTTCTCTAGTTGCGGCGAGCAGGGGCTGCTCTTCGTTGCGGTGCGTGGGCTTCTCATTGCGGTGGCTTCTCTTGTTGCGGAGCACGGGCTCTAGGCGCATGGGCTTCAGTAGTTGTGGCACGTGGGCTCAGTAATTGTGGCTCGCGGGCTCTAGAGCGCAGGCTCAGTAGTTGTGGCACACACGCTTAGTTGCCCCGCGGCATGTGGGATCTTCCCAGACCAGGGCTTGAGCCCATGTCCCCTGCATTGGCAGGCGGATTCTTAACCACTGCGCCACCAGGGAAGTCTCATGTCTGGCTTCTTTTATTTAGCACATTTTTTTTGAGGTTCATTCATGTTGTAGCATGTATCAGTAGTTTGTTTCTTTTTATTGCTGAGCAACATTCCATTGTATGGATAGAGCATATTGTGTTTATGGAGTCACCAGTTGATGGACATTTAGGTTATTTTCACTTTTTGACTATTGTGAATAACGCTGTTATGAACATTCACATACAAGGCTTTGTGTAGACATATGTTTTCATTTCTTTTGGGTAGACTCCTGGAAATAGAAGTGCTGGTTTATATGGTAAGTTGAATTTTTAAAGAAACTGCCAAACTATTTTACAAAGTGGCTGTACCATTTTACATCCCCACCAGCAGTATTTAAGGGTTCTCCTTTCTCCAAATGACTAATGATGTACATTCTTTTATATACTTATTATTTATTTGTGTATCATTTTTGGTGAAATGTCTATTTAAGTCTTTTACTCATTTAAAAAGATGGCTTGTCTTTTTATTATTGAGTTACAAGAGTTCTTTATGTATTCTGGTTGCAAAGAACTAAGAAATGAATTGTTAATTTTTGAACTCTTCTTATGGATTTTGCTAACAAAGGATTTGGGGAAGTACTTGACTTTAGTTTGGTATGATAACAATAGAAATTTTTGAGAATGGCTAAACTGACAACTTGGAATGAGAATTATATGCAGTTTACCTACAGTAACTTAGGTGTAAATATATACCAGAAACCCCCTCTAATAGATATACAATGAGATTCTGTTACCAACTTCTAATTCTTTATCACAAGGAAGTTAATGAAATCCCTTCGTCTGGTATGACTAAGGAGAAAGTCCTTGTCTTGGTGGCAAAACTTGTTTCTTCATTGGATATTAGCTGAAAATAAGAGTCCAGCCCACTGGGCGGAAAAATGGATGATGGGTGAGTTGGGGCTTGGGATATTCCCATTTAGCCATTTCGTGCCATCTGGGCCACACAATCACATCTTCTATTTGGGAAGTACTTATGTATCAGTAGGAGGAGGCACCAGGCTTTATCAATAAAGTACTATGGCGAGTACACATTTTGTATGATTTCAGCCTTTTCAAATCTGGGGAGACTTGTATTTTGGCCCAGTCTGTAGTCTATCCTATAGAATATTCCATGTGTACTTTAAAAGAATACTTACTATGAAAACTCTTATAGAATTAAAGAAGTTGATTCTGAAAAGAAATATTCTGTGAAATGTATTCTGAATCAGTTTATAATACCCTTGTGTAAATGAGGCTTCTTCCTATTCTCCTAAGGTATATTTAACAGGATGAGGCATATTTATAATGCAGATTATTAAGAAAGCAAATATACTTGCAGAAATCCTTAAAATGTAGCTGTCACAATATTTTTTCCTATCCCTGGTTCTAATAAACAGTTGAAGGTGTGGAAATATTATTTGTTTCTTCATCATGTTCTTCAACATTTGTGTACATAATAGAGCCTTATTAAGGCCATTCCTATGCTTGAACTGAACTATTTGACATTTAATTAAAAAAATCATTCATTTACTGCACATGGGAAGAAATACACAATTATCCAGGACATCAATTTTTATTCTCTGCAATATGAAGTTGATAATAGCTAAAAAGCAGGAAGCACAAAGCGGCAAAGTACAGCATTATGCAATGTTTTGAGGTTTGTCATGCAGTTTTAAAAAGGAATTTCAGGTTTTCACATGATCAAGTTTTGCAAAATATATTTACTTCCGCTCCTTTGAACTTGGAATGATCATTTGAGGCAGAATTTTGAGATGAGGTGAACATTTTCTAGGATAATTTTTTAAAAATAAATTTATTTTATGTATTTACTTTCGTCTGCATTGGGTCTTCGTTGCTGCTCGCGGGCTTTCTCTGGTTGCGTCGAGCGGCGGCCACTCTTTTTTTTTTAAATTTTGTAACATCTTTATTGGAGTATAATTGCTTTACAATGGTGTGTTAGTTTCTGCTTTGTAACAAAGTGAATCAGCTATACGTATACATATATCCCCATATCTCTTCCCTCTTGCGACTCCCTCCCTCCCACCCCCCCCATCCCACCCCTCTAGGTGGTCACAAAGCACCGAGCTGATCTCCCTGTGCTATGCGGCTGCTTCCCACTAGCTATCTATTTTACATTTGGTAGTGTATATATGTCCATGCCACTCTCTCACTTCGTCCCAGCTTACCCTTTCCCCTCGCGGGAGCCACTCATCACTGCGGTGAGCGGGTTTCTCATTACGGTGGCTTCTCTTGTTGCGGAGCACGGGCTCTAGGTGTGCGGGCTTCAATAGTTGTGGTGCGTGGGCTCAGTAGTTGTGTCTCGTGGGCTCTAGAGCACAGGCTTAGTAGTTGTGGTGCACGGGCTTAGTTGCTCCGCAGCATGTGGGATCTTCCCGGACCGAGGCTCGAACCCGTGTCCCCTGCATTGACAGGCAGATTCTTAACCACTGCACCACTAGGGAAGTCCCTAAGATAATTAAAAAGAAAATAAAAACCATGTTAGAACAATAGAATTCCTCCATTTTGCACATTTGAGACAGAGTCTTGAGATGAGGCAGACATTTTCTAGGATAATTTTAAAAAAAATAAAAACCATGTTAGAACAATAGAATTCCTCCATTTTGCATAAAGTAACAAAGGCTTCTTTCCAAGACTGTGAGTTTCTGCTTTTTCATGTTTTAGAGGCTAAACAGTGAAGATTGCTTTGTTATTCAGTTGATGACTATTTTAAAAATAATGTTGAGGTTCACGGTCAGGGAGGAATTACTGAAATTGTTTTTTCCATATATTTTAAGAGTTTTGCTTTTGGGGTTATCTTTTCTACCACCCTGCCTCTGTTCCTTGTTACATTAAGTGGTTTCCCATGGTTTAGACTACTTGCTGCTGCCACTTCAAATGAAATGCTCATTTCTGATTCCTGATGTTGTTACTCTGCCTGTGTCCTTCTCCTACTTTGGGGTTATAATATCCTATTGTTGGCTGCTTGTTCCGGTCTTTATGCTTGAGAATTTGAACTGTCACTTCTATTAACTTTGGTTAACTTTTACCTTGCAAACTACCAATTATTATTGTTGACTTATATGAGTCAAATTAACAATTAAATACAACAGGGACACTTCGCAGGACAATATAAAATTAAGAACACATCTGCCAGAACACTTGCAATCTACAACAAGAGGCATATATTTTGGAAGGAATAGTTTCTCAGTTTATTGTTTCTTTTTTTTTTTTTTTATTGTTTCTTTTGAAGAAGGATTGCTGTGGTTCTTGACTGTCGAGTCTAAGCAAACTTATTACACATGGTTACTATCTCTTGGGTTAATCATGTTTTGGAGACTGGGTCTAAGGAGAAGAACTTCTTGCTGGAGTATTGTCTATGGTATCTTGGCCTGAAGTTCAGCTTCTTCCAGGATGTATCTGGACTGTGTGGTTGAAACCATACCATGACTCAGGTGGCATTTGCAATCCTGATTCATCTCTTGCCAAGTAGCTTATTGATGCCAGACAATGTCTCTTGATTATCATCAAAGTTCCTTTTGCTTAGATATACTTGGTTTTCCCAGGAAAGAGAGTTGGCCACTTAGAGCCAGTTGGCACCTGACTAGCTATTAGTAATATGTTCTTCTCCCTCTGGATGTCAGCTCCCTAAGGGCTCTGTGCCAATCACACTTTAATGATATTTGAAAGAGACGAATTGTCTTGGAGAAATGTTTCTGCCTTGGAAGCATCTTATGAGGTTCTTGAAACCTAATTATAAATGAACTCATGAAAGAGATAAAAGTTTTATAAGTCAGTTGGATTTTTCCTACACCACGTTGGGAATAGATGATTCCTTCATTGCTGCAGGTGAGGTGGGATGAGTTTTTTTTTTTTTTTAATTTTATTTACTTATCTATTTATTTATTTATTTTTGGCTGAGTTGGGTCTTTTGTTGCTGCGCGCTGGCTTTCTCTAGTTGCGGTGAGCGGGGGCTACTCTTCGTTGTGTTGCGCGGGCTTCTCATTGCGGTGGTTTCTCTTGTTGTGGAGCACGGGCTCTAGGCGCGTGGGCTTCAGTAGTTGTGGCACGTGGGCTCAGTAGTTGTGGCTCACAGGCTCTAGAGCGCAGGCTCAGTAGTTGTGGCGCACGGGCTTAGTTGCTCCGCGGCATGTGGGATCTTCCCAGAGCAGGGCTCGAACCCGTGTCCCCTGCATTAGCAGGCGGATTCTTAACCACTGCGCCACCAGGGAAGTCCAAGGTGGGATGAGTTTTAAGGGCTTCTGTAAAGCTCAGATTCTTGGTTATTCTTGAATATGAAGATTGATTAATCTTTTACTGCTGGGTTTTTTTTTATTTAAAAATTTACAACGTTCTCTATTCACAATTAAATTTCTGCTATGGGACTCTTAAGCAACTTAAAGGCATTTAATGATTTTATTTCTTTGTATTAATTGTGGATATACAGTTGACCCTTGAACATGAGTTTGAACTGTGTGTGTCCACTTCTACCAGATTTTTTTTCGATAAATACGTACTACAGTGCTACACGATCTGCAGTTGGTTGATTCTGCAGATAAGGAACTGTGGAAACAGAGGGCCGACTGTCAAGTTATACATGGATTTTTGACTGTGCAGCACCCCTAACCCCCTCATTGTTCAAGGGTCAGCTGTATTTGGTACAAAGGCAAACAAGAGCCATAAGTTCCAATAGAAGGTTGACACTGATATCTGAGATAAGTGATACCTGAGAAAAAGGAGCTAGATAGGTGAAGAGGTATTATTAGGATTGTTGAAAGATAAACTGAGGCATATTAAAATTTTTAAGAGTTTATTTGAGCAAAAATCAATTGGAATGGGGCAGCACCAAACTGGAAGTGTACTCCACCAACAGGAGCTTGGGAAGAGACTTTTATAGAGAAAATGGGGAAAGCAAAGCAAAGAAAGTATTGATTGGCTACTGGTTAAAGCCTAGTTGGCTGTTTGTGATTGGTTGTCCATAGCATTTTTTTTTTTTAAATTAATTTATTTATTTATTTTTGGCTGTGTTGGGTCTTCGTTTCTGTGCGAGGGCTTTCTCTAGTTGCGGCAAGTGGGGGCCACTCTTCATCACGGTGCGCAGGCCTCTCACTATCGCGGCCTCTCTTGTTGAGAAGCACAGGCTCCAGACGCACAGGCTCAGTAGTTGTGGCTCACGGGCCCAGTTGCTCCACGGCATGTGGGATCTTCCCAGACCAGGGCTCGAACCCGTGTCCCCTGCATTGGCAGGCAGACTCTCAACCACTGCGCCACCAGGGAAGCCCCTGTCCATAGCATTTTGATTTCATAACCTTGAGAAACTTACAGGCTTAGATTTTGGTTTGCTTACCTACGCTGCCAAGGCATTAGAGCCACCTCAGTCTAATGGCCTCTTTGTTTAATTAATTAAACTATTTCCCCCTTATGGTCATCCTCTCATGCGGGAGATATTGACCAACAATCTGGTATTAGCACCACTCTCAGTCACCAACAGACTTAAGTTGTTCTTGTCTCATTGTGAAACTCATAGGTTATGATGTCTGAACCGTGGAAGAATTATTTTTGATGTTAATCTCATTTTTCATGAGACCATTTTCAATAAGACCATCTGAAGTACTGCTGATGGCTATGAACATGCATTTAAGACCATTGAGAGAACACAGTACACCAGGGGCTCTACAATGATGACTATTAGGAAGATAATACAAAGAGACTGAAGTATACTCCTTAACCAGGGCCCCCATGAATCAAACCAATTGGTATCAAATAAATCAAAGAATGTACATGAAGGGGCATCAACCCCATTTTAGCCAAGTGGCTTGTTTGTTAATTTCCTGTATTTGCTACAATACCAGAGGTGTTGAACCGGGTACAGCAGAAGTATTTGCTGTGGTACAGACTCTTCCTTGTTCAGCCAGCAAGTAATCTGAAGCACTTCTTTTATCTAAACCACCTTAGTAAGAAAGTCTCAGGACTTGTGTTGTATAGTTATGGCCTTAGCAGCAGATGCAGCGATAGTGGTCAGAGTTAAGGAGCATTGTCTTTCCATGCGTTAACAGAGAGAAAACACAAGTAGCAAGAAGGCAAAAGGAATAAAGATTTCATATTGGGGATGAAGATCTTGATCCGTGATCTTGGGAGAGCTGTCTACCTCAAGATACCATCTGCCTCTGGGGAGGAACCTCTCTAGTCAATTTTAATTTTACATCTCCAGCTGGTGTGCAGTTCCAGGAGTCTGGAAAAGCCCTTTTTAATTGGGGGATGTGTACCCAGGTTCAATTCCCTGAAATTTGTCTGTGATCTGGGTAGTGAGAAGGACCTGGTATCGTCCCTTCCAAGGAGGTTCAAGGGCAGTCATATTCTTAGTGATTCGCAATCAGAAGAGTGGGAGAAAATTGGAAACATTAGTTTGGAGAGTTGTAGCCAGATATTTGAGGAAACTAGAAGAACTCAGGATCCAGTTCAGTTTACAGATACACAGTTCTTTCCTCTAACCTTTATTATTTCGAAGTAGTTTTAATTACATATATTTATTAGAATTCTTAACCCTTAGAATCCTTTATTCCTAGTGAAAACAAAGAAGTAATCAGTGTGGACTGTCTGTTACACTAGCATTCTGTGGATTGGCAAATTTATAAACACCTTTCACAGTTTCTAGAAGTATATTCATCCTCTTAGTAGTTTTTCAGTGTGGCACAAAACATGTTTACTGATAGAACCAAATATCTTCAGTTCCTCTGCAAAAGAAAACCAAAAGTAGATAAACCTATGTTCAGTAATTAATGTTGCAGTATTTTATCTTACTTGGAAACGATCTAGATGTTCAATGCATAGCCATCATTTAACTTATCTCATCCAACTTTAAGGTTTTAAGTTACCAAAAATATTTTGGAAACTATTTATTTTATTGACGTATAGTTGGTTTACAATGTTGTGTTAATTTCTAGTGTATAGCAAAGTGATTCAGATATATCTATATCTATATATATCTGTGTGTATATATATATATATATATATATATATATATAAATACTTTTTCAGATTCTTTTCCATTATAGGTTATTACAAGATATTGAGTATAGTTCCCTGTGCTATACAGTAGGACCTTGTTGTTTATCTATTTTATATATAGTAGTGTGTATCTGTTAATCCCAAACTCCTAATTTATCCCTCCCCTCCCTTTCCCCTTTGGTAACCATAAGTTTGTTTTCTATCTCTGTGAGTCTGTTTCTGTTTTGTATCATTTGTATCATATTTTAGATTGCACATATAAGCAATATCATATGATATTTGTCCTTCTCTTTCTGAGTTACTTCACTTAGTATGATAATCTCTAGGTCCATCCATGTTGCTGCAAATGGGATTATTTCATTCCTTTTTATGGCTGAGTGATATTACATTGTAAAGAAGATGTACCACATCTTCTTTATCCATTCATCTGTCAGTGGGCACTTAGGTTGTTTCCATGTCTTGGCTACTGTAAATAGTGCTGTTACGAACATTGGGGTCCGTGTATCTTTTCAAGGTAGAGTTTTCTTTAGATATATGCCCAGGAGTGGGATTGCTGGATCATATGGTAACTCTATTTTTAGTTTTTCACAGAACCTCCATACTGTTCTCCATAGTGGCTGTGGAAACTATTTTTAAGTAGACATACCATAAAGCATGATTATTGTTGAAAAGTGCATTTATAAACTTTTGTTACTTACGTCTCTTTAATTTCATTGTTCTTAACAATTCATGTTTAGATTACTCGTGAAAATTTCATGAGACATTGAACAGCCAGCCATCATCTTAAGTTACCCTTCTTGCTGACAAATTATGTAACAGAGATTACATGAGCTTATTTGACTTTGGTTAACCTAGATAAGATAAAAGTATTCTACTTAATGCTAATAAATCTAAAGACATGCCTGTTTTAATTTAACCAGCAAACTTAAACTAGCTTTCATTTACCAAAGATTATCCTAGATCATGTGAAACTGAAAAACATTTGAGTTGGTTTCTATATTTGTGAGCATATACTTGATTTATATAAAAGTTTGTTTTTAAGCCTATTAAATATAGCTCTTTAAAAATTAATTTTGGCTATACCATCTGAAGGTAGAAAAATATCACACATCTATCACATACATACATAAACATACAGACAGACCCAGAGCTCTGATAGCTTTTGTTTAAAAAATTTAGCCATGAGATAGATACAATAACCCAAAACTTAATAGTTCATGAGAGAATGACTGGATCAAAATTTTCTTTCTGGCAGACAGAGTAAGTTAAGGTTACCTGCTCAGATGGCTAAAGCTTTTATTAATATTTGTGGAAAAAACTTGTAAGATTTTTCATTCACCTAAGTTCCACATAGCTGCTGCTGCTGCTGCTGCTGCTGCTTCTTCCTCTTCTTCTTCTTCTTCTTCTTCTTTCTGATAAAAATTATCTCCCTGAAGTTTGCTTTTTTTAAAAAAATTAATTAATTAATTAATTTATGGCTGTGTTGGGTCTTCATTTCTGTGCGAGGGCTTTCTCTAGTTGCGGCAAGCGGGGGCCACTCTTCATCGCGGTGCGCGGGCCTCTCACTATCGCGGCCTCTCTTGTTGCGGAGCACAGGCTCCAGACGCGCAGGCTCAGTAATTGTGGCTCACGGGCCCAGTTGCTCTGCAGCATGTGGGATCTTCCCAGACCGAGGCTCGAACCCGCGTCCCCTGCATTGGCAGGCAGATTCTCAACCACTGCGCCACCAGGGAAGCCCTGAAGTTTGCATTTTATGAGATGGCTCTGGGTTCCTAGAGAAGACCAGGTAGAATATTTATATCTCAAAGGCACATAGAAAGGATGTAAGTTTCTCCAAGAAGGGCTTTTACTATTTAAATCAGATTTTTTAGAGTATCTGCAAGCCTTTTGGTATGAATAGGGGAGGTTTGGGGATTGGTAAAAAGGATGGGTGGGCTTTGAATTGTTCCTAGAGCTGCATTTCTGTTATTGTAAAGTCATAGTTTGTAAGACAAGCACAGTTGGTTTCAGTTCCTCAAAGAATTGGGTTGCAATCTGAATGACATCTAGACGTTGACCCAGCCATACAACTACACTAGCCTCAATTTGCTTCTTTACATCAGGGAGAAGATCTTCGACTAAGATGGGAATCAAAAGATGTTTACATTGTAGATTTCTAGCTCTGTGTCTTTGGGATGTTTTAGTAAACCCTTCCACCATGGCTTCAGAATGTTTTTCTTTCCCTTTAGGTGCATACTGCTTGGGCAGAAGGCCTTAAAATCGTTCCTATCAGGCTCTGAATATTAGCTTCCAATTTGGCCAACTTCTGACCATAGAGCTACTTTAGAAAAACAAACAAACAAACACCTTTTTGAGTATCTTGTCAGGTTTCAGCTGGTCAAACAGTAAATATTCCCAGCATATTGAACAATCCCATGGCTACAAGAGGGGTTCTCAGAGAGGGTGCAAAAAATCCTACCCTCTCGAGATGCAGAGCCACTCCCAAAAATAACCAAAGGAAAGACTTACTTCCTCTGGCAGCTGGCAACAGTGGGTATTTCTGTCTGGCTATATGTTTGAGGTCCCCAACCTGACAGTTGCCCAGGCAAGTTCTCAGGGCACAAAATGAGACAAACAAGAAGGCAGTAGCTCTCCCTGGGAGGGAAAGGATCGATAACCAATGTGTTTTCCAGCCAATGTGAATTTGGAAAGGAAGGGACAACGTGAAATTTTCCCTTCCTCTCTCCACCAGGCTCCACAGGTTTTGGAGAGCTGACCTTGGTAAGAATTCTTACCCTTTTGCCAGGCTTCTGCCAGTTTTCCCAGGATGCCGTCTGCAGGATTCGGAGTGAGTGGGGTGTTCCAGTGGGTCCCATCCTGGTCACTAGAAACTGTAGAGGAGGAAAAATAACTTTCCCTCTGCCCTTCATAGTGCGTGCCTGGCTGAGACCCCTTTTCTCTAGGGCACCTCGTAAGGAGATAAGGTTATCTCAGGTGGTTAAAAGTTCTCCACTGTAATTCAAGACTATCTTTGGTGAGGTTAACCTTAAAACAAAATTTTATTCACCTGAGGCCTCATACTGGACCCAGTCCGCTTTCTAGGTCAAACCCAGTCTGTTCTGGACCGGGTCTGGTTTCTAAGTTGGACCCAGTCCGTCCCCAGACCCATTTCGGTTTCTAAGTCGGAACCACTTTGTTCTGCACCGGGTCCAGTTTCAAAGTCGGACCCAGTTTGTCAACGGACCTCGTCCATTTTCTAAGTCGTCCTGGTCCTCGTCCCGTTTGTGAGTTGGACACAGTTCGTGCCCGGAACCGGTTCGGTTTCCAAGTCGGAAAAAGTCCAATTCTGGCCAGTTTCTGGACCCAGTCCGGAAAAAGAAAGGCTCGAAGTCTGAAAGCTCATAACGCAAAAGCCGGAGCTGGGACCCAGACTCCGAGAGGGACTCGCCCACCTCGAGAGGCAGCGAGCAGGCAGCCGGTCAAGGGGCTTCCCAGGTACCTCTGCTTGTTTGCTCAGTGCTCCTGGGGGCTCTCAGAGGGCTCCTCTGGTTCCCTGTTCCGGCACCAGAACTGTTAAAACATAAACTGAGGCATATTAAAAATTCTTAGAGTTCTTCTGAGCAAAAGTCAGTTTGAAGCGGGCAGCGCCAAACCGGAAGTGGTTAGGAGTGGGCTGCTGACCGGAACTGGGTAGGGGGGGAACTTTTAGAGAGAAAAGGCATAACCAAGGTAAGGAAATTATTGATGGGATGTAGCTTCAAGCTTAGTTGGCTGCTTGGGATTGGTTGTCCTTAGGTTTCAATTTGGTAACCTTGAGGCATTTACAGGATTAGATTTTGATTTCGGTTTGCTTATATAGGCCTCCAAGGCATTAGAGCCACCTCCATCTAATGACCTCCTTGTTTAATTAATTCAACACTCGAGCTGAAGTTTATAAGGTATTTTCCTCCTCCACTTTTTTTTTTTTTTTTGGAGCGGATTAGCGGATTAAGATAGCTATCAAATCTCTTATAACAGAAATCTTTTTTTATTTCTCGTAATAGGTCTTCTAGTGGGTGACTGACCTGCAGAGATCCCTTCTCTTGGCTATAGCAAGGTATGTCCATGTGGCAAATTTATTACTTGTTCACACGTGGCCTTTGGCTGTTCCAGGTCCGTGGCTGCTAGCATAACCCCAGTTTTGTACAGGTGTTTGCCTTCCCAAGTCCTCGGAGTTAGACCTCCCACCAGAGATCGTAGGCCTGGCTTCTGAGTATACATTTGGAATAGCTGGGGAACTTTTACAACTTACTGTTGCCTAGCGTTAACATTGTTTCCAAAGCTCCCAGGGGATTCCAATGTGCAGATAGGCCTGAGAACCATTCCTCTTGCTGTGATTGGTTTCGGGCATGGACATGTGATATAGTCCCGGCCACTGAGAGAAGTTTTCATGGTGAGGGGAAAGAGCGGGGGCGAGGCGAGCACATCTGGAAGGAAAGATTCCCCTCTCTCCCCCCAGAAAGGGGTGGATGTGATGTAAGCGCTCCTCTTTCTTACCGGTGTTTATTGTCTGCGTGGGAATGTCAGTTAAGTGCTGCAGCCAGCCATCCTCGGTGCTCTGAGGATGAGTGTAAAATGCTAGGGCGGGATCGCTTGCCTGGGTCTTTGAGACGTTGTTGCGTCCGTGGCTCACTGAAATTAACCAACCGTGCTGCCTAACTCCAGGCTTTCTGTTATGCGGTATAATAAATCCTGGTGCAGCCCAAACTGCCCTGATCACACCTCTTCTGCAGTTGTAGAGAGTTGTTACTGGCACCTAGCGTGATCTTTACTGCTCATTTTGGTGTTATTGGTGAAATGGCCCTCCCACTGAGAATGCATTTTAATTTTTCACTGAGAATGCATTTTCTTTTTTTTTTTAAAGTTTTTAAAAAAAATTTATTTATTTATACATATTTTTTATTTTTGGCTGTGTTGGGTCTTCGTTTCTGTGCGAGGGCTTTCTGCAGTTGCGGTGAGCGGGGGCCACTCTTCATCGCGGTGCGCGGGCCTCTCATGGTCGCGGCCTCTCCCGTTGCGGAGCACAGGCTCCAGACGCGCAGGCTCCAGACGCGCAGGCTCGGTATTTGTGGCTCACGGGCTTAGCCGCTCCGGAGCATGTGGGATCTTCCCAGACCAGGGCTCGAACCCGTGTCCCTTGCATTGGCAGGCAGATTTCCAACCACTGCGCCACAAGGGAAGCCCTGCATTTTCTTTTTTAACCTGGACATAAAGACGTTAAGTGCTGGTGAATTTGCAGAAGTGCTTCACATGTATTCAGGGTTAAACAGGCTTTGTGAATGAAGGGTAAACCTAATGACCATATATGATACAATTTCAATTGGAATCGCTCTTTTATGTTAGAAAAAAACTTTAAATGAATTTCTGGAACAGCCCATTTATGAATTGTAACAGCCTATGGCCTTACAATTTTGACCTTGCAACTAGATAACTTTTTTGTTATTTTTCTCTTGGGTGATATGCAGACCTACATTCTAAGAATGTGTTTTGTGGTTAAGGAATATTCTGATACAAAGGTGTAGTTACTCTTTTACGAAAGTTGCAATGCTTTTTTTTTTTTTAAACATCTTTATTGGAGTATAATTGCTTTACAATGGTGTGTTAGTTTCTGCTTTATAACAAAGTGAATCAGCTATACATATACATATATCCCCATATCTCTTCCCTCTTGCATCTCCCTCCCTCCCACCCTCCCTATCCCACCTCTCTAGCCGGTCACAAAGCACCGAGCTGATCTCCCTGAGCTATGCGGCTGCTTCCCACTAGCTATCGGTTTTACATTTGGTAGTGTATATATGTCCATGCCACTCTCTCACTTCCTCCCAGTTTACCCTTCCCCCCTCGCGGGGGCCACTCTTCACTGCGGTGTGCGGGCTTCTCATTACGGTGGCTTCTCTTGTTGTGGAGCACGGGCTCTAGGCGCGCGGGCTTCAATAGTTGTGGTGCGTGAGCTCAGTAGTTGTGGCTTGCGGGCTCTAGAGCACAGGCTCAGTAGTTGTGGCGCACGGGCTTAGTTGCTCTGTGGCATGTGGGATCTTCCCGGACCAGGGCTCGAACCCATGTCCCCTGCATTGGCAGGCGGATTCTTTTTTTTTTTTTTTTTAATATATATTTACTATTTTTTTTAATTTTTTAATTTTTTATTTATTTATGTTATTTTTGGCTGTGTTGGGTCTTCGTTTCTGTGCGAGGGCTTTCTCTAGTTGCGGCAAGCGGGGACCACTCTTCATCGTCGTGTGCGGGCCTCTCACTGTGGCGGCCTCTCTTGTTGCGGAGCACAAGCTCCAGACCCGCAGGTTCAGCAGTTGTGGCTCACGGGCCTAGTTGCTCCGTGGCATGTGGGATCTTCCCAGACCAGGGCTCGAACCCGTGTCCCCTGCATTGGCAGGCAGATTCTCAACCACTGCGCCACCAGGGAAGCCCTGGCAGGCGGATTCTTAACCACTGCGCCACCAGGGTAGTCCAAGATCTATATTGTTATTATTATTATTATTATTATTTTACCATCTTTATTGGAGTATAATTGCTTTACAATGGTGTGTTAGTTTCTGCTTTATAACAAAGTGAATCAGTTATACATATACATATGTTCCCACATCTCTTCCCTCTTGCGTCTCCCTCCCTCCCACCCTCCCTATCCCACCCCTCTAGATGGACACAAAGCACCGAGCTGATCTCCCTGTGCTATGCGGTTGCTTCCCACTAGCTATCTATTTTACGTGTGGTAGTGTATATATGTCCATGCCACTCTTTCACTTTGTCACAGCTTACCCTTCCCCCTCCCTATATCCTCAAGTCCATGCTCTAGTAGGTCTGTGTCTTTATTCCCGTCTTACCCCTAGGTTCTTCATGACCTTTTTTTTTAATTTTTATTTTTCTTAGATTCCATATATATGTGTTAGCATACAGTATTTGTTTTTCTCTTTCTGACTTACTTCACTCTGTATGACAGACTCTAGGTCCATCCACCTCACTACAAATAACTCAATTTTGTTTCTTTTTATGGCTGAGTAATATTCCATTGTGTATATGTGCCACATCTTCTTTATCCATTCATCTGTCGATGGACACTTAGGTTGCTTCCATGTCCTGGCTATTGTAAATAGAGCTGCAGTGAACATTTTGGTACATGACTCTTTTTGAATTATGGTTTTCTCAGGGTATATGCCCAGTAGTGGGATTGCTGGGTCGTATGGTAGTTCTATTTTTAGTTTTTTAAGCAAGATCTATATTATTTTAAATACATGCAATAATAATAATGTCCTTATGGTGATGTTTCCTGAATTCTCAGATTCTGCAGTTTTTTTCTATGATAGCTGGGTAGCTCACTGAATCTAAGGCAAGAAATTCTCTTTTCTTTGAGTTGTTTTCAGATGGGTTTCTGTTACTTGCAACCAAGGGTCCTAATGAATATAACTGTCAACATACTGAGTACTTGCTGATGTGACCACTATTTTGTATGTGGCAAAGGCGGGAAAGTGAGCCAAGTTATTTAAGACACATTTTTAACCGGGTTTGAAATAATATAAAGGGTTTATTCCACAAGCCTTGCACCAAATTTAATTTTTCATTTTATTGGCATCCAATTAAGGTTTTAATAATGAAAAATAAATATTAGCTGTAATGAGTATTCTAATTCCATCCTTGGTTTGCAAATGGTTTTCTGAGTGTGGTAACACAATCGTGACTTGCATACTGTTACGTAATTGTTGGTATGTTGCAGTAGGAGGCTAGAAAGGATGGTGAAAGACAGGTTCTCGTGTAGGAACAGAAAGATGCAAAAGGGGCTAAAATGTGAAAATAATTCTTCTGCTTTTCTTTACTCAGTACTTGGTTTCCATTGCAGAAAAACAGTAACTAGTGAATCTGATTCTCAGTCACTATGCACCCACCCAGGAAGGGCTGTAACCACACCTGGGGAAGTTGCACAGACAAGATATGAATTATTTTGTGGCTATATAAACATGTGACTGAAAAGAGGTTGGACTCTAATTAATGCAGTAGATGGTCAGACCTGCAACCCTAGTTCTTAATGGTGGTATATCCCCAGAGGGCCACCTCAGCCCCACTGATGGGGCCGACTGTGACCTGCAAAATCATAACTCCAGACACTCTACTCCCAAGTGTCAGACTCCTGTCTCTAAACTGCCTGCTTGCCCCGTATCTGTGGAGTACCCAAAGTATCTCAAATGCAACAAGTTCAAGTGGAACTCGTCACCTTTCTTCCTAAACTTCTGCTGTGTCTCAGTGAATCCCAGTGGCTAAGTCATCATCCACCCTCTTACTCAAATCAGATATCTTAATACCACCTATTAACTTTTCTTTCTCACCCAATCATTCAACCAATTCTACTTCCTAAGTAACTTCAAATTTGGAGTCATTCTTGACACCCCCCTTTCTCTCAGCCCTCTCAGTAATCCTGCACCAAGTCCTAGCACCTAAATAGCTGCCCAGTGCATTTATCTTTTATTCCATCTGAGCTGCTGCCACCTTGTCTGAGCCACTGTCATCTCTTCCTGTGCAGTGGGACCTCCTTGAGAACTCCTCTGTATCTCCAGGGCCTTGCACAGTTCCAGGTACACCATAATTTCTCCAAAAACGCTTGTTAAGTGAACTAATCAGTCAATTAATTAATTAGTGAATATTCAGCCTTCAAAGTTCTCAGAGCCTAGCATCGTTCTTGGTACAGCACAATTGCTCCAGAATTGCTTGTTAAATGAAAGAAAAAAAGAATCTTTAGCCTTCAAAAGTCATCTTGATCTCAGTTTAGTTTAAATTGAAAATGTGTAATGGAATACTACTCAGCCATAAAAAGGATGAAAATTTGCCATTTGCAACAACATGGATGGACTTAAAGGGTATTATGCTTAGTGAAGTAAGTTAGAGAAAGACAAGTACAAGTTATCACTTATATGTGGAATCTAAAAAAATACAACAAACAAATGAATATAACAAAACAGAAATAGACTCATAGATATAGAGAACAAACTAGTGGTTACCAGTGGGGAAAGGGACAAGATAAGGGTAGGGGATTAAGAGGTATAAGCTACTACGTGTAAGATACGTAAGATACAAGGATATATAGTACAGCACAGGGAATATAACTGATGTTTTATAATAACTTCAAATAGAGTATAATCTGTAAAAATATTGAATTACTGTGCTGTATACCTGAGACTAATACAATGTTGTAAATCAACTATACTTTAACAAATGTTTTTAAAATGTGGATAAGTGACCTGACTAGCTTTGATATAAACCCAAATCTATGTGTTTTTATTTTCCTTTTATTTCTCAAAATGCAATAAAAAGGCAAGGCCCAAGCAAGAAAACAGAGATAGACAGATTTTAGTAAAAGTTACATTGATACTCAAAATGGAAGTCACATGCCAGAAATTTATCAAGTAGTGACTGTTCTTTAGGAAAAAAAATCAAAGCTTACCTTTTATAAAAAAAAGAGAGATTGAGTCTTAAATGAAGCAAACTACCCAGGTAATGAATATTAAAGATATAAGGATAAAAACAATCATTGCAGAAAAAAAAACAACAATTGTAGAACATTGCACTTAGCAGTGAATTATGGAAAGCTTTTCCCCTGAGATGGGGAATGAGACAAGGATGTTCACTATTCCTCCATCCTGTTCAATACTGAGGTCCTAGCTAGAGCAATAAGGCAAGTAAAGAAGTGAAAATAAAGCAGAAGTTTGAAAAGGAAGAAATAAAACTATCATTATTTTCGAATGACACCATTGTCTATATAAAAACAAAATCTAAAGCTCTATCTGTAGTCAAGC
This sequence comes from Balaenoptera physalus, assembly GCF_965194825.1. Classification (NCBI taxonomy): domain Eukaryota; kingdom Metazoa; phylum Chordata; class Mammalia; order Artiodactyla; family Balaenopteridae; genus Balaenoptera; species Balaenoptera physalus. The sequence goes on from NC_138903.1 coordinate 10,052,941, forward strand.
TATAAGAATTAATAAGTACATTTAGTAAGGTTGCTGCATACAAAGTCAGTTCTATTTCTATATGCCATCAATAAGCAAGTGAAAATGAAATTTAAAATACCATTTACAGTAGCACCAAAAATGTCAAATTGGGACTTCCCTGGTGGTGCAGTGGTTAAGAATCTGCCTGCCAATGCAGGGGACACGGGTTCGAGCCCTGGTCCGGGAAGATCCCACATGCCGCAGAGCAACTAAGCCCGTGTGCCACAACTACTGAGCCTGTGCTCTAGAGCCCGCGAGCCACAGCTACTGAGCCCACGTGCCACAGCTACTGAAGCCCCTGTGCCTAGAGCCCGTGCTCCACAACGAGAAGCCACTGCAATGAGAAGCCTGCGCACCGCAACGAAGAGTAGCCCCCGCTCGCCGCAACTAGAGAAAGCTCGCGCGCAGCAACGAAGACCCAACGCAACCTAAATAAATAAATAAATAAATAAATAAATAAATAAATAAATTTATTTAAAAAGTCAGATACTTAGAATAAATCTTATTTTGCATCTTTTAATTAGAAGATATCGGATATCATGCCTTATTATAAAGCTACAGTATTTAAAATGCTGTGGTATTAATGTAAGAATAGACAAGTAGACAAATAGAACGGAATAGAGAGTCCAGTAAGAGACCCACACATGTCACTTGAATTATGTGAAATGGGCTGCTACAGTGTGGTGGGGCGAGGATAGTCCTTCTAATAAATGATGTTGAGTCAACTGCATGTCCATATGAAATAGGTATCTTGACCCCCTAACTCAACCATATGCAAAACCAATCTGAGGTGGATTGTAGACATATATGTGAAAGGTAAAAACAATAAACTATTTGGAAGAAATCTTAGGAAAATCTCTTCATGACCTTGGGGTTAGCAAAATACTTTTTAACACAAAAAGCACTAATTAAAAAGAAAAATAAAAGTGTACTACGTTGAAATTAAGAACTCCTGTTCATCAAAGGGCAGCGTAAAAATAGTGAAAAACCAAGTCACCGTGTGGGAGAGGATATGTGTAAAGTGATTGACTTCAGCAAAGATGTAAATTCAGGGAGATGCAAATTACCAAGATTTCATTATATGTCCTGGAGTGCCTTAAATGGAAAAGACAGATAATACCAAGTTTTGGCAAGGCTGTGGAGCAACTGGTGGGAGAATAAATTGAAACAACTACTTTTGCAAATTGTTTGGAAGGCTTTGGTAAAGTTTAGCATGTAATAGCCTATGGCCCAGCTATTGTATTCCTGGTTATATGCTCTGCAGAAACGCATACATAAGTTTACCAAAAGACATGTATGAGAATGTTCATAGTAGCACTCTTTGTAGTAGCACCTAGACTATCAGCTATACAAATATTCAACTGTAGACTGGATACATAAATTGTAATATATTAATACAATAGAATACAGTATATCACAGAGAACAAACAACATAGGTGAATCTCTCAAGGGTATGATTTTTTTTTCTACTTTTAAAAATTGAAGTTCTTCTGAGCAAAAGTCAGTTTGAAGCGGGCAGCGCCAAACCGGAAGTGGTTAGGAGTGCTCCACTGACAGGAGCCGGGGAAAGACAGAGAACATCCAAAAGCAAAGTCAGTAAATTATTAATTGGCTGTGGCTTCAAGCCTACTTGGCTGTTTGTGATTGGTCATTCTTAGCATTTTGATTTCATAACCTTGAGGCACTTACAAGCTTAGATTTCAGTTTGCTTACGTGGGCTTCTACGGCATTATGGCCACCTCCGTCTAATGGCCTTGTTTAATTAATTTAACAGGATCCTATATTTAAACCTCTCACAAAATAGTCATTTACTGGGTCAACTTCCTATGTCAGCTAATTTTACTGAGTGGATTTCTCTATAACTGTAGCTGTCCTTTCCCAGGTCTTTGGGGTTTTTTGCCTCAAATGTTAGAATCAATATTACTTTAGGTTTAATAGTTTCTATCTTATAAAATTTTTTAAAAATCAGCACAAACGTGAAAATAAGAAGGCAAGGAATAAAGAAGGTCTTTTAGGCCTGGGTTGATAGGTACGCACCAGGCCGGAATTGGTCATTCATTCATTCATTCATTCAATTTACTATTTGCATAATATTACAGGAATACAAATTTGAAATATGTGCAGTCCTTCCAGAGGTTTGCTATGGCGATAAAACTTCTAACAACTAAAGCCATTGGTAGTGCTTAATACCCTAAATGCTGATGTCTAAGTAGGGGAAGTCCCATGAATGTTCCTAGATGGGAGAGAGAACCTGTCTACTGGGGTTGGCTTGAGCAGGTGAGGTGGGAGCAAGAATGTTGAGGATAGTCTTAGCACTTGGTTGGCCTTTCATATGAACCTTATAGAGTGGGTAGGGTCTTGAAAAGAGGGTTTGAGATGGAGAAAGTATTAGAGGGAGGAAAAAGCATGAGGGAAAGCATTTTGGTCAGCTGTGGGGCTCATATGCAGATGAAGGTGGTACTTAGATTACTGTAAAGGTGTCAGAAATGAAGTGCTAGAAATTGTTTGCACATGGGTTAGGTAGAGAGCAAGGAAAAGTTGGATGTGAGGCTCAAGATTTATTGTATAAGTACAAACTTTTTAATTTCTGTGTAGGAGTGGTGCATTAGCCCTCAGAATGTGCCTCATAGACCTTCCTATGCTGTGCAACAGCTGTCCCAGGGCCCCAGCTCCTACGGTGCAGAATCCACTGTGGATCTTGCTTCTCAGGGGCTGCTCCCCAACAGTGACTGAGCAGCCTGGGGATACTAAGGCATGCTGTTCCAGGAGACACAAACTCCTTTGTCAGTTGACCTTGGCTCAGGAACTCCCAGACAGCTTTGCTGAACCTTCCTTAGACATTAAGGGAGTCTGGGATGCTTCCACCCATGAGAAGGTGGGTGTGTCAGCTCTCTTAGCCTTGCCTGGCTCCATCCGTATTTCTCTTTGCACAAGCATTTTCACTAATAAAATCTTTGTACATTTAATCTCATCTTGACTTAGGACCAGGACTAACTCAAAGTGTTTAAGGGTAGCAACCTGGTTGGAGGTGTATGGCTTGGGAGATTGTCTTGAAGAGGTGTTTGTATGGCAAGCACATTGCTTTTGTTTCGATTTCATGGGTATCTGAGGAGACTTCGGTGGAACTGGTGAAGATTATGGAGGTCTTTAGCACCCCCTAGGCTACCCTGGGTGTTGGTAGTGGGGAGTCACGAAGTTTTTGACTTGTTACAAGAATGATGATACAGATTATTTCATATTTCAGTCATATACTATGACTAAAATTGTATATATTATATATGACTAAAAACATTATTTGAACTCTAGTTAATTCAATGTAAACTCAAAATAATGAATAATAATAATTTGGGCCTCTAGTTCCGTGCTTCTGACTCAGAACTGCTGTCTTAAGTCTCTGACAAAGACAGCTTAAAAATTCTTTTCTCCACTAATTTTTTTCCCTCAGTATCCTTTTAATACATTTTATCAGGATTTATGACATGGCCATACAATTTCTTAATTTATAGTGCTCCTTCTTTGTATAATTTGTGAAAGAACTCTTATGACACCCAGAAATTACTTTAACTACGTTTAATATTAATAATACCAATATTAATAAAGACATATGTTAAAGCATGCACCTGTTCCTCAGCTTTGTGTTATGCTTTGTCTTGCGTTGAAATAATTCTGTGTTTAGGAACTTGCCGTTGGTGGCCTTGGATATCACGGTACTGTCACAACTTTAGGCTGTGACTTTGCTGCAGGTGCTATTAACGGGAGGAGACAATAGTCTGCCAGGCAGAAGCAGAGGAGGGAAAACTGGATTCCCACACATGCTGCGGCCTTGGCCACTCGCACACGTTATATGCATCTGTGAAAATAACTTATACCGGGACTACATGCAACAAATAAAGTAAGACTGCTCAGAAAGTTAACAAGAGTGAAGGGATGAGGCAGCAAGAGGAGGCTGGGTGCTGACTGAGGGCACTTGAAGGGCATTGCATTGGCAGCACTAAAGGGACGGCCAGGCACACTGGGGGGCAAGGACAGAGGAAGCCACCTAGAGGATCTAGCGCTCGTGAGAGTAAGCCAAGACTTTGAACAGAGTAAGTAGAAGGGAAGGAGGAAATGGCCAGTGGTTTTGATTTGCCTGCACATTTGGAGAATAGAAGCGTTTAGCATCCTTTGTGGAAAGCACGAGCTTCCGTCTGAGTGACTGAGGGGTTATTTAGCAAATGCAAAACCATTCAGGCCTCTTGTCTTTACATGTAAAACTGTCCTGTCATTGTTTTATTGCTCTGGGAATATTCTAGAAAATTGGTGCCTCATTTATCCATGAAGACTTCCATTCATCTGCTAAGCCCCTGAGCACAAAGATGCATTCCAAAATTGGAAGGGGTTTAATGGATACTTTGCATTGACCTTACTGCTCTTTGATTTTGTTGGCAATATTGACTTCTGCTTATAGTAAAATGGATTTTTCTCTAGTAAATGTTTGTTCTTGTGCAGAAAAATGTGAAAGAAACCTTATAATTCATTGTTCTCAGTAGTTTCATAAAGTTAGTCATTATTTAAATTGACAGTGGTAGAGGTAGAAAAGTCTAAAGAACATCCATCTGTGACGTTCCCAGAAGTATTCTTGCCAATGAGTAAAACTGAGTGAATCACACTGTTCTTTAAAAATGCATAACGCGTTTTGTGCAAGGAAGATAGTCAAAACGAGATATCATTTGTCTCATAGGTGGATGGAAACGAAACCAAGAGAAGAAAATAAGTGACTTAGTAACCTAACTTTACCCAGAGAGTGGAAAATAAAATGCAAGATTTCAAACCCTGCCCTTCCATTTCATCTTCATCTTTGAAAAATACAGGTGAGTGTTTATTAATCATTTTCAAAGTTGACCTAGTGGCTATGGAAACAGAAAGTGGCCAAGACAGCAGTGCTGATCTGACGCAAGATTGTTTTCTTCTTCTTGCAAACTTCATTAGGATGGTATTGTTTTCTTATTCATGAACGTGAAAATGTGACTTGATTTTTTTTTTCTCTCGACAACAAAGAAGAATGGCGAGGGTGTGGGGAGGTGGGCTGGGCTGGCTAGCTAGTCCGGTTTTTGCCAGCAATAAATGACCAATGCTTCCTGTATTTGAACTCTTCTGGGAGTTTCTTCCCAGTCCTTGCCTCTTCCCAGCCACCCACAGTGAATGTCTGGCCATCTGAAGGCCACCTGGCCTGAACACTGTGTTAAACCAGCTTGGCAAGATATGACACTCCCACTCCCGTGGTAAGTGACGTTGGGGAGAGCTGTTTGCTGCATTATTTTGCAGGATGGAACACTGAGAGTGTACAGATCCATGTGCTGGGGAGATATAGGGCTACACCCCCCATCACAGGTGACTAGTAAGCCCATCTGGCTCTCTCCGCCCAGGTCTCCTGGGCTGACCACTCTGTGAGCCTCTGGCAGAGAGCAGAGGGGAGCCATGTGTACCGGCAATGGTGTCCTCTCATCTGCCACACCTTCCCTGCTTCCTCTGGGCTTCCAGGATGCCACACTCATCTGGCCTTCCTCCTACCCCACCCCTGTCCTTGCTGCTCCTTCTCTCCCTCTGCCTTTCCCTCTATCAGAGTGCCAGAGGCTGAACTCTCCCAGGTGGCTGGGGATCGCACTCACTACCAGGAGTCAAGACTTTAGCATTTTATGTGTGTGTGTGTGTGTGTGTGTATTATATATTATATGTATTATATAACATACTCATATAGTATTCAAAGCCATATATGTATAAACATATATACATATGTATTTATTTAAATTCATGCACGTATGTACACATAGATACACATATTTATTTATTTTTTCTTCCTACTTATTGCCCTCAAGGTCCATCTGTGTTACAATTGGCAAGATTTCGTTCTTTTTTATAGCTGAATAGTATTCCATGGTGTATATATACTCCAATTTCTTTATCCATTCACTCATCGATGGACGCTTATGTTGTTTCTGTACCTTGGCTGTTGTAAATAATGCTGGAGTAAACATGGGAGTGCAGATATCTTTTTGAGTTAGTGTTTTCGTTTTCTTTGGTTAAATGTCAGAAATGGAATTGCTGGATCATAAGATAGTTCTATTCTTAATTTTTTAGGAAACCCATAGTGGCTGCATCACCAACAGTTTACATTACCACCAACAGTATACAAGGGTTCCCTTTTCTCCTCATCTTCGCCAACACTTGTTTCTTGTCTTTTTGATAATAGCCATTCTAACAGCTGTGAGGTGGTACCTCATTGTGGTTTAGGTTTGCATTTCTCTGATGATAAATGATGCTGAGCATCTTTTCATGTAGCTGTTGGCCATCTGTATGTCTTCTTTGGAAAAATGTCTATTCAGATCTTCTGCCCATTTTTAAATTGGATTGCTTGTTTATTGTTTTGTTTTGCTATTGAGTTGTATGACTTCTTTATGTATTGTGAATATTAGCTCCTTATCAGATATATGACCTACATATATTATTTTCCATTCGGTAGGTTGCCTTTTCATTTTGTTGATGGTTTCCTTTGCTGTGCAGAGCTTTTTTGTTTGAGGTAGTCCCGCTTGTTTATTTTTGCTTTTGTCACTTTTGCTTTCTTGTGTCAAAAAATCATCTCCAAGACCTCTGTTAGGGAGCTTACTGCCTATGTTTTCTTCTAGGATTTTTATGATTTCAAGTCTTATGTTCAAATCTTAATTCATTTTGAGTTAATTTTTGCTTACGGTGTAAGATAGTGGTCAAGTTTCATTCTTTTGCCTGTGGCTGTCCAGTTTTCCCAATACCATTTATTGAAGAGACTTTCCTCTCCCCATTGTATATTCTTGGCTCCTTTGTCATAAATTAATTGACCATATATGTGTAGATTTATTTCTGAGGTCTCTATTCTGTTCCATTTATCTATGTGTCTGTTTTTATGCTAATACCATAGTTTTTTGATTATTATAATTTTGTAATATAGTTTGAAATCAGAGAGTATGATACCTCCAGCTTTGTTTTTCTTTCTCAGGATTGCTTTGGCTATTTAGGGTCTTTTGTGCTTCCATACAAATTTAAGGATTGTTTATTTCTGTGAAAAATGCCATTGGACTTTTGATAGGGATTGCATTGAATCTGCCTATTGCTTTGGGTAGTATGGACATTTTAACAATATTAATTCTTCTAATCTATGAGCACGGAATATCTTTCTATTTATTTGTGTCTTCCTCAATTTCTTTCATTAATGTTTTGTAGTTTTCAATATACAGGATTTTTACCTCCTTGGTTAAATTTATTTCTAGGTATTTTATTCTTTTTGATGCAATTGTAAATGGGATTGTTTTCTTAATTTCTCTGATATTTTGTTAAAAGTGTATAGAAACACAACAGATTTTTTGTGTATTGATTTTGTATCCTGAAACTTTACTGAATTCATTTATTAGTTCTAACAGTTTTTTTGATGGAGTCTTTAGGTTTTCTATGTATAATATCATGTCATCTACAAATAGTGATAATTTTACTTCTTCCTTTCCAATTTGGGTGCCCTTTATTTCTTTTTCTTGCCTAATTGCTCTGGCTAGGACTTCCCATACTATGTTGAATAAAAGTGGCAAGAGTGGGCATCCTTGTTTTGTTCATGATCTTAGAGGAAAAGCTTTCAGCTTTTCACTGTTGAGTATGATTTTTTTTATTAATTTATTTTATTTTATTTATTTATGGCTGTGTTCGGTCTTCGTTTCTGTGTGAGGGCTTTCTTCTAGTGTGGCAAGCGGGGGCCACTCTTCATCGCGGTGTGTGGGCCTCTCACTATCGCGGCCTCTCTTGTTGCGGAGCACAGGCTCCAGACGCGCAGGCTCAGTAGTTGTGGCTCACGGGCCCAGTTGCTCCGTGGCATGTGGGATCTTCCCAGACCAGGGCTCGAACCCGTGTCCCCTGCATTGGCAGGCAGATTCTCAACCACTGCGCCACCAGGGAAGCCCAAGTATGATTTTTTTTAAAGCACATCTATGTGAGTTGTATAAACTGTATGAAGATGTGTTGCACAGAACTGAATCTCCACAAGAAAGTGATAGCCACAGTTTATAGAGTACTCATTCTATGCTGAGCAATGTGCTAAAGTACATTCTATAGATTTTCTAATTAATCCTTATACAGGTTTCCCCTGCTATCCAAAAGTCGTGTTCCTATGAAACTTTTCGTAAGCTGAAATGATGTAAAGTGAAGAAGCAGTTACCTCAGGACACATCTTGCTAATGCCTGCAAAAATAAATCGAGATAAAGCACAGATGGTCACAGACATACTTCAAGGCTGTGGTGGCTTGATGCTGAGGTGCTGTGTGTAGTTCCTGAGGAAGGAGCTTGGTGGTACCACTCTCACTGCTCGGAGTGCATGCTCCCTCTATAAGGGCTTGCTGCAAAACAAATGCTAAATGCTATTTTCACATTTTGGCTTTTTTTTTTTTTTTCATAAAAGCAAACATTCTCTTCATATTTCTTTAAGTTAGTGAAAACGGGTACTCTTGTAGGTTTTTTTTTTTTAGAGTAAAGTGGCATAAAGCAAACTTTCGAAAAGCGGGGGACCCCTGTAATAGGATTAATTAGAGGTACGTATTTTCACCATGGAAATGCTGGAAATATGGACACTGAGGCCTAGAAAGGCTAAGACGTTGGCTGAGGTTCATATATCTAATATGACTAGTCTAGGTTTGTTTATCTCTCTCCAAATATAGTTCTCTTAACTAGAGCAGATTATGTAACTGATAAACTGAGTGGTGATTGGGATATACCAGATCCTTTCACACATTTGATTTTTCTAAAAGGATATCCAGATGGTAGAGTAAGTTGAATCAAAATGAGCCAAGTCATACAAGGCTTTGGCATGGGAATAACTACTATGTGGCCTGGTCTTATGATGTCTTGTGTCCATCAATTACTTGCTTTGGGGAAAAGGACTTCACAAAGTGGTACATTTTCCAGGCTAGTAGTTCAGGTAATAAAGGACTGCAAACATTGAGTTTAGACAATAACAGGAGAAACAAGGTGAAAAAGTACGGTTCTCAGTTCTAGGGTCCTGGAAATCCTCAGATGGATAACGAAGGTCCAGGGCAGACAAATTTTGTGAGCTATAATATAATGGTGGTCTCCAAACTTATTTGTTTACATATCACCTCAGCAAAAAAATGGTAAGACTATCCATATATGCCTGTGTCTTTGTATGTCTATACACGTTTACAGATTATGTACATATACTAAGAGATCTTTAAAGAGACTTTTAAGTTTAGTAAAATTTTGTGAAGTAATGGATGAGTGTTGTCTCATGGTTTTAATGTTACTGAAAAATATGGTAGTGGTTTGTTTTTGCGGTCTGGATATTTAGTTTTTTAAGTATTTTGCAAATTCTGATGACTTCATGCTACCATTAGCCAACTTCTAAGGGGCAAAATATAGTTTTGTGGTAAGATTGATGGTTAACCGTAATGGGTGTTAATCCATATTTAGGTAGTCTTAATTTGACTTTGTGTGGCTGATTTCTCCTCTGATCTGATTGTATCAGTATTTTTCAAACTGCATATTGTAACCTATTGGTGGATTATAATATTAATAATAACTAATATTATTTTAAATAAAATATAAGAGAAAATATCAGACTATATTACTAATAAGTATTTTTTTTTTAGATGGTTGTCTCATTGAATGTGGATCATTGTGACCTTTGTTTCTTCATTCAGACCTCTCATGTTTTATTATACAATTTCTTTTTTTAAAGCATTATTCATTTTAATTAATTAATTTATTTATTTATTTTTGGCTGTGTTGTGTCTTCCTTTCTGTGCAAGGGCTTTCTCCAGTTGCGGCGAGTGGGGGCCACTCTTCATCGCGGTGCGCGGGCCTCTCACTATCGCGGCCTCTCTTGTTGTGGAGCACAGGCTCCAGACGCGCAGGCTCAGTAGTTGTGGCTCACGGGCCTACTTGCTCCGCGGCATGTGGGATCTTCCCAGACCAGGGCTTGAACCCGTGTCCCCTGCATTAGCAGGCAGACTCTCAACCACTGCGCCACCAGGGAAGCCCCATAAGTATTGTTTTGAGAAACTCTTATTTCGGTTATATACCTATATCCATATATCTGTGTATATTTACATGACTCTATATACATATCTAAATACTGAACCATGATGTGAAATGTGGCAAACAAACACTTTTGAAAATATTGAATTAGATCATTATTGTTTTTACCCAGGACTTGTTGCTATTAAAGAGGTTATACTAGGGGAAGGAGAAACGTAAACTCTACCATTTTCTTGCCTTTCTCTTGTACTTGTATTGCTTGCATTATTTTCGGTCCTTGATTCCATTGCACAGAGCTTTTTAAGCCATTCATGTGTTCTGTGAGAGTTCATTTAGTTACAACTAGAGAATATAATCTGTAAATTCACTTAAGGCACATATCAATTGCAACAGAACAAAAATATTGCAGGTGCCCTACAGACCCTTTGAACACTCTTTTCCCTCGGGAAGTTTCCAGTAGCATAACTGGTTCATGACCTTCAGGCATCCTGACTAAGAGAAAGCACTAGTGAGAATCTTTATATGACCTATTAGCAAAGCTTAATTTCTTTCCTATTATTTTAGACAAATACATATATATTTTTTTTTCTTTTTTTTTAAAAATATCTATTTATTTATTTGGCTGGGCCGGGTCTTCGTTGCGGCACGTGGGATCTTCATTGCGGCATGTGAGATCTAGTTCCCTGACCAGGGATCGAACCCGGGCCCCCTGCATTGGCAGCGTGGAGTCTTAGCCACTGGACCACCAGGGAAGTCCCTAGACAAAAATATACCTAAATAAAAGTGCTGATATTTTTCTCACTCACCCCAGTGGATCATCTAGGGTCATGCCCCATGGAGCATGTACCCTACTTTGTAGACACTGACTCATAGGCATGGTGGCCAGGGGTTGCACCCCCTTCCTTCCATTTTGACCTCATCTCACAGCATTCTTGTGCTTACCTACCTTCTCTAGTCTAACCACACTGAACACACCAAACAAGTTTCTGCCTCAAGGCATTTGAACTCAGGGCATTAAGAATCATGGTTCTTATTACCGTGATCCTTATGAGGCTGTCTCCTTGTCATCATGTAGGACTTATCCCAAATTACACCCTCTTTAAAAGGCTTTCCTTGATCACTGTAGTTTACATAGCCCCCTTCTCTCTCTCCACAGCCCCCATCCACTCTTTATTCAATTACTCTCTCATTTCTTTGTTTTCACAGAACTTATCACTATCTGTTTAATGCCCTCCCAATTCTCCTTTAAGCCCCTCTAGAAAGGGACTTTGTCTGCAGTTCAGCGCAGTCTGCCCAGAATGTCAACAGATGGCTCAACATTTCTCCTGTCCCCCTGCTTCACTTGAGCCAGTCCCTTTGGATCTTCTCATTTGTCTATGAAACCGGGTCCTCTCTATGATACCCTTTGGCAGAGACACTGTATTACGAAGGAGGAGTTGGCTGTAGGGTGAGCCAGATTCTGTGAGAACTCCCTGGAAGGAATGTCCATGATCCAGCGGGGGTGGGTAGGGGTGCTGATCCTGGAAATCCTAATGGCTCATGTCTGGGAACAGAACGATCAGGCCACCTGTGCATTGAGAACAGAGACCTACAACTGCAGATGTATTATGCTGTTAACTCTAGAGGAGATCAAATTTTCGTGTCTCATAGACAGTTTCCATGATCAGAAATTTGATCTCCAATTAAAGATGTTTTCTTGAGACACAATTAGTAGAGACTGCTAAATTTTATCCCTGTAGACAAAATATTACAGTCTTAACTTGGGGTTATTCAACTGTACCAGAATGTCTTACTATCCCGCCTCATGTCTGGCACTCAGTATACTCTTAGTAGGTATTAGTTAGATGAATAAATAAACATAGCCACTCACAGAAGCTGAGTCTGGCCTGGCTATGACATTATTCAGCTGTGCAATCTAGATCAGGGTTTGGCAAACTATGGCCCAGAGGCCAAGTCCAAACCACCACTAGTTTTTGTAAATAAAGCTTTATTGGAACACAGCCATGCTCATTTGTCAAAGTACAGTCATCTCTCGGTATCCTTGGGGGATTAGGTCCAAGACCCCCGTGGATGCCAAGATCTGAGGATGCTCAAGTCCCTTATATAAAATTGCATTGTACTTGCATATCACATACACACATCCTTCCATATACTTTAAATCATCTCTAGATTACTTATAATACCTGACACAATGTAAATGGTATGTAAATAGTTGTAAATGCAGTGTAAAGGCTATGTAAATAGTTGCCGGTGTGCAGCAAATTCAAGTTTTGCTTTTTGGAACTTTCTGGAATTTTTTGTGTGTGTGGATATTTTACATCTGTGATTGGTTGAATCTGTGGATGCAAAAACCACAGATATCAATGGCCAACCGTATTGCCTTTCACACTACAGTGACAGAGCTGAGTAGGTGTGGCAGAGACCATAGGGCCCACAAAGCCTAAACTATTTACTATCTGGCCCTTTACAGGAAAAGTTTGCTGACCCCTGGGCTAGAGAACCTCACTTAACTTCTCTGGGCATTGATCGTGTCATTTGTAAAATGAGTCGAATGGACTCAGTGGTGTCCAAGAGCCTTTTCAGAACTCATGTCTGAATTCCTTGGAATTTAAGACACTATGTCCATAAAGAAAGCTCAGAGTGATACAGACTTAAGGTTACACTCATTGTCTTCTTAGAAAACATGTGATTTCAAGAAGTAAAGTTCTCATTAAATAGACATAAAGATTTTACCACACATCTCTTGAAGACATGCAGAGCATTGCAGGTTGAGTTCATTTCTATGGTTTGGTGTTTAGTGCTTGGAGAAGAGACTTATTATGCTGCTTACTACCATCTCACTGCTTTCCCCAACAGCTTTACTAAAGTAAAGTGTCACTTTACTTTGTAAAGTGACTCTGATAAGTGGGTTCGCTTACAGTCTGTAGTGCGCTAAGTGTAGGTCTGGCATATTGAGTTAAGAGGTGAAAAATAATGTTAAATGTGACATTAAGATCCCAGTTGAATTTCCTTGACTTACTGTGAGGTCATTTATGGGCCAGATAAGGAAATTATTCATTGCTACATATGGCAGGAGAAAAATTCTAAGTTAGAATCAATTACATTATCTTGATTGGTTTTCTTGTTTTGGTTTACATTATAAATGCTTAAATAAATAAAAGCCTCATGGATACCTTTCAAAGACTATTAGATCTGTCAAAATTTTGTTCAGGTCATAAAGTTTGCATTGGGTATTTTTTTTCCATACTTGCCTTCCTTTTCCTTAACTACTCCTAATACTAATGGCTGCACCCTATATCCCAGGCCACAGAATATGAACATCAGTGTCAAATCATATAGTCAAGGGTTCCTAACAAACTGAGCAAAAAGTAGAATACATTGATTTTGAAGTGAGGGTAAGCAATAAGTTGCAATTCAGGGACTCTGTCCCTCATTCATTAAACATTTATTGAGCGTCTACTATGTGGCAGTTCTGTGCCAGGAGCTGGAATATCTATTTTATATTATCTTTTATAGATTGCAAATCTATAGCTATTTAGAGATTTCACACCATGATCCCACTTGATTTTCATCCCAAATTTGGGAGGGAATCAGAACAAGAATTCTGTCCACTGCTAAGGTTTCTGTGGGACCGCTCTGAAGGAATACCGAAATGATGGAGTAAAGAGGTGAGCCTAAGCTGGTACTCCTGGAGAAGTTCCATCTTCCCTCAGGCAACTTTCTTTATATGGGATCTTGGTGTGATCTGGGGAAGGCCAAGCACCTTGTTGACCTGAGGATGGGGAACAGAAAAAGGGTAGCGACCTTTCTCTGGGGCAGGGTGCCCTCTGCATAAAAGAGGACTGATTCCTAATTCACACCCTACTCTGTTTCCCAGATCCAAGCAGGAGGCTGGGTTCTCAGCTCACAGTGAGAGGGACCCTCTGAGTCTACATAATACCCAGATCACTTTGGTCCTTGCCTAACACCCCGCTCCTGACCAAACTCAAAGAGCTTCTTCTCCTTTGGGTGTGAAGTGGTAGGATTGGGGTCTATGAAATATGAAACTACTTTGCAAATCATCCTTCACTGTTTGATGGTGACCTGACAGTAATAGAAATAGCATCTTGGACCTGCCAAAAGGTAACTCTTTCCTTTGGATAAGAAATTGTCTCTCTAACATCCTGATCTGTGAAATAGGGAGTTGGACTAGATTATCTTTGAGGTGTTTCCCAATTCTTACTTGCCACAATTTTTGGACTTAGGTTTGATTCCCAAATTAACTCAGTTTATACAGGGCTCACAATCCAGAGATATCACTGTAGCAGATGCTGTCACGGCAGTGCCTATTCCTATCTCCTTGGCACTCACCGTCTCTGCTGGCTTTGCTGCAAGCACCTGTCACTCTCTGCCAGAGGCTTTCATCTGGCTGCCGAGACACACTTGGCTGGAAATGCAGGGGAGTTAAAATCCCCAGGAGCGATCCTCGACTAATGCCAGATGTGAGCTGAGGAAAGATATTGCAGCATTGTTGTCTCTTGGGGGAGACATCTCTGAAGAGGGTTCTCAGTTATCCACAGCAGTAACTTGTCGGTTAATGCACACTGTTTTGGATTCCTTCCCTCCCTCTTTTATGTCACCTCCCAAATAAACCACTTACACTCAGATTCTTATCTTAAGGTCTGCTTCCAGGGGAACCCAACCTAGTACCAGTCCCAAACAAGTTCTACTGTGATTCATCATGTTAATTCACAGTGGTCAGTTTCTTGAGGAATGTATTTTATTTGCCATGACTAGGGTTGCCAGATCAAGCAAATAAAAATACAGGACTCCAGTTACATCTGAATTTCAGATAATATCAAATAATTGTTTAGTCTGAGTATGTCCCATCCCAAATATTGCCTGGGATATATTTATACTAAAAAATTCATTGTTTATTGGAAATTCAAATATATTGGGAGTCCTCTATTTTATCTGTCATCCTTAATCCCAACTTTCATTGGGAGAATTGGGCATTACAACTAGACAGAATTCCAGAGCTGAGGAGAAGGTGGAAGGTGACTGAGACTGGCTTGCAAGATGCAAAATGTGGAAGGAGTGAGGCAGACCTACATAGCAATGCCCAGGGATAAAGCCAGATCAGGAGCCAAATAGCAGATGGGTGTGGGGTGGTGGATAAGGGATTATCGACTCGAAGGGCTCAGGCAGGGAGACAAAACTGCAGCCAGCAGTCTCAAACGTTGCGGGGAGGGGATGCTGAAGTCACTGCATTTGCCCAGACATTATTCATTTCTCTAGCCCTACTGCCTAACACAATGCCTGGGTCACTCTTGGTACTCAGTAGACATTGAATGAATGATAGGGAAGGAAGATGGATGGAAATAGCAAATTCTGCCATTGTGAGTTTTATAGAGAATGGTGCCCACTGAAAAATGCACAGAGCCTTTTTGAGCAATGACTTGCATCTGATTATAGATGCATAGAAAACATGAATTGCTATGTGAATTCTAAGTAATGAGCTTTTGTAATCCTTTCCTCATTTTTCATTGCAGGTACAATTCAACTTAAATCTTTCATGGCTAGACAGGTTTTTGAATGCCACTTGTATGTTCAAAGCTAATTTACTTAATAGCCGACTTATCTGAACCTTGAACAATATTACTGGGAGCATTTAGATTGAGAGAAAGAGTTTGGGAGGAAAATTTCCCCTTCAATTTCAAAAGGCTGTAATCAATTTATGTTTTTAATGACATTTCCTTTTCTTTCTGCAGGAAGGATAAAATCTCATTCTGTGTCAGTTATTTCTAACTATAAGTTCAAGGTTGAAAAAGACTGGTCTTATTCTCAGCAAGCTGTGTGATATTTTCCTTATTCTTTTACAGAGAAAACAAAGGAAAATAGAAAAATAAATGACAGTGTATAGATAACAGAGAAGTAGTGCCGACATTTCCTCAATTTTCATTAAAGTCAGCTTTTATTGTTACTAGAGAAAAACATTTTTACAAAACACCAAGTAGGCTGCTCTCCAAAGGGTGATTTTAACTTAAAATAACTTATTCTGTGGATGATGTATTTTTATTTTATTTTATTTTTTTAAAAACAGATCCACCTTTGTTTCCTTTTCTTTTCTTTCTTCCTTCCTTTCTTCCCTCCTTCCGTCCTTCCTTCCTTTCTTTCTTTCTTTCTTTCTTTCTTTCTCTCTCTCTCTCTTTCTTTCTTTCTGCGTTGGGTCTTCGTTGCTGTGCGCAGGCTTTCTCTAGTTGCAGTGAGCGGGGGCTACTCTTCGTTGTGGTGCGTGGGCTTCTCATTGCGGTGGCTTCTCTTGTTGCGGAGCACGGGCTCTAGAGGCGCGGGCTTCAGTAGTTGTGGCACGCGGGCTCAGTAGTTGTGGCTCATGGGCTCTAGAGCACAGGCTCAGTAGTTGTGGAGCACGTGCTTAGTTGCTCCGCAGCATGTGGGATCTTCCCAGACCAGGGCTCGAACCCATGTCCCCTGTACTGGCAGGCGGATTCTTAACCACTGTGCCACCAGGGAAGCCCCATGATGTATTTTTAGAGTTAACATGTTCATTTCATGTTAACACCATGTCAGCCACATGAGAAGGGCAGAAATTTGTATAAAGAGGAGTACTAAAAATGAACCTAGGAATTCAAAATAATATATATTTTAATGTAAATTTAAAGATGTACTTGTTCTTAGCATTCTATCAAAAATAAAAGTTTCCCCAGATGCTGTAGAGCCAATGATATTACTTTGAGATTTATTGTACCAACTCTGTGTGATATTGTCATGGAAATTTGTTTAAAAAAAAAAAAGTAAAAGGAGGTCTCCTGCTTCTAAGAGTAGCAGGGTTATTCAGACCAATTCTCTAGATAAAATACTTTTTTAAAAGCTTAAAATTACTGAAGAGCTGACAAAAGTACAAAAGTGAAGGAAGAGGTAAAATAACAAGTGTTGGTGAGGATGTGGAGAATTGGAACCCTTGTGCACTGTTGGGGGGAAAGAAAAATGGTGTAGCTGCTGTATGAGATAGTTTGGTAGTTCCTCAAAAAGTTAAACATAGAAATACCATGTGATCCAGCAATTCTATTCCTAGGTATATATTCAAAAGAATTGAAAGCAGAGACTCAAACAGATTCTTACACACCAGTATTCATAACAGCATTAGTCACAATACCCAAAAGATGGAAACAACCCAGGGGTCCATCAGCAGATGAATGGGTAAACAAAATGTGGTCTATCCATACAGTGGGATATATTCATCCATAAAAAGGAATGAAATTCTTATGCATGTTACAACATGGATGAACTTTGAAAACATTATGTTAAGTGAAATAAGCCAAAGACAAAAGAACGAATACTGTATGGTTTCACTTATATGAGGTACCTAGAATAGGCAAATTCATAGAGACAGAAAGTAGAATGGTGGTTACTAGGGGCTGGGGGAGGGGGTGATGGAGAGTTATTGTTGAATGGGTACAGAGTTTCTTTGGGGGATGATGAAAAAGTTCTAGAAATGGATAGTAGTGCTGGTTGCACATTGTGAATGTACTAATGTCACTGAATTGTAAACTTAAAAATGGTTTAAATGGTAAGTTTTATGTTATGTATATTTTACCACAATAAAAGAAAAAAAAATGAAGGAAAAAATGAGAAAACTGGCAGGTAAATGAGCACAGAAGCTGCTTTTGACCGGAGGGCATGTGCCATTTCTCAGAAAATTAGGACCTTTTCTTTACAGCCTCCAACTGCAAGAGAGACAGAAATCAAAGCCCAGTGTCATTTTGTTGAGTTTTTAATATCCATCTTCATTAATTTTATCCTGAATGTGTTCATGACGCTTTCTGAATCAGAGACAGACTGTCATTAGTGTTATTTACCTAATAATCACTGCATTGGTCCCCTTGCCCCAGACCTTACCCCTGGGGCATCACATGAAAGCCAGATGGAAAAGTCTCTTATGTGAGGGGCCAGATAATCCATAGGTGAGGAATGAGGAAAAATGGATTTTCTTTGCTTGTAAACAAGAGAAAGAGGCAGCTCCCTCCCCCTCTTCTCTCAAAAAGAGGGAATAAAACTTTGGCTCCTTGGAGACAGGATGAAAGGATCCTAGGTTCTTTTTTTTTTTTTTTTTTTTTATAAATTTATTTATTTATTTTTGGCTGTGTTGGGTCTTCGTTTCTGTGCGAGGGCTTTCTCCAATTGCGGAGAGCGGGGGCCACCTCCAGTTGCGGAGAGCGGGGGCCACTCTTCATCGCGGTGCGCGGGCCTCTCACTATCGCGGCCTCTCTTGTTGCGGCGCACAAGCTCCAGACGCGCAGGCTCAGTAGCTGTGGCTCACGGGCTTAGTTGCTCCGTGGCATGTGGGATCTTCCCAGACCAGGGCTCGAACCCGTGTCCCCTGCATTGGCAGGCAGATTCTCAACCACCGTGCCACCAGGGAAGCCCGGATCCTAGGTTCTTACCCTAACCTTTTGGAATGTAGTGAAATCTTTTCAGGGACCACATAAGCCTTAATGTCTCTGGCTCTCCAAGGCCCTGAGCCTCATTTTCCCTTGAAATGTAAACACATACCCCCAGAGTTAAGTCCATCTGTCTGGAGTTCTCTCAGTATGTACCTAGTTCTAAATTACCTTCCCAAGGGTTGCTCTTAGCTCAGGATCCCAAGTTTTCAGCAAAATTTATTCAGAAACACAAAAATATTTTCTCTACATCATACACTGTTGAAGACCACATTTAAAAAATTTTGATAAAGTTCAGTTTATCAATTCTTTGTATAATACTACTTAAGAATGCTTTTCCCATAAGGTCAGGAACAGGCAAGGATTTCCACTCTCACCACTTCTATTCAACATTATACTGGAGGTTCTAACCAGTACATTAAAGCAAGGCGGGGGTGGGCAGTGTGGGGAGAAGGATTCGAAAGGGAAGAAGTAAAACTGATTTCATTTGCAGGTCACATGATCAGCTATGTAGAAAATCCTAAAGTGTCTACAAAAAGCATACTAGAATGATCAGTGAGTTTAGCAAATTGAACACAAGTCCCTGCAACGGAAGGCAGAGTGTGATAGCTGCTTTTACAGAGGCACCATGTCCTTTAGAAGTACCCAGGTGGGGAGATTAATTCTCCTGGAGAAAGTGGAAGGCATCATAGGAGATGGGCTATGAATCCGGTGTTTGGGGAAGGATTGATTTTGGTCAGGAAGAAGGGAATTGGTGGTCTAATGGGAGGGAAGAGAAAAAAACCAAATGTCTGGAGGTGGAAAATCACAGGGAGCTCATTGCATTCTTTAATATAATTGACATGGAAAGTATGAGAAAGAGCAGAAGGGAGGCAGGGCCAGAAAGCAAGGTTGGAAAGAGATGGCAGAGGCCTTGAATGTCAGACCCAGAATTAAGGACTTTATCTGAGCAACTCTAAATAATTCTCAACACCTTCCTTTAGACGAGTATAAAATTATTTTCTCAGCTCTAAAATAGTATTCTTGGGCTTCCCTGGTGGCGCATTCGTTAAGAATCCACCTGCCAACGCAGGGGACACGGCTTCGAGCCCTGGTCCGGGAAGATCCCACATGCCACGGAGCAACTAAGCCCGTGTGCCACAACTACTGAGCCTGCGCTGTAGAGCCCATGAGCCACAACTACTGAGCGTGCACTCTAGAGCCCGCAAGCCACAGCTACCAAGCCCACGTGCCACAACTACTGAGCCTGTGCTTTAGAGCCCACGTGCCACAACTACTGAAGCCCGTGCGCCTAGAGCCCGAGCTCTGCAACAAGAGAAGCCACCACGATGAGAAGCCCACACACCACAACGAAGAGTAGCCCCCGCTCGCCGCAACTAGAGAAAACCCACGCACAGCAACAAGGACCCAGTGCAACAAAAAATAAATAAATTGAATAAATAAATAAATAAATAATTTAAAAAAATAAAATAGTAGTCTTCTTTTTCTATTGGCTAGTCAAAAAAGATGATTATGTTCATAAGTAATTTTAAAGTCACTCAAAGTGTACCTTTAGTTTTTTAAACTAAGCAAAATAGTCCAATTTTATGTAAAAACATAAAATGAAAATATGAAATGAAATCTTTCAAATCTGCTGCTCTTGGATATTTATCATCTCTCTCTCTCATCCTCGAATATAAGGTCTTTGAGGGTAGCAACATGTGATGTAAGTCTTTCATATTTGCCATTGCACAGGCCACTCGGTAGGCGTTTAATAAATCCTTGGTATCCAGCTGTAATGTAAAAGTGCAGCAATTCAGTGAGTGTTTCCAAGTTAAAAAAAAGGAAAGAAGAATCCACAGCACCCAGCCAAGGAATAAATGTGGGAAATAGGCTAGACATAAAGAGATTTTATTTCTTGAAGCCCCTGCTTCTGGGACCCAGCGCTCAAGTGGAGGGTCTTTCCCCTCTCCAGGCCACGTTGAGCACCCTGGACAGTTCCCAAGGCACACAGCTTCCTCCTCCTACAATCCAGTCCATAGAGGGGGACGTGGTTTACACATCTCAGAACACCATCCTGCGCTTTATTAAAAACTCTTTCTTATCCCAAAGGAAATGGGATGCAGCACCTTTCTTTCCCTGCCCACTCAATACCCTTTCCCATAGGAACCTTGAAGCACAAACCTCAACCCTTCAGAGACTGACCCCTCCATAGTAACTTCCACAATAAGCCCTGGAGTGGACAGACAGCCATACTGACACACTGTACCACGTGAGGAACTCACTTTCCTCTTGATCACACCCGTTCCTACTCAGAAAGGAAATTCTGAGGCTCTGAAGGCTGTTCCTTCTCCCAAGACAACTTCCCTTTTGCAGGGTTTCTTCTAGGCATGCCAGTCTTCTTTTTTTTTATAAATTTATTTATTCATTTATTTATTTCTGGCTGCGTTGGGTCTTTGTTGCTGCGCGCGGGCTTTCTCTAGTTGCGGTGAGCGGGGACTACTCTTCGTTGCGGTGTGCGGGCTTCTCATTGCTGTGGCTTCTCTTGTTGTGGAGCATGGGCTCTAGGCGTGTGGGCTTCAGTAGTTGTGGCACGTGGGCTCAGTAGTTGTGGCTCACGGGCTCCAGAGCACTGGCTCAGTAGTTGTGGCGCATGGGCTTAGTTGCTCTGCAGCATGTGGGATCTTCCCGGACCAGGGCTCGAACCCATGTCCCCTGCACTGGCAGGCAGATTCTTAACTACTGCACCACCAGGGAAGTCCTTTGCCAGTCTTCTTTTTTATTATTATTATTTATTTATTTTTGCCAGTCTTCTTAATGAGAAGATGTCCACCACCACCTGTGGACTGGCTGATCTGTATTTTTTGTTTTGAAACCATGCGCCTAATTTTCTCAGTGTTGAATTTAAATAGATTGCTATTATTGTATTTACAGGCATGCCTCATTTTATTGCACTTCGCAGGTATTGCATTTTTTACAAACCGAAGATTTAGAGCAACCCTGTGTTGTCAGATGATGGTTAGCATTTTTTTAATCAATGAGCTATTTTTAATTAAGGCATGCACGTTGTTTTTTTTAGACATAATGCTATTGCACACTTAATAGACTACAGTATAGTGTAAGCATCACTCTTATATGTACTAGGAAACCAAAAAATTCATGACTTGCTTTATTGTGATATTTGCTTTATTTCCGTGGTCTGGAACCAAACCCACAATATCTCCGAGGTCTACCTGTGTGTGTGTGTGTGTGTGTGTGTTTGTGTGTGTGTGTGTACATACAGATTGATTGATTGATTATAAGGAATCGGCTCACATGATTATGGAGGCTGAGAAGTCCCATGACCTGCCATCTGCAAGCTGGGGACCCAGGAGAGCCAGTGGTGCAGTTCCAGTCCAAGGGCAGGAGAAGACCCACGTCCCAGTTCGGAAACAGTCAGGTGGAGAGTGAATTCTTCCTTGAATGAGGCCCACCCACACTGGGGAAGGCGATCTGCTTTATTCAGTCTACGGGTTGAGATGTTAATCTCATCTAGAAGCACCCTCACACATACACCCAAAATAATGTTTAACCAAATATCTGGGCATCCCTTGGCCCAGTCAAGTTGACACATACACTTAACCATCACAAGTAGTGAGCAGTTTGCAAATGTAAATGTGGAGTTTGTATTCCCCACTTTATTTATTTATTTTGGCCATGCATGGCTTGTGGGATCTTAGTTCCCCGACAGGGGTTGAACCCGGGCCCCAGCAGTGAAAGCTCTGAGTCCTAACCATTGGACCTATATTCCCCACTTTGAATGTGTCTCCATTAAGACAAATCGAATTGGCCACCTGCATATGAGTCCTAGGGTTCACCCACAGCCTTGACTATTTACCTACCACCTGTCTTTGGCATGAGCCTATCTCAAATGTAAATAACATTCCTCCTGTTTTGAAAAACTTCACTAAAGAATTGGGTGTAGAGCAGTGGTTTCAACCCGGGTGATTCTACCTCCCAGTGGATATTTGGCAATGTCTGGAGACATTTTTGGTTGTCACAACTGGAGGTGCTACTGGCATCTAGTGGGTAGAGGCCAGAAATCCTGCTAAACATCCCCCAGTGTACAGGGCAGCCCCGCAACAAAGAAGTATCCAGCCGAAAATGTCAATAATGTTGAGGTTGAGAAATCCTGGTCTAGAGAAAAGGAGACATTCCATAGCACTCAACACAGTGTGCCCCAGATGTCCCCGTCTGTGTCATGGGAAGCCAGTGCTTTCTGAAAGCTTTCTGAATCAGCATCTTCCCACTGAGTTTAAATTACTAGGTAGGATCTAGCATTAACACTGGCAACTTCGAATGGCTTTAAGGCAGGCATGTTAAATCTCAAATTTGGACGAAACGCAGCAAGCCATGAGAGAAGTTCACAGCACTTTGAAACCTAGGAGAGCTGTGAGAATTGCATGCAGGTGTGGCTTCATTCCAGCTCATAGTGCCAAATAGCCCATAGTGAGTTCTCAGATGGGGAGGAGCAAATATTCATTTTCATCAGAGGCAAATGCTGAAATTGCAGTTATGGGCCTCTTTAGAAGGTGCCGCTTTATTCCAATGTAACATTGCTTCGATTCTAACTGCACAGGGTTGTCCTGATTCATAGGGGTCAGTGGCAGAGCTCTGATCGTAAATCTTGTTTCTTGCATCGTCGATTTATGTGCTCCCTGCCAAACCTGATTGCTTTTTTTCTGAAGGGAGTAACCTGTGAATCTTTGGTCATGGTCAGGAAAAAAGTCCCTGTTAATAATTTACAAAAGACAGAGCTAGTCCTCTTTTGCATCCTCAAATCTCTCAAAGCACGTGATTGTCTCAGCATATCTGGTTTCCAAGTAGCTGAGTGATGAGATACGATTGGCCTCGCAGCATCGATTCCTCCTCTCCTTCCCCCTCACTCTTCTTGTCTAGCAGTTGTTTGTTATGATACAAACATTCTTCTTATAAAGGACTCAAAAACCGAGTTCTTTCTTTCCATCTTTAGGCAGAGGTGGGCTGGTTTGGCTTGCTACCATGGATGAGGATCTTGAAGGAGAAACTTGGCCGAACTTCTGCATTCCCTGGGGCTTCGGCAAGGCAGTAGAGGATGAAGGAGCAGCCATATGGCAGTGAGTAATAGTCCTCAAGTGCAAATATCAAGGGGCTTATCACTGCTTTTGGAGAGTAGCTCATGTTTTTCGGTAGGGTGAATATTTTGCACAAGAGTTGAAAGCCATGTGTCAGAACTATACAAGAATGATGCCTTTGATAGAAAAGTGATGAGATGCTTCTGAGTTTTTGTCCTGGTAATTCTAATATTTCAAAAGAATATTGCAGGTGAGGTGGGAATATCCTGTAAAAGAAAAGTACAAAACTATATACTACTCTGGTTGTTTCCTTAAGACTGAATGTCCAGAGGCATTTTGGGGAAAAGAGAAACTGGTATCAGCTGCTCGTCCTTATATATGGTATTATAATAGGCTATAATTCAGTAAACTTTTGATTGCACTTTTTGCAAGGGAAATTGGATTGTGCTGTGTTTATTTTCTTTTAAAAAGGTATCTTCTCAGAGACAAATGTATCTGTCTGGATGAAAAGTTTTGATTTTTAAACAGAAAATGCTATGTTGGCTATGCAAATTGGTGTGTGTTTAATCGCTTCTTTGTGTTCAGTGGTCTTGATAAATAAGTTTTTCTCTTTTGAGAAAAACCACAGTTTTACAGCAAGTTCAGATCATTGCTGAGTGGCTTATGGTTTATGTAAATATGGAATTCTTTCTCGAGGTTGTCAAAGTTTCAAGTCTGAGAAACTTGTCAGTAATGAATACATTTTGGAGTGCTGATTGGAAAGTTTCCAGTCATTCTGCTATTTAATGCTTCCTCATTAATCACTGGCACTGTGTATTTTAAGCCACTTACGAATTTGTTTAAATGATATTCTTTCAGTAGACTCTATGATTATTGAGTGTTTAAGCATTGCAATAGGAACATTGTGTGGAGGCCCAAGTATAAAGGAACTGCCACAGGTTAAAGAAGCTCTCCAAATGGATAAAATTCATTACCCTTGACTTACTGCTTGGGACTTTGAGCCAAATAATTTTTAGAGGTGCCATAATTTTCCACGACAGTAATCACTTGGTGGCACTCTTTGTTTTAAAACAGTGCCAGTGTTTTAAAACTCTTTGTTTAACTCATTTGCATGAGTGCCAATGAAACCTCTTTCTGTTATGTAGTTCACTGTAAGGAAAATTTAGAAATTGATGTTGTCCTTATGTGGAACTAAAACACACAAAACGGTCGACATTTTGGGACTAGCAGTGCTGATCCCTCAAAACTACGGTTTGCTTGTGACATAATTTCATTGGATAACTTTCCTTCTAGTGCACACATTTTCCTGCTGATTTCATACTTGAAGGATGAAATGATTGAATATTTGGGCTAAGGAAAGGGACTCCTTAAGACGTAGGAGCCTGAGACTTGTGTCTCTTTCTTGCCTGGTCAATAACATAAAAAGAAATAGATTCATCTTCCAAGCGTATTGTTTATGAGCTTGGGAGAAAGTAGGTAATAAAAGAGAGAAGAATATTTTAAATCAAAATACTAAAGCCAAACTACTGAATTCCAATTTGATGTTTGTTGGCCATAGTTTTAACTCCATGCATCCAGTGAAAAGTCTAGTATGTCTTGTTTTATTAGAATTAATGCTAGGTATATCTCTAAAGACTGAAGTTCTATGTTATCCCTGGATGTGCTTAGTCATTAGATGATTCAGGCTAGTACATTATTAATTTTATTATATATATATAATTCTATTTTATTTTGATGACTCAACATAAAAAGCAGCCATTATTATAACTTCAGCTCATGTCTCCCGTGGAGGATGCCCTCAAGTATAGATGTATGTAAATGTGGTTCAAGATTCAGTGAATGGGGATAATTTTCGTAGTGCAACAAGTGATGCTCAGTTGAGTCCCACGTCTGCTGCTGGCTTCACAGGAATAAGATCTAAAATCCTGAGTCTGTCCTCCATTCAAGCAGTGCAGTGTTCCCAGACTAGGGGGTCCCTGCACCCCTCATCCATGTGCCTCATTGCTGATCTGAAGG
This sequence comes from Balaenoptera physalus, assembly GCF_965194825.1. Taxonomy (NCBI): domain Eukaryota; kingdom Metazoa; phylum Chordata; class Mammalia; order Artiodactyla; family Balaenopteridae; genus Balaenoptera; species Balaenoptera physalus. The sequence continues at coordinate 10,078,535 of NC_138903.1, forward strand.
AGTTATCATAAGACTGATGTGAGGCGGAGAATGGTTCACTTTCCTGAAGTTTTATATCCCTTCAAAATTAAAGTGACTTGAGATTGTTTTTATTGTTGATTAGAGAGCAACTGGTTCCTTTGCCTAGGAGAGCAGCCACAGAGGATGCTTAGGACTGGGGTTTCTGGAACCAGCCTGACCTGCGTGTGTACCCTGGTGCCTTCTCTTATTGGCTGTATGACTTTGGGCAAGTTTGTCAGTTTCATTAAACCTCAGTCCCCACATCTGTAAAGAGAGGATAATATCTACCTCGTGTGGTTGGAGGGGTAAGTGAGTTACTATAGGGACAGCCCCTAGCACAGTGCCTGGCTCATCCAATTGTCTAATTACCAATGGTGATTCTTATTGTTAGTACTAGTAGCAGTGATAGTGGAGCCTTTCAAAAGCAACCTTGTTTGCAAGTCTTTAAGTTTGAGTGAAAGTTATAGATTATGTTGCTATATCAATCTTTTAATAGGAAGAGTGATTCATTTAGGACTTGGGAAAAGGAGTGAGTACAGGAGGGTAGGAGGGAGTTTAGTACTTCTATGCAATTTCTTTGGTTTTTAAGCACAAAGCTTGGTAGAAAGTATAATGAAAACATTAGTGAATTTGAAACAGGAGTGAAAAAATGGGATAAGTTTATTTCAGTTCAACAAATACTTATTGAGGATCTACCAATGTGCTAAGTGCTGGGGTACAAAGATAAAAGTCAAGGCTATAATGAGAAACCACAACACACCCAACAGAATGGCAAAAATGAAAAATGCTGGCAATGCCAAGTGCTAGGAAGGATGTGGAACAACTGAAAGTCTCATACATTGCCAGTAAGATATAGCAGCAGAACAGTATCACTTTAGGAGACCATTTGTTGGTTTCTCATAAAGCTGAATATACAGTTGCTGTAAAACCCATATGATCCCACTCCTGGGTATTTACCCTAGAGAAATGAAAACTCGTGTTCACAGAAAAACCTTTCACAAATGTTTATAGCAGCTGTATTTGAAATTGCCCCAAACTGGAAGCACCCCATATATCCTTCAGTGGATGAATGGATAAACAAACTGCCTTAAATCCTCACAATGAAATACTACTCAGCAATAAAAAGGAACAAACTATTGATATACGTAACAATTTGGATGAATGTCAGACACATTACGCTGAGTGAAAGAAGCCAGTTTCAAAAGGTTACATACTGTATGGTTCTATTTGTATGACAGTCTCAAAAAGACAAAAGTACAGTGACAGAGAACAGATCAGTGGGTTCCAGGGGTTAGAGGTGGAAGGAGTGTGTGATAGTGCCTTGTGTGACAGAACTATTCTGTATCTTAATTGTGGTCATGGTTGCAGGAATCTATACATGTGATAACATTTATAGAACTATATGTCCAAAAAAGGTCAATTTTAGTATGTGATAATTTAAAACATAAAAAATGAGAAAACAAAGTTCTTGCCCTTGAGGAGTTCACAGGTACAATGAGGGACAAACACAAACACAAATAATTATAGTACAGTGGGGTGAATGTAGTGACTGTAACATGCTGAGAGCAGTTACCAACAATCTCGACGTGCCGTACTGGGTCACAAGTGTACCTAGATGGCACTGCACAAGGACTGTGATGCCTGAGACCCAGGCCATGCGCAGCCTTATGCATTTACCCTCAGCCATTTTCTGTGTGTACCAAGATGTGAAAAAGTTTGGGAAGGCCTGGCTTAGGATATTACGAGGGCACAGGGGAAGAACACTTTGTCTGGTTGCTTGGGAGGAGATGGGTACCGGAGAGGCTTCATAGGGGAGATAATACCTGCAGTGGGAATTGAAGGATAAGAGGGAGATAGCTAGGCAAAAGAGAGCTTCTCCAGGGGAGTGGGAGGGCATTCCAAGCGAGCCATTCCTTGCGTGAAAAAGGCACAGAGGAGAGAAAGAGTGGGGTGTGAGTTGGGAACTCTAGGGTATTCAAAATTATAGGAATACAGAGTGAACAGATTTATAGATAGACTTGTATAATAAAGGAACATTTTGTTTTATGATAGTAGATTTTGAGCATATTTAGAGGCGGATGGGGATGAGGCAGCAGAGAGGGCGATTTGATAAAAGAGGAAAGAAGCTGGAGGGATGAGATAATGGGAAGAGGTATAGGGTTCCATCTTAACTGTCAAGTGTTGGAGAACCCTCTTGTAACATGTGGAGCATTACTGAAAGACTCTGCCTTCTGGGAGGATCTTTTCATTCATTCATTTTCATGCATTCATTCATCATCAGTTCATTCCACAAATCTTTACTGAGCATTCACCTGCATGCTAGGCACTATTTTAGGTCCTGGGATTCCAATAGTGAACAAAACAAAGTCCCAGCTTTTATGCAGTTGATATTTTAGAGGCTAAATGAGCTCAGCTTTGGACAATTTTGAGTGTAAAGGGCCTCTCAGGTAATAATACCTAGTAGGCAGGAGCTGTAAAGAGCAGTCTGGGCTGAAAATACAAATTGGGACTCACTGGCACAAAGATAGAAATTAGAGCCTGAGAAATTGATTAAATAATCAGTTTTTATACCTTAATAAAGCTGGAAAAAAATCTAATTTTTTCACCAAAATTCTCAATGATTTGCCATCAGGACCTGTCCTTATGTGAGAGAAAGGAGAGATGCATATAGCTGATGCTATAACCCAAGGGTACTCATCCATCCATATTCCTTTTTTATGACATCCTGGTAAAGGGTTCTCTAATCTTTCTAGAAGATAATTAAGTCTTAAAATTAACAAATATCTTGGATGTGCAGAGCATTATACTAAGATCTGGGCAGGGTAGAGAGGAGGTAAAAAAAGGAGTAGACCTAGTATCAGTTCGGAAAACACTTAGAGTCTACAAGGAGAGAGAGCCTCTGGACCCTTTGTAAATATTTGTGGTACTTGAAAACAGCCATAAGCAGACAAGTAGAAATTCTCGGTTGCTAAGGGGACTGAATCTTCCAGTATATATGCACAGGAAGAGTTGTAAAGTAATCGAGGATACTTCCAAACGCAGTATGTTCTGAACTCAATTATTGATGACCTGAATCCACAACAGCTTGGAATACCATAGCCAAGTTCTTGGGTTTGACTTTGGATAATGTAAATGGACACATGGTGTTTTGAAGAGGTTTTTTTTTTTGGCTGCGTTGGGTCTTCGGTGCTGCGCATGGGCTTTCGCTAGTTGTGGCGAGCGGGGGCTACTCTTAGTTGAGGAGCACGGGCTCTAGGTGCGCGGGCTTCAGTATTTGCGGTGCGCGGGCTCAGTAGTTGTGGCTCGCGGGCTTAGTTGCTCTGCGTCATGTGGGATCTTCCCGGACTAAGGATTGAACCCGTGTCTCCTGCATTGGCAGGTGGATTCTTAACCACTTGCGCCACCAGGGAAGTCCGAAGAGATTTTTTAATGAAACAGTTTTGACCCAGCTGTGTTGTTAGAGCTCTTGTGACTCAGGTAGTTATTGATGCCACTGCATTGACATGGCCCAAGACCAAATCATTAAAATTCCAGCTGCTCTGATAACCAGGAAATAAACCAATGGATGTCCTTTCTCCATCCTAGGGCCTCATCTCCCCTGTGGTGGACTTGGGAGAAGGTGGGGGTTAGAAGTGAGGAGGTAAAGAGTAGGTTCAGGCACCCTCTGGCAGGCAAACCACCCATAACGAGGAGTCACATGCTAACCATTGTCCTCAGCTCATAAAGACCATTCTCAACTGAGTGACCACTCATTCTTGGAGCTAACATAGACATCTTGAATGGTCTATACCTCGTGTTAATTAATTTCACCTATAAAATTACAATGACTCTACTTGTTTACATTCAACAGAGAATTATACTTAACTAAAAATTCAACTTATTTCCTTTTCCATTTGATAACTCAAGGATAGACACCCCTGATATTTGAAGGCTTCTTGAGCATACTCAGTTTTATTGGTCAGTGTTATGTTGGATACTAGGGGGAAAGAGGAGGAATTTGTGTTCCTATTCTCAGCTCCATACTGCACAGAAAGTCTTCAAATAAAGTTCGTTTCCCCAAACGAACTTTTTGGCCAACCCAATATATATTCTCTCTCTATAGAATCCATTTACCAATATTCATATTATAAATTTCCTTTGAATTGATGGTTTTAAGAGATAGTTGAGATACCCTTAGATACTTAGTTCTAACAGACTTTGAACTATCTTTATTGCCTTTTTATTATAAAGTTAATGGATACTTATAAAAATTCAAAAAAATAACTGAAATGAATAAAGTAGAAAGTGAAATTCTTAGAATTGAGGAGGGGTTAAGTATAGAATAAGGATCACAGAAGTCTGTCCTATGCATGACTTGGTAACGACATGCCAGTCTCACATTTTGGAGGGTCCCTTTTGGCAAGGGACCTGACTCAGAATTGCTGAGTCCTAGTGTTCCTTGCATCAAGAGGGCCCATAAAAATGGCTCCATCAGACTCATTGTGTCATTCCACTTCTGGGTGTGCATCCAAAAGGATTGAAAGCAGGTTCTCGAAGAGATATCTGTACACTCATGTTTATGGCAAAAGTTTTCACAGCAACCAAAAGGTAGAAGCAAACCAAGTGTCCATCACAGATGAATGAATAAGCAAAATGTGGTCTATACATGGAATGGAATGTTATTCAGCCTTTAAAATGAAGGAAATTCTGACACATGCTACAGCAAGGGTGAACCTTTAGGACATTACGCCAAGTGAAATGACAGACACAAAAAGACAAATACTCTTGTATGAGGTCCCTAGAGAAGTCAAATTCATAGAAACAGAAAGTAGAATGGTAGTTGCGGGGGGGAGGGAGGGGATGGCGAGTTGTTGGAGTTTCAGTTTCGCAAGATGAAAAACTTCTGGAGATCTGTTGTACAACAATGTGAATATACTTAACACTACTGAACTGTACACTAAAAAATGGTTACGATGGTAAATTTTATGTTATGTATATTTTACCACAATTAAACAAATTTTTTTTAATGTTAAAAAAAGCTGTGTGTCAACACGGCCTGCTTGAGTATACACATCACCTATAAAATGAAAACTCTTCTAGTGCCATGCAGCCATGAGGTGTTACTGGTGTCACGTTCTTTGTCTTCCAGTGTCTGCGAGGCAGGGGGCTTCGACAACAGACCCAGGGGGGTCCGTGAACTCCGCCATACTTAATGCAGGTTCTTATTTGTTTAAGCATTTTTTTCTGGGGAAAAGGGCCCATCACTTTCTTCAGTTTCTCAAAGAGGCGTATGGCTCCCTCCCTGCCAGTAAAGGCTTAGAAGTGCTGCCCAACAGATTGTCTTTATTCAATAGACTTTATTAAATTAACTGTGCACAAAAGCTATTATGTCAAAGCTTTGAGTTTAATATATACTCAAATAAAGCAAAATCTTATTAAGGCTCATTTGTGTGATTGATTATTCCATCTACGCTTTCAGTAGCTGGGATGAATTTATGGCTGAATACTTATGAAACCAAGGTGCCCCTGTGAGATGCCCAGCTTAGAGAGTGCTTTATTCTGCAAAGAGGTACCTGCCCTGAGGAATCATATTTGGTAGTTTCTCAGCTCTTTTGACACAAATCAAGAATGTGTATCCGATAGTAATCAATAATTCAAACCTCGCCAATGTGTACTCCCCGTTCATAATTTTCTCCAAAAAGCACTCGTATTTTCTGAAGATTTTTAAGATGACAATTAGGGAGTCTCCTACTGTCTCAATAAAGTGGATTTCTAGAAGGAAACAGCTAGGAAAGATGTTGGAATTACAGAGAGGAGATCGATTTAGACAAACCGTTTGTTGTTGTTGTTTTTTCCTGGTTACAAAGCACAGACAAACTCAGTGTTTTGAAAAGCAAACAGAGATGTCACAAGGTCCTTCCCCAGGCAATTCAGCATGCACTTGAAGGACCCTTCTGTGACAAGGACTATGCTTTGTCCTTTCAAAGCCCACTCTCAGGTAAAGATGGTTATCCTGTATTATAGATAATGGCTGACAGGATTGAACAGAATCCTCCCAGGGGACTGAAGCTAATGGGTTGGAAGTTCTGTGTCTTTCATCTATTTGCCCGAGGAATGCCATCTCTCCTCCCCAGTACAGATCTCAAAACCCCAAAGCAGAGAATATACACACTCACACACAAAGCCATCTTTGATTTTTTGTTATTTAATTTTTTTGGCTTATTCTGTTTCTCTGTTTTTTAGTATTAATTTTGTAACCTGTTAGTCATATCTTAATAGCAACTCTCCTTTCTGACTCAGGATTTTTGTGCTAATGGCTCCCTTTTTCTGGAATATTTTACCACTCACATCTCTGCTCAAATGTCTCCTTCTCAGACACAAAATTTTCCTGAACACCTTACCTAAAACTTGTTCATGCTCAGTGCTCTCCTCCTCTAGATGCAGCTTTAATTTTCTTCAGAGTACTTGCACTCATCTAGCATTCTATACATTTATCAGTTTGCTTATTGTCTGTTTTTCCCCACCCTGGATAAATATCCCTTTACTTAGGTGTTTTTTTGGCTGCACTGGGTCTTTGTTGCTGCACTCGGGCTTTTCTCTAGTTGAGGCCAGCGGGGGCTACCCTTTGCTGCGGTGCACTGGCTTCTCATTGTGGTGGCTTCTCTTGTTGCAGAGCACGGGCTCTAGGTGCATGGGCTCTAGAGCACAGGCTCAGTAGTTGCGGCTCACGGACTTAGTTGCTCCGCAGCATGTGGATCTTCCTGAACCAGGGCTCGAACCCGTGTCCCCTGCATTGGCAGGCAGATTCTTAACCACTGTGCCACCAGGGAAGCCCCTTTACTTAGGTTTTAAATTACTGTAGCTTTTTCAATATTGGCCTTTTAACTTCATTGTTAAATGGATAAGTGAAGGAATGTTCAAAGGATTTAACTATGAGACTGAAAAAAAAAAGAAGTCCTATATTTTCTTACTTCCTGTCTCCAAGGCTGTCCTTGAGAAAGCTTGCATGCATTGACGTGTGTTCAGGTAGTGACTGTCGATTGCTGACTGTGTACCTGGCACTGATCTATATGCTAGTGGGAAGGTAACATTATACTCTTACTAAGCTGGTCTTTGGTCTTTGTGAATACTTGAACACTCAACTATGATTTTGGGTTGGAACTTTCGTCTAAAACAAGTACTATTCTGAGGTCTCACATTACCAGTATGTCAGGATTGTGTTCTTTCCCCTTGGGTTTTCATGGGGAAAGAGGTAGCAAAATGATAACGTAGATAAATGGAGTTTTGAGAGGGTGCCTACAAGATTAACTTCTTGTTCTAAAAAAATGTATTGGTTGATTTATTATCCAGTACGGTTAAAACATGATGTGTAAATGCATAATCTTCTTATAGAAAATGCTTTAAAAGAGTATTATAAAAATAGGCATAATTTTATTTTTCTTACATCTTATTCTTAAACATTGAACTCATTTTATTGGAATATTATTGGAAATTTTTAATTCTGAGGTTTCACATTGCCAATAGCAACCACCTAAAAGAAAATACTTTCCAAAATGAAGTACATTATAACCAGGATGTGGATGAAAGGGCTAAAGATGATCACTACATACATTGAATCCTTTATATTTATTTCCCAATTCTATTTTGTATACACTTTTCACTTTCAAAGTTCTATGTCATCATCTTTTGGCTTTCACGCTATTCCTTCACAATTTTTACCTGTGTTAAATCTCTGAAATTCTACTATTTGTATTTCTATCACATATATTCTATAATATTCTTAAATCTCCACAATTTACTAATTTAGTGAAATTACGTGTGCCATGTGTCATAGCAAATAGTGATTTCAAAGGTCTGTTTAAAATTGTCATTCTCTGTATAAAGGACTCTGAGAACTTTCTAGAATGTATTTGTCAATAGGGCTGAGTTTTTCCTTTTTATACAGCAAATTTGAACACCATTACTCAATCTTTACATACTTCTTTTTATTCCTTCATTTATCCAGGTCTAAGTTGTACTTCCTCTGGTGAATTGTTCTCTAATAACTCCAGAATACACTGACTGAACTCCTTTTAGGTGTCCATAGAATTTTATTGTTGATATTAAAATATTTTGATTCTCAAATACAGGCTTAGTGCACTATTATTAATTGATGCATGTTTTCTTTGTAACATACTACCATTCCCAAATATATTGCAAGTTTCTTGGAATTATGTCTCCAAATTTTCTCACAGTAGCCCTGAATAAGTACTTATTAAATTGAACTGAATACAGAAGAGAGATCCGTAAATGTAAAAGTCAGCTCTTGGCATATATTCTGCCCTCCAGTTGGTAAGCATGTTTCTTTGTAGTTCTTCCAACAGTTCTGGCTTCTGAAGTTTGTACTATCTCCTATGTGAGTAAAACATGTATATCAGCTATCAATTGCTATGTAACAGACCACCCCCAAAACATAATGGCTTTAAAAATAGATTTGTTATTTCTCATAATTCTGTGGATTGGGCTCAGCAGGGTGGTTCATCTGCTGCATGAGATCTCAGCTGGAGTCACCTGTATAGCTGCATAAGGTTAGGTGGAACTGGGACTGGAATGTTCAAGACAGCTATGCTCACATGTTTGGCCCCTCAGCTACAGTGCTTAGAGCTGGGGCAGGTGGCCCTCTCCCTCTTCTCATTCAGCAGTCTAGCCTGAGCTTCTTTACGTGGCAGCTGGGTCCTAAGAAGGCAAAAAGGAAAGCTGCTAAGCTTCCTCAGGCCAGAACCTGGAAGTCACACAGCTTTATTTCTGCCACATTCTCCCGGTCCAGACAAGTCCCAGGACCAGCCAGATTCAAGGGGAGGGGCTCCACCTCTCAATTAGGGGGAGCAGCAAAGTCACACTGCAGAAGAGAAGGTAGTGTGGGAGGAACTGTAGGCAGCCGTTTTTCAGATAATCTATCACAGCATGATAGCATGAAAGGAATGTGAAATCATCTAGGTAAACTTCAAAAATTTTACATCTGAGAAAGCTGAAGCCTAGAGAAGTGAGATGGCTTACCCAGGGTACCACAGCTGGTTTCCTAGACCCTTGCTACATAAAGTGTGGTCCCTGGACCAGTAGCATCAATATCACTGGGAGCTCATCAGAAATGCAGACTCTCAGGCTCCGCCAGACCTACTGAACCAGCATCTGTCTTTTCCCACGATCCCCAGGGGCTCTGAATGCACATTAAAGTTTACTGAGAAGCGCCATTGCTCTTTTTACTTCCAAAAACTGAGACAGAAGACCTACCACCTACGAAAGAAGAATATTTTACAGCCAGAGACTTGACTCAGCATGGAAAAAGCTTTGTTTACTTAGTACCTATTATGTTTTTTTTTAAAAGCACTGCCCTTAGATCTTTACAATTACTCTTGAATTTAATCTTCACAACAACCTTGAGGGGTAATATAATTTCCATTTTACAAAAGAGGAAACTGATGCTCAAAGATCTGTACCTGTACCTAGTGGAGCAGAATTCAAACCTAGGGTTTTCTGACTCCAAACTCCATGCTCTTAATTATGGGACCATATACACTGGCAGCTGCCATATGGCAGCAGTGAAGGAGTCTAAATGTTTAGAGGAAGAGCCTGTTAGAGGGGAGCCATGGCGTGTGGCTGGCTTGGTGAGCTGTTGCTTTTCTCCTGACGCCTCCCACTCCCACCTTGCCTAAAGCTAAGAGGCTGGCACGGGTGTGTGACAGATGGCACGGCCCCACTCTGCCTTATGTGTGCTGCTCCCCATTCCTGGGCACACAGCTGCCTGACACAGGCCTTGCCAGTTGGGCAGCTGCCTCTAGAGGTGTCTCCAAGGGCTGTTGCTCAGAGGGTGCAGTCCAGCATTTTCTCCCCTTTCCCTTTTAGACACGCTTTCCTTCCGCTACTCGGGTCTCCACCTGGAGCAGAGAGCCCTGTTTGGGCTCTGACAAGGAGCCAGTACCAGACCTTGAGCTGCACAAAACAGGTGGCATGTGGATGAAGCTCATCCAAAAGTGGGCGAGCCAAGGCGAGGAGCAGGGAACGGCTCCTCCTGGAATCCCGCTTCTGGGAGAGCTCGGTGCCCGCCAGAGCTTCCTTCCAACAGCTGCGCGTGGGCTGGAAAGGCAATTTCCTCCCTGCTGTTCCCTTTCCAGGAACGAGAGAGGAAGGAATGAAGAATGAGAACCAAGGGCAAGCAAGGGCACTCCTCTTCCTAGACCCAGAAGCTGTGGGAAGAGAGAGCCAAGAAAGAAAGCTCCAGAATCCTTCCACATTGGAGTAAAGAGAGCAAGATTCATGTTTGCTTTGGTCCTGTCAGCACGTTATGCCACCACTGGATAGGTTATCAGTTGACATCTAACACTGGTTGTGCAGTATTAGCCCCAGTGCTATGATTACCCTCTCTGGATTCAAATTTATATGCTATCACTTTCTTTGGGTAATTTACTAGATCTTCATAAGCGTCAGGGTTCTCATCTGGAAACTAGGAGTAATAATTTTATCTCTTCATATGGTTGCTGTGAGGAATAAATGGGAAAATGCGTGTAAAGGGATTACATGGGCCAATAACTGGCATTTACTATGTTTTTGATAAATGTTATTTAGTAATGCTAAAGTTTTTGTGAGGGTAGAAACTTTGACTCTTCCGCTGTCGTATCCCCGGCTCCCAGAACAGTTCCTGGCACATAGTAGGCACTCATTATTTGATGAATGAATTAATGACCAAATCCTATAATACTGTAAGAGTTATTTTTGTGCTTGATCAGAGGACTCAATGGCTTACGTAGAGGGTTGAGCACTTACATGTGTGTGTATGTATGTGTGATTGTGTGTGTATGTGTGTGTGTGTGTGTGTGTGTGTGTGTATATATATATATATATATATATATATATAAAAGAATAGACCAAGATTTTTCAGATGGTGCTAAGTTGGTCAGAAGTGACGTTGACTTTCTTTGCAGCTGACACTTTGTGTTGTCAACCTTCACCTTTATTCCTTTGTTTTTGCTTTTTATTGTCACCCCGTTGACATCTTTCTCTTTCTCATGAGAGCTATGGTTTAAGGCTTAAATGATAGATAATACGTTAATGATTATTTTGCTGTAGTCCCTGAGTTACCCAATAATACTTTCGTTTTCGGAGGAATTTTGAACATGAGTACACATGCACTTAAATGGACTATTACGTGAAAGAATTTTTATGAGTCATTTTGCACAAACAATAGAGAACACAATTCCAAATGGACAGTATTCCTTCCTTTCCATTAATTTGTTATTTGCTCTCAGTATAGCATCATCCTTCCCTGAATCATTTTCTGCTGTTACAACTTCACAATAGTACAAAAGTATTGGATATTAAAGAATTATCCAAATGCCTGGTCTTTGGAAAAATACTCTGTTAGTGACTCAGGGGTCTAAGCCTCTGAACAATATTCTTTAGGTCATTATTCTTTAGTTTCTTTCAGGTCTGGCAAGAGCTGAGTTCCTGTTTCTCTTTTGTTTTTTTATCCAATCGTAAGCAATCCGATATGAAAGATATAATAATTTGACAGGTCATTAAATTACCTTTCAGTGAGATTTGTTATTTAACTCGCACTCCAGAAAAATAGAATTAGTAGGAATCTACTTTGTGGCCACTCATACTTGGCATGGGAGATCATCTCTTTAAATGGAATTGAAATAGAAATGGCGATGGCCTCTCACCTCTCTCTCACACCCACTACGAGGCAGAATTCCCTGAAGGAAAATGAGTACCTGAGAAAAGAGCAAAGGTAAGGGTCAGGAGACTGGATGGAGGTTATTGCAGGAATCCAGGGGAGTGAATAGGGAGGCTGGAACCACTGGCCTGGCTGTGGAGCTTGTAGAAGATGGGTAGATTCTGGATATGATTTAAATACAGGGCTAACAGGATTTGCTGATGGGATAAATATATATGTGTGGGTCAAGGATAACTCTGAGGTTTTTGGCCTGAATAACTGGAAGAATGTAGTTGATAGGCAGGGCATTCTTGGAGGCCTATGGAAAGGAAACTGAGGAAGGCAGGATTTGGAAGAATGAGGCGTTGTGCAGGAGACAGCTGCCATTTTTCATTTTGTTTATAGTCTTTGAGTGTGATTACTAGTCTAATGTACCACTGGACATCTTCCAAATCTTTCTAGTAAATGAAAAAGGCTGTCACAGGTAAGTGGTATGTGTTTGTATGTCAGCACTGAGCATAGACATCAGCCCCAAAATGGAATATATTGCCCTAGTTTTCTAAACTGTAATATTTTCAGTTTTAATATTTATGCTAGTATAACAGTTTTATTGGAGAAAAATTGAATCAAACTTCGGTTGAAGAGCAAATTAAAACCACATTTATATATGGCCTAAATTCCTTGACCCAGAACATCCATCAAGTGAACATTAGGCTACTGAAGAAGCATTGTCAATTTATTTTGAAATGGTCACACTTATCCCCTCTGTCTTTCTCTTTCAAATGGGTAGGTATAAATAGTTATCATCTGGTTTAAAACATTGTCATTTTTACTTTCTACAGTATCTATTTCAGTGAAAACCAGACAGAGCTCTCCATCATGAAAGGTAGACTTCATGAAGTGTTGCCTTACTCACTAAACTCACATCATTACGGAGAGACTTTGCCACTAAGCTCGAGGCTAAGGAGGGTGTTTGTCTCTTTCATCAAATCCTGTTGATCCTTGACCTTTTCAGTTGAAGGGCAAGAGACACTCTTAAAATGTTGGCTTCAAGGAAGGCAAGAGCTTAATTTGGGTTTTAAATTTAGCATTCAATTTTGCCCTACCAACATGAAATCAAGTGGTTTTACACAATTAGCTGAAACCAATATCGAGTTTCCTGTCTTGGTCCTTACTTTCACCCTTCTCGGGAAGCAAGTTGGAATCGACTCTGCATCAGCCTTGACCTCCAGCATTCATGGGAGGTCAATACTCATCAGCACCTTTTAGGAATATCAACAGTGACCATACTAGGACAGAGTTGTTATTGATCCTTTGATGTTCTCACTTTAATGTTAGGACTCTGAAGTCTTGACCTTGTCAAGACCCTGACCTTGTCCACAGCTTCTGAAGTTTTATATTATCATTATGTTTAAAGATACAACAGTATTATTGACATGTAGAGAGTAAATCTCTTTTTGGTGATAATGGAAGTAGCTCCTCAAGTAGCAAGACTGTGTTTTTTTTCTTCCTTTCTGTGGCACAAGTTAGTTGTATCCATAATAGTATTCCCCCTTTTTCCTTGCCACCAAGAACTCAGTTTACTTAGGTGGCAGTGTGTACTGCACCAGGAGATGAGTCTCAACAAGTCATCTAAACTGGTGGTCTAAATAAGTGCATGGTAATTCTGTTTCCTTTGGACAAATACTCCCTTTCTAAGCCCCTCTTGCAAACTAGGTGGCCATGTGACTTTTGACCAATGAGACGTAAGGGTAAGACTACTGAGGGATATCCAGGAGAGATTTTTACTGCCTGAGAAAAGAGGGAGCTTGGAAAGACACCTCCTCTACACTGCACTTTCCCCCTTCTTCCTGCTTTGAATGTGGTTATAAGATGTAATGCCTGGATTTGTAGCATCCATCTTGTAATCATGAGGTTACAAACTAAGGCAAAATGCTGAGGGTGGCACAGTGGAAAGATAAAAATGATCCTGGGGGACCTTGGTGATTTTGTTGATCTAAGGCAACGAGCTAGGAATGCCCTACCTTCTTTTATTGAGATAATAAAATACATTTATTTTCACATGGTTAATAATTCTATTCCTCAGCAAGAAACATTCCTTATTGATTCAGCTTCTGTCATATTCTTCAGGCAAATCATCCATATACTCCACTTTGAGCTGGTTTTGAACTCCCTACAGTGAAAGCAATATAAAGGCCAAGGTTAACAGGATCATTCAAGCACTCTAGGAGCCCCTGACCACAATTACAGAAGCTTTGTGGTGCTGACTGCCAAACTGTGACACCATTTTGGGGCAAAGGGCCTCTCCGTCCTTCTGAATGGACCCCAACTCCATGCTGGCACTTTAGAGAGCAGCCACAGAGAGACTGTTTGGCACAATTTTGGTGGGGCCTGATAGGTACTGGCGGCAGGGAGGCTTCTCCCGGAGACTCAGTGGGCAAGGGGACAGAGACCAGGTTAGCAAGAGCGAGGAGGACAGGGTCGACATCCAGCATGGACTGTAGCTCACAGCCACTTCTGTGATGATAACGGCAGGAGGGAGACTTGGGGGCTTCACTGCAGTTGCTTCACAAATGAGTGCTGTTGAGCATGAAGAAGATGAGCAGTGCACAGAGAGGGGGAAGCTTTCCCGGGCTACGTCAGCTGCAGAGGCTGGCTCCTTCTCAGAAGCCACTAAAGAAAAGGAAAACTGTGCTCCTTGGTCTTCTCAGTAGAAGCTGGCAGTTGGGGGAAAGTGAGTTTCTCTAAACTACTCCCAGCCTCTTTTCTAATTTTTTGCCTCTTAGTCTGAAAGTTTTAGTGTAACCAGAGTGGCCTCACATGTTTATATGTAGCTCAGCCTTAGAATGTTACCCTTGGAAATGGAAACTCATGGTTAACACAGGAGAAATTGTATTCTCTTCCCGAGATCAAAAAGGAGATCATTTACCAGAAAGCTGTTTTCCTCCTGTCTTACGTTTAAATGATTGACACAATGAACAGACAGTTTTAGTTTACTGCTGCTCTGGTAGGTTAGATAGCAAATGACTTGCTGGGATAATAACACATAAAAGAAATACAAAGGCTCAGATTCCTCCAAGGACAAAAACCCCACCTGACAGTTGAGTCCACTGGCCTGACAAGCTAGTGAACTTATTTTGACCTATGGAGAAAAAAAAATCCTATGTATACATGATGACAAAACAAGATTTGGGACTCTGCCTGCAGATTTCCTTCTGGTCAAACAGACAATTTAAAAATACTCTGTCAATTCTTGCAATATTTTTATATGTGGAAGCACTTTGTTGCTCAGTCGCAATTGTAGGACATGACTACAAATTGCTTGTTTTCTGATATTTATAGCAGAATAAATGAGATTAGAAAAAAAGAGCCTTCTTCTAGACAATGGCAAAATGGGGAAGGGAATTTATGGCTCACCAACTCTGCAATGCTGTGGTTTTATTACTTCGTATTATTTTATTTAATTCTGAGGTCATTACCGTTACCCCATTTTAGAGATAAAGAAACTAATGCTAAAGGAGGTTAAGAAACTCACCCTTAAAGGGGGTCCGTAGCTTTTAGATGGCCAAGTTGAGATTAATACCCATATCTGCCTCTAATACCAGTGGTCCTTGTAGTTCTCTACTTTTGTCTAGCCTATGCTTCACAGTCTTTACTGGGCCTACGTATTTAAGAGAGAGCTAGGAATATGCAGATTCCTGAACCCTGGCCCCAGTGATCCCAATTCTTTTGCTTTTTTGGGAGTGTAGGCAGAAGTTCCCATCTTCCCAGGCATCCCCTATGATTGTGATGCTGACTGTCTGAAGACAGTACTAGGAGGAGTGCTGGTCTGGACCTGAGGTTCTCCGTGCTGGCTGCACATTGAATCACCTAGCGTCACAAAGTTCCAATGCCTGGTGCCTCACCTCAGATTCTCTGGAGTGGAGCCCAGGCATCAGCATGTAAAAGTAAAGTCCTTCCCCCTCTGGGTCATGATCATTCTGATGGACGGTGAGGGTTGTGAATCTCTGGTCTAGCTGTTTCTGGTCTCGGTTTCATCAGGGAGTACCTGCGTGATCACTAACAGTCCTTGCTCCTTCATAAGGCATTGGACTGTGTTGGTGAATTTTGTGTGGCAACTTGCCTGGGCTAAGGGATGCCCATATAGCTGATGGAACATTATTTCAGATTGTGTTTGAGGGGGTGTTTCTGGAAGAGGTTAGCATTTGAGTCAGTAGAGCGAGTAAAGAAGGCGTGCCCTCGTCAGTGTGGGTGGGCACCACCCAATCCATCGAGCGCCCGGATAGAACAAAAAGGCAGAAGAAGGGTGAACTCTTGGCCTCCATAACCACATGAGCCTATTCCTATAATAAATATTATATTATCTCTGTATATTGGTTCTGTTTCTCTGGAGAACCGTGACCAACACTGGACTTTACCTTCAAGATCTCTTCAGGATACCTGGGTCTTAGAGGAAAGCTACATAGCTGATATTGGATGCATTATTCATGGTTCAATAAAAATTCTAGATATATGGTTGCTGTCTGGAATTAAAAATTTTAATGTCATTTTCCCTTGGGCAAATAAGGAAAAATGTAATATTTGCAGGTTTCAAAACTGATTTTGTTTCAGCACCTCCTATAGAATAAAGATGAAGAATTTCCCCAAAGTTATGAAATAGAATAGGAGAAGAAGGACAGCGGCTGAAGATGGTAGATAGTGAGTGAGCAAAGGGGTGGTGAGACCTCAGGTCAAGTTTCCTATTTCAGTGGGACTCCCAGCAAACACTGGAGAAAACAGGTATGGAGGAAAGAGAATGGGGGTATTTGTAGATTTGGTAATTATAGTCATTTTAACTATGATAGACAGTAAAACCTGCCAATACATCCCAGAATTCTAGTTCTGCTAGGATTCTGTGACTTGAAGAACACTGTGACTTAAAGAACATGGGTCGAGAGGAGCTCGGGAAGATGGCGGAAGAGTAAGACGCGGAGATCACCTTCCTTCCCACAGATACAGTAGAAATACATCTACACGTGGAACTGCTCCTACAGAACACCCACTGAACGCTGGCAGAAAACGTCCGACCTCCAAAAAGGCAAGAAACTCCCCCCGTACTTGGGTAGGGCAAAAGAAAAAAGAAATAACAGAGACAAAAGAATAGGGACGGCACCTGCACTAGTGGGAGGGAGCCGTGAAGGAGGAAAGATTTCCACGCACTAGGAAGCCCCTTCGCGGGCGGAGACTGCGGGTGGCAGAGGGGGGAAGCTTCGGAGCCACGGAGGAGAGCACAGCCACAGGGGTGCGGAGGGCAAAGCGGAGAGGTTCCCGCACGGAGGCTCGGCGCCGAGCAGCACTCTCCAGCCCGAGAGGCTTGTCTGCTCCCCCGCCGGGGCGGGCGGGGCTGGGAGCTGAGGCTCGGGCTTCGGTCGGATCGCAGGGAGAGGACTGGGGTTGGCGGCGTGAACACAGCCTGAAGGGGTTAGTGCGCCACAGCTAGCCGGGAGGGAGTCCGGGAAAGGCTGCAGCTGCCGAAGAGGCAAGAGACTTTTTCTTCCCTCTTTGTTTCCTGGTGCGCGAGGAGAGGGGATTCAGAGCGCCGCCTAAACGAGCTCCAGAGACGGGCGCGAGCCGCAGCTACCAGCGCGGATCCCACAGCAACAGGGGCACAGAGGAAAAAAACGGAGAGACTCCCGCACAGAGGCTCGGCGCCGAGCAGCACTCACCAGCCCGAGAGGCTTGGCTGCTCGGCGGGCGGGGCTGGGAGCTGAGGCTCGGGTTTCGGTTTCGGTTGGATCGCAGGGAGAGGACTGGGGCTGGCGGCGTGAACACAGCCTGAAGGGGTTAGCGCACCACAGCTGGCTGGTAGGGAGTCCGGGAAAAAGTCTGCAGCTGCCGAAGAGGCAAGAGACTTTTTCTTGCCTCTTTGTTTCGCGGCGCGCAAGGAGAGGGGATTCAGAGTGCCGCCTAAACGAACTCCAGAGAAAGGCGCGAGCCGCGGCGATCAGCACGGACCCCAGAGACGGGCGTGAGACGCTGGGGCTGCTGCTGCCGCCTCCAAAAAGCCTGTGTGTGAGCACAGGTCACTCCCCACATCGCCCCTCCCGGGAGCCTGTGCAGCCCGCCAATGCCAGGGTCCCGTGATCCGGGGACAAGTTCCCCGGGAGAACGCACTGCCCACCTCAGGCTGGTGCAACGTCACGCCGGCCTCGGCCGCCGCAGGCTCACCCCGCCTCCTCTGTACACCTCCCTCCCCGCGGCCTGAGTGAGCCAGAGCCCCCGAAGCAGCTGCTCCTTTAACCCCGTCCTGTCTGTGCGGGGAATAGACGCCCTCAGGCGACCTACACGCAGAGGCGGGTCCAAATCCAAAGCTGAACCCCAGGAACTGTGCGAACAGGGAAGATAAGGGGAAATCTCTCCCAGCAGCCTTAGAAGCAGCGGATTAAAACTCCACAAACAACTTGATGTGCCTGCATCTGGTGAATACCTGAATAGACAACGAATCATCCCAAATTCAGGAGGTGGACTTTGGGAGCAGGATATATTAATTTTTCCCCTTTTCCTTTATTTGTGAGTGTATATGTATATGCTTCTGGGTGCGATTTTGTCTGTATAGCTTTGCTTTACAATAGTTTTATTTTACTTCACTATATTATAGCCTCTTTCTTTCTTTCTTTCTTTCTTTCTATTTTTTCTCCCTTTTACTCTGAGCCGTGTGGACGAAAGGCTCTTGGTGCTCCAGCCAGGCATCAGGGCCGTGCCTCTGAGGTGGGAGAGCTAACTTCAGGACACTGGTCCACAAGAGACCTCCCAGCTTCACGTAATACCAAACGGCAAAAATCTCTCAGAGATCTCCATCTCAACATCAAGACCCAGCTTCACTCAACGACCAGCAAGCTACAGTGCTGGACACCCTATGCCAAACAACTAGCAAAACAGGAACACAGCCCCATCCATTAGCAGAGAGGCTGCCTAAAATCATAATAAGGCCACAGACACCCCAAAATACACCACCAGACGTGGATGTGCCCACCAGAAAGACAAGATCCAACCTCATCCACCAGAGCTCAGGCACTAGTTCCCTCCACCAGGAAGCCTACACAACCCACTGAACCAACCTTAGCCACTGGGGACAGATACCAAAAACAACAGGAACTACGAACCTGCAGCCTGTGAAAAGGAGACCCCAAACACAGTAAGATAAGCAAAATGAGACGACAGAAAAACACACAGCAGATGAAGGAGCAGGGTCAGAACATACCAGACTTAACAAATGAAGAGGAAATAGGTAGTCTACCTGAAAAAGAATTCAGAATAATGATAGTAAGGATGATCCAAAATCTTGGAAATAGAATAGACAAAATGCAAGAAACATTTAACAAGGACGTAGAAGAACTAAAGAGGAACCAAGCAATGATGAAAACCACAATAAATGAAATTAAAAATACTCTAGATGGGATCAATAGCAGAATAACTGAGGCAGAAGAAAGGATAAGTGACCTGGAAGATAAAATGGTGGAAATAACTACTGCAGAGCAGGATAAAGAAAAAAGAATGAAAAGAACTGAGGACAGTCTCAGAGACCTCTGGGACAACATTAAACGCGCCAACATTCGAATTATAGGGGTCCCAGAAGAAGAAGAGAAAAAGAAAGGGACTGAGAAGATATTTGAAGAGATTATAGTTGAAAACTTCCCTAATATGGGAAAGGAAATAGTTAATCAAGTCCTGGAAGCACAGAGAGTCCCATACAGGATAAACCCAAGGAGAAACACACCAAGACACATATTAATCAAACTGTCAAAAATTAAATATAAGGAAAACATATTAAAGGCAGCAAGGGAAAAAAAACAAATAACACACAAGGGAATCCCCATAAGGTTAACATCTGATCTTTCAGCAGAAACTCTGCAAGCCAGAAGGGAGTGGCAGGATATACTTAAAGTGATGAAGGAGAAAAACCTGCAACCAAGATTACACTACCCAGCAAGGATCTCATTCAGATTCGATGGAGAAATTAAAACCTTTACAGACAAGCAAAACCTGAGAGAGTTCAGCACCACCAAACCAGCTTTACAACAAATGCTAAAGGAACTTCTCTAGGCAAGAAACACAAGAGAAGGAAAACACCTACAATAACAAACCCAAAACATTTAAGAAAATGGGAATAGGAACATACATATCGATAATTACCTTGAATGTAAATGGATTAAATGCTCCCACCAAAAGACACAGGCTGGCTGAATGGATACAAAAACAAGACCCATATATATGCTGTCTACAAGAGACCCACTTCAGACCTAGAGACACATATAGACTGAAAGTGAGGGGATGGAAAAAGATATTCCATGCAAATGGAAATCAAAAGAAAGCTGGAGTAGCAATTCTCATATCAGACAAAATAGACTTTAAAATAAAGACTATTACAAGAGACAAAGAAGGACACTATATAATGATCAAGGGATCGATACAAGAGGAGGGTATAACAATTGTAAATATTTATGCACCCAACATAGGAGCACCTCAATATATAAGGCAAATACTAACAGCCATAAAAGGGGAAATCGACAGCAACACAATCATAGTAGGGGACTTTAACATCCCACTCTCACCAATGGACAGATCATCCAAAATGAAAATAAATAAGGAAACACAAGCTTTAAATGATACATTAAACAAGATGGACTTAATTGATATTTATAGGACATTCCATCCAAAAACAACAGAATACACATTTTTCTCAAGTGCTCATGGAACATTCTCCAGGATAGATCATATCTTGGGTCACAAATCAAGCCTTGGTAAATTTAAGAAAATTGAAATCGTATCAAGTACCTTTTCCGACCACAACGCTATGAGACTAGATATCAATTACAGGAAAAGATCTGTAAAAAATACAAACACATGGAGGCTACACAATACATTACTTAATAACGAAGTGATCACTGAAGAAATCAAAGGGGAAATCAAAAAATACCTAGAAACAAATGACAATGGAGATACGACGACCCAAAACCTATGGGACGCAGCAAAAGCAGTGCTAAGAGGGAAGTTTATAGCAATACAAGCCTACCTCAAGAAACAGGAAACATCTCGAATAAACAACCTAACCTTGCACCTAAAGCAATTAGAGAAAGAAGAACAAAAAAACCCCAAAGCCAGCAGAAGGAAAGAAATTATAAAGATCAGGTCAGAAATAAATGAAAAAGAAATGAAGGAAACAATAGCAAAAATCAATGAAACTAAAAGCTGGTTCTTTGAGAAGATAAACAAAATTGATAAACCATTAGCCAGACTCATCAAGAGAAAAAGGGAGAAGACTCAGATCAATAGAATTAGAAATGAAAAAGGAGAAGTAACCACTGACACTGCAGAAATACAAAAGATCATGAGAGATTACTACAAGCAACTCTATGCCAATAAAATGGACAACCTGGAAGAAATGGACAGATTCTTAGAAATGCACAAACTGCCGAGAATGAACCAGGAAGAAATAGAAAATATGAACAGACCAATCACAAGCACTGAAATTGAAACTGTGATTAAAAACCTTCCAACAAACAAAAGCCCAGGACCAGATGGCTTCACAGGTGAATTCTATCAAACATTTAGAGAAGAGCTAACACCTATCCTTCTCAAACTCTTCCAAAATATTGCAGAGGGAGGAACACTCCCAAACTCATTCTACGAGGCCACCATCACCCTGATACCAAAACCAGACAAAGATGTCACAAAGAAAGAAAACTACAGGCCAATATCACTGATGAACATAGATGCAAAAATCCTCAACAAAATACTAGCAAACAGAATCCAACAGCACATTAAAAGGATCATACACCATGATCAAGTGGGGTTTATCCCAGGAATGCAAGGATTCTTCAATATACGCAAATCAATCAATGTGATACATCATATTAACAAACTGAAGGAGAAAAACCATATGATCATCTCAATAGATGCAGAGAAAGCTTTCGACAAAATTCAACACCCATTTATGATAAAAGCCCTGCAGAAAGTAGGCATAGAGGGAACTTTCCTCAACATAATAAAGGCCATATATGACAAACCCACAGCCAACATTGTCCTCAATGGTGAAAAACTGAAACCATTTCCACTAAGATCAGGAACAAGACAAGGTTGCCCACTCTCACCACTATTATTCAACATAGTTTTGGAAGTGTTAGCCACAGCAATCAGAGAAGACAAAGAAATAAAAGGAATCCAAATCGGAAAAGAAGAAGTAAAGCTGTCACTATTTGCAGATGACATGATACTATACATAGAGAATCCTAAAGATGCTACCAGAAAACTCCTAGAGCTAATCAATGAATTTGGTAAAGTAGCAGGATACAAAATTAATGCACAGAAATCTCTTGCATTTCTATACACTAATGACGAAAAATCTGAAAGTGAAATTAAGAAAACACTCCCATTTACCATTGCAACAAAAAGAATAAAATATCTAGGAATAAACCTACCTAAGGAGACAAAAGACCTGTATGCAGAAAATTATAAGACACTGATGAAAGAAATTAAAGATGATACAAATAGATGGAGAGATATACCATGTTCCTGGATTGGAAGAATCAACATTGTGAAAATGACTCTACTACCCAAAGCAATCTACAGATTCAATGCAATCCCTATCAAACTACCACTGGCATTTTTCACAGAACTAGAACAAAAAATTTCACAATTTGTATGGAAACACAAAAGACCCCGAATAGCCAAAGCAATCTTGAGAACGAAAAATGGAGCTGGGGGAATCAGGCTCCCTGACTTCAGACTATATTACAAAGCTTCAGTAATCAAGACAGTTTGGTACTGGCACAAAAACAGAAATATAGATCAATGGAACAGGATAGAAAGCCCAGAGATAAACCCACACACATATGGGCACCTTATTTTTGATAAAGGAGGCAAGCATATACAGTGGAGAAAAGACAGCCTCTTCAATAAGTGGTGCTGGGAAAATTGGACAGGTACATGTAAAAGTATGAAAATAGAACACTCCCTGACACCATGCACAAAAATAAACTCAAAATGGATTAAAGACCTAAGTGTAAGGGCAGACACTATCAAACTCTTAGAGGAAAACATAGGCAGAACACTCTATGACATACATCACAGCAAGATTCTTTTTGACCCAGCTCCCAGAGAAATGGAAATAAGAACACAAATAAACAAATGGGACCTAATGAAACTTAAAAGCTTTTGCACAGCAAAGGAAACCATAAACAAGACCAAAAGACAACCATCAGAATGGGAGAAAATATTTGCAAATGAAGCAACTGACAAAGGATTAATCTCCAAGATTTACAAGCAGCTCATGCAGCTCAATAACAAAAAAACGAACAACCCAATCCAAAAATGGGCCGAAGACCTAAATAGACATTTCTCCAAAGAAGATATACAGATGGCCTACAGACACATGAAAGAATGCTCAACATCATTAATCATTAGAGAAATGCAAATCAAAACTACAATGAGATATCATCTCACACCGGTCAGAATGGCCATCATCAAAAAATCTAGAAACAATAAATGCTGGAGAGGGTGTGGAGGAAAGGGAACACTCTTGCACTGTTGGTGGGAATGTAAATTGATACAGCCACTATGGAGAACAGTATGGAGGTTCCTTAAAAAACTACAAATAGAACTACCATACGACCCAGCAATCGCACTACTGGGCATATACCCTGAGAAAACCATAGGTCAAAAAGAGTCATGTACCAAAATGTTCATTGCAGCTCTATTTACAATAGCCAGGACATGGAAGCAATCTAAATGTCCATCGACAGATGAATGGATAAAGAAGATGTGGCACATATATACAATGGAATATTACTCAGCCATAAAAAGAAATGAAATGGAGGTATTTGTAATGAGGTGGATGGAGTTAGAGTCTGTCATACAGAGTGAAGTAAGTCAGAAAGAGAAAAACAAATACAGTATGCTAACACATATATACGGAATCTAAGGGGGAAAAAAAAAAAAAAAAAAAAAAAGGCCATGAAGAACCTAGTGGCAAGACGGGAATAAAGACACAGACCTACTAGAGAATGGACTTGAGGATATGGGGAGGGGGTGGGGTGAGATGTGACAGGGTAAGAGAGTGTCATGGACATATATACACTACCAAATGTAAAATAGATAACTAGTGGGAAGCAGCCGCATAGCACAGGGAGATCAGCTCGGTGCTTTGTGACCACCTAGAGGGATGGGATGGGGAGGGTGGGAGGGAGGGAGATGCAAGAGGGAAGAGAAATGGGAACATATTGTATATGTATAACTGATTCACTTTGTTATAAAGCAGAAGCTAACACACCATTGTAAGGCAATTATACTTCAATAAAGATGTTAAAAAAAAAAAAAAAAAAAAAAAGAACATGGGTCTACAAATCTGTATTCCGTAAATATTTCCTGGATGAATTAATTCCTCCAGAATTAGAGAAGATTCATAAATGCAGGAAGTGAATTTGCCCTTTTTGTTTAAAGGATCAGTAAATCTAACTTGGTGAACTGATGCTGTATTGCATCTGAACAGCGCATTGCACAGTGTCCTTCAATTATGATGTCATTTGAATAATAACTAGGTAAGAATAGGACTTTGGGGGAAAGCGTCTAAGTGCTCTGAATTAGTGGACTACCGCCTAATCAGGTGTTGCAAAGTTAAATGCCTCCGGGGGCCAGACAGGCAAACTAGATGGGAGTACTGAGCAGATATAAAACAGAAAGGAATGGAACATTTGAGCATACAAGTCCTATCTGAAAGCATTCAGATATACATTTCTAAAAAAACATTGTGTGGGCAGAATAAAATACATCCAAGGGCCACCACTTTGTAACCCCGATCCAACAAAACCAATTAGTATCTTGTTACAGGCTTATGTTATATAGCTTTAAAGCCATAATCCTTTGAATTATTGGAAAATTCATTACAACTTTTAACAGTCGCTTTCTTGCCAGCTCTCTTCTCTCCCTGAGAAAGAAAACAAAACTCAAAACATACAAACAGCCCTGTGTGTTCTTTAAACTGTAGCTAAACATATGGGAAAATTATTTCTTCGGATATTATTATTCTCTGTGCACTGTGCTGAATGGGGGAGAAAAATTAACCTTTTCTCATGTATACATTAAATAACATGGTGAAGACAAAACATATGCTGCCTTTGTCACTTAGATAATTTCATATTGAGTTATGAACAGTGTTCAGAAATTTAAATTAATGTAATTTCTTGATACAGATATCTGTCAATGTTAAGCATAAATCTTCATAGGGTATGGAGATATATATACACACGCACAAAAAAATAGCTTTCTAGCAACGCAAAACAAATAGCTTTCAGGATGTGCTTGTCTTTACTGCAGTTGACTTTTATTTCCTATTCCTTGGTGCAGTGTGCTGACCTTATAAATGTTATTAGATGTTGACCTGTAAATATAAATAAGAATTGTCAATAAGTGGAATTGTATTTCTGAACGCAGAGGTCAGATTCTCCTCTAAGCCGCATGAGGCTGCTTTGTGAGCTTGTGGTATCAAAAAGTAATAAAACAACTTTTTGAGAAGCATTTTCAGTTAGAGTGATTAACCATATTTTCTAATGTTAGGAATTGTTTATCATATGTTACAAAATTGAACTCAGCAAAATAGTCTTGTCCCTCATTTGTAGGGGTAGAAAGGCTGCCCTACATTTTTATGGCAGAAAAGGAAATACGCCTATTTCAATCTAACAAACATTGAAGCTGGGTCCTGGGGGCATATGAACAAGCTGTAGTCCCTGCCCTTATACGGAGAGGAATATGGTACAGAGCCATGTTATCCAATAAGGTAGCCACTAGTCACATGTGGCTGTTTAAATTAAATTAATTAAATTAAAATCCAGTTCCTTAGTCACCCTGGCCACATAACAAGTGCTCAATAGCCCTATGTGGTTAGTGGTTACCATATTGGACAGCAGAGATATGCAGCATGTCCATGACCATAGAAAGTTCCATTGCACAGTGCTGGTGCAGAAATGATGAACTCACCTCTGGAGTCAGACTGACTACATTTGAAACCAAGAAGAGTTCCTTGAGATTGCTGTGCCTCAGCTTCCCCCATCTGTGAAATGGGGATGATAATTATAAAGAGGGCTGTTGTGAGGATTAAATGAGTTTCTCATATAAAATACTTTTATAAGTACCTGGCCCATAGGAACTGTATAATAGATACAGTGGGGGAATTCCTCAATAGAGGAATAGAGGTTCAACAGAACATTCTGAACATTCTGAACACTCAGAAGAGGCAGCAAATTAATTCTGTCACAGAGAGATTGAGGACGCTTCATGGAAATGGTAACATTTAAGTTGGACCTAAAATGATGAATTTTAACAAATAAGGGAAGTGGATGGGGAGGAAGGGCATGTCACATGTGCAAAGGCATGGAGGCATGAAGTTATGTACAGGCACATCTGGGTAATGGCAAAATTGCCCAGTTTTTCTATGGAAAAGGGGAAAGGAGAAGGTGAGGCTAGGAAGGCAGGTGAAGAAAGACTGCAGTGCCTTGCGTGGCACACTAAGGAGGCCAGATTGCATTTTATTTAAAAAGTAAGGAGCTGGGACTTCCCTGGTGGCTTAGTGGTTAAGAATCCGCCTGCCAATGTAAGGGACATGGGTTCGATCCTGGGTCCGGGAAGATTCCACATGCTGCAGAGCAACTAAGCCTGTGGGCCACAACTACTGAAGCCCGCACTCCCTAGAACCTGCGTGCCACAACTACTGAGCCCATGCGCCGCAATTACTGAAGTCTGCATGCTCTAGGGTCAGCGTGCCACAATTACTGAGCCTGCTTGCTGCAACTACTGAAGCCCGTGCGCCTAGAGCCCATGCTCAGCAACAAGAGAAACCACCACACTGAGAAGCCCGCGCACCTCAACAAAGAGTAGGCCCCCACTCTCCACATCTAGAGAAAGCCCACACACAGCAACAAAGACCCAGCGCAGCCAAAATAAATAAATAAATAAATTAATTAATTAATTAATTAAAAAGAAATAAAAAGTAAGGAGCCAGCAAGGAATTTTGACATGACCATATTTAAGGTTTGGAATGATAGCTGTGGAGATAGTGTGGAAGATGGATTAAAGTGGAGGGGTCCAGCAATCAAGAAGGAAAGTGACAATAAGATCTTGAACTCAGTCTGTGTTCTTTAATTAAGGCTAAGAAAGTATGGAGGTGGGAGGGAGAGGAGTGTTGACAAATCTTGGGGGTGAGTCACATGTGGGGAAGTGGAAAGAGGAGATTTGAAGACAGCTCCCTGGGCTTCTGACTTGGGTGGAGATGCTCTTACTAAAACAGGGATTTCAGGAGAAAGGTCAGGCATGCATCTGCTGCGAAGCCTTCCTTGACCTCCCCAGACAGTGCTGACAGCTCCTGTTTGGGGTTTTACATTCTCGCTCTAGATGGCAGCAGTGGCCTTGTGCTAAGCTGATTCTCCCTGCTGTAGGCTGTGAGTTCTGTGAGGACAGGGCCAGGCAGTGTCTATACTGTTACATGCCTTCTTGTGGAACCTCTCACATTCTTTTCCTTGCCAGCAGACACCCCCTCCCACTAAACTGCCAGAACCTATTTTCCTAGCCTCCCTTGCCACTATGGCATAGACATGGGCGTGTGATTCAGTCCTGGCCAGTGTGAACTCAGGGAACTATTGGGCCTGGGCTGGGCAGAAACTTTCTTCCTTGACAGAGGAGCGTATGGAAATGGGAAGCTTCTCTCCCCTTCCTGCTTTGAGACATTGTTCCATGGAAATGTAACAGTTACAGCTGTGGCTGCCATATTGTCACAGTGAGGCAAATGTGAATAGATCGTAGAAGCTGACACCGAATCCTGATATTGTGGAGGCCCTGGACCAAACATGGACTGCCTTTCTCCTCAGACTTCCCCTGACTCTTTACGTCACCTTAGGTAGGTGTTCTCTTACTCATGTCCCCTGAAATGCAAACTTGTCCCGCAGTTGAGAACCACTGTTCTAGGCATGCTACGGTTATATGTCAAAATCTAAAGGGCAAATAATAGGAACTACACAAATGTCTGTTATGAATCACTGGTGTGAATACATGAGAATCCATCAAACAGGATTGGATGGTAGGGAGGACAGGGCCCATGGGCGTGGGAGGCAGTGCACAGGGGTCTGGGAGCCAGGTGACATCATGGGTGCTGTGGAGGGGTGATTGGTCTGGCTGGAATGTTTCAGAAAACTCTTAGGGACTCAGGGTCAACAGCGGGCACCAAGAAATCATGCTTGGCAGTTATCATTGGAGGGGTCCAATGACAATTCTTGCCTACTTCAGGAGTTGAATTTGGGGATGAGTGCTTGGGGGAAACGCTGCCCAAGTCAAGAGTTCCACCATGAAAACTAGTTTATGTTTCCACTTCAAGACTATTAATTGAAGCTGCCTCATTATATTCCATTGTCTAGATTTTAAAGCCTGAATAGAGTAGAACATCTTTAGAGAAAGGCCTCGGCTCCTCCTCCTTGCTCCGCTTCAAAGACTGTCAGTTTATGCATGGTACAGAGCTCAGCATCTGTGACAGCACTGTGTGTTATCTGCTGGGTAGCTATTAAACAGTTCTGGAATTAGTACTGAATTACTGAAGGACAATATGGCCATGAAGAATAAGGAAATGGATATTTACTAGTGAGTAAATCTCTTTTTAGCCCTATAATTCCTGAATTAAAAACAACACAGCTGGCACCCTTTTATGAAACATTACACAAACACACCAAACTCTCCTCCCTTCCACCGTCTAAATTCCTGATATAATTTCCACCCTCCCCCCCATTTTGTTTCTAATAAAAATAGAAAAATTTTCTTCCAGACCATTGAGATTCTGCGTTGCTAAGACCAGGGGGAAAATAAGGGAGGGAAAAAAAGCCAGGTATGCTTTCAGCTTTTGTAGCAACTGCAGGCTTTAATCAAAATTGATGATTAACACTAAGAGCTTTATTTAAATGCCAGCGTTGTTAGGACAAGGAAACTCCAGCCGGCTGCACAGTGGCCCTATTAACTAAATGCAGTGAACCTTTCTTCTTGCCTGCAGGTTGGCTCCAGCAGCTTCCATTCTTCCTTCCCCATCTCCACTCTCTACAGTCCCCACACAACCAATCACAATATTTTCTGTACAGTAATTAGTCCTGTAAGATGAGCTCTGATTTGAAATAATGATTTATGCAACAAAGGAAAATGTCTCTTTTGATAAGACTGATACATGCTAAGCTTTCACTTCCCCTAAGGGTGAATTCCTTCAGTTTCTAAGAAGAATGTAGGAAGAAAGCAAAGTAACATTTAATGAAAACCTACTATGTGCTAGGAGTTTCTCTCCTTTACTTCTCACAGCAACCCTGGGACACAATTATCAGTGTTATTTGACAAACAGACAAAGTAAAACTCAAAGAGTTAATGAAATTTGCCCAAGACTACAGACACAGAGATGGAAATAAGAGAAAGCCAATGATTTCTTGGGCAATTGTAGTGGAGAAGCCTAGATATGGAATATATCATTCTGTCTTTATTTCTTTGATGAGAATTGATCTCGTGGTCCAAACTTAAATGCAAGGGAGGCTTAGAACCATAGTTTTCCAGAATGCCCAGGAAAAGGAAATGTCGGTGTGCATTTTGTCACCCTCTGCTTGAGCACCTATACTCCAGTGACGAGCGTCCTCGTAAGAAGACAAGAACACATGTACACAGAGAAGGCCACGTGAGGATAGAGACAGAGACTGGAGTGAAGCAAGCACAAGTTAAGGGATGCCTGGAGCCACCAGAAACTAGAAGAAGCAAGGATTCTTCCCTAGAGTCTTTGGAGGGAGCACAGCCCTGCAGACACCTGATTTCGGACTTCTGGCCCCCAGAACTGTGGGAGAGTACATTTCTGTTGTTTTTAAGCCACGAAGGTTATATATAGGTAATTTGTTATGACAGCCACAGGAGAGTAATACATGACGATGTGAAGAGTCCGTTCTGTGTCTTACTGAGGAGTTTGGACATCATCCTGGGAGCAGGGGATGGGCAGAGGAGGCATTATTGATAATCCTTAAGATGGAACCGACATGGCCTGCTTTGTACATCAGAAAGGCAACTCTACTAACACAATATTGTAAATCAACTGTACTTCAATTAAAAAAAAGAAAGGCAACTCTAGTGGCTCTGAAGGGTATGAGACAATTACTGTCAGTCTGCTTGTGCCTGGGGAGTGGGGTGACGATGAGCTGTGGGTGGGCCCGAGGTGCAGCGGAGCTGAAGCTGCAGCACGCCTCTAGAGACATAGCTGTGCCTTGGCCATGGGGTCCCATAGTCTCTTCCCAACCAGTGAGCTACCCCAGCACCCTCGCAGGGGATGCCTAATGGGCTGCCTTTATCTGGCTCCCAGAATAACCAGCTCATTACTAGAGGGAGGGGAATGAATCCTTTTCAGTGAGTCCCTTCTGTAAAAGGCAGACATTTTGTAACCATCAGGTTACACAACCATACATTGCCTCTTGTGTTATGCTGACCTCAGAAATACTCTGAGTGCAGCGTATGTGTGGGAGCGTCTCATTGGTGAGCCCCCAAATTCCACTGAGGGTTATTTCATTATTTGTTACCGTATAACAAACCATCCCAAAACATAGGGGCTTAAAATGACAATCCTTTTATTCTCTCTCATAGTTCTATGGGTTGACTGGGCTCAGCTGTGCAGCCCTTCTGCTGGCCTTCCTTGGGGTTTCTCACAGTGGTGGTCAGATAACACAGGGTCTAGAGTCATTTGGAGGCTCACGTGGGACACTGAGATGGCTGGGCCTCTCTCCCTCTCCACGTTGTTTCAGTACCTCTCCCCTCCACATGGCTTCTCCATGTGGTCTCTCCAGAAGGGGAATGAGACTTCTTACATGGTGATTTTGGGGTCCTGAATGTGAAAGTTCCAAGAGGGAGGAAATAGAAACTGTTAGTACTCTTAAAAGGCAGGTCTGAAATTAGGACGGCCTGACTTCTGCTGCATTCTCTTAGTTAAAGCAGTTACAATAAAGCAGATTCAAGGAAGGAGAAATAACCTCCATTTCTTGATGGGAGAAGACAAAGAATTGGCAGCCATCTTGAATCTGTCTCAAGGCTATTTTTGAAAATTTGCACTTTGGTCATTTTCCTTAAGCAGAACAAATGGGAGCAGAAGAGGCACAGTGTAGGTATTCAGTGAATATTTGATTAATGGATTTATGACTGCATGAGTGCACACAGTCAGCTGTGTTTCAGAATTCCTAAGTCACTTTAAAAAGAAGATTTGATAATAGCAAGGACATAGTAATGAAATTGACCAGAAATACTGTTTAAGGATCAGATTAGAAAAAAGAGAAAAGTTTCTTGTCTTGTTAAGAGTATAATATCAGCATGGAGTAGTGTTATTAATTAAATCGTGTTGTTAATTGCAGGGTGGGTATATGTACCATAATCCTGAGCCCAGGGAAGACACTGTATTTGCCCCTTGCCATTTAGGTGGGAGACTTGTTATAAAGAAATATTAATGACGTTTAGTTCCTTTTTTAAAATTGAATTCTAATCTAGCAGATAAAACTCCTGTAGGCATGAATTAAGAAAGATGAGGTTGGGACTTCCCTGGTGGCGCAGTGGTTAAGAATCCGCAGTGGTTAAGGATCTCAAAGTGGTTCGAGCCCTGGTCCGGGAAGATCCCACATGCTGCGGGGCAACTAAGCCTGTGCGCCACAACTACTGAGCCTGCGCTTTAGAGCCCACAAGCCACAACTACTGAGCCTACGTGCTGCAGCTAGTGAAGCTCGCACTCCTAGACCCCGTGCTCCGCAACAAGAGAAGCCACTGCAATGAGAAGCCCGCGCACCGCAACGAAGGGTAGCCCCCGCTCGCCGCAACTAGAGAAAGCCCGCGCGCAGCAACGAAGACCCAATGCAGCCAAATTAATTAATTAAATTTAAAAAAAAAGAAAGATGAGGTATTCACTGAAAAACTTAAGATTAAAAAGCTTTTAAATCAGTATATACATTTCATCTTTACTAAATAATTATACATTCATAAATCACATTATTTCCATTGCTTAACTTTTTCTAACCTTTGCCTTTCTCTCTTTCCTATGCTAGGAATCCTAAAAGTCATAAATTTTCTTATTTAAGATACCATAATTGCTTTAATATTATAAATTAAATACTACCAGTTATAGTAATGATTCAGGCAGCATACAAAAAGTATATCAGCAACATTGTAAATCAACTATACTTCAATACATTTTTTTTAATAGGGAAAAAATATTTTTTAAAAAAGTATATCAAATGCGGGGGGGAGGAACTTCCCTGATGGTCCAGTGATTAAGACTCCTCACTCCCAATGCAGGGGGCCCGGGTTCGATCCCTGGTCAGGGAACCAGATCCCGCATGCCGCAACTAAAAGATCCCGCGTGCCTCAACTAAGACCCGGCACAGCCAAATAAATAAATTTTTTTTTTTTTTACATGCTGGGGGAATATTGATAACTTTTTGGGAAAATGTTATTCAAATTAAGAGGTTGGTCAACTGTCCCAATGTCATTTTAAAGCAGAAATCTCCAGCTGTATAATGTGCAATGAAATTCTTCAACATTCACTACTTTGAGTTGAGTGTCTCAAACCAGGTTCCAGATACTAAATACCCAAAGCAAGTACCGTTCTCCTGTTTGAACAAATGGAGGTCTCAAGAGGACCAAAGAATAAAACAAGAAACATTTAAAAATGCCTTGAACTTGACAAGCATGTTCCTAGGTACCTTTGCCCAGCCCACTCTTTCCCCATATCTTCCTCTGCCTGGAACTCACATCTTTGGCAGGACTTGCCGCTGATTCCATCCACAGGCCTGCTCAAATTCTGCCTCTCTCCCCAGAGTCACCCTTGCTAAAATAGCATTCCCATTATTCTAAGTTTCTTCTTGATGTGTACATTGAATGGTTGGTTTCCTGTTTATAATTTGTCTCTCTCCACTGAAAGCGGGGGCATTGCTTTCTCACTGCCACCCTATAGTGCCTGGCACATAGCAGTTGCTCAGTGAATGCCTATGTATTATTCATAAGACCAAATCCCAAAATGTCAGCTTGATGTAATACACAGGAGTTGAGGGCTCGGACGCTCCAAAGTCAGGTACACGTTTCCACAAAAGAGAAAGATAAACACTGCCAGTATAAGTCCCAACCCTAGATTCTAACATGGAGACATCTGCACCAATTGTGTAAAAGGCTGCCAGTTTCAGATTGGCCTCATTATTCATGGATCATAAAAAAGAATTGTTTCTTCCTCTTGAAAGATGGCTCATCAGCAGTATTTATTGTTTTGTACTAACCATACCCTTGCGATGCTGCTCATGAAGATGGGCTTCCTGCCTTTCATGGCAGTCCCCTCTCTTCCCATTGGCTGTTCTCCTCTATTGTGTTTAAGCTATGAGCTATCTCAGCAACCTCAAATGATTCGTTGGAAATATCTTTCATTTTGATCATTGAAAGTTTTCCAGATGCATGGAGTTGCAGTAAACCAGGAAAAAGTCAGCAGAAAATCAAACATTATATTTTATTGCTGCAAAATGATTTTCAATTCTTCCCACAACAAATCAGTGCCAAGAAATTCCAGAGGATCAAAACCCTCATTGTTTCTCAGTGCCTCCACCATCAATTCTATTTCAGAAACCAGTTGTACCCACCCACTCTCGATTGGGGGGACTAATCATATGCATTTGTAGGATTGAAACTGAGTTTCCAAAATATTTGTTGACATTATTGAGGTTAGCTTTGTTTCTTTAGGGACGATCAGTATAATGCTAGAATAAATGTAGCATCAAATTGCGTTATTTCAGTGGCAGGTCTTCTAATTATGATTCAGTTGATAAATCTGGTGCTAAGCATGCAATAACCTTGCCCTTTTGTTTATGTTTGCCTCTGTGCTAATTTTCTTTTTAAATTAAACTCTTCAGAAGAGAGCTTAAGGTGTGGAATTTTTATTTCAGTTAAGTAGTTCTGGCTTATTCATGGCATGTACCCAGCTCTCCTGGACCATTGCCAGTCATACTTAAAGGGGGATGAGCTTATCAAGATGGTTTGATAATGCCAGGCAACCAGTCTGCTACCTGATAATCTCAGTTTCAAAGAATTTCAAGCAAGAGGTGTGGATTTAGTCTACTGTGCTGGCTAGATGAAAGGACCACTGCATGCTTACTGGGTCACGGCATCGGGTACCAAGACTTGAAGTTGCTGGGATTTTGTCTGTTTGCTTGCCTTACGTGAGTCTCCCTAACTTTTAAAATAGGAAAGTGTGCTTGAGTTCACACGTAAGCGTGGTTCTACCAAACTGCATGGCGGTTGATCTAAAATAGAAACAGGAAGTTTAGGGCTGGAAGGAACATCTTGACATTCAATATCTCCAAGCACAACACCAGTACAAAAGTTATTGAGAAATGGAGAGCATCTCTCTGGCTGCTTGGGACAGTGGTTTATAAACCACTATAGCCCCTCCCAGGAAAGTCTTCATGGTAAGGGTGGTTTACTTAACTCATGAGGGAGATGGACCTTCATTATGAATGTGAAGAGTGCGTTTGGGGAAATGTTTTCTGTTCCTATATGAGGAAGTAATGTGTTCTTGCCAAACATAATTGGGTAGTATTTAGTATTTTGAGACAATAACTTGATGAAGGAAGCCTTCGTCTTTTCTAAAACAATTGTTTGTTTGTAATTACTTACGTATCTGTGTTCCTGCAAGATTATAAACTCTTTGAAGTTATGAACAATGATTATCTCTCCCACTGCTGTAGCCCCAACCTAGGACAAAGTCTGATATATGGCAGAGCGTCAATAAATATCTATAGAGTAAATGATGAAGGGATGAATGATATCCTTGTAGTTAGTAGCAATTTATTACCCAAGATAGTTTTTGTCGCCATTGTTTAATTTGTTTGTAGAGGAAGAGGAATCTCTATATTATGCGAACAACAAAACACAGGCAAGACAAATTACATGCAATGCAACTGGTCTTTTCTTGTGAATGCTGAAGGTCAAGTTCATCCATATATACTAGTTTGTCAGTAAACTTTGGCCCTTTGTGACACTGAATTTCTAGCAGTACAATAAACTATTGCTGAATTTTTTACAGTACTTTCAGAAGGTTTTAGGAGATGATTATTGTGAGAAATGCCATATGTTTACCTGTAGGCCATTCTGGTATTTGCTAGTAACTGCGTTCCCCACGGCCCCCAGCACGTGATGAAATATAGAAGCATTCTGCCCTTCCTCCCCCACAGTTAGCCATATGCCACTTCATATCCATAGGTAATTCTTACACATCACTCCTTCCTGAGAAGGAAAAACAGCTCACATATATGAAGGCTCGTTGCAAAATGAGAAGCATGGATGATGTTTCATTTGCTTACGAAACACTTCAGCTTCAAGTATTTAAAAGCTTAAAGAGAGCAGTACCTTTGTTGGAATAAATCCGGTGTTCAAAGTCTGAAGAAATCCAGTCGGCTTCAAGCAAGCTTCTAGATTTATCCCCTAGTTTAGAGGACTTAGGCAAGGGAGATTGAAGGCGTGGCAGTTATTTTTAGCACTTATTATGGAGGGACATCTTTATCACTCTGCAAGTTGAGAAGGCTTTTCTCTTGTGCTGAGAACATCAGGTCTTCTTCCTCCTTCCTAAGGCAGTGTGCGTGTGAGGCCAATAGGAGCCCTGTTAAACATCAATCGCCAGTCATCAGTTGTGACCAGAGGCTTCCAGGAGGAAATGTGCAGTGGAGAAGTGAGGAAAACACACCACCTAGATGCATATGAATGCTAAAGCTTTGGAGATGGGCAAAGGCTAAACATTATTGCAAATTGGCTTCTGGTTTTTTTTTTTTTTTTTTTTTTTTGAAATTTCATGTAATGTCTGAAACATTTATATTAACATATTTCCATACATATTTCCATACAAATACAAATATAAGATTTTTAGAAATTTCATGTAATGTCTGAAACATTTATATTAACATATTTCCATACAAATAACCCAATGAAAGTTTAGTATTAGTTGTTTTGTTTGTTTTTTTATACTGCAGGTTCTTTTTAGGCATCAATTTTATACACATCAGTGTATACATGTCAATCCCAATCGCCCAATTCAGCACACCACCATCCCCACCTCACTGCAGTTTTCCCCCCTTGGTGTCCATATGTCCGTTCTCTACATCTGTGTCTCAACTTCTGCCCTGCAAACTGGCTCGTCTGTACCATTTTTCTAGGTTCCACATACATGCATTAATATATGATATTTGTTTTTCTCTTTCTGACTTACTTCACTCTGTATGACAGTCTCTAGATCCATCCACGTCTCAACAAATGACTCCATTTCGTTCCTTTTTATGGCTGAGTAATATTCCATTGTATATATGTACCACATCTTCTTTATCCATTCGTCTGTTGATGGGCATTTAGGTTGCTTCCATGACCTGGCTATTGTAAATAGTGCTGCAATGAACATTCGGGTGCATGTGTCTTTTTGAATTACGGTTTTCTCTGGGTATATGCCCAGTAGTGGGATTGCTGGGTCATATGGTAATTCTATTTTTAGTTTTTTAAGGAACCTCCATATTGTTCTCCATAGTGGCTGTATCAATTTACATTCCCACCAACAGTGCAAGAGGGTTCCCTTTTCTCCACACCCTCTCCAGCATTTGTTGTTTGTAGATTTTCTGATGATGCCCATTCTAACAGGAGTGAGGTGATACCTCATTGTAGTTTTGATTTGCATTTCTCTAATAATTAGTGATGTTGAGCATCTTTTCATGTGCTTCGTGGCCGTCTGTATGTCTTCTTTGGAGAAATGTCTATTTAGGTCTTCTGCCCATTTTTGGATTGGGGTGTTTGTTTCTTTGATATTGAGCTGAATGAGCTGTTTATATATTTTGGAGATTAATCCTTTGTCCGTTGATTCGTTTGCAAATATTTTCTCCCATTCTGAGTGTTGTCTTTTCGCCTTGTTTATGGTTTCCTTTGCTGTGCAAAAGCTTTGAAGTTTCATTAGGTCCCACTTGTTTATTTTTGTTTTTATTTCCATTACTCTAGGAGGTGGATCAAAAAAGATCTTGCTGTGATTTATGTCAAAGAGTGTTCTTCCTATGTTTTCCTCTAAGAGTTTTATAGTGTCCAGTCTTATATTTAGGTCTCTAATCCATTTTGAGTTTATTTTTGTGTATGGTGTTAGGGAGTATTCTAATTTCATTCTTTTACATGTAGATGTCCAGTTTTCCCAGCACCACTTATTGAAGAGACTGTCTTTTCTCCATTGTATATCTTTGCCTCCTTTGTCATAGATTAGTTGACCATAGGTGCGTGGGTTAATCTCTGGGCTTTCTATCTTGTTCCATTGATCTATGTTTCTGTTTTTGTGCCAGTACCATATTGTCTTGATTACTGTAGCTTTGTAGTATAGTCTGAAGTCAGGGAGTCTGATTCCTCCAGCTCCATTTTTTTGCCTCAAGACTGCTTTGGCTATTCGGGGTCTTTTGTGTCTCCATACAAATTTTAAGATGATTTGTTCTAGCTCCGTAAAAAATGCCATTGGTAATTTGATAGGGATTGCATTGAATCTGTAGATTGCTTTGGGTAGTATACTCATTTTCACAATGTTGATTCTTCCAATCCAAGAACATGGTATATCTCTCCATCTGTTGGTATCATCTTTAATTTCTTTCATCAGTGTCTTATAGTTTTCTGCATACAGGTCTTTTGTCTCCCTAGGTAGGTTTATTCCTAGGTATTTTATTCTTTTTGTTGCAATGGTAAATGGGAGTGTTTCCATAATTTCTCTTTCAGATTTTTCATCATTAGTGTATAGGAATGCAAGAGATTTCTGTGCATTAATTTTGTATCCTGCAACTTTACCATATTCATTAATTAGCTCTAGCAGTTTTCTGGTGGCAGTTTTAGGATTCTCTATGTATAGTATCATGTCATCCGCAAACAGTGACAGTTTTACTTCCTCTTTTCCAATTTGTATTCCTTTTATTTCTTTTTCTTCTCTGATTGCCGTGGCTAGGACTTCCAGAACTATGTTGAATAATAGTGGTGAGAGTGGACATCCTTGTCTCGTTCCTGATCTTAGAGGAAATGCTTTCAGTTTTTCACCATTGAGAATGATGTTTGCTGTGGGTTTGTCATATATGGCCTTTATTATGTTGAGGTAGGTTCCCTCTATGCCCACTTTCTGGAGAGTTTTTATCAGGAATGGGTGTTGAATTTTGTCAAAAGCTTTTTCTGCATCTATTGAGATGATCATATGGTTTTTATTCTTCAGTTTGTTAATATGGTGTATCACATTGATTGATTTGCGTATATTGAAGAATCCTTGCATCCCTGGGATAAATCCCACTTGATCGTGGTGTATGATCCTTTTAATGTGTTGTTGGATTCTGTTTGCTAGTATTTTGTTGAGGATTTTTGCATCTATATTCATCAGTGATATTGGTCTGTAATTTTCTTTTTTTGTAGTGTCTTTGTCTGGTTTTGGTATCAGGGTGATGGTGGCCTCATAGAATGAGTTTGGGAGTGTTCCTTCCTCTGCAATTTTTTGGAAGAGTTTGAGAAGGATGGGTGTTAGCTCTTCTCTAAATGTTTGGTAGAATTCACCTGTGAAGCCATCTGGTCCTGGACTTTTGTTTGTTGGAAGATTTTTAATCACAGTTTCAATTTCATTACTTGTGATTGGTCTGTTCATATTTTCTGTTTCTTCCTGATTCAGTCTTGGAAGGTTATACCTTTCTAAGAATTTGTCCATTTCTTCCAGGTTGTCCATTTTATTGGCATAAAGTTGCTTATAGTAGTCTCTTAGGATGTTTTGTATTTCTGCGGTGTCTGTTGTAACTTCTCCTTTTTCATTTCTGATTTTATTGATTTGAGTCCTCTCCCTCTTTTTCTTGATGAGTCTGGCTAATGGCTTATCAATTTTGTTTATCTTCTCAAAGAACCAACTTTAGTTTTATTGATCTTTGCTATTGCTTTCTTTGTTTCTATTTCATTTATTTCTGCTCTGATCTCTATGATTTCTTTCCTTCTGCTAACTTTGGGTTTTGTTTGTTCTTCTTTCTCTAGTTTCTTTAGGTGTAAGGTTAGATTGTTTACTTGAGATTTTTCTTGTTTCTTTAGGTAGGCTTGTATAGCTATAAACTTCCCTCTTAGAACCGCTTTTGCTGCCTCCCATAGGTTTTGGGTCGTCGTGTTTTCATTGTCATTTGTCTCTAGGTATTTTTTGATTTCCTCTTTGATTTCTTCAGTGATCTCTTGGTTATTTAGTAACGTATTGTTTAGCCCCCATGTGTTTGTCTTTTTTACGTTTTTTTCCCTGTAATTCATTTCTAATCTCATAGCGTTGTGGTCAGAAAAGATGCTTGGTATGATTTCAATTTTCTTAAATTTACTGAGGCTTGATTTGTGACCCAAGATGTGATCTATCCTGGAGAATGTTCCGTGCGCACTTGAGAAGAACGTGTAATCTGCTGTTTTTGGATGGAATGTCCTATATATATCAATTAAATCTATCTGGTCTATTGTGTCATTTAAAGCTTGTGTTTCCTTATTTATTTTCATTTTGGATGATCTGTCCATTGGTGTAAGTGAAGTGTTAAAGTCCCCCACTATTATTGTGTTACTGTCGATTTCCTCTTTTATAGCTGTTAGCAGTTGCCTTATGTATTGAGGTGCTCCTATGTTGGGTGCATATATATTTATAATTGTTATATCTTCTTCTTGGATTGATCCCTGGATCATTATGTAGTGTCCTTCCTTGTCTCTTGTAACATTCTTTATTTTAAAGTCTATTTTATCTGATATGAGTATAGCTACTCCAGCTTTCTTTTGATTTCCATTTGCATGGAATATCTTTTTCCATCCCCTCACTTTCAGTCTGTATGTGTCCCTAGGTCTAAAGTGGGTCTCTTGTAGACAGCATATATATGGGTCTTGTTTTTGTATCCATTCAGCCAGTCTATGTCTTTTGGTTGGGGCATTTAATCCATTCACGTTTAAGGTAATTATCGATATGTATGTTCCTATGACCATTTTCTTAATTGTTTTGGGTTTGTTTTTGTAGGTCCTTTTCTTCTGTTGTGTTTCCCACTTAGAGAAGTTCCTTTAGCATTTGTTGTAGAGCTGGTTTGGTGGTGCTGAATTCTCTTAGCTTTTGCTTGTCTGTAAAGCTTTTGATTTCTCCATCAAATCTAAATGAGATCCTTGCCGGGTAGAGTAATCTTGGTTGTAGGTTCTTCCCTTTCATCACTTTAAGTATATCATGCCACTCCCTTCTGGCTTGCAGAGTTTCTGCTGAGAAATCAGCTGTTAACCTTATGGGAGTTCCCTTGTATGTTATTTGTCGTTTTTCCCTTGCTGCTTTCAATAATTTTTCTTTGTCTTTAATTTTTGCCACTTTGATTACTATGTGTCTCGGCGTGTTTCTCCTTGGGTTTATCCTGTATGGGACTCTCTGCGCTTCCTGGACTTGGGTGGCTATTTCCTTTCCCATGTTAGGGAAGTTTTCGACTATAATCTCTTCAAATATTTTCTCGGGTACTTTCTCTCTCTCTTCTCCTTCTGGGACCCCTATAATGCGAATGTTGTTGCGTTTAATGTTGTCCCAGAGGTCTCTTAGGCTGTCTTCATTTCTTTTCATTCTTATTTCTTTAGTCTGTTCCGCAGCAGTGAATTCCACCATTCTGTCTTCCAGGTCACTTATCCGTTCTTCTGCCTCAGTTATTCTGCTATTGATTCCTTCTAGTGTAGTTTTCATTTCAGTTATTGTATTGGTCATCTCTGTTTGTTTGTTCTTTAATTCTTCTAGGTCTTTGTTAATCATTTCTTGCATCTTCTCAATCTTTGCCTCCATTCTTATTCCGAGGTCCTGGATCATCTTCACTATCATTATTCTGAATTCTTTCTCTGGAAGGTTGCCTATCTCCACTTCATTTAGTTGTTTTTCTGGGGTTTTTTCTTGTTCCTTCATCTGGTACATAGCCCTCTGCCTTTTCATCTTCTCTATCTTTCTGTAACTGTGGTTTTTGGTCCACAGGCTGCAGGATTGTAGTTTTTCTTGCTTCTGTTGTCTGCCCTCTGGTGTTTGAGGCTATCTAAGAGGCTTGATAGGAGGCTCTGCTTGGCTTCTGGTTTTAATGCATGTAAAATAGCAAGAGAAAGGCCTCTTCCCAGTGTAAACCTATCTTTGACAGAGTGGTACTGTAGTGGAAATCTGTGCTAGATTTTGCATTTTAACAGTAACTTTGCTTCAAACTCTTACCCTATGGAAATTTTCTGGATGATTATGTTGATGTGTAGTTGCAAGATACATTTGTAAATGTATCATTACTTAAATAATAAAATAAATAATAGTATTTAATTTAAAAAGCATTAACTACAAATTAAGGCACAGAGGAAACACAAGTAGTATTCTGGCTATAGTAGAGTTAAGGCAAAAGTAGTAACCTCCTACCTCATGAAATCAACTGGAAATGAGAAAATGAAAGTTTTCCCTAAACATAATGAGGTTTATTATCCATTTAGGACCAGATTTTTGTGTCTAACAAAGTGGTGTTAAGGATTAGATTGTCTTCAGTAATACTGGTCTCTTATTTTTAGAATAAGTAAAAGGAAAGCACATGGGATCAGTTTTTTTATTGTGGCAAAATTCATAAATAATGAATTTTTTAAAATTCACCAATTTAACCATTTTAAAGTGCACGATTCAGGGGCACTTAGTATATTCATAATGCTGTGCAACCATCAGATCGAGCTAGTTCCAGAATGTTTTCATCTCCCCAAAGGAATCCCCTTATCCACTGAACAGTCACTTCCTCTTTCCCCCTCCTCCCAGCCCCTGCAGCCAAGTATCAGACTTAGGCAACCAGTAAAATATGCTTTCTGTCTCTTTGGATTTACTGATTCTGAATATTTCATATAAATGGGATCAACTTTTTAACAGGGGAAAATCTAAGCCAGCAATCGTCATCATCTGATAAGTGGGAAAAACAAATGGTTGGATTTTGAAATCTGGGACCTTTCCTTCTGCCAAAAGTGAAGGACAAGCTGGAGAATCTTGATTGAGCAGAAAGTGATGCTAGGATACTTAGGTACTGTAGATGATAGTCTAGAATTTCAGATGAATTCCTATGTCTCAAAAGCAGAAATCTGGGCAGAATTCCATACTGGAATCTCAAATCATTACAATGACCTAAGTCTAGTACATGAAATTACCCATGCTGAGCTGAGAATTAAACTTTATCCATCTCTCCTACCCTTCCTTCCTTCTTTTTTAAACAAGCGTTATTGAGCACATAGCATGGTCAACACTGTGGAAACAATGATGTACAAAGCAGGCATTATCTCTGCCCTCACAGAGTCTACACTCATGTGGAGACACGCAATAAAATAAGTAGCTACACTGTGCAGTGTGTTGTGAAGGAAGAGAAAACCATAGTATGTGTGAGAATAAATGAAATAGGAAGCTCTTTTAGACCAAGTGTTCCGGAATGGCCTCTCTGAGGATGTCATATTCAAGCTAGGAGCTGAAATATACAAAGGAGGCAGCTGTGTGAAAGTGATGTACGAGAGTTCCAGGTAGAAGAAACGCCCTGTGCAGTAGCCCCGTGGCAAGAAGGAGCATAGCACATTCTACGAAGAAAAGACCAGAAACTTAGCGAGTGAGATGAGGCTGGAGAAGTAGCCAAGGGTCCAGTCATGCAGGACTTCATAGCCCATGGTACAGAATTTATTGTAAAAGCAATGGTTGGTCATTGGACAATATCAAGTAGGAGATTGACTTGATGCAGCTTTTTTTCACTTGCTGCTGTGAGGAGATAAGATTAAGGGAGCAAGAGTAGAGTCAGGGAGACCAGTTAGGAGGGTAATGAAAAGGTCCAGGTGAAAGATAGTAGTGGTCGGACAAGATGGAGGTATATCTATTCATACAGTGGTCACCTCTGGAATCCTACAGCTGTGCCAGGCAAGATGGAATGAACATGGGTGTTTATAGTCCTGAGATATTTTGTCCATGTAATATTCCTCTAGGGGACTTGGAAAAAAAGAAAATACAAATCAGGAATGAGGTTGGTAATTTGTTGCAGTTTAATAAACATTTATTGAATATCTCTCTGTGCCAAGCAGGTGGCACCATTTTCCTTCAGAACTTTGAAGGCATTGCTTCCATGTATATCTTTCAGGAACCTGTACTGCTGTTGAGAAGACCAAAGCTGTTCTGATTCTTGATCCCTTGCTTTGACCTGGTTTTTTTCTCTGGAAGCTGGAGGGATCTTCTCTGTTCTGCTCTTTCATGATGACAGGGCTTCGTTTGGGTCTCTGGTCATCCATTTTGCTGGGCATTCACTGGGCAGATTCAGTCTCAACATCCATGCTCTTCAGTACCTGACATTTAAAAAATAATTTCATCAATGCTTTCCTGTCTCCCATTTTCTTTTTACTTTCTAGATATCTTACTATATTCAGATACTGAACTATTAGACTGGTTCTTTATATTGTTCCCCCTGGTTTTGGAACATTTAATCTTATGTTCTAACCCATTCATTGAGCTCTTTATTTTTAATTTCTATGAACCCCTCTCCCCTTTTGTATTTAATCTCTGGATGTTCCTTTTGTACAAGATCTGGGAAACTGGAAATTTAATTGCTTCTTATACATACTTTTAACTAACCATCTTTTTTATAACTTCACCTTCTCACCAGCTCCCTGAGGTACTTGATACTGCCAGTTCCTGCACCTTTGGAGTAATCTATGGTGGGGATCTGCAAGCTTCTCTAAAGGGCCAGATAGTAAATATCTTAGGCTTTGTGGACCATACAACCGCTGAACTATAAAATCACAACTGCTCACAACTGCTCAACTCTGCTGCTGTATCATGAAAGCAGCCATAAACAATACTGAAATAAATGGGTGTTTCTGTGTTTCAGTCAAACTTTATTTTCTGACCCCTGGTCTGTGATATAAATTGAGCTGCATTGTGGCTTTTCCCACTGTCAGTTTAGGACGCAGCTTCCTTTGGTCTGCTAACTTTCCAACTTCTTACCCATCTGCTTTCCAGCTTCCAAATTTTTGTTGCTGTTGTTTATTCCCTGTCCAATTCTTGTTATTTTGAGATTAGATGTTTTTAATACTCTTACAGTAGTTTTATTGGCGTTTCAGTAGTGAAAGTAAATAAATATCTTGTTTCTTCCATCACCTTTACCTGAACACTGCAGTTAAGCATTAATAAAGGGTAGTGTGGGATTTCCCTGGTGGCGTAGTGGATAAGACTCCGCTCTCCCAATGTAGGGGGCCTGGGTTCGATCCCTGGTCAGGGAACTACATCCCACATGCATGCCACAACTAAGAGTTCGCATGCCACAACTAAGGAGCCCAGGAACTGCAACTAAGGAGCCGACCTGCCACAACTAAGGAGCCCACATGCTGCCACTAAGGAACCGGTGAGCCACAACTAAAGGAGCCCTGAAGCTGCAACTAAGGAGCCCTCCTGCCACAACTAAGACCTGGTGCAACCAAATAAAGTAAATAAATAAATAAGTTTTAAAAAATAAAAATGGTAGTGTGAGGGGTTTCCATTACTTATTTCTGTAATTTGACCCAGACATTGTAGGCCATTTAAATGATCTTACTTGCTTCACCCTTTCTCAGGGCCCACTAACTTGGGTCTTATAATCATTGTTTTCCTTTCTTGTCATACAAATTTTACTCTCATTTCAGACTTTATCAATACATCTATTTCCAGGAGTTGGTGGGATCTTAGCATTTGTAATTTTGTGTAAAATTAATAGAACATAGATTTTACGCAGTGCAGTCAATGTATGAGGCTAACTTGAAAATGGCAGGTGAGCAAAACAGCTCTCCCAAGGAGAGGCCAGTACCAGCAGAATATGCTCAGATAATCTGTAGGCTGCTGCTTCCATGACCACCCACCAGAGGTAGGACTAAGGCCACCAAGAGCCGTTGCTAGTCCTTGCACCCTGAACCTTGAGCCATGGTGGCAAATAGGACAGGAAGCCGCTCTCTGAGCCAACACCTCCCAATAAGCTGAGGGTAGCAGCGTCTATGTCCCCAAACCATGATTATGCTCCAAAATTCCCTCCCTTCCTCTCTTAGAGCAAAACACGAAAG
Source organism: Balaenoptera physalus (assembly GCF_965194825.1). NCBI lineage: Eukaryota > Metazoa > Chordata > Mammalia > Artiodactyla > Balaenopteridae > Balaenoptera > Balaenoptera physalus. The sequence goes on from NC_138903.1 coordinate 10,123,359, forward strand.
TTTTGTGTGCTATTGCTGAGGAAAGAGAGCTGAAAAATGTATACACTGTTTTTTCCAACTAGAGAATGCTGGTTCCATGTTTCAGGAAATGCCATAGGAGCAGTGGCTTTCTAATGGGACTGTACGTTGGTATCACCCGGGGAGCTTTGCAAAATCTTGATGCCCAGGCACCAACCAAGATTATTTACACTCAAGAAATAAGTGGCAGAGCTGGAAGTCCATCTTCAGGGTTCAAGGTCATGGCTACACTGCCTCTACATTTAATTTTGCAAGCGGGTGGTGTCTTTATGGAAAAGAATCAAATTATAATAGAATAAAATAAATATAAAACTGAGCAAAAATAGAAATCTCTGACCACAGCACATGTCTGCCATCCTCTATCTTAAGCCTGAAATGCCCAAAGCTTGAAAAACAGAATTTTGTAAGTTTGGCCCCCAAACTCATTTGTGTACAAGACCAGAACTGAACCAATGTGAGGTCACACATAATCTCTTTTTACAACCACCCACCCCAGTATAAATAGTCACAGTTTTTGTGGCACAGGTATTGGGTTTTCCTATTCCTTCTGCTGTGGCAGACTCTGTTACATAATACATGGTATGGAAATCCAAAGGGCTGTGTATCAAGTATTTCCTGCTCTCCACTCTCTGGGCACATTGTAGGGTTGGCACTTCCCTTCCCCTCTGAATTTAGGTTTGACCATGTGACTTGATTTGGCCAATGAAATGTGAGCAGATGTGATATATGTCACTTCCGAGCCAAAGTTTTAGGAGGCAGTTTGCAATTAGCTTTCATTCTTTCCCTCTGGAACGCTGACCAGCAATGCTCCGGACAGTCTTTGCTCTGACAGCCTGGACCTGGAAGAGATGGAGAGCAGAGCCCCCATCAACTTAGATTTTGGAGATATTTGTTATTGGAGCATAATCTAGTCTATCCTGACAGATACAGTGGTATAAGTACCACCTTACCTTTCTAAAATCTGAAAAATTCTAAATTCTGAAACACATCTGGCACCAGGGGTTTCAGATAAAATATTGTGGATCTTTATTTAAATATTTGAAATTGGGTTTTTTCCCCCGAGAAAATTTGAACTGTGTCAATGCTTTGAGCACAGCTGTTTTCTGAAATGAGCAAACTAGCATCTGGGCAACGTCCTCTGGACTGAGCTCTTGGAAGTCAAGGATTTTCTCATATCTTGGTAGCCTCAATGTCTGATATGAAGTGAACACTTGGTAAATAGGCACACAAAAAAAATGATGGCACAAATACAGATAATACCTGGAGCTTGAGGCTCCAAGAGAGAGAGCAAAAGAAGAAGATATAAGAGGTAAAGGCAAAAGTTATCTATTTCATCTAGTTCACAATTTTGCCCTGTTCAAGTAAGGAACTGGAGGCAGAGCGAATCTTGTTTGAAAGGATAATACAGTGGCTGTGAGTAAATGCTCATGGCTGGATGTCAAGATTAATTGAGGTAATTTGAACAAGTAAGGCTCTTGGCGCAGAATTGGTTTATAGTTAACCTGTAGTAAATGTAGCTATTATTAATATTAATTAAAAAATAGATTGGGATTTTGGGATTGACATGTACACACTGCTATATTTAAAATAGATAACCAACAAGGACCTACTGTATAGCAATAAATAAATAAATAAATAAATAAATCCAATTCATTAAAAAAAAAAATAGCAATCCTCCTGAAACTGTATCGGAGAGGGGAAATTGGCTAACAATTATGGTTTTCAAACTGTGCTTTACTGTGTTCCATGAATTCTGAAACACCTCTTTAGTACCTCTAGGGTGGAAAATCTCAGAGCCCTGGAGAGGGGAAGAGGCAGCTGAGTGGGCAGGGCCTGAACCACCAATGCCCACTCCAACCTCAGCAGCTCTGCTTTGCAGCCATCATGGATTAGCTTCCACATAGCACTTCGTTTGAAGAAAGGGTCGTGAAGATAAAAACAACCTTGAAAGTCATTAGAATAAGGTATTTTAATATATATGTGTCTAACTGAATCACTTTGCCGTACACCAGAAACTAACACAACATTGTAAATCAACTATACTTCAATAAAAATAAAATAAAATAAAAAAGGAAAATTGTATTTCAGAGAGACCTTCTGCAGCTATTGTTGAAAACCAAGGATTTTTGGTAATTTTCATTTTAAAATAAATGAATTAACAAGTTATTCACGGTGTCCTGGCATTCTGGCTAATTAAGGTTTTAATGTAGCACTTTGACATAACATTTTTTTTTTCTTGGCTGCATTGGGTCTTCGTAGCTGCGCGCGGGCTTTCTCTAGTTGCTGCGAGCAGGGGCTCCTCTTCGTTGCGGTGCGCAGGCTTCTCATTGCGGTGGCTTCTCTTGTTGCAGAGCACAGGCTCTAGGCACGTGGACTTCAGTAGTTGTGGCATGCAGGCTCAATAGTTGTGGTGCACAGGCTTCGTTGCTCCGTGGCATGTGGGATCTTCCCGGACCAGGAATCGAACCCGTGTCCCCTGAATTGGCAGGCAGATTCTTAACCGCTGCTCCACCAGGAAAGTCCCTGACATAACATTTTAAAAAATATTTAATGCTCTATCGATCATGAGCATGTGAATCCTTACAACATTTTCCCTGCCTCCTCAAAAACCAAATAATAGACTTGGAAATGTGTAAGGTTAATCGCATGAGAGCTCTGCTAAGCTAGAATTTAATGAAATATTATTTAAAGCTCCTAGAATCTCCTCCTTGGCTTGTGAATTAGTCACTCTGAAGGGCTCTTAGTGTTCCAGTTTAAGGTATACTTAGAGACTTCGAGAAAAGGCTATTTGTGGGGATTCTATTTTTGAGGTCCCATCGATGTGATAAATGTGATGTCATTGAGTAACAAAAGCTCAGTCTGGGTTTTGAATTGTGTGGGCTGTGAGGTGTGTGTGTGTACAAGATGGCGGTCCCCTCATGCACTGACTGATCTGTGAGGTCCCATAAGAAGATGCTTTTACTTCTCATCCTTCCTCATCGTTGGTACTTCAAAGATTCCTGTTCCTGGGAGCCCTTGTGTGGAAAACAAAAGAGAGACTTGAAACTTTCAGAGTATTTGTTCAGAAGGGGAAGAGTTAGGAGGGCTGCTTGAACACCTAATCCAAGTTAGAGACTTGCAGGAGATGGCAAGTTTCCAAAGACAAGTCAGATTATTTTGAAATTTCTAGAGTGAACCCTGTAAAAGTGTGTACATATATGTTGGTGAAGGGTAGCTTGGGGGAGAATGGAATTTTTTCCTTTTCCTCTTTTCTCGTATCCAGAATGTGTCTGATTTCCAGGATTCTTAAGTGAGAACAATATTATTAAAAGTTTACTTGACGTCAAGGATAGACTCGGCAAGGGCTGCGGTTGGCTGGCCTTGGACCATGATCACCCTGTACAACACTATCATAAGATGTGGAAAACTGCAACCTGGCCTCAAACTGGCTTAAAATGGACTCAGAACAAGCACTCAGTTCCATGCAGGAAGGAATCAGTGACAGGATTTTTCACATCTCTTCTTTACTATAAGTCTCTTTGGTGGTAATTATTAATATTGCCATTTAATAGTTGATGAAACTGACTTTCAGAATCTAAATGACAAAACTTGAGTTTAAACTCAAAATGTCTGATGCCAAGTTCTGCCATTTTTTTCTCACCCATAGGAAAATCATTCCTAGTCTAGAACACACCTGAAAATATGGCCTGTTTTATTGTATTAATTCTGTGGGTGCTGAATCCTCAGTGTGCAGGTCTAATACAATCAAGCAGACTTTTCATAGGCTTCATTGGTTTTGTCACACCACTTTTGGCTAGTATTTCTAGTGTGAGTTTTGTTCACTATCCCACTTCAGGATTAACTGCTAAGAGAAGTGGGTTTTTAAGAGGCTTCTATCTGGTACTCACTGGAGAAGGGATATGAAGTTAACTTTTAAGACATAGGTATAGCTTCCAGTTAGGCTGTTTCTAAATGTCTGGAGACCCGGTTGCTTGAAAGGGCAGTCACACTCATACTGACCCATAGGTTTGAGTTTGGCAGGTGGGCTGTGGCTTGGCAGAATTTGAGGATTCTCCAGCTTTCCTATGAATTGCCTGCTGGCTGAGACAAAGTCACATTCAACTTTTAGACTCCCAGAACGTGCTTGGTTGGTTTTGTTTTTTTCAGGCTGTGTAGCTATTAAAGGCAATTTTATTTGTTTTTTAAAAAATTGAGATATAATTCACATACCATGAAATTCACCCTTTTAAAGTGTCCAATTCAGTGGCGCTTAATGTGTTCACAAGATCGAGCCCTTGGCACTAAGCCTCCTTTGCCTAGTGGGTGAGTCAGCCCTGCTTTCATGAATAGTCTAGCCACTGGTCAATGTTTTGGGTGGACCCAGGGCCCGTGGGAGCCTTATCCCCTTAAGGGGGGCTTTAAGAGAATAACAGGATGCAGGCTCCTTCCCTGTCAGGCTAAGCTTGGTGCTTTTATTTCTTGAAGCTACAAAATGGACCCTTCTTGGTACATCAGGATGGGAGCATTAAATCGCAGCTGGAGCTGTACAAGGGAAGTGGTGTTTATCAGGGTAACCGCCTCCTCAAATTTATCGCAGATGCTGCAGTTTGCATCCCAGGGGAGCAAAACCTAATCTGCCTTCCCCAGAGCCCAGTTGTAATCTTTGAAAGGCAGTGGGAACTGGCAGCTGTCCAGCCAACGCCTCCTTTCTCCTCCCATTGCAGGAGGTGCTTGAGATTGAAGCTGTTAGCTACTCAAAGCTCAAAAAAGTATATTTGAAAGGGCCTAGATTTTTGCATTTCTTCCTGTCCTAGAGACTCTAGGAGGTGAAAAACTAACCCTGAGGATGTATTTGCAGCCATCACCCTACCCACATCATACAGCATCTCCCCTGACACCAACACCTCCCTTGGGGATGGCTGCCCTGGCCAGGGGGTTGGGACTCCCTGGCTGAGGATGGCCGAATAATGAATAGACTCAAGGTGGGGGCCATCAGCACCATCAGCATTGCCCTGAAATTTGTTAGAAATGCAAAATTTCAGGCTCCACCAAAATCAGAAACTGAGAGTGATGTCCAGCAAGTTGTGTTTTAACAAACCCTCCGGGAGACTCTTTTGCACATTAAAATTTGAAATGCAGTGAGAAGACCATGATCAGGTGGCGCTCGGAGTGCAAGATATAATGAGATGGCTCTGAGAGCTGGTGCAAAACCAACAAAAAGAAATCAGGTGACATGAATCCAAACCTCTGAAGCTTGTATATACGTGGACACAAATACCCACCCATTGTACCATTTTCATATAGGCTAAAAGTGAAGGAGACTTCCTCTCTCCTGCCTGCCTGCCTGTTGTTTTATCATTTGTTAATATCCTTCTTCCTTCAAGAAGCACTTTATTGTTAACTTCGTTGCAAATAGATTAAATTAAGAAGAAAAAAATAGTGGGGAGGGTATAAAAAGAAAGGAAACTTTTTTTTAGATCCTGGGATTTAGGAGTCAAAGATTCTTAACCATGGTACTGTTTAAAACTTTTACCCAGATTTCCATTGTCAAATAAAAACTAAATGGGATTTAGGTAAGGAAAGACCTTAATTCAGAAGGATTATTGCAATAAGTGGAGGGGACCATTGCATTAGGCAGAGAGAACTTAGAACAGTCTGACTATAAGATCTCAAAGGCTGGGGAGAAAGGAATTTTCTTATATAAGGACAGGTAAATAAGGCTAGAAAGAACCAGATATGGGAGAGAGGGATGAGCAGGTGGTATGATCCAACAGCTGAGCAGGACATGTCTTTCCTTGGGGTCAGCTGATTTTCTGGAGGGGTCAGTGAAGAGGGGCTGGCATTCTGATGCTGTCGGCGGGCATTTTGTCCAGACTGGTCAGTGGATACAACCATAAGCTAATCATTTATGGCAGTGAAGGGGAATGTGGAGGGTCATATCTGACATTGTCCTGGGTAAACCCACAAGTCTTATGGAAGTAATATGGGGAAGGTGATCCTTTGAAGTAAGTAAGCCATTCCCCAGAAAACAAAAGGACGGAGGTATTTCTTAACCTTTGCTGTTTTCCAGACCCCGAGAGCTCAGATAAAGTCTAACATTGTCACTGTATGTCACTGGAACATTTTAAAACACAAACCTCTTAACATTTATTTAATAAAGCAATGCTCTTTAATACAAAACACATTTGTTGACTTTTGTTTGATTAACTGATGTGTTTTATAATTAAAGAGATTTTGCTTTTTAGGATAAATGCTGAATTTCTCTTTTAGGAGAGAAACCAGTAACCAAACTTAGCATTAAACACATGCAAATACATAGCATAGATTTTTATTTTTATTAATTAATTATTTATTTATTTAATTTTATTTATTTTTTAACATCTTTATTGGAGTATAATTGCCTTACAATGTTGTGTTAGTGTCTGCTGTATAACAAAGTGAATCAGCTATACGTATATGTGTATCCCCGTATCCCCTCCCTCTTGCGTTTCCCTCCCACCCTCCCTATCCCACGCCTCTAGGTGGTCACAAAGCCCCGAGCTGATCTCCCTGTGCTATGCAGCTGCTTCCCACTAGATATTTTATTACGTTTGGTAGTGTATATATGTTAATGCTACTCTCTCACTTCGTCCTAGCTTACCCTTCCCCCTCCCCGTATCCTCAAGTCCATTCTCTACGTCTGCATCTTTATTCCTGTCCTGCCCCTTGGTTCATCATACCTTTTTTTTTTTTTTTTTTTTAAGATTCCATATATATGTGTTAGCATACGGTATTTGTTTTTCTCTTTCTGACTTACTTCACTCTGTATGACAGACTCTAGGTCCACCCACCTCACTACAAATAGTTCAGTTTCGTTTCTTTTTATGGCTGACTAATATTCCATTGTATATATGTGCCACATCTTCTTTATCCATTAATCTGTTGATGGACACTTGGGTTGGTTCCGTGTCCTGGCTATTGTAAGTAGAGCTGCAATGAACATTGTGGTACATGACTTTTTGAATTATGGTTTTCTCAGGGTATATGCCCAGTAGTGGAATTGCTGGGTCATATGGTGGTTCTATTTTTAGTTTTTTAAGGAACCTCCATACTGTTCTCCATAGTGGCTGTATCAATTTACATTCCCACCAACAGTGCAAGAGGGTTCCCCATAGCATAGATTTTTAAAAAGTACTTCGAGGGTAGATAGAATTGAGTGAACTATTTAAAGCTGGATGGGACAGTTGCAACTGAGAAAGATATTACATAATTTTTCCCATGTCAGTAAATCTGGAGTACACCAATATGTGACTTTGGTGAACAAAGAAATGCTGGGAAGTCATTAATCACAGTAATGAGAGAACAGTGTGGCTAAAAGGGTGTTCACAAGTTGTCCCATTAGTACCTACTAAAAATAATCATCATGGCTGAAGTGCTTTTTTTATGTGGAAAGCTTAATAATTTAAATTAAAAAAAAAAAACAACTAAGAGCAGGGGAATCTTTAAGTGGAGGTGAGGGAGGAAAAAATGTTAATTTTTTTAACACCACATTTTTCAGTGCTGTGGTCCACTATGACCATCAGCTGATTATAACTTCTATAAAACAATGCCAATCCTTTTTATTATCATCCTGGAGTCTTGCCATAGTGTTCTACAGTTTGCACTATTGTTTGCTATCATTCTTTCATTATAAGATCATAAATTAGTTGTAGGAACTGCTAATTTTCACTGAGGATTTGTTCTTAACCTTGTTGGTGTCCTTGGGGTTTTTTAGCAGAGTAGGAAAGTCTTATCACCAGGGATGATCACTACAAGTCCTCCCAAACAACCGCAAAGACAGCAGTAACAAGAAAACCATTTATTACGAATCAGCCAGGGGGACTTCCCTCACCGTCCAGTGGTTAAGACTCCACGATTCCAATACAGGGGGTGTGGGTTCAATCCCTGGTCGGGGAACTAAATCCCACATGCTGTATGGTGTGGCCAAAAGATTAAAAAAAAAGAGTCAGCCAGACACTGTCTCAGGCAGCGTTAAAGTTAATTCTTATATTGGGCTCCACAAAATTGAGACTGCCACGTGGCCCAATCCCCGTCACAAATCTAAAGCTCTAAAGCTAAGTCAGCCTGCACTTACAGGAAATGCCTCGCGGTCAAGGAAATCTAATACCAATCACAGTCCTCCAACTCAGCCTTAGCTAGCTTACCTTACCCTAGAAAATAGCAGTTTATAAATGTATTTCATTTAAACCTCACAACCTGTTTAGTGGATATTGTTTCACTCCACAGATGGCAAAATTGAATTTGCAAAAGGTTAGTCTCAGTCTTGTCACTACACCACAGGAAACTTCTAAAACACATGGCAAAGAAAGGGGTCCCCTTTTGAGCCCAGATTTCTGAAGGACGAATAAGGGGTCACGGAGGGGGTGAAGGTAGGGCTGATGTTCCCAGCTTCTCTCAGCTATGGGCCACAGTGACTTCATATTTCAGGTTCATCTTTGCCAAGTTGCAGAATCAATTCTGACACAGGTAGGCAGTATGGCAATGGTTATGGGGTTCAGGATACTCTACCCCAAACTATGATACCTCAGCATATTGAACATTTTAAGCTGAAGCAATTTGAGAAACTATAGGTGCAGGAAGGCCTCTCTGACCTTCCCCTGAGGCAGATCATAAGACCCTCAAGTGAGAGGTGCCCTCCCCAGACCGAGGAAAGGAGCATCCTTATCTCTGCAGATGGAGGGATGCTGGAGGGAATCGCAGTGAACAGGTCTTGCTGGGTTTCCCCCAGTTGACTACCCTTAGCTCCACATTTTCCCACAACTTTCCACTCTTCATCAAACCTAGTATAGAAACACCCAGGTAACTATTTCCGAAACTGAGCAGCACCCTGTGGGGCCCTCCTAAGTACACAGGCCTTTCCGTGTCCCCCATTTCTTGTTTATCGGACAGAGGTTTCAGCCTCCTAGACCTACCCTGAGTTCCAAAGGGCAGATTCAAATAGCTACTAATTAGAGGAGTGAGGGGATGCAGAAAGAAACAGTAGTGCAGCCGATGGTAGCTGGTCCGGGTTCCTTCTGGGGGAGTGCATAACAATTTGATGCGTATCTCTGAGCTCTTCTACAGGAACTCAGGCCCCCACCCAGGTGGAGGATGGTAACTTCAGGCTGAGCGCAAGCAAGTGAACCCCAAACTGGTTGGAGCCAGAAGGCTGATGATTGAGATTCCTGGAGCACCACCCTGTTACCTTCCCACAAACCAGAGGAGGGTTACACACCCTGCAGCTCTCCCCCCAGATTTTGCCTATAAAACCTTCTTCCCTGAAACCCACTGGCGGGAGTTCAGGTCTTCTGAGCACGAGCCACCTGTTCTCCTTAGGTGGCCCTTGCAATAAACCTTTCTGTGCTCCACACTCTGTTTTGGTTTGTTTGGCCTCTCTGTGCATTGGGCACGCAAACTTGGGTTCAACATTTCTTCACATCTTCATTTCCTTATGAAGGCTCCCAGGTCACATAAAACATAAATGTGGGTGCTTTTCTCATGTTAATCTGTCTTTTGTTATGGTGGCCTCAGCTGAAAACCTAGAAGGGTAGAAGGGAAAGATACTTTTCTTCCCATACAATGGCTCACATCCTCTGAAAGATGTGCTCTAGAGTTTTTACTACCCACCATGTGCTTGACCGCTGGCGTGTCCACGAAGCCCTCACCCTCCCCAGTTCTCCACATGCATAGAACTCACTGCCCAGTTCTGCTCCGTGTCCTTATTAGCATGCCGTTTTCTCCACTTGGACTGGAGGCTACCCCAACTCTGTATTCTATTTCTTGCTTTCCAGGAGGTGGTATTGTAATAAATTCAATTAAAGATGTACGCGAGGTTTGAAGAGAGGAGGACTGCTTTAGAGAACATTAGCTACTCAAAAATAACGTAAAGCCATTACATTAGAAGATGCTGAATATAAACGTAAAGCCATTACATTAGAAGATGCTGAATATAGTAACGAGAGCTCACTTCACTGTTAGTACAGTTAGATTAACCCTTAGCGGGATTCATGGCTGCTGTGGGCCTATGACACATGTATGCACATTTAAAATTAGTCTCTAATGTGACCTAGCTCTTCCCTGCTTGTGGACAGCCCCTCTTTTATCACTATGCTTTCTTTTGTGTAGAAAACTCTTTGAAACATTCTTCTGTACCAGTTTTAAATAGCATCTTTGTTCTCTTTTTCATCTTTGGCCTTTCAGAAAATATACTTAGAATATTTCAAGAGCATTAGAAAATTTTTTCCATGTTAAAGTTAGAGAATTGAGGTTGAATTGTTGCCAGAGGAGGCAGGTTGGCTACTAACATATGTTCTGGGACCTGGCCCTCAGGTCTGCAGTTTCAGAAATGGGAATTGTGTGGTACTCAGAGCCAATCAGCCTCAAATGTAGCCTAACAACGCTCACAAGAGGCTGGTTTATCATCAGTCATAATTTATTTATTCACACTGAGAAATCCAGTTTGCAAGAACACTAGACTGCCTGTTATATCTGGTATTGCACTTTCTCCCTTACAGAAAAGCTGTGGTTGTTGGCAAGCCAGAGAAATAGAACAATAAAAAGGTAGATGAACTCACTGGCTGGCGTCATCTCCCTCTAGATCCCTTGAATATTAACAACTTCCTGGATAGAACCTGTTAAAGGATAATTTTTTTTTTTTAATTAATTAATTATTTATTTATTTTTTGGCTGTGTTGGGTCTTCGTTTCTGTGCGAGGGCTTCCTCTAGTTGTGGCAAACGGGGGCCACTCTTCATCGCGGTGCGCGGGCCTCTCACTATCGCGGCCTCTCTTGTTGCAGAGCAGAGGCTCCAGACGCGCAGGCTCAGTAGTTGTGGCGCACGGGCTTAGTTGCTCCGCGGCATGTGGGATCTTCCCAGACCAGGGCTCGAACCCGTGTCCCCTGCATTAGCAGGCAGATTCTCAACCACTGCGCCACCAGGGAAGCCCAAGGATAATTTTTAACAAAAGGTAAAATCATGACTCATACAAATATAAAATGAACATGTAAAATATTTTATTGTAACTCATTAATTAAATGAGGGTCCCAGAAAAATGTTCCAACCAGTTCCAAGTAGGATTAATGAACTACTGATTTGTATAGAGTCAAGAAATGTTGAAGTGAATTTACAAATGGACACAAAACTGGCTTATTTTCAAGGGATGTGGTTGAGAGAATCAACTGCCACCAGACGACTTATTTGCATGTCTACAGGCAGGAATTATTTTGCATTGCTGTTATCTACAATTTACTCTTGTAAAATAGCTCAAAGAAAATGAAAGGCTAGAATCAGATAACCCAGAATGTTGTGCTCTACACAGTACATAGCTTTCCCATTGAAGATACCCAGTAATCTTTCTTGCTTATTCCAGATTTTCTTATAAACTTGTCTGACATCTTCTTTTGATGGACAGTCATTATCTGAAGATCAGTTGTAGAACTGAATTCTCCGGCCTTAATGATGCAGTAGAAGGAAATATCAAGCCCCTTATATATGGGCTGGGTAATTTCATAGGTAACAAGTGGGAGGAATATTCTAACTATTTTGGCGAAGGGGCAGGGATTTCCAGGAATTGGGCCACCGCCTGCTTTTTGGCCTTTTATGGTCAGCCTCAGAACTGTCATGGCACCTGTGGGTATGTCACTTAGCATGCTAATGCATTACAGTGAGCGTATAATGAGGTGCAAAGTCTACAGGAATTCACATCTTCCGCCATCTTGGGCCTAGTTGGTTCTAACCAGTTTTTGCTGTATCCTGTTTTTCTCAAAGGCTATGTCATTCTTTTAACTGTTGTGCCCTGCCCCCTTCCTTCCTGTTTTGTTTAGATACCTTTCTTCCCTCCCTTCTTCACTGGCCAACTAAGGTTCTTCAGAGTCCCTGGATAGGTCTTAAAAATTAAACTGACAAAGAGGTTAACAGGAAAAAATGTTCACTTTAGTCTCCCTTTGTGTTCAGAGATAAGGATATTCCTCCCCCGCCCCCATATAGCGAGGGCCCCTCTCATTTGAGGATTTTATGAACTGTTTCAGGCGACAGTTGGTGGGGGAGGCCATCAGCGTGACCTTCTTGCTTCTGTTTTCCCAAACTCCTTCACCCTCAGTACACCAAGATGCCATATTTTGGGGTAGCGTGTGATCCTCATTTATAATAGTGATTTATAATAAGAAATACAGTCCTCCCTCAATATCCTATTCCAGGACCATGGCAGATACCACAATCTGAGGATGCTCAAGTCCCTTATATAAATGGATAGTATTTGCATATCACCCAGACACATCCTCCTGTATACATTAAATCATCTCTAGATTACTTATAAGACCTAATACAATGGAAATGCTATGTAAATGATTGTAAGTACAATGTAAATATTATGTAATTAGTAGCCAACTTGAGGCAAATTCAAGTTTTGCTTTTTGGAACTTTCTGGCATCCCCACCCCACCCCCAATATTTTCAATCCCGATTGGTTGAATCCACAGATGCGGAACCTACAGATATGGACTGTATACATTTGGTCCCAGTTCCTGGCGCAGAGCTAAAATCTCAGTAACACCTAAGTGATTAGAGCGATAAAGCTTATTATTAATAACAAGCGCCTTTCAAGCACACCTGAGTTATGTTAATGAGGCGACTTTTGGAAAGCCCCAGGTAACCTAAGGATGGGGGCTGGTTGCCAGGGGAACCAATCTCAATTAGAGGGTTAGAACTTTCAATGCCCCCTCCCTGCCACCTCCGGGGAGAGGTGAGGGGCTGGAGTAGAGTTCAATCGCCATGGGCTAGTGATTCAATCAGCCTTGCCTGTGTAATGAAGCCTCCACAAAACCCCCAAAGGGCAGGCTTCAGAGAGCTTCTAGGCTGGTGAAGAAGTATTCAAGTGCCTTTTCAGGCTGACACATCCCACACTCTACTCCAGGAGGACTCGGGACCCTTCCAGACCCCACCCTATGTAGCTCTCCATCTGGCTGTTATTCACGTCCTTGAATATCCTTTGTAATAAGCCAGTAATCTAGTAAAGCTGGTTTCCTGTTCTGTGAGCTGCTCTATAAAATTAATCGAATCTGACGAGGGAGTCGTGGAGACCTCCAGTCAGTCCGGAGCACAGGTAGCAACCTGGACTTGCTATTGGTGTCTGAAGTGTAGGGGTGGGGTACCAGGTATGGCAGTGGAAGTCCTGTGGGACTGAGGCCCTTAACCTGTCGGATCTGATGCTAAGGCCAGGTAGACGATGTCAGAATTGAGTTAAATTGTAGGATACCCAGCTGGTGTCACAGAATTGCTTGGTGTGACTCTTGTGATTACATTTGGGCCCACCTGGATAACCCCAGCTAATCTCCCTATTGTAAGGTAAACTAATTAGCAAATTTAATTCATCTGCAACCTTAATTTCCTTTGCTACTTCATGTAACATATTCACAGGTTCTGGAGATTAGGGCATGGACATCTTTGAGGGAGACACTATTCTGCCTACCTCATGTCCTGTTTTCCAAATTAGATTCCCAAGAGGACAGGACTACATGTTATTCTTTTCAACCAGAAGGGTGTTTTGCCAAAGTAATTAATTCCATAATTGTTGAATAGTTGAATGAATTTGAGGTAAATGCTGAATGAAAGTGCCTTCATTTTTTAGTATTATTCCTCTGAAAAGGATTCCTTTCCTTCGTGTTACTTACTTCATACTCCAGAATAATTTTATTATGTGTATTTTAATCAGGAATAAGACTCATCAATTCACTATAGCTCATCTCAGTGTCCAAAAAGATATCATATCTGCTTATTTACATCAATTCGCATGCTACCAAAGCTCTTGTCATTTCTCCAGGACCACACGCTCTTCTCATTGTTTGATCCTGTAACTGTTTCACTCCTTCAAGAGTCCCTGGGCTGTCTGGCAGGATGAGTCCAGCAAAAGCATCCTCTTGTTTAATCGTTGTTGTTGGGACTAGAAATCAGCATTCTTGTGTCAGTTGTACATGGTTCTTGTCCGTTGCTCTCCGCTCTCTCAGCATCTTAAATTCAAAATAAAAAAATCAAACAGTACATGAATACAAAAGAAAATGGTATTAGCTGTTTTCATCCCAGTATGGAACTTGAATAGTACCTTGATTGTTATTTAGAAGCAACCGTCTCATGTTCCATAGTCTTGCAAGGCAAGTTCTTTCCTCTCTAACAAGGGGGAAAGTTTTCTTATATCTTGTCGGCGAGAGAATTAATCAGTTGCTCTAAGAAAAGAAATGGAAAATTTTGTTCAAGCCAAATTGAGGATTATAACCCGGAAACAGCATTTCAGAAAGCTCTGAGAACTGTTCCACCTGTTAGGAGTCAAAGCACAGATACCTAAGTTTTTGAGACAAGGCTGTGCATTAAATGATGTATTATTGACAGTTTACACAGTCTAGCGAGTAGTGGGTCATGGGTCATCGTGGCCCCTTACATGATCAAGAAAAAAGGTTATCTTTTAAGGAGTTGTCTTGTTGGTGCCAGGAGAATGATGCTCTTTATGTCTGAGTAGGTGTTTCTGCTGATGGAGAGTTTTGTCAGATGCATAATGCAGATACACAATGCCCAGTAGAGGGGAGAGAGGAGGCCAAAGGGCAGAGAAAAGTTTTTATGTTTAAATTTGTCGACTGAAAAAAAAATGCACAACCTAAAAGTTGAGAATTATGTTTTGTTTGGCGGACTTTCTGAGAACTTCAAGCCCGGGACACAGCATCTCAGGTAGCTCCAAGGAACTGCTCCGAAGAGGTTAGGGGGGGAGCCAGGATATATAGGAGTTTTGCAACAAAGACCAGGTAGTCAGAACATCAAAAGATGACTGTTAATGAAAGAAAACCAGACATCTCAAGTTAATTTAGTGCTTTTCTAAGTATGGGAAGATGCAAGAGTCTGGGCTCACTGAAGTCATTCCTTTCATATGTACCTTAGCTATCTAGGGCCAGTGTCCTGTGCTTTCCCATCCTGAGTCCCCTCAGGGTGCACCACTGGCTGCAGTGGCTGAGGGCTTGGCAGCGGGCAGCCCGTTTGTCTCCATCCTGAGTCCCCTCAGGGCTCACTGTGGGGCGGCTGTAGTGGCCAGCGGCAACATCCTTTGTTTACTATGGCAGGCAACATTTTTCATTCGCAAATTTTTCTTGTCTCGCCATAAAATATGAAATTTATTTCACAATCTCTCACAATATTGTCATACTGCCTCAACTCCATAGTTTATATTTAGTGACTCAATCAGGGAGTACTTTTTAAGCCCTGTGCTTGATAAAAGACATCTAAGACACAAATCCCGCCTAAAAGACTTAAAATCTAGTAAAAACATACACAAAGTTGGAAGAAGCCTTTTATTTATTTATTTATTTTTGGCTTCATTGGGTCTTCATTGCTGCACACGGGCTTTCTCTAGTTGCAGTGAGCGGGGGCTACTCTTCTTTGCGGTGCGTGGGCTTCTCATTGCGGTGGCTTCTCTTCTGGAGCACGGGCTCCAGGTGCGCGGGCTCAGTAGTTGTGGCTCACGGGCTCAGTAGTTGTGGCTCACGGGCTCTAGAGCGCAGGCTCAGTAGTTGTGGCACACGGGTTAGTTGCTTCGCGGCATGTGGGATCTTCCCGGTCCAGGGATCGAACCCGTGTCCTCTGCATTGGCAGGCGGATTCTTAACCACTGTGCCACCCGGGAAGTCCCGGAAGAAGCTTTTATACAAAGAGTAGAATTAATTAAACCTTTTCTATGCCAAGGACACATTTGCATCTAATCATAATAATGTTATTTTAACTTTAACTTGCCTCAATTTACCATGGCAATGGGTTGAAATTGTAACAGGGAAGAGCTAAATCGGACTCCACTTTGGATCTGTTTCTTTGACTTTAACATTTGCTTTTCGTTGCTTTTGTTATTATAATCATACATAATGGCCTGCCTCAGGGAACCCCGCCCACCTGTGGATGGCTGCAAGAAAAAAAAAAACTAACACATTCCCTCACTGAGGCTGGTCATTCCAGGAGATGTTTTGCAAAACTGATGGCCCTTTTACTCTACTTCCTCATCTCCTCCCGTTCTGTGTGCTATAAAGAAACTGGCATCCAAACCCTGATAAGATGGTTTTTCGGAGACTCTAGTCTGCCATCTTCTCGGTCTGCCGGCTTTCCGGATAAAGTCGTCTTCCTTGCCTCAACACCTCGTCTCTGATTCATTGGCCTGTCGTGCAGTAAGCAGAGTGAGCTCGGACTCGGTAACAAAAAGATAGCATGGATATGTAAAAATAATCTATGATTTCAAAACGTTTTAACCAAGACTTAATTTTTCATGAATCTAATATTTTCTAAAGCATAATCAATAAGTATCACCAACTAAGTTGAATTTTGCTTGCTTTCTTCTTTCCATTAATGCCAAGTGACAATTCCTTTCTTTCTTTCCAGTAATGCCAAGTGACAATTCCTTTGATTCACACAGACTCTTGCTTTGATCCAAAATCCTCCTGAATGCTTCATTCTTTAAATCTCCACTTTCATTTATTTTTAAGAGACTAACTTGTATGAATGTAGCTGATTTTTTTTTCCAAGTAGGATAGATTAAACATTCTGCACGGCCACACTTATTTGGATTGCACTCTAGGATTCTCTTCTAATTGTGCTCGTTTCAGTCCCCACTTCCCCAGTCATCAGAAAGTAAGTAGCTTGGGTGTGAGTTTTAATCATTTATCTGGGTTTCCTTTATACTTTTCATGGCAAAAGGTAACAGCAATTAAAAAACTAAAGTGCTATTGCTATCATGAAGTTTGAACTGAGCAGAGACTTAAGATGTAAATATATCTTATCCATGTTGGGGCTGCTTTCACTGCCTTCAGAAATTGGAGACACTGCCTCCCCCTACCTCCAGTGCTACTGAAAACGGATAGTCATGAGCTGGCTCTGCACGGACAGCGCTGCTATATTGGTGGTGTGTTGTGAAACTGATGGAAGCATTTTTTTTGGTTTACCTTTAGAGTCACAATTTACTGTCTCAATTAGAACTGTGCCTCCCAAGAGTCCCTGAATGACTTTTATTTGCACAATGCATTCATAGCAATAAGCATTTGAATTTGTAAATTTCCAGTGCCTTGAGCTCTTACCGTGGGCCCTGATCATTTGCATTTTTACAATGAACACCTGGTCTTGCAGTGCCTCAGGACCAGACACCAGTCTTACAGACTCAAGAATAGAGGGGAAGCTTACCAGCTTCCTTCAGCTTAGACCCAGACTGACGGGAGCCTGGGATACACTGACAAGTGGCCGACTCCTGGGCAATGTGGTTTCTTTAAGGAAGCTGACTAGTGGCAGCTGGAGTGGGTTTGCTCATTGCAGATGCGACAGTCACTGACCTCTTGGTTTTCTCTGAGAAGTGGAAGGTTCACAGGAATCTTCACTGAAGGAGGTGCCCCACATCTTGAATTCTGTGTCCTCATTTTTCTCTGTTTGACCATGTAGGTCCACCAACTCTTTCCACTCCATGTTCTCTGCTCTTGCATTCCCTTTCCTGTGACCAGCTGGGGACCCCTTCACCGCCACTCCCCCATCGTTTGAGCCTTGGGTCTAGTTCACGATGAAAGCTATTGTTTTATGCCAGGCACTGTACTCATATTTGCAACAGCCAAATGAGATGCTAGCATCTTTTCCTCTTCCCTAGTTTTTCCACGATAAGGCAGCTGAGGCACAGAGAAGTTAAGTAACTTGCCCAAAGGTATAAACATGGGTAATGGGTGGCAGAGAGGACTCAAATCCAGGCAAACTGGCTCCAGCAACCGTGTTTTCAACCAACAAACCCTTGTGTCACTCACTTAAGCTACATTCCATCTCTGCCCCATCTTTCCCAGTTATGGGAAGCAATAAAGCTATTTATTTTTGCCATTTGCAACCGCATGAAGCCTAACAAGTAGACCTACCAAAACCCATTGCTTTTATTTCAACCTCTTTCTTATTCTCTGATCGGAGAAAAATAAGGAATCAGTGGGGGGCTTACTTTCAAATATTATTTAGGCTAAGTAAAGTTTTAGTCTCTCTATTGTATTCATTCCAATTCAGATATTCTTTCAACTGACGAAATCTCCCTTCATATGTATTACTATAAATGGGAGTTTCCTGGAGGTGGTATTAGCTATTTTTCAGTCATTATAGGGAAGTATTTTTAAAAGGTCGTAGGTAGTCCTGAGGAAGACAAGATAACCATGAGTTTGTTGGCAGGAAGCAAAAGAATGCCTATTGAGGGATAGGAAGCTCATCCGTTCCACGAATAAATTTAGGGTTGTTGAAATGATTTTTCCCTGAAGGTTTTGATGACTACCTAAGTCACTTGCTAGTTTTGAACTCACTGTGCTTTGGTCAAAAATGCCTATCATTTATCTCATACTAAAATAATTGAAGCAGAGAAATATAACCGCAACCAAGAGTCTCATAGATGTTGGATCACATTTTGCGGCAGTTAGTGGCCTTGCCTTGCGGTCATAAAGAAACTTATAAAAGGATGCTGGGATGGGAAGACAGTATATGAGACAATTTTAGGCAAGTCTATTATCAAAGTAAAGTTTACAGCCAGGCAGGCTATGATTGGGTGTGAAGGCAGTAAACTTGGCCTGAACAATCTGGATAATTGGATCTTATCTCCAGCTTTATTGGGTCATTGGCGACTTGACCAAAAACAGAGGCTATTTCTCATCGGCATTTCCTCTTTGCAGCAGGACTACTAAGAGGGACCCCTTCTCGGCTCTCAGGATGGCAAAGTGCCTGCAAAGTCTTCCTGGGTGACGCCTCTAGTACAGCCCCATTCCATTTACCGAAAGTAGGCTGAATTACTGAACTTCCTTGTCAATGTTGATAAAGTCAGCTGTGGAGGAGCGTGCCCCAAGAACGTTACTGTTGGGGCAGTGCCATCCCAAGTGTGAAAGCACTAGTGGATTTCCATGGCGTTAGGCCTTAGATCTCAAAAGAGGGAGCCTTTCATCAATGACTTGGATAATAGAATATAGAAATCACGGGTATTAAGATTCCACATGGCCTTAAACCATTTGTAGGGGGTTGTCATGCAGCTTGGAAATTGGGTTCAAGTTTAAAGTTTCCTTGATAAGTGGCAGTAATCATCAGGATGAAATACTTAAGAGCCCAAGGCCATCTTGATATAAACCCACTGATGAATTTGTGTGAAATGTTGTGGTCTGTGAAAGGCTGGCTAAGTTTGGGATTAGGGAGATGCCGAAAGCCTAGAATCTGTATGATTTAATAAAACATCGTTGTCTTTGTTATTTAAAAATATGTAACATGTCAGTTCCTTCTTACTAACATCTGTCAAGGTAATTAGCTTAATAGACTTAAAGGGTTGCTTTAACCACTCCCCACCCCCATTTCTGCCTCTCTCCGCTCCCAACAACCCTCACTGGAATATCCAAAGTACAGTTAGTCTTACTGAGTTACAGTAATAAACTGTTAATAGTACATTCCTCCTCTACTCTCAGATCCAACAGCTGTGGTGTTTGGGGGTTTCTAGGATACTGTAGCAAAACCAGAGACAGATATAACTTGCTATATTTAGGGAAACCTTACTAATTTTATGATGCCTAGTGGCACCAAGAGAGTAGGCAATTTGGGTCTCCAGCCTAGATCAAAGAGATACACTTTTCCAAAAGTGTATATCAAGTCTCTTCTCCATTTCCCTTTCAACTCAGTAACCTTTACCCCTCCTGTCACCATAACAATCTTCATCCCATATTAAGCAGTGATTATCAGAAAAGTCAAAGGAGGAAAGCTTTTCCTGATGTCTTTTTTTTCTCTTCCTGGGGCCCATCTGGTGATCTGATCTTCTTGCAGGCCCTTTGCACTTTGTAATACATAGGTGTAATACATACATTGGACTTGCCTTCCCAGATAGTGTCTGATGCTGCCACATTGTGTGCAAGCTTTTTGATCACTTTTGCCTCTCCATTGCCAAGAGTCCACATACCATGATCAGGGTAAATGCCTAATCACACTGGCTGCCTAGAAAACAGGGGAGAAGGGCTTGGTCTCAGCACTAACCGACTACATCTCAATCGCAAAAATTAACTAATAATGCTCTATGCAGATGATCTGCAGGATGTCACTGTTCTTCATAGATAAGAACTATATAGGAACTACCAGAGCAGCAGAAAGAGTAGGTATCAGGAGTCAAATTTCTGCTGACTGCAAATCTCTGCCACTTTGGCTGGGCAAAATGATTTTTCCCGGCAGGTTTTGGTGATTGCCTAAAGCACTTGCTAGTTTTGCTAATGTGGTTTGACCTCACTGAGGCGCTCATCACAAATGTCTGTTATTTATCTCATACTATACGTAGCTGAGACAGAGAATTTGTTCCCAGCTAAGAATCTCATAATCATCCTTTGGCTCAATCTAATTCTGTTTGATTGTCCCCTGGTTTAAGCTTCCCCTGCAAATAAATATAGTATTGATCTGGTGGTCAGTATGTGTAATTCGCAATTGTTTTTCCCCTCTTCCAGATCATTTGTGTCTCACATGGTTTGTAATGGCTGAATTTGTCAGGGGTTTTTCCACTGGGCTTCTTAGATTTCTGCAGGTCATGATCTGATCCTCAGCATTTCTTCATTTCCTCCCTTTCCGGAATCTATGAGTCACTGACTGCATCTTAGCCATGGACCGGCCTGCCATTCTTACTCCAAAATCGGAATCTGAGTTGCTGCGTTACATGCCCCAGATTTGTTAGGGCCTGGGAAACGTGCTTCCTTCACTTGCAGCAAAGCTCTTTGAGTATAAGATTCCATATAACACATTATCTATGGCCTAGCCATTTCCTTTAGCTGATTATTATCTGGTTATTATTCGTAGAACATGACTCCAGAGTTATTACACTATTAAAATTGTACTGCTTATGTAGAAACATATGTATATATAAAATTTAACAATGTAATAGCAGTATAGAGTATAAGCTGGTCAATGGCAGGGTCTGTATCTCAATCATTTATATTCTAGCACCTCGAAGAGTACCAGCTCATAGTTGGAATTCAATAAATGCTTTCATTTTAATGAATAAATAAGTGATGGGATAAAAGAACAAATGACTTTGCACTAGATTTTTCCCTATTAGTACGTGCCTAGTAACTTAAAGAACATTTCGACTGTCTTCCCAACGTTTGTTCCACCCTCCCCCATGGGAAATAGCAGTACTGCATTTGGTACAGAGATTGGGGCTGCCCCAGCTCTAGAGATAATTCCTGATTGGTCTAGGCCTATTGTCCCAGTGTTAGGTACCAAAAATGACACACTATTTTAGGTATCATGAGGAAAAAATGAGGAAAAACCCTGACATAACTATACATCAATTGTAAGATGTATTTTTACTTCAGAGATGTTACAGTATGAAAAATATGCATCTTATAATGGATCCAATATGATGAGTTGGTTCTATCAGAGTGAAGCTCAGGACTTTTATTTGATGGTTTGGGGAAGAGATGGCCCTCCTCTCAAGTGCAAATGAGAAATCATGTAGCTCTGAGAATCCCTGGTCATCGATATCCTAGGACTCTGAGGCGGGCTGGCCCCAGATGAGGCCAACAGTTTCAATGCCAACGTGAAATGCTGAAAAGAAACTGGCTTCTTGACTGTCCTGTCTTGGGGGTTCTTCAGTTATGTGGATCAATACATTCCCTTTATCATTTAAGCCAGTTCCAGTTTTATTTTTAAAATTTGGAACCTAAAGCATCCTGCGTATGACTTTTAATAAAGGATTCTGGGCTCAGAGAGGACAGATCATACACTGAGCAGCAATTAGAATTGTAGGGGAAGAAATCCAAACTGTGATGCAGTATAGAATGTGGATGAAAGAACACATGTAAGTGGAGGAGAACGTCCCTTCTGTGTTCTCTCTCGAGCTAGATTCTCAGATCGTAATTAGTTCCTGCTCTGGAGTCCACTTGGAGGAATTTTCATTAGAATTCCAGAGGAGTCTTCCAGGGAAAGTTTATGAGAAAGTAAATTGTAATTGTCCAGTTTGAAGAAAACAAAAGTAGTAATGAAGAGGCAGGATAGCGTAGTGGAGAACTTCGGGCTAGAGTCGGATGCCCGAGTTCAAATCCTGGTTCTGTTGCTCACTCCTGAGACCTCAGGTACATTGCTTGCTTCTCCCTCTCTTCTTTCTTCATCTGCCAAAGAGAACTAAAAGAGTACCTACCCTTTGTGTTGTTAAGAGAATTAATTGAGATTGATTCACATAAAGCACATATTGAATGCCTTACACACGCTAGTCATTAATATTGAAAAAATTTAGAAATCATCTTCAATTATATGCCACATCTCGAAGAGATAGAAATCAGGTGGCCTTAGCCTTATGAGTATGTAAGAATAAATTAGTTTATATTAAAGCTCAAGGATTTAGGTTGATTACAAAGAGGGAAAACTTTTCAGCCAGTAAAAGCTGCCAGACCTCAAGATAGATAATAGACAAGATTCTTACCTGTCTAGATTCAGTCAAGTCCTCTGGAGTTAGCCCAGCGCAACTTTCTGAAATGAAGGCTTGATTTTGCCTCCCTCTCTCATGGGGTCATGTCTTTGGGGGTCTTTTATTTGTTAAGCACTAGAATTCAGTAACTTTATTTTTGCCAGGTTAGCCAGTAACCTCCACTTCAATGCCTCTAATTCACACTTTCTATGTCCTTTCTCCTCCCCTTGTTGAAAGAAACAACCTCTATGTCTATTAATTCAGGTTCCCATCCATAGCTAGGAGTAAAGAAATCATTGTTATGTTTGAAAACATTTGGTTTTGCTTAAATGTATTTTGTAAAATGTGGTGTTTCTAAGATGAGGGCTGTGGTTTGAGTCAGAGACCAGGGCTATCTAATCTTGCATGTCCTGCTTAAGGAGGAGGCCAGGTATACATCCATCTCCAGCTGTTGATGGATCTAGGGCTTTGCTGCTCAAATTGTAGGCCTTGATGTAGCCAGGGCATCACCTGAGACCTGCTAGAAACATACCCTTATCCCCTCACCTACTGAACAAGAATCTGCATTTTAACAAGTACCTCCAATGATTCTGGAAGTGGGAGAAGCACTGCTCTCCAGAGCATATCTGGACGAAGATGGGGAACCGACTGTAAAGCTCATCTTCTAACTGGAAGAAAGCTTCTGTGTGATTTTTTTGCTGATAAGTTTTCATTCTTTGTTTTCTCTCTCTTCTGTGTTATTCTCCTTTGTCATTAAGAGAGAAAGCTAACCACTTCCTAAGAAAGAAACTGGACCGATAGAGACCCGCTGGTGATAAGGAATGCTATAGAACACTAGGGAATAGGCAGTAAAACTTGTCCTCTGCCAAAGAAAGCTCACAGGCTCTAAGGATGGTGGTTAATGAATTCTACCCAACTCTTAAGGAGAATCAGGATTGGATCCAGCAGCGATTGACAGTGATCAAAGGTTCCTGACATGAAAGGGAGTCGGGCTTGACAGACCCTGGGCACAGCTCAAAGGGGTGGGCATAGGGTCAGGTCCCAGGAGGGGCTGGAAGCTGGGAGTAAGGCTTGAACTAGAGATCTGGAGTGGGTGGTTTACAGTGGAACACAGGTCAGCCTGGAGGTGAAGGATTTGCTGAGAGAAAAGTCAAAGTCAAGAGACAGAGAGTTGAACGCGGCCTAGGAAAGAGCAAAGGCAAAGGTTAAAAGTCCAAAGCAATTGTCAGAAAGCAGGAGATCCGTGGGAGTCGAAGAGGTGGGAAAAGCCACGCGGGAGATCTGGGGTGGCAGCCCTCTGAGCAGCTTTGCTAATGAGAATCTCTTTCTGAGCCGGCAATGAGCTGTCGGCAAGTGCAGGACATTGAGCCCAGTGTGTGGTTCGCCGGGAATCTAGGCTGTCATTAAATTAAATGGGAGCGCCTGGCTGGAGTGAGGAGAGAGGGTCACAGAGGTGGCTGCTGACCGGGAGCCGTTGCCCCAGGCCGACCGCGTGTGTGTGTGTGTGTGTGTGTGTGTGTGTGTGTGTGTGTGTGTGTGTGTGTGTGTGTGTGTGTGTGTGTGTGTGTGTGTGTGTGTGTGTGTGTGTGTGTGTGTGTGTGTGTGTGTGTGTGTGTGTGTGTGTGTGTGCGCGCGCTTAATGGAGGAGCCTTGCTTTCCCCACTGTGCCAGGCCCAGGAGCAGAGTTCCTGAAGGGTTGCTGGGAGGCAGGAAAACCACACAAGCTCGTCAGCTCAGGTGGAGAAGGTGAGAGGAGTCAGGCAAATGAGGCCGTTGGCCTGGGACGCTGAGATTTGACTCTTGGTTCTCTGCTCTGTCACAGAGTCTGATGGGCACGGGTGACCCTGAGCATAAATCACATCACAAAGGAGGGCAGAGGCTTGCATAGAACAAGAGCAGGTACCTCAAATCTGTGAGGCCTGTGCCTCCGTTTAGTGCTTCCAGTTATTTAAGTGTTCTTCCAAAGAAGGCGATACCATTTTGAATATAGGACAAAGCATTCTATCAAGAAAATTTGCAGGCATTGCAGTCAGACACATTGAGGCTTTGGAAAATTATCTTTGAGCTTTAGTTTCCGTTTCCATAAAATTGAGAAAAATGCTACCTCCTTTGCAGACTTGTTGGGAAGGTTTAAAACATGTAGAACATCTAACTCAGTAGCACCGGGCACATAGTGGGGGCTTGATAAGATCCAAGTAAATAACCATGGGGGCGAGAAAGCATTCATACTGCTGCCTGAGCCTTCTACCTACTGTTGCCTCATTATGGTTTTCCTAGAAATCTAGGAAGCCCAGTGGAAAAACCCCTGACCTTTCCTTATTCTTTTTGCATTTGGGGACACTAAATTTTGGGGGCATTTACTGCACAAAGAAGATGATAATTCTATTTCTGGTGGGTAAGGGATGAGGACAAATGTAATTCCTAGTTAATATAATTGATAGAGGGAAAGTTGAACTCTACCTGGAAGCTGTGTACAGTACAGCCTTACTCTGCGCGCTTTCCTGCTGGTGGGCAGAGAGCCTGGAGGAAAACAAGTCTTTGGTGCTAGCCCTGAAAATCCATGTCTATAAAGTGCTGGCCAACTTCTCAGCTTAAATCAAAGAGCTGCTATTTATTTGGTGAATTATGTGAAGTTAGTGGGTGGGTATAGGTGAGTACCCTGCCCTTTCCAGACATGACATTTGCATTTTATCAGGGGTCTCCAGAGAAAAATACCACCATTAAAAGCAGTGACTCTCACACTGGGAATTGTTGAGGCTGTGGCAGAGCCATGGGAGAGCAGTTTGGGGACAGGGAGGTTTTATGATATTCCTCTCCTTGGCGCTCCTGAATGTTCCCTCTTTGGGTGAACGTCTCTTCTGCCAAATTAATCCTAAACTTCGCTGAGGGTGAGGTGGGGAGTAGATTCTTCTCAAGCTGTTTTCTGGCCTGCGATTTTAGGTTCTGCAACAGAGGTGTCTGAATAATCTGTAGCTTATCACACAAAAAATTGAAAGACAAATTCTTCATGAAAAAGTAAGGAACGATAGAGGAGGGCCTACTGGCCTTTTGATAGTGAATACCATAGAAGATAAAAGTATTTCCTCTAAAAGCTATTTTTTTCTTTCTTTAAAAAAATCATGCAGCCTTGATCTGGTGCTGTCTTCCCTTTTTTTAAAAAAAGAAATCTTTAAAACACAACACTCTTGACTACACATCCTTTTTCAGGTAAGCTGCAGCCTTGATCAGTAAACCGATTTTTATTTAAATGGAAAGGAAAACCTACTTTCTGGCAAGGGCATCAATCTGGTTGTCCCTTTGAATGTGTTAATTGCAATTGTCAAAGGAATTGGAAGACATAGTTTTAAATATTAGATCAATTGACCAAGTATAATGTGACTCCTTAGATCACACACTTCTGTTGTGTATCAAACAAGCCCATCATTATTCAAGTTGTTGCCTAGCGAGAATTACCAATGACCAGCCAGTTTAAGAGATTAACCTGGCTCAAAAACACCCTGAATGGCTGTGATTCAGCATCTTCATTAGACCCAGTTATTTCCTCCTTATTTGCCATGACTCATCAGCTTTGATGGGACCAGTTCTGTGATCATTTTCACTTTATTTTGTCCTTTCTTTTGGATTGCATCAGATTTTTATTTTAACTTTCCATTGCACAGGATCATATTTATCACAGAGGGCTTTTTCTTGTCAAATAAAACAACCAACAAAACAAAACAGGATAAATCCTGGTTCATGGAAACAGTAGCAAACTGTACTTGACTATTAAGCAAATAGTGTTTTTTTTCTCATGTATAATGAGTAAAAAATGTCAAGAAGGCATTTAGGTATAAATTTTGCTGCTGCTTCTTATTAAAAAGTAGCTGCAACTGTAGAAAACAAACTCTGAGCAAATGGCTGTGTTTGTGTAAATTTGCTTTTCAGAGTATTCTGGCATGGTCCTGGGTCTCAGAAGTGGAATCTGTGGATAGAGCGGACTCAAGGACATCTGTCAGCCCACGTGTTTTTGTTCTCTGGGGCTCTGATGGGTAGTCAGAACAATCTGATGTCTTTGGGGCTTCTCATTGGTTTTTCCTCCTGGAAAACCTCTCCAAGGCTGATGTCCTTCCCTGTGATTCAAGAGTAGAATGTGTTAAATGATAAGTGGAGAAGTAAGAAGAGAACTATACCCATGACTACTGCAGCATAGCTACTTTAGCAAGATTGAGCTATCTAGGGCATTGTGCCTATTTAAAAAAATAAAAACAAAACAAAGTACATTTGGAATTGAAAACCGATTCAAAGAATATATGCCATCCATCTTAGAGAGGAAGAAAAAGAAATCCTTCTGGTAATTACTGCAGGAGACATCTAAACTGAATCACTGAAGTAATGAAATGGTTATTATGAGCAACATAAGTCAGGGCTGCTAGGAAAAGTAGAATCTTAATGAGTAGAGTGTGTTTGTAGAGAATAAATCACACACCACAAATACAAAAATTTGTTTTGAAGCATTTAGAAAATTAGGAGACAAAAAGAGAACATCTTTAAGATTGAAAAAAAATTTTTCCAGCTTTACTGAGGTGTAGCTGACAAATAAAAACTGTATATATAAAGTATACAATGTGATATTTTGATATACATTGTGAAATTATTACCACAGTCAAGCTACTTAATGCACCCATCACCTCACATAGTTATTTTTTTGTGGGTGTGGTGAGAACACTTAAGATTTACTTTTATTTCCAGAACGTATTCATCCTGCCTAGCTGAAACTTTATACCCTTTGACCAACATTTGCCCATTTCCCCAACCTCCCGGCCCCTGTTAATATCATTCTACTCTCTGCTTTTATAAATTCAAGTTTTTTAGATTCTACATAGAAATGAGATCATGCAGTATTTGTCTTTCTGTGTCTGGCTTAGTTCACTTAGCATAATGTCCTCTCTGTTCATCTGTGTTGTCACATGTGGCAGGATTTCATTCTTTTTTAAGGCAGAATAATATTCCATTGTATATACAGTTCACCCTTGAACAACTTAGGGATTAGCAGTGCTGACCCCTGTGCAGTTGAAAATCCATATATAACTTTTGACTGCCCCCCAAACTTAACTACTAATGTCCTACCATTGAGCCTTACCAATAACATAAACAGTCGATTAACACATATTTTGTATGTTATATGTGTTATATACTGTATTCTTAGAATAAAGTAAACTAGAGAAAAGAAAACGTTATTAAGGAAATCATAAGCGGGACTTCCCTAGTGGTCCAGTGGTTAAGACTCCATGCTTCCACTGCAGGGGGCATGGGTTCGATCCCTGGTCAGGGAACTAAGATCCTGCATGCCACACGGCAAAAAAAAAAAAAAGAAAGAAAGAAAGAAAGAAAAGAAAATCATAAGGAAGAGAAAATATATTTTCACTATCATACCATATTTATCTATACAGTGAGTTTACATCTCTGTTTATAAGATGAATTGTCTGTCAATACCTACATCAGAATTGTCTTACATGCTACAAAATACTGTAGATGTTATGTGTATTACACTAGACATCAAAATGAAAAGATATGTGAAAATTCATATTTATTTACAGATGTAACGATTCATGCATTGGTAATGAAGAAGAAGCAATGTGATTGCTTTATGGTTGCCTTGTGCAAGCGATATGATTGCTTCAATACAGTAGCACTGTACACTCTTGAATGAATCCTTATAACATATTTGTGCCATACAGTATAAATCATATTTATAACACAGTATTGAAAACACTGTTACATTTAAAAAAACACTTGTGATGATAAGCTGATACATGAGAGGGAAAGACAGACATACTATACAGTAATGTAATTCTTTGAAAACAAAGTTATAAAACAGTAAGAAAACTAACACTTAACTTTATATTAAATATCACCGTATACCTGTGTAATGATAGACTATCCCCTTCAATACAAGTCTTGCACACGATGTTTTACATGTATATTTTTGTATATTTATTGAAAAAAAATCAGCATATAAGTAGAGTCATGCAACTCAAACTCGTGTTGTTCAAGGGACAAGTGTGTGTGTGTGTGTGTGTGTGTGTGTGTGTGTATCACATTTTCTTTATCCATTCATCTGCACTTAGGTTGTTTCCATATCTTGGTATCTTCAAGATCTTAATTCGCATTAGGGTCAGTGCTTTTTCTTGAAACTCAGTGTATATAGAACTGCTGTGTACCCTGTCTTCTCTCCTGTCCATACCACACCCCGCCAACATCTCACCCTAGAATAGGTCCCTCTTTATTCCCATAGTACCTTATTTTTTGTATCACTAAGCACTTGGGTAATTCTTACTAACTTTGAAAATGAATTATGGTGAAATATGCCAATACCAGGAGGATGGGAATCACTGGGGGGTCACCTTAGGGTCTGTGTCACAGAATCTAATCCTTAACAGCATTTCAAAATAAGGTCCAATGTTTCAAGCATAAACACTTACAAGGTATGATTTCGTAAACTAATTATCATGTAAAACAAGGAGACAGACTTTTATTGTTACCTGTGCACATCCCATGCCTTTGAATCTATTTTATCTTTTTCTTGAAATACAAATGTATTTCAAATGTACGTGTACAAATGTACACGTAACTTTGTACCTCTATTCTAACCACAGACAGGGATTTAAATTTAGACACTAATTGCAGTTGAATAGACTATCAAAGTCAAGCTTACGGATAGTGATTGCTTCTGAAAGTTCCACCCTTCTTACATCCTCTTGAAACTGGAATATTTCTTCTGTGCTTTGAGCAATAGGAAAAATGATTTCCTTTACATTTTAGTTATCTACCTTAGTCACCTGAGAACATTTAGAAATTTGCTCCTCTAAACAGAAAAGGAGACAACCCTACCTTTGACACTGATAAAGCGTGCATCTCAGTTGAGATGCATTATATGAACTTCGAGTTGATTTTGGGTTTGCTTGCCGTGATTACAAACAGTGGCAATTGAAATCGTATAAAAGTTTTATTGCAAGTGCGCTCACATCCAGATCACAGGGAACCATTTTATTTTTATATCTAGACTACTATCCAATGATTTAGAAGATAGATGTGCTCTAATTTTATTCAGTGTGTTCTTTCTGAGTGCTATAATAGGCTTTTGTTTGCATGCAGGCACCTAATTAAGAGAGAAAAAAAATCTGTTGTTAAAATCAGCTGGGAATAATCAGAATGATCATTCTGAGGCTTATAAATATTACATGAGCAATATGGGTGCATCCGTAATATATAACTGTTTTCCAGTTCCACTTAAAACTTTTTGTTCTAAAAGTCTCCAAGCCCAGGAGAAGATTGGTGCTTTAAATTCTTAATCACAAGAAGAGCTCGCAGGATTTCTATTTGCAGAGATTTGGTTTATTTATATACTTTCAAGGATTATTACAAAAACCAACATGTTATTGCTGTTGCCACGTGTTTAGTCTCTCAGGATAGGAATCTAGTGTGGCTTTCCCAGAGTCCCAAGGAGATGCCTGCATTTGGTGGGATCTTTCACCACCTGTGTTTTGTACCTGAATATTTTGATTGTCCTCTATTGAGTTCCACTGCCTTTAGAGAACTTGGAACGATGTGATACGATTACGTAAGTCTTCAAAAAAAAATTAAGTGAGATCAGAGCTCTCATTCAAAAATTTTAGCTGGGATTCCTGAAAAGAGATGTAAAGAGAAAATAAATTCATGGTGAAGAGATTTCCTTAAAGGGGGAGGAGGATTGGAGCCTCACTTGAGTTCTCTCTCTCTCTTTTTTTGTTTACCCTGCCCCCACTTGAGTTCTTCTTATTGCTCACTCTTTGTCCCCACCCTCTATCATGGTGGCCTCCTTTTGCCCTGGGGAAGCCCTTCAGCATTATTGCCCCTCGGGGAGCTGCCTCCTCTTGGGGGAGGGTGAGGGGGTAGAGGGTGAGGAAAAGAGCCTTAAGCTCCCCGTGGAGGTTCAGATGCATAACCCACAGATACCGGGTTCCAAAATGGTCCTTGTTTTTTGCAAATGTTACAATTCATCCACTTAAAAGATATGATTTTATTCCAACAATACTTTAATTTTTTAGTTTACCAAGAATGTTTTAACCAAGAAGAATGAAGTTATTTCTTTGTCTTCTCTTTCCAAAAAATTGGATTTTTCAGGTAATAGCCTAGGCATCATGGTCATTAAACAAATGGAGAAGATGTGGGTACCACCTCTTTCCCATAGGTTGTAACCAAATCAGGGGCTGTGTATGGGAGCTCTAATTATGTGTCTAGACTGGGATTTCTCAGCCTCGGTACTATTGACTTTTGGGGCCAGATAATTCTCCGTGGTGGGGGCCGTCCTGTGCATTGTAGGATGTTTAACAGCGTCCCTGGCCTCTACCCACTACATGTCAGCCATGTTCCCCTTCCCACCGCCTCTGAGTTGTGATAACCAAAAATGTCTCCAAACATTGACCAATCCCTCACCCTGGGGGGAGGGGGGCAAAATTGCTCCTAGTTGAGTTCCACTGATCTCAGGAAACCATCAGGAATGGAGATGGGGAGTACCAAAAAAAGTTAAGCAAAAGTAAACATTCATTTAAAAATCAACATGTTCTATAGACCAGTACGTCTAACTTGAGCCAGAGACATGTATTGTACAAGTCAGGGATCTAATATTAGCATTTTTGCAAAAACAAAGCTCTGCCTCTTCATATGTTCTTAAGTTATTTTTTCATTCCATCTGTTTTTGTGATGCAGTAATTTCAAAAGCCACAGTGAGTCTAAAGGAATATAGTCATTTGCCCTTTAATATATTTTCAAATAGGTATTTGTAAATAAGTCTGAGGGCAAAGAATGTGATGATGTATTGAGTCCTTGCTTGAGAATATTTTCATGTGTAAATTTTTCTTCGATGAAACAAGAACAAAAGCTCTTGACTGGAGTCCAATTCTGCTAATTATTTTGTGATGAGCAGGTTTCCTGTTTTTTTTTGTTGTTGTTTGTTTTGTTTTTTTCTGAAGAGTGATGTATGTACTAACAGCAACTGCACAGGAACAAAAACCACAATCTGAGGCACTGAATTTAAGATGACTGGTGTTTGCAAGTAAGGCCTGTCTTCACGTAGACCAGCGCTTCTCAGCTGGGTGATTTCGCCCCCCAGGAGACATTTGGCAATATCTGGGGATTTTTGATTTTCAAAACTGAGTGAAGGGATGCTATTGGCCAGGGATGCTGCTCAACATCCTACAGTGCACAGCAGTCTTCCATGACAGGGAGCCCTCCAGCACCAAAGAGCAGTAGCGCCAAGGGTGACAGAGCCCGGCGTACGCATTTGGGAAGGGAGGGCTTCATCACATAAGGTGGCCTGAGGGTTGGAGGAGAGTTATTTGCCCCCCAAATTCCTCCCCTACTAGTTCGTGGAGCTCATTCCTTTGAATCTAGCATAGACTTGTTGTTCTCTTCTTTTAAAGGCTGATAGTCTTAGGAGAGGTAAGATGTTGAGTTACTAAATACAGTGAGAACCCACAAGTTGTTTGCTCTTATGATGAGAAGATAGCAGGATGGAGCTAGTATAATTTTGTTTGGGTAGCACATTCGGGAGTGGGAGAGGTCTTTGAAATGAGGGAGAAGCTGCCGAAAGGGGCTATGGAGTCTGTAAGGTTGAACTCTGTTTGTTGCTTCATTTCCTTATGGTTGGTTGTCTTCAGGAGTATTCCTAAATTCACGAACACACAAATAGCAAACTGTGTTCAGTGGGGGGGGGGGGGGGGGGTGTGTGTGTATGTGTGTGTGTGTGTGTGTGTGTGTGTGTGTAGGAGCTGTGTTTTAGATTAAATCTAAAAGATGATTCTTATAAAATACGATTTCTATGCTTGCTAGTTCTCCAGATAATGAGTGATAATGGGGCATATTCATCCCAATAACTCAGGCACCCCAAAGTTTACATTAAGGTCATAGACTTCTAGAAGACATCAATTCTGTAGGAAGCTCTATGCTTAGTCCTTCATTCCAGTTTTGCGACTGTGTTCTTTCTTTTCATTATTGCATATTTAATGCCATATGTCTGCTCTAAAGTAGGCCCAGAATAATTTGAAATACTGGTTTCGCTTAAAAAAAATCCGTTTTCCCCAGTCCCTTTTCCACTTAAGACTCCAAAATACTTGCAACAGCTCTCCTTTTTGTCTCAGAACAGCTTGAATATGTGGTCTTTGGACCTTTTCTTTTCCCCCAGGATTATGTATTTTGTCTTTGTACTAAAATGTTTCTCGCAGCTAAATTGTAGTTCTTTACAATGAAAGTTAGGTTTAATTAAGAGTTTAGCAGAGTCTTTCAAAAGTATCTGAAGATCAAAGATGATCAACAAGAATGTCACACTATAGTGTGGTACTTTGAAGCACCACTTCCCCTCAAATTTGGGTTTCCTGACATCTGTTTCTTTGCAGTGGCATACTGTAACACTTTATTTTTTTTTCAGTCACAGATCAGCCTGGAAGAGGTCCCAGAGAAATTTAATTTTGTCATCCCAATCTTTCCCACCCTTGCCGGGGTCCTGCTATCTTTATTTGCTTAGGTTTCCCATTTTAGTTGCCAGGGAGCTGTAAATAGAGTTCAGTCTTCAACATTTCAGACTTCTTTCCCCCACCAAAGAGTCTACTTTTCTTGGAAAATACTCCTTCAAATTGAAAGATTGAGAATTGAAGACAATGAATTCTTGGATGCTCTTTCACCAGTTAGATATCTAAACATGCAGTTATTTGAAGTATTAAGAGAAACTTAATACTTTAATTTGTCAAAATCTCACTGTGTCTGTCAATGTAAATTAACGTAATTATTCTTCTTGGTCATTTGAAGGCTTTTACCCAATGGTGATATCAACTCCTCTTCTGATTTGGCATCTGTCATAGCCAGGGACCATCGTGAACTTGGACTAAACATGCGGGCAAAGTTATTCACTTATGTGGTTAAACATCCACTCTCGTAATTAGTATCAAATTGCATTTGAAATGTCCAACACTCCAACTCTTATGTTCATTAAAGTGTGGCTGACAACTGTTTACAATAGCCAGGACATGGAAGCAGCCTAAGTGTCCATAACAGAGGAATGGATAAAGAAGATGTGGTACATGTATACAATGGAATATTACTCAACCATAAAAAGGAACAAAATAATGCCATTTGCATCAGCATGGATGGATCTAGAGATTGTCATACTGAGTGAAGTAAGTCAGACTCAGAAAGACAAACATATGATATCGCTTATATGTGGAATCTAAAAAAGGGTATAAGTGAACTTAGTTACAAAACAGAAGTAGAATCACAGATGTAGAAAACAAACTTATGGTTACCAGGCGATAAGGGGGGGAGAGTTAAATTGGGAGATTGGGATTGACATATACACAGTACTATATATAAAATAGATAACTAATAAGAACCTACTGTATAGCACAGGAAACTCTACTCAATACTCTGTAATGGCCTATATGGGAAAAGAACCTAAAAAAAGTGTGGATATATGTATATGTATAACTGATTTACTTTGCTGTACACCTGAAACTAGCACAACATTGTAAATCAACTATACCCCAATAAAATTTTTTTTTAAAATGTGGCTGACATACTGGAGGCTGGAAGTGGTCCTCAATTAAATTTCACCTTTGGTAAATGCATCAAGGCTATTTTTCAGAATCTTTTGGCAATGTTACTTTAAAATTCTGTTGTTGAGTTCTATTTCATAATCAATAATAGGACTTTAAATTTTCCCCCAGATGTGCCAGGTGTAAGATTCAGTTATTTAGATATACTCTCCATTTATAAAAAGAAAAAAAAAGCCAGACAGTGTACCTAGAGAATGAAATTCCATTAGTTAGTGCATTGATTCTGTAATGTGATACACTGGCTCTTTGATAAATTAGGGAAGTTGCTGCATCTCTGTCAGATGACGGGGGAAAATTAAGAAAACGCATTTAAATATTTGTTTCTGGTAAACTGGAAAACTATAAATAGCGTGCTTTAGCAGAAGATTCCCTCCCCAGATGCCCTTTTGGCTCCTCCTCACTGCCTTTGTGAAGAAAATAAGTAAGGATTGACAATCATGTTCCCAGAGTGGTGGCAATTAGGTTAAGAAAATTCTCTGGGTAAGACATGAGTGTGACTTCAGCAAGTGCATCTATCATGCTCCCCTTTCAGCCTTTTAATCAGGCAATAGATATAAACATTTAAAATATATGCAGCAAACGAAATGAGATTCCTTCAGGGGAAATCAGTAATGCTTCCTTTTGTATATTTATTGTTGCTGTAAATTGCAAAGCTTTTGAGGCCATAGGTGACAGTTTGTTCATCTTTTTTCAGCCGTCACATATCACAATGCCTGGTACATAGTAGGGGCTTAATCAATATGTATTGAAGAAATGAAAACTTATTTTAGGGTATCAAACAAATTTCCATTGTCTATTGTGTCCAGCCATTCTGCAAAGAATGGGGAATGGGGTGGGGGAAGGGACAAGAGAATGTAGTAAAATTTGATGTAGTTCTGGCTTTCAAGGAGATTTCAAGGTAGTTGGGAAAGTAAGATATACACGTATACAAAGTCACTGCTTAACTAGATGCTCCTGGGATATAGACTAAAAATGTCATAGAACTGTGTAGTCCTTGCAGCTCTAAGAAGTTTGGGAAGGGTGATTACTACATGGAAGAAAGGTGGCTTAAAATGAAGCTTTGTAGATGAGGTGAAAAGAAATAGTGAGTTCTTCTGCCTGAACAAAGATATGGCATAAAGAATTAGTTTGGGGTGCAAACAGTGAAGGGGTTAAACTACTTGGTGGTGTTTGGAAACACCTGCATTTGAATCTGAAATGCTATGTAATGGGATGTCTTGCAGATTGTGAGATGAGATATGACATGAAGATGGTGTTTAAGAAGAGTAGTCTAGACGTAAGACTTCAGGATGGATGGGAACTGAGCAAAACCAGAGTCAGAAATATTGATTAGGAGGCTGTTCCAGTAATACAATTCTAAAGAAGGACTGAAAGAATATCTCCTTGGTATTTTGGATTTGGAAGGAGTACAAGGTTAAATGGAAGGCAAAAATTGTTGTCATATTTCCTAACATGCATGTGTTAGTCAGCTATTGCTGCAGTAGTGCTGTGTAACAGATCATTCCCAAATTTAGTGGTCTGTAACAAAAACCATTTACTTTTCTTGCTCATAAGTGTTTGGGTTGGCTAAAGTGGCTCTTTTCCAGGCTGCAACTTGGTGGGGCTTGGTTCCATGTTTTGGGGTCCATGGACCAGGCTTTGAACTCCAGGCTTCACAGCTACAGCGTGGGTCTCATGGGTCCCAGGCTGAAGGGACAGAGGCTAACTAGAACATGCTCTTCACGTGACCATCATAGGGCGAAGTATACTTCAAGCTTCCATTAGAGTTACATTCCTTTGGTCAAACTAAGTCACACTACAAAGCCCAAGTCAATGGGGCAGGGAGGTATATACTCCAAGTAGAAGGGAGGTTAAGTGAATATTTTCCGAGCAATAATCCAAACTTTCAAATCTGGTATAATTTTTTTTGAAATGCATCTGGACAAGTCATTCAAGTGGTTCCCTACTGGTGTAAAGGTCAAACTTCTTAGTAAGTAGAGTTCTTCATGATCTGCTCACATTCCCATCCTTGTTCTGCCAGGTTCCCACATCTATCTTGCCTTCTGATTCCACTGACCTATTCGCAATTCACCATGAAATTTCATGCCTCCTCTTCACACATTGTTCCTTTCTGCCTGCAATGTTCCTCCTCTCCTTTCAGTCCTTCAAGTCTCGATCTAAGTGTTGTCTTTTCTCAAAGGATTTTCTGACCTCTATGAAAGGCTGTGATTGATACTGCTAATCTTCATTCCCTGATACTTTACGCATAACTCTGTCACAACACCAATCACATTTTAATGCTGTGCACTAGAGGTTGGCCATGTGGCTTATCCATCTATATCTCCCTCACATGTGTTGATTGAATGAGGCTACGATAATAGTGGTATCTTTAGAAGGAATTGGAAACTTGGGAAGCAGAACCACAGGTTTTCTTTGCTTTGTTTTTGTTGCTGTTTTTGTATGGGTAAATGAGGGATAAGAAAGTGACGAGTTTTCCCTTTGTGCCTTTTCAGATTTGAGGTGAGGGCAGGATGTCCAGGTGGCTCTCCATAGCTCAGAGTCTGGGGCTGTAGCGAAGGTGAGAGGTCTGGGATAGAAAATCCAATTTGGCAACCATCTGTGTTAACCTTGTACTGAAATCTTGACTATGGTAATATGGTCTTTTCTGCCTAATTGTCATCTAAAATCCTGTTTTTGAAAGTCCTGCCATAAAAGGGGATCTTTAAAAAAGCCCTTTTGTGGTAATGCATACATCATATCTAAGTCATAGGAAATGTGTGATTGCTCATACTCAGAGGAGAAATGATTGTTTCATCAACATGACATATCCTACCTCCAAAACTTTTATTTCTTAGCATTGATGAAAAGTTATGCAAACTTTGAATGCTTCTTTAGAAAACAACTTGCCTTTCCAAACAGCTTGCATCAGGAACAGCTGCATAGTCACTTAAAGAACTAGTTGACTAGTGCTTTTCAGTTTGTCTGGGAAGATGTTTTTCCTTTTTTTTTTAAATAAAAAAGAGAAATCTGCTTTGGTTTTTTAAAGCAGGGATAGCTCAGGATCCCTATCTAAATAGGCTGTTAGTCTTTGTATAATTTCAAATGTCTGTGAGACACACAGTAAATAACAGTTGATTATTTGACTGCTGGTATATAAGAATCTCATCTAGAAAGCCCTTCCTCCTGCTGCTTCTTGGAGAGGCCTTGGCAGATGGTCACCTGTGGAACTACCCCACCTAAGCACTTCACTTTATCCCAGGTGCCCATATCCTATCTCTACCCTTGTCCTCAAGGTTCCCTTGCGAGGTGCCGTATTTGTCAATGACCTGCCACTCAATCCAAAGCAATAAAGACATTGCTAGCTGAGCCAGACCAAAACTGAATAGTTTGGCTTGTAACTTCTCTATAATAAGTGTTCTAAAGAAACTCAAGGAAGAAAGAAATCCAGAAATGGCCCAACTCCATAAATGAACATAGAGTTTGAATAATGAAACACTAACATTAACAATTAGATCAGAAACCTTTCAAGTTGAATAAATGTTTTTTTTTAGCAAGAGACAAAAGAACGTACATGAAGACAAATAACATTGGGTGTATTGCAGCCTCGAGGTCGTTAAAGCATGTTTGAAACCTGATGGAGCAAGTTATAGAAGTCATTGACAAATTCACCACGGCAAGATGAGTTAGCACAGGCAAAGTGCCGCGTGCACCTGTAACAGTCTCATGGGGACTGGGTCTGCATCACCTGCTGCTGATCACATCAGAGACTCAAAAGGCAGAAAGCAAGCCTGAATGGGAGATTACAGAGGAAGCAATTAGCAAATGCGGCACACCAGCTCCCCCAACTAAAAACCTCTTCTTCAAATGATTATGAGCATCTGTGCACGCCGTTGATGGCTATGTCTGTCTTTGGAGCCCATCAGTGATATTCAGAAAGTGGTAAAGATGAGCCTTTCCTTGTCAACACTCAGAGCACATCCTGAAAAGATGTTCTATGCTTTGAATGCTCATCTACTCTTTGAGAAAAAGAACTCAACTTTTACTGACATTTAAAAGGTCCATGTTTGAGAGTTAAGCTTGAAGTGATAAAATGATATGCCTCCTCAGATTTATTACTTTTGAATTACACCAAATCACATGTTCCAATGATAGTTTTAAAAACCCACTTTACTTTTTATCTTACCTACTTGAGTTCTTATACCATCTCTGCCCTGCCCTCTCTCTGCTCCTACCACATGAAACCTTTTCTGTAGGTTTTGATACAAGTTTGCATCATTTTTTCTGCAGTTAATTTGGCATAGAGCAGAGCTGTGAAAATATCTGTGAAGATTTTGACTTACATGGAGGTAAGGTGACACATAAGCCAAAGAAGCATATTTGGATTTCAATTCTTTTTTAAAAATATCCCCAGACATTGATTAGAATTATGCAGGAGAAACAAAGATAAGGTCCAGTAAGAGTCCAATAAAAGGCAGCTTTGACATAAATATACAGTAGCGTTTAACAGAAGAAAAGTTCAGTATCATAATAGACCGAAAATAGATGTTTACTTGTAGAGAAATTGTCAAACATGATGCTGAGTTCAGCTTGTTCTCAGCGTCCTCTGCTCGGTCCTTCCTGACCATAGTAGCTGCCTTGGAGTACATTTTCCTGGCCCAGAACATTCTTCCGTCTCTTCCCTTCTTCAGGTTATGTTCCCACTTTTCAAGACTCAGACTGGGCATCACCCTCTCCTGGAAAATCTTCCTAAACTGGATTAGGTATCTTTTCTTTCTGCGACCTTAGCACCCTCTGGCTAGCTCCGTTGTCACGCCGAGTTATTCTTTCTGCCTTTGTGAGCTCCTTCCCTAGGAAAGGGTGTCTTTCGTTTCTCAAACCCCTAGCTTCATGAAAGTTTGTCGAATGAATGGTTCTGTAAATCTTACTTTTCTACTTGATACAATTTGTAACTTACCAGATGCATTTAAAAACTGACAGGAACCTATTTGTAGTCTTTGTTTCTCTTGCCCCTTATGACTATTCATGCACTTAGCTGCAGAAATACAGGTATGCTCGATGATCAATTGCTATTCTGGACTCTACTGATGGGTTATGTAATAAATGGTATATGCACTGCTCGCCTTTCTAAACAAAAGAAGAAGAATGACTTCAGGCATGCATCCCACCCTAAGAGTTTCAGGGCTCCGTGGCACAGCAACTATACTCAGCGGGTATTTGCGTTAGTTAAGGTTGGTCATGACAGCTGCTTTAATACAGACTGAGAGACAACCATATCCAGTATATTATTCCTAATATTTCTCTAAGGTGGACCGCGTGAAATTGAACTGAGTTGGAAATGCAGGAGTTTCAGTTAGTTGTCTTTTCTGATGATTTACTTGATAGTCGCACAGAAGCGTAATTGAAAATATAGGAAGGTGATAGGTGATAGATAGTTTACATTAAGAAAGAAGGCAACCTGGAGAAAGAAGAGACTATATAAATGACCATCTATTTCTCAGATATTTTATGAGTGTGGACAAATATTGATCTAGTAGAGCAGTGATGCCCTATCATCTCCTGGAAGCCAGAGTGCCTGCAAACACAGAGACATTGTTAAAAAACAAACAAAACAATCAAACTATTAGAGAGGAGGGGGAAAGTTATCTGGTACACTCAGAGCACCAATTTTCAATTCTGAATCTTTCCCCTGAGTTAGAGGCTTGCTGGAATGACTTGACCTGTAAAATTAATGCATTTTTATCTTTGTAATTAAACGAGACTTTTGGAATTCTTCCCTGTAAATAAATTTTTCAGAATGGCCATTGAATTAATTATCTCCCCATCATCTTTTTCCAAAGATTATTGGTTTTGAATAAAGATAGACTTTCCATCCTTAGCAGACTAGAACCAATGCCCGGGCTTTCATGTCTGTGTATAACCAGAATCTAGGGAGTAAATAATATTTGTAGCTCTCACTCTTCCCAGGGGCCAGCAGAGCATCCACTGACATACAAAGCTCCATGTTAAACACAGGTTTAGGCAGCTCCTCGGAGGCCTGTTCTCATAATGGCAGAATGAAAGGTGCAAAATGCGGCCACAGAGCATTGGACTTCCTTCTCAGTGCATTTTGTAGAGCATTTATTACCCAAATTTTGGACAATGAAGAATGTGTTTTAATTAACTTGCTGTATCTCCATTGAGTTCTTGGGCCCCTCGCTCCCCTTTATGTGGCTTGAATGATACACAGAAGCAATAGCCTGCCTGCTTCTGCTCATGTGGGTATGGAAATCTGTTATCTTCCTAGGTTTGTTCATAGGCAGGCGGCTTTGGTTGTGTATCAAGTCAGCAATTCCAAGCAACGCAATAGCCTTTCTCCTAGAATTGTCTGTCTAATCACAGGACAATGCGATGGACTCATTTAAAGCAAGTATGTAACAGAAAAGCCAAGTAAAATTAAGTAATGTTACAAGTCAAAAGCAGTCATGGTACATTCTTTTTTTTTCATTTATTTATTTTAATTTATTTATT
Source organism: Balaenoptera physalus (assembly GCF_965194825.1). NCBI lineage: Eukaryota > Metazoa > Chordata > Mammalia > Artiodactyla > Balaenopteridae > Balaenoptera > Balaenoptera physalus. Next base: position 10,163,918 of record NC_138903.1, read on the forward strand.
TTTGGCTGCGTTGTGTCTTTGTTGCTGTGCGCGGGCTTTCTCTAGTTGCGGTGAGCGGGGGCTACTCTTGTTTGCGGTGCGCGGGCTTCTCATTGCGGAGGCTTCTCTTGTTGCAGAGCACGGGCTCTAGGCGCCCAGGCTTCAGGAGTTGTGGCTCGCGGGCTCTGGAGTGCAGGCTCAGTAGTTGCGGCGCATGGGCTTAGTTGCTCCGCGGCATGTGGGATCTTTCGGACCAGGGCTCAAACCCGAGTCCCTTGCATTGGCAGGCGGATTCTTAACCACTGTGCCACCAGAGAAACCCCATAGTACATTCTTATTCCTTTCTACCTTATGCCCATTTTTTAGCCCTTAATCTGGATGCAGTAGAGTTGATAATTGAGAGCCTTTATTGGTGTTCATTGCTGTATCCCCACTTCCTGGAATTGTGCATCATACATAGTAGATGCTCAATAAATGTTTCTTGAATGAATGAAAAGAATCCCTTGGAAACTGGAGACGGAATCCCCTGTGGGGTCAGCTCTGTATTCATTCATTCATTCATTCAACAGACCATTGTTAAGAAGTTACTATGTATCTATAGTATTAGGTATTGGGGATGCAAGACAGTCCTTCATTCTTGAGTTTCTCAAGCCTAGAAAGGTGGGATTTGGAACATGTAGACGCATTGACATAATATCTGTCTACAAAGTTGCTATGGTAGATGTATATTTCAGTAGTCCCACTAACAGAGGGGGTGGGGATGGGAGCTTCTTTCCCAAAGACCCAGGATCTGAGACACTACTGGGTAGAGTTTTAGTAAAATGAGCAGAGACTGAGTAGGTGTCTACCAACTATTCTAGAAGCCACTTTGACATTAAGCTACTCTTATCAAGACCCCCCACCCCTACCTATTCCAGGAACTCAAACTGCAGTGGCCCAGGAGCAGCAGCAGCATTGAGCTGGGTTACCCCCTGGCGTTCCCACCTGCTGTAACCCAGCATAGTGGAAGAGGGTCTGAGATCTGAAAGGACTGAATTGCTTTACCTTGGGTAAGCCTTGATTTCTTAATCTGTAAGATAGGGATATAATAGGATTAACAGAGACAGTCACGGGACTGAGGGAAGTGACCTATTGCACAATACTTAGAGCCTGGTACATATATACCTGTCAGTTTCATTCAGTTCGACAAATGAATATTGAGATTCTGCTGAGGAGCTGTTAGTCCCCTTCCCCATTTGTCACCTGGTTCCTCTCACTGTGCCTGTTTTATCTACCCATCATCACCCAAACATACATCATTAACATGAAACGCAGTTTTTTAAGAATTACATTTTATGTCAGGTTGCAGACAAATGTCTGAGTGTGGGTGTTTCAGGCACATGGGTTCCCAACATAATTAGCTCACTTGAGGTTCCAGTCATGAATCTGTCCTATCCCTCCTTCCCCCTACCTGCCCAAGGCAGGCTGGGCGAGGACTGGCTTTTTCCTCCTCTCTTCCCCTCCCCTCGGTTCTCAGCGCTGGCTGTGATAGAATGACTTGATCTGAGCCTAGACATCATGTATTAAAACTCCAGAGATTGAGAGCCACTGCTCTAAAGAGAGCTCCATTTAGGTCTTGGTGGATGGAGGACGTCTTCCAGGAGCCAAGGTCTGCTAATACAATTCCGGTGAACACTACTTCCAACCCAAAGCAGGAGAATTGTGATTCAGCTGGTGCTTGGCGCTTGCTCAGTCACTGTTGTGGAATGCGTGATCGGCAGTTTCCTTGCTTTGAATATACCAACAGTATATTTAACAATTTTTTTTTATGGCCACACTGCGCAGCATGTGGGATCTTAGTTCCCCGGCCGGGGATCGAACCTGTGCCCCTGCAGTGGAAGCCCAGAGTCTTAATCACTGGACCACCAGGGAAGTCCCTATTTAACAATTTTGAATGTGGCCTCCAATTTGCATCACCATATTTAATTTTCCCGCAGCACCCATGGCACTTGTCTGGTTATGTTCACCATCAGCCTGGCCCACACCACACTGTGAGCCAGCACCTAATAAAGGTAGGCCCCCAAACCTTTATATTGTTTATCACCTTGGTGTTGAGCCACTTAAAAATGGGACCAAATTGGAAGAGGTTAGATTTTAAGCTTCTGATTGTGTGTTTCTGCTTGCTGTCCGTGATCTACAGTCGTCCCCTTATATCCATGTGGACTCCCTGGCTCTGCCGCCTCTCACTGCCAGGGGGACATGTTCTGTCCAGCCCAGCCTGGCCTCTTGACCTCTGTACTGGGCCCAGGTGTTTCTCTGTCCAAGGGGCAAGAACCATGTTCTGCTGACCCAGCACTCTGCCTGACTTCTTCCTCATATTGTTTAGATCTTTAAACCTCATATATAACTTACCTCACCATTTCCTGAAGTGTGGAGTACACCCTTAGTAATTTGGGGAGGAATGATTTTAGGAACTGACTTGTGAACTTGTCAAGTTTCATCTGTTAGCATTTATTCAGACCCTATCAAACTTTAGGCAGTTTCCTAAATACCTAAATAACACATGAATTATGCCTCATTTTGTTATGCATTCTTGAGAGTTAAGCCTGAGTCAACCAAATGTCTATTTTGTCATTTTTCCTCTATCCACAATCTGAATTGGGGCTTGTCACACAATAGTGTGCTTATGAATCATCTGGAGTGCTAGTAAAACACAGATTGCTGGCCCCCATCCCCAGAGATTCTGGGTCTGTAGGTCTGGGATGGGACCCAAGAATTTGCATTTCTAACATGTCAGGTGATGCTAATGCTGCTGGTCTCATGGACCACACTTTGAGTAGCACTGGCGTAAATCACGGGCATACCATCTTGGGTTGACAGTTTATATTTGAACTTCAGCTTGACCATTATTGAGACTCCCCAGTATGAAGAACTTGTGACAAGCTAATCATTTGCTTGGTTCTCGTTATTTTACCATTATATATATTTTCCAGTCTAGACAGGGTCCATTTTATTTCTGATGTTTCCTTTAATCCCTAAGTACCTGGCGATGCAGAGCCATTCTGTAGAATTTTATTGTCCTAGTTTTTACCCCGATGAATCATCTTTTAACAGACATGTGAACCTTCACCAAATACATTATGTCATCCTTCTGAGCTTTGCAGAGAGAAGAATTGATATGCCTTTAGGTCTGATGTAAAATGATGGCTTCACTGTGCCCATCCTGCAGCAACTCTGACTTGGGAGGGTTCCCGGAAGTGTGACAGAAAACCCTGTGTCTGGTGCTGAGTAGGGAAGGGGTGGCTTGTGACCCTATTACTCAAGCCTCCTACCTCCGTGCTTGTGGGAGCAGGTCTGTCTCCTCCCAGGCTGCCACATTCAAAAGTGGGATTTATTTTTAGAGAAGAAATCGTTAGTCATTAGACTCTCTCATGCTTCTTTTTTCCCTTTGGATAAAATTTAAGAACCTGAGCTTTATAAGAAAATTTTCAGGCTGTTAGGAGAAATGGTAAAATGATTATAGCCTTGGTACAATGAACCCATTTGCTTCTCTTCCAGACAAAGGCAGACTTCTCACAGGAGTCATCACTCTCAGTCCCTACATCTAAGTCAACTTTATCTTTTATCTTTATTTGAGAATCCCCTGGCTCCTTTGATTTCCTGGCCCCTTCACCTAGGATTTCAAAAACTAATTTTACCATATATTGAACATTTGCTCTTTAAGCCCATTATAAAATCTCATAATGGAAGTTGGCTCTTAGCAAAATAGTCCTCTGGCTTAGGTATGTACACGTTTTCACTTAAGAACAGAAGGATTTAATAGATATAATCTATATTGAAGCAGAAATAACTGAAAACAAGATTTCTCTGATATCTTTAAATTCAGGGTTTTCTTACAAGAACTTTTAACATGTTTCCATTGCCTTGGACTAAATAAATGTCATGTGGATAGTTTTACTACCAGAAAAGCCATCAAAATAGCCAATTTTTGTCTTTAAGTTCTATCTGTAAATATATAGTTGAGAATGTCATCATTTTGAAGCATATCAAAAATTCATAATCACGTGGTGGCCAATAAGGCCCAGGATCCCCTGAGGGGGTCACTGTACATTTAATTGCATCCCTCCCTCCCTCCCCACAGCTATAACATTTTATTTTTACAATTTAATCTGACTCAGTGAGACAGAGACTATCAATTTTAGGACAGCAGGAAGTAGGTTTTTGCAAAGGGGTATCAGTAACCCAAAAGGAAGGGAGGGATTCTAATATACAGCAACTCAAAGTCCAAAGGGTTTCTGTGGTCTTGAGGCTAGAGAAAGGGCCACATCACATGAGGTAGCCAATTGCAGCTCCTCTGCTTTGCTGAAGTGATGGAGAAGGAGCAGTGAGAGGTTATATGAGTCTCAGTCTTCTCTTCTACTTCAGACAATTGAGTGTGGCAAGTTAAGATAGCCACAAATTCTTTGACACACCTCTCACTGGAGGATGGCTCTGTGTCCTCTCCACTTGCACCTGAGTGGGCTTGGTGATGGCTCGAGCAGTAGCATACAGTGAGATGTTGCTGTGCCAGTTTCTGGGCCTGAACCTTAAAAGACATGAAGCTTCTACTTCCTGTCTCTTGGAACACCCATTCTTGGAACCCAGCCTCTGGGTTCCTTCCTCTGCTCTGAGGAAGCCTAAGCATCTCTGTGGAAAAGCTCACATGGAGAGGACTGAGGCCAGATTACTGCTGGCACCAACTTCAGCCATATGAATAAGCTGTGTGGGAGCTGGATCCCCCAGCTTCAGTAGACTGCCCAGCTGCCACTATGTGGTACAGAGACAACCCTTCCTGCTAAGTCCTTCCCACCTTGCAGATTCAGGAGCAAGATAAATGATTCTCATTATTTTAAACTGCTGAGTTTTGAAGTCATTCTTTATGCAGCAATAGATATCCAGGACAATTAGCATCTCCTTTTTCTGCTCCTTCCCATTGCTTCCCCAAGAGGCAATTGCTCTCGTGCCAGAGCCTTTCAGACAGGGTCCTACCAGAATTTCCAAAACCCAGAATGCCTATGGATGTGTCTTCCCAGTTCTTTTCCCTGTCAGTGCTGTAGTCCAAAATGCTCTCTGTACCTTCCCTCAGCTCCTTCATCCACGCAACGTTGCCTTCTCTCCTTCAGAGCCCACTGATTAACCAAGTAATATGTTTGGGTTAAGAGCCAGAAGGAGCTGGAGACTTCCAACCCGCTGTTAGTCATCATGCCAACAGAAAGCTTTTATCAAGGTTAAAAGCTGCTCAGTCTTCTATATCCTCACTTAGGTGACATAAATATGCCCTTAAGGGTGTACCTAAAATCTATGATACTCTTAAATTCTGAGTAGGTATTGGTGACAGTCAGCTAAGAGTAAAGCTTGGCCTGTCAGTGGCCACAGGATGGGACCCTCCCCCTGAACAGTGGTAGGACGGTGAGGATACTCACCATTGATAAGAGGAAGGAGAAATATACTGAGAAGGAAACAGAAAATGGAGAGGGCATCAAAAAAACCCCACTTAGGTGGTTTACCTTGACTAAGGGAGACTACTTCTGAGTCACTACTTGCCAGGCTGATGCTGAAACATTACTATGATTAGTACTAATACTCTTTGATGGCATGGTGGGGCTTTCTTTGTGCCAGGTACTGTTCCAACACGCTGTTTGAATTAAGGTGGGTATTATTAGTATCCCTTACTTAGGCCTGAGGAAACTGAGGCATCGAGGGGAGAGGACACTTGGCGAAGGTCACATGGCATGGCAGTGAGTAACCAAGTTCGGAACCAGGATTCAATCGCAGGGGGTCTGGCTCCATTATCTGTCACCGCTGACATCAGAACTCTAGGCACAGAAGCTTTGGTGAGCCCAGTTTGACTTCACAATACGCTTTTAGTCTTTGGCTCATGTCGTGCATCATGTCACACAGGCTGAGAGATGCTTCATCTTTTTTATTTTAAACACATTTTAATCTCAGATATATCATATGTGCCTTTGTAGGCTGCTTGAAGTCATTCTCAGAAGGCAGAATAAAAATAAACGAATACACAAAGATAGGTTACAAAAGCAAATGAAAAAAAGATAATGGAGTAGCTCTGTGTAATAAGAATTAAGATTTTGAGGTCCAGCCCATCACCTAGCCAGCCCAGTGGCCTTTATGGTGATGAACTGGGAAACTAGGTCACATCTGCATTAGACATGTATTCCTGAGTTTATAGACATTCTAATAACCCTTATTAACAGTGGCTTTAAAAAATATTAATTTTTGCTTTTTTTAAAAAAAGTAGGTATAGATTTATTTTCTTTTTTTTAGTCTACAGACATTTATTGGTTGCCCACAGAGAGTTGAATACATACTTGATGATAAATATTTTGCCAATAGGATAGCCTCCAGAGAACCACCTGCTTATATTGAAACCTTTCATTTGCATTAAATTGCATGCATAATTTAAGCTGACTCTAACACCTCAAAGAGGCTCAAAAAGGAATCCATCTTTTCTCACTGGGCAGAAATAAGTAGGCTCTCTCTAACTGTAAAGAATATGACCCGTGCTTGCTTCAGCAGCACATATACTAAAATTGGAACAATACAGAGAAGATTAGCATGCCCCCTCTGCAAGGATGACGCATAAATTCGTGAAGCGTTCCATATTTTTGTACGTATGTGTATAGCTGATTCACTTTGTTATACAGCAGAAACTAACACATCATTGTAAAGCAATTATACTCCAATAAAGATGTTAAAAAAAAAAAGAATATGACCCATTTCAGAGAAAAGGGTATTTCTTTAAAGAATCCTATTTGTGTATCAAAAACAATGCGGTTATCTAATATAAGTGCAAAGACATTACAAGTACTGTTTAAAAATTCATGAGTCTAGTGTTTAATATACTCAGAATAAAGTCAGAGGGTTTTTACAGGAAGACATAAAACAAATGTCCTGTATTCTCGCCACTCCGCTTTTTTCCAATGTTTCATATTGGCTGTGTAAACAATCAATATTGAATAGTAAAGAGGTGTTGCTGAACAGATAATGGGTTTGAATTAGATAAACTTGGCCTGGGCAGACTGAACATACCGGTGGGACATATGATTCTTAATCTGATAACTACTAATTTGAAGTCAATAGCTTTAAGATATTGAAGGAAAAAGAGAAACCGCCTTTCTGAGGAGGACAGACAGAGCAGGGAAAAGCAGTGTGACCAGCGTGGGATATGTACATTTTCTCTATCTTTTGAAGTGTTGAAAGAAAAATTTCCCTCCATTTATTGGGGTAAATTATTTTCTGTAAAGCTTTTTACATCTTAATTAAGTTTTTAAATTTAAATTTAATTTTATTATTATTATTATTTATTGATTTTTGGGGGGGGTGCCATGCCCTGTGGCCTGTGGGATCTTAGTTCCCCGACCAGGGATTGAACCTGGGACCTTAGAAGTGAGAGCACGGAGTCCTAACCACTGGACCACCAGGAAATTCCCTAAATTTAATTTTAAATAAATTTTAAAATTTAGAAGCATAAAAATATTTTTAAATGACTAGCTCTCATAAAAATAGTTTCAATTCTGTTAAAAATAAACATGGGTTACCTGGGCCATGATTATTAATTTGCTAAGTAGACATATACATATGCTTTTATTTTGGGTTCCCTCAGCATCTTAGTTCAATTTAGGGGAAAGCGGGTAAGCACAGAGAGGCAGAATAAGGTAGATCAGAGCCAGAAATCAGAAGATCTGGGTTTATGACCCAGTTTTGCAGCTCTCTTTACTAGCTGTGACCATAGTCAAAGTCTGTTTATGCCTCAGTTTCTCATGGTATAAAATGTAGATAATGAGACCTATTTCTCTGTGTCAGGAAGTTATCTTGATGAGTAAATGAGAAATTGGTGGGATAATGTTTGCAAGTAGAAAATTGATATACATAAGCAGACACTATTAATTTCTTATAAACAGAAAATTCATTTAAAATATTTATGATGTTACTGCTATATGTAGGGCAATACTCTAGGTCTTGTGAAGATTAAAAAAAAATAAATCAGGTATGGTTTCTATAGTTCATTCCAAAAGCTTATAGTAATACAGGATCAACAAACTTGCTGTGAGGAGCCAAGTGGGAAATACATAAGGGTTTGAGGGCCAGATTGTCTCTGTTGCAACTACTCAACCCTGCCATTATAGGGCAAAAGCAGCCATAGACAATATGTAAAATAGTAAACATGGCTCTGTTACAATAAAACTTTATTTACAAAAACATGCAATGGACCAGATTTTGTCCACGAGCTGTGGTTTACTGACAGTGGGTCTAATCAGAGAGAAGATGTGCACATAACACTATAATATGTGGGCAGAGTACTAAGTGTTACAAACGAAATAGATGAAGAGTGAAGGGCATCATCTAGGTGAGATAAGAAAGTCTTCCAGGAGATTATAAATTTGAGTGAGGCCTTGAAGGATGTGGTCATGTTTGGATTTGTAAGCTGGAGGAAGACATTCCCAGCAGAAAAGATAGCCTAAGAAAAGGTATAAAGTGGAAACATGAAGGAAGTATTTAAAGAAGAATGAGCAATTTGTTTGGCAAATTTGTAGTGGTAGAGTTAGAAGCAAGAATTGACTAGAGTGGATGTAAGAACGGAAAAACATATATAATCATTTAAACATAAGCTATATTATTTCTGACCTCACCCCACCCCCTTGATGAATACTAAGCTGTAGTTGTTAGGAAAGCATTTCTTCTATTTTTGGTTAGAATACTCCTACATGTTTCTATGTTGCAGAGTCATTTTAGGTATTTCTAAGGATATACTGCAACTTGTAATTATTCCCAAGGGTGGTTTGTCTATCTTCGTGGTTCTATACACGTTCCTCATCAGTCAACAAAGCATTGCACATAGGTTGGCCACTATGAGGATAGAACCATGAGGAGGAGTGTCTGATTCAGAACAGGGACTAGCTGTCTAGAGCTACACTGTCCAACATGGTAGCCTCATGTGGTTATTTAAATCTCAATAAAATTAAAAATTCAGTTATTCAGTCATACTAGCCACATTTCAAGTGTGCAGTACCCACCTGTGTCTAGTGGCCACTGTACTGAACAATGCAGATGTAGAACATTTTCACCATTGCAGAAAGTCCTGTTGGACCATGCTGCTCTTAAGAGATAAGAAACCAGCAACCATTATACATTGATTTAGAGTCCTGGGGCTGGAGATTTGGGTGACAGTTATGATATTTAGCAACTGGCTCCATTAACAAATACATCCCTTTCTAAGTATTAGTTTTGTCACTTGTGATATGGGGTAATAATAGTACTTACAGGTGGTTATGAAGATAAAATGATGCACAGCTCTTTGGAAGCTGTAAAATGCTACATAAACATAGGACATTGCTGTTATTTCAGTGATACCATCTCTGTGCCTTCAGGCAATTTCCATTATTTTCCTTTTTTGCTTCCATGTACAAAATCATGTCATTTGCGAATAGAGAGAGTTTTGCTTTTTCCTTTCCATTCTGGATGCCTTTTATTTCATTTTCTTGCCTAATTGCTCTGACGTGAATCTCCAATACAGTGTTAAATAGAAAATGGTTAGAGCAATCACTAATCATTAGAGAAATGCAAATCAAAACCACAGTGAGGTATCACCTCATAAGGTCAGAATAGCCATCATCCAAAAATCTACAAACAATAAATGCTGGAGAGGGTGTGGAGGAAAGGGAACCCTCCTGCACTGTTGGTGGGAATGTAAATTGATACAGCCACTATGGAGAACAGTATGCAGGTTCCTTAAAAAACTAAAAATAGAACTACCATATGACCCAGCAATCGCACTACTGGGTATATACCCTGAGAAAACCATAATTCAAAAAGATACATGTACCACAATGTTCATTGCAGCACTATTTACAATTGCCAGGACATGGAAGCAACCTAAATGTCCATCCACAGATGAATGGATAAAGAAGATGTGGCACATATATACAGTGGAATATTACTCAGCCATAAAAAGGAACGAAATTGAGTTATTTGTAGTGAGGTGGATGGACCTAGAGTCTGTCATACAGAGTGAAGTAAGTCAGAAAGAGAAAAACAAATCCTGTATGCTAATGCACATATATGGAATCTAAAAAAATGGTACTGATAAATCTAGTGGCAGAGCAGGAATAAAGACACAGACGTAGAGAACGGACTTGAGGACACAGTGGGGAAGGGGAAGCTGGGACGAAGTGGGAGAGTAGCATTGACGTATATACACTACCAAATGTAAAATGGATGGCTAGTGGGAAACTGCAGCATAGCACAGGGAGATCAGCTCCATGCTTTGTGACGACCTAGAGGGGTGGGATAGGGAGAATGGGAGGGAGGCTCGAGAGGGGAGGGAATACGGGGATATATGTATACTTATAGCTGATTCACTTTGTTGTACAACAGAGACTAACACAACATTGTAAAGCAATTATACTCCAATAAAGATATTAAAAAAATAAAAATAAAAGTAAAGAAAATGGTTAGAGCAGACATTCATGTCTAGTTTCTGATCTTAAGGGGAAAGTTTTCAGTCTTTCACCATTAAGTATGATGTTATCTGTAGGTTATTTGTTGGTGCCCTTTATCAGGTTAAGGAAGTTCCCTTCTTTTTTTTTAATTTTTATTGGAGTATAGTTGATTTACAATGTTGTGTTTCTTTCAGGTATACAGCAAAGTGAATCAGTTATACATATACATATATCCACTCTTTTTTTTTAAATTCTTTTCCCATATAGGCCATTCAGAGTATTGAGTAAAGTTCCCTGTGCTATACAGCAGGTCCTTATTAGTTATCTATTTTATATATCGTAGTGTGTATATGTCAGTCCCAATCTCCCAATTTATTCCTCCCCACCCTTATCCCCTGGTAGCCATAAGTTTGTTTTCTATATCCGTGACTTTACTTCTGTTTTGTAAATAAGTTCATTTGTACCCTTTTTTTTGGGAAGTTCCCTTCTTTTCTAAGTCTCTTGAGTTTGTTTTGTTTTTTACCATGAAAATGTGTTGGTCCCTCCTCCCTTCGTCTTGTTCAATGTGCTTATCACCTTTTCTTTGCTCCTTCACTTATTATTTTTTTCTCGCTTAGCTCTTTATAGGTATGGAAACCAATTATGTGAGGCTGTACCTAGCATCCCCCAAAGAATTTCCTTTCCAGGAAGGTCAGACAGGAGTACATGGATGCATTAGACAAACCCCTGGCACCTACGTTAAGGCTACTGCTAAAGAATCAATGCCGAATTCATGTTCTACCACAGTGGGAAATGTTATTTCTTGGCAGAAGAACTGTATACCATTAATGTTTACTATTTATTTATTTTGCCATGCCATGCAGCATGCGGGATCTTAGTTCCCCAACCAGGGATCGAACCTGTGCCCCCTGCAGTGGAAGCGTGGAGCCTTAACCACTGGACTACCAGGGAAGTCCCACAATTTATTTTTTTGACATGGGAAATAGTGGAGTTTATTTATTGATGTGGTATTCTGCTATGGGGGAGAAGAGGACAGGAGAGTGAGAGAAAAAAAATAAAGATATGACGAAGCATCGGAAAGGAAGCTGGGGAAACTATATGAGCAAAGACAAGGATGTGGAAATGATCGTGGAATGTTCAAGAGGTAGTGAGTGATGAGACTGAGCTGATGTATATGAGAGCAGGTGTTTTTGTAACATAAGTAGGTAGCATGTGAGTCCTAGAGGTCCTCCATAAAACTTCAATTTGTGGACAGATCTAATTTCAGATCTGGAATCCTATGGAAACAATGGTTTCCTGGTTGAGAGGGAGTCATTAAACAGTCTGTAGGATTCTAAGGAAATTATCTCTTAATAGAACAAAAAAATAACTTGCCAGTTTTTTTTTTTTAATTTTTTTATTGAAGTATAGTTAACTCAATGTTGTGTTAGTTTCAAGTGTACAGCAGTGATTCAGTTTTATATATACATATATATATGTATATATATATATATATATATATATATATATATATATATTCTTTTTCAGATTCTTTCCCATTACATGCCATCACAAGATACTGAGTATAGTTCCCTATGCTCAAGGAATTTTAAAAATTTATTTATTTATATATATATTTATTTATTTATTTTTGGCCATGCCACACGGCATGCAGGATCCTAGTTCCCTGACCAGGGATTGAACCCGTGCCCCCTGCAATGGAAGCGTGGAGCCCTAACCACTGGACTGCCAGGGAATTCCCCGCTAGCGCATTATAATCACAGATTTAGCAGTGTATCTCAGTGTTTCAAAGCCCTTTTCTTCAGGAAAGGTGAACATGTCTTATTGTGGCCTTCTTCCATTTTATCCCCAACCTTCCCTTATTTTCTGCATATTAGTCTGAGGAGCATTCAAGCCCTTTATATCCATGGTCAGGGAGAGATTTTATAGTCTCCCAAAGATCTCACCACTGTGGGGTACATGGTAAGCATCATCTCCACGGCCCTTATGTATTATATTCCTTTTTATCCAGCTCAGTATCAAACTTCCTTTGTTTTAGTTGCAGTGCCAATTTGCTGACTCATTTAATTTACTTGACCAGAGTATTTTCTCAAGCTCCAGTGATGTCAGTCCCATCCTCTTAACTTCTGCATCCGTGGAAGGCTAGGATCAGCTTCTTCATTGCCCATCTCCCCTTTCCGAGACATTGACCATTTTTACAGTTTCCTCTACCTTCTGGGTATCAGCCTTCACCTAGCTTCCTCTTGATTCCAAAGAAACCTGACAAATGTACTTACAGTAAGGTATGAGGAGCTTCATATGTTATCTTTCCCCAGAGTGCAAACATTTAAAAATGGGACAGCAAAGTGGGGTGTGGTGGGCAGCTTCTGACATGGCCCCCAGTGAACTCTGTCTCCTGGTCTTCACTCACTGTGTGATTCCCTCCCCTTGAGTGTGAGTCTAACTTAGTGACTTGCTTCTGTTTCCAATTAAGGGCTTGTGTGCCCATGTCACAGAAAGGCAAACTCTGACAGCCAGTGTTTGCAGCAAAGTAAGGGTTATGTAGCAATAGATAATTAATACAAGTGGACAATACATACTCCAAAGTAATGACTTCCAAATGGTGAACATCCAGATGTGCAGAAACAAGAAGGGCAATATTTTGGAGCAGAGGCTGTCCCTGGCTCAGCTCCATGGAGACAATTGCCTACTCTTAAACATAAGGTCATCTTTACTGGTAGCAGCTAAGAACCTTACAATCCATAAAATCAACTCTTCAGGATTTGTTTTGCTCAATTTACAATTACCTGACATAGGCCAATTTCTGAGGTTATTAGGTTTTTTCTCCTTTTTGATTTGACCCAGATAAGTTGTCATTGATCTGCACCAGGTTTGTACTTATGCAGTTCTGCAACTTGTCAGAATTATTTCAACTGCTTCTCTCTAGCTGTCAGCAGCATCCCCTAGCTTGGCACTATTAGGAAAATATTGTGTGAGTATACTCTTTAAGCCCATTACCTAAATCACAAAGAAAGCATCCTGGTGTAGGAGAACGAATCCTTTTGGAACTGACTTAATACAGATCACGTGTTAGTACTTCTTTGAAAATGATTCTCAAATCAGATATATTATTTAAACTATATTTTCCTAGTTTTTTTGAGAAGCATGGAATGTGCTTATCAAAAGTCTTACTAGACCCAGATCTCATTTTTCTCCTACATGTTCCCCCAAGCCAAGCATGGAAAGGTGTCTGCTCAGGTTTCCCCCACACCTTCATCCAGAGGATGCCAGACTCAGATTTGGCAGCGTGAGTCCTGGCCGTCAGCAATGCAGCTGTGCAGACAGTAAGCAGCGACAGGAAACGGTTGGGGGTGGGCAGGGCGAGGGAGCTTCTTATGGTCTGTCATTCTCTCTCTGCTTAAACAGGAGAGGGGACAACTGCTGCCCATGAAGGACCACGCTGCTCCCTCTCACCTGTGGTGTTCGTCCTTCTATTCTATGAGTAGTAAATGGCCTGTCTTTATACCACTGAGATTTTACAATGCCAAGTGGATGCTACCTGACTTATAGTTACAAGCTATTTTTAATGCTGCATTCCAGTTGTTTTGTGAGCCTGGAAGCTCACTTCTGCAAACTCAAACCTTTGGCAAGGTCTGACTTGCATGATACAATATAGGCATCCCTGTCTGCTCGGTGCCTATTTTCCAGAGAATTAAGCCAGATATTGTGGAAAGAAAGAAGGAAAGAAAGCAAAAGACAGTATTCTTCCATCAGAGTTTTCAGTACTTGGAAGAGGAAATAACAGAATTTTGAAAGTCTGTGTATACAAAAAAAAAAAAGAAATATATACATACTTGATTGTGTGTGTGTGTGTAGTGTGGGTGTGGGTGTGTGCGCATGTTTAAGGAATTCTAGAGATAGCTGTGCCAGAATGGCTGCTGAAAATATACAGCATTAAGTGCTCTGTGAGTTTATCGAGTGTAAGTTTCTGTGGAAGCAATAACCCTACAAGTGCGGCAGGCTGCGACAGAGAAATGGGATAAAGGATGTGAAGGTGCAGTTGTGATGATTAAATTGCAAATCTCCCTGTATTTTCCAATAGGTAACAGTACAAAATAACATTCTAGACGGTAAAGGACAAACAACGTTAGCCTAATGAGGGTTCTGTGGTTGGACCCCAAGATATGTAAGGAAGGGCAAGAGTACGTGAGTTTTCTTTGCTGCATTTCTGTAACTGGCAGCAGCATTATGCTGGATTTTGAAAAAAGAAGAAAAAAATCTTGGCTTCTTTTTTTAATTCCAAGAGTGAGTTCAGACAAAGGGATTGATCTTTATGTAGACTAGCTTTGGAAAGATCGTCATCTCCAAGTTCAGGGATTTAAAAAATACGCCCCTCCCCCACCCATGTTATAGTTCATTTCAGAGTAAACTTTTTTCTTTTCTCTTTTTTTGGCCACACGGCACGGCGCGGCATGTGGGATCTCAACCAGGGATCGAACCTGTGCCCCCTGCAAGTGCCCCCTGCACTGGAAGCACAAAGTCTTAACCTCTGGAGTGCCAGGGAAGTCCCCACTTCATAGTAAATTTTAAAAGCTTAAGTTTCCAGTTTTGACTGTTTGGCCATTTCCCCAGTTTGAAGGTAGCAAGGAGAGAACACAGTACCCCGTCACCTAGTTAATTCCTATTTATTTCTCAGGTTTCACTTAATAGGTTTTTCACGATGATCTCATGTTCTGCACACTAGATCACACTGCCTCTTTGTATGCTCTCATAGCAACTTGACCTTTTTCATTTTGCCATTTATCTAAAGCTTGTGATTGTATATTTTTGTAATTATTTCTTTTGTCTATCACCAGAAAGCTGATATTTATTGCTCTCCCCTTTTTAAAACTGAGATATAACTGGCATATAACATTGTATAATTTTAAGGTGTACAGTGTGTTGATTTGATACGTTTATATATTGCAATGTGGTTACCACCATAGCCTTAGGTAACTTTTCCATCGTGTCACATAATTATCATTTCTTTTTTGTGGTGAGAACATTTAAGATCTAGTCTCATAGCAACTTTGAAATGTATAGTACAGTGTTGTCTATAATCACCCTGCTGTACATTAGACCCCGCAGAACTTACTCATCTCCTAACTGCATGTTTGTGCTCTTTGACCAACATCTCCCCATTTCCCCCACTCCCCAGCCCCTGGTAACCACCATTCTTATGTCTGTTTCTATGAGATCAGCTTTTTTAGATTCCACATATAAGTGAGATCATAAAGCATTTTCTTTCTCTGTCTGATTTATCTCACTTAGCATAATGCCCTCAAGGTCCATCCATGTTGTTGCAAATGGCAGGATTTCCTTCTTTCTCATGGCTGAGTATTATTCCATTGTTTATATATACCGCAATTTCTTTATCTATTCATGCATTAACGGATGCTTAGGTTGTTTCCATATCTTGGCTATTGTGAAAAATGCTGCAATGAACATCGGAGTGCAGATATCTCTTAGATGTCCTGTTTTTGTTTCCTTTGGATATATACCCAGAAGTGGAACTGCTGGGTCATATGGTGGTTCTATTTTTAATTTTTGAGGAACCTCCATACTGTTCTCCATAGTGGCTGCACCAATTTACACTCCCACCAACAGTGCAAGAGGGTTCGCTTTTCTCCACACCCTCTCCAGCACTTGTCATCTTTTGTCTTTCTGATGATAGCCATTCTAACAGATGTGAGGTCATATCTCATTGTGGTTTTGATTTGTATTTCCCTGATGATTAGTCATATTGAGCACCTTTTCATGTATCCGTTGGCCATTTGTATGTCTTCTTTGGAAAAATATCTATTCAGTTCCTCTGCCCATTTTTAAATTGGTTTGTTTGTGGCTTTCCTATTGAGTTGTATGAGTTCTTTATATTTTGGATATTAAACCCTTATCAGATATATGTTTTGCATATATTTTCTCCCATTCTGTATGTTGCCTTTTCAATTTGTTGATTGCTTCTTTTGCTGTGCAGCAGCTTTTTAGTTTGATGTATTCTCATTTGTTGATTTTTTGCTTGTGTTATTGCTCCTTTATTCTATGTAAAATAACTCTATTCTGTTTGGGGTAGAAAGTTTCCTATTGAACATATACATTTCCTAGACTCCTATGCATTTATAACTGGTCATGTGATTATAGCTGGTCACGTGAACAGATGATTAAGATATAGGTAAAGTCATACAATGAGGCTTCAGGGATGTTCTTTAAAATGGCAACAGACACAGCTGACTTGGGTGGCTTTTGCCTGTCATATTCCCTCTTTTTCCTGCTTAGGGCACAGTTACAATATTGGAAGAGAAGCAGCCACTTTGCAACCATACAAGCATTAAATGAAAGCCACATGCTATGCTGAGTCTGAGCAAAAAGACAGATGCAGCATAGATTCCCCAGTGACATCACACAGCGACCGTACTCCTTGGGACTTTAGCACAAGAAAAATAACCACTTTGCTGATGTTCATTGCCTTTGTTTTTGTTTTTTTGCAGTTTCTCTTGCAGTAGTATAGAACATAAGCAAAGAAGGAATGATATTGACTACCTAGAGAAGAGAGATGAGTTCCATTAGACTGGGGTGTGATGTGAGGGAAAGTTATACCCCTTCCTGGGAACTTGTGATTGAAGAAGTCAGTAGAAGACAGTTGAGGGTGAGGCCAAGACCCCAGTGGAGTGAAAAGAGAAAAGTGTTCATTGAATGAGTTAAGTCAAAGGAAATGGAAGGGAAATTGTGAGGGTCTGTGAGATGTGTAATGTGCCAGTTATTAAGTGTGGTTGAGTTGGAGGAGAGGCTCACTGTGGTTAGTATACTTATTGTGGTGCATTGAGCAGACCAGAGTGCATTAAATGCGGAGTGAATTGATTTCACCTAACTATCCTTTGCCATCTTTTTAGCAAAATAATGACTAATGCAACCCCGCAAATGTGTTTCTCTGGAAAAAGTTTTAGGGAAGGGAGATTTGTTTTACTGAATCCCTTTCATCTATGTTATAGATTACTTAGTATACTTATTTGAACTTGAGAACTATACTTTTGGCCATTAGTCAAAGGAATGCTCACCTAAAAAGAACAATTATATTGAGCACTATCCTTACAAAATCAGCTACTTAGGTCAATTTTTTTCTACTTCTAAATGTATCGAGCACAGTACCAGAACAATGGAAAACTCTACTTTTGGAAGGTGAGGAGGTATCTACAGGCCAAAGCACAGTCCACGTTAAGCAGCTCACAATGTGGCTCTCTCTCTACTCCTCCCCGCCCTGCATTCCTTCCTCCAGAAGGATCTTCCTAAATGATTCCAGAGTGGGCCTCAGATTTGTCCACACTAGGGAAAGGCCCTACCTTCTCATGAAGCAGGCCAAAGCCTCTCATTGGAGGCAAACTCCGGTCTCACTTCTCCAGAACTTGCATCTGACCTCCTGAGTTTTACACAGTTCCTCTATTTTCTCCATTCACTAGGCTATTGTTCGCCTTAGAATAGTGCTTGCCCCATATACCAGTACTATTTATATCCTCCTGCTTCTCGCTGATTGACCTAGCTTTTGAATCCTTACTTGCCCTGATCTTGGATAATTCTGTACACTTCCTCACTGGCTTGCCTTGCGGCTTCTGGTCCATTTCCCGCTCTGACTTCTGGTACTCACTCAATCAATAACGGATACCCTGTCTCTGCTTCTCTGGTTCCTAGGCCGGCCCCTTGCAAGTTGTTGAGTTCTTTTTCAGGGTTAAATGCCAAGAAGCAGAAAGAGATGGACTGTTAGGCAGGAAGTTCATATGAACACATAACCTTCCCCTGTCTCAGCCATATGGAAGAAGCTAGACTTCCTGCCAGTGACTGTGTTCATAGCATCCCTTTCTCAGTCAGTCAGGAACTGGTTCATCCCTGGAATCTGATTTTATGGGCAGTCTTCATTTCGGATGTCCACATTTCAAGCCCTTAGCAATCAATGCCTTTTCTTTTTTTTTCTTTTAACACTTATCTCAAAAGAACATCAAACTCAGCCCTCATAGAAGAGCTCACGCAGGCCGAATAAATGGTCAAGGAAGGATCAAGGGTCTATTGTCCAAAAAAAAAGGGAAAGGTTTATGGTACAAAACTATTACTTTCTCTTTTATGTTTTTAAAATTTTTGGGGGGGCTTCCCTGGTGGCGCAGTGGTTGAGAGTCTGCCTGCCAATGCAGGGGACACGGGTTCGAGCCCTGGTCTGGGAAGATCCCACATGCCGCGGAGCAGCTGGGCCCGTGAGCCACAATTACTGAGCCTGCGCGTCTGGAGCCTGTGCTCCGCAACAAGAGAGGCCGCGATAGTGAGAGGCCCGCGCACCGCGATGAAGAGTGGCCCCCGCTTGCCACAACTAGAGAAAGCCCTCACACAGAAACGAAGACCCAACACAGCCATAAATAAATAAATAAATAAATAAATAAATAAAATTAAAACAAAACAAAAAAACAAGTTCCATTAAAAAAAATTTTTTTTTATTAAGACTTTATTTTTTTAGAGCAATTTTAGGTTCACAGCAAAACTGAAAGGAAAATACAGAAATCTCCCATATACCCCCTGCCGCCACACATGCATGGCCTCCCCCACTATCAACATCCCCACCAGAGGGCTACATTTGTTACAGTTGATGAACCTGCATCCATATATCATCATCACCCAAAGTCCGTAGTTTACGTTATAGTTCACTCTTGATACTGTACATTCTGTAGATTTGGACAAATGTATAATGACATGTATCCCTCATTATATCATGCATTATATTTTATACTACCCTAAAATCCCCTCTCCTCTGCCTGTTCATTCCTTCCTCCCCTCCTAACCCCTGGCAACCACTGATCTTTTTACTCTCTCCATAGTTTTGCCTTTTCCGGAATGTCACATGGTTGGAATCATACAGTATGTAGCCTGTTCAGACTGCCTTCTTTCACTTAGTGATACACATTAAGGTTCCTCCATGTCTTTTCATGGCTTCCTAGTTCATTCCTTTTTAGCACTGAATAATATTCCATTGTCTGGATGTCCCACAGTTTATTTATCCATTCACCTACTAAAGGACATCTTGGTGGATTCCAAGTTTTGTCAATGATGAATAAAGCTGATATAAACATCCATGTGCAGGTTTTGTGTGGAATAAGTTTTCAAATCTTTTGGATAAATACCAAGGAGCGTGTTTATTAGATCATATGGCAAGAGTGTGTTTAGTTTCATAAGGAATTGCCAAAGTGTCTTCCAAAGTGTCTATACTGTTTACATTCTCACCAGCAATGAAGGAGAGTTCCTATTACTCCACATCCTTGCCAGGATTTTGTGTGGTCACTGTTGAAGATTTTGGCCATTCTAATGGGTATGTAGTGTTCTATATGCTTTTGTTTTGCTTTGTTTTGCAATTTATTTCCTATTGACAATGCTTTTATTGTTACTTGGGAATAGAAACTAAGGATTATGTGGTTCTCTATTACTAGTTCAAATTCAAATCCGCAGGTCCTAATCCTCTCTCAAATGTTTAAATGAAAAAAACAAAACAAAACAATGAATCAATACATATAAAGTACTTCGGAAAGTATGTGGTGCAATATAAGCACTGTGTGGTTGTTTGCTGTTACTTTAACTAAAAATCCATCTGCATTCATGAAAACTGCTGGCAGCATGTATGTCACGAGCCCATTTGGTAGCACAGGGAACTTGCTGAGTTGAACTTTTGTTGGTAGGTAGGCCCCCCACTCATTCCTTGGTAAAAAACACACATTGAAGATTTTCAACACTGAGATTTCTCTCAGAAATGGACCTGAAGATGAAATACTTGTGGATTCACTCAACACCTTCTCTTCACCCTTAACCAGGAGCAGCTCACTCCTGGGTCACTGTGTGTTGTTAAATCACCGTGGAGCTGGACTGGGACACAGCCGACCAGGCCTTCTCACCCATGCTCAAGACATCATTAGCATCGTTATGTCTCTGAAAGCCCAGATCTATTTGTCTCCTTGGTCATGTCCCTTAGGACACAGGCTCTCTCCTGTGCCGATGCCTTTAATTACAGCATTCTTCATAGATTTTCCCAGGTCAAGCAAGAGTCAGGCACCAACAATGTATTTCTTCTTCTATCAGTTCAGTTTTGGCTTTCAGTAGGTTATTCAGCTCAAACTCCCTTTAAGAGCAAATCAGAGTCAAGAAGGAGCCCTTGGGCTCTGTGTGCAGCTGGCTGGACCGCTGTGCTTCCCCCATCTTATTCCTTCCCCACCCACACTCACGGCCTTGATGCCACTATCTCTGTGCCTTGAAACCATCAGATCAAATCTCATCTTGCCCTTTATCCCATTTGAACTGGGATTCACAAAGAGAAGTTCAGACTCCCCAAGTCATCCTTCATTTCCTGGCCTCTCATCCCCATACTCACCACATGTCACAAGTCACCTTATTAGTTAGCGTGTCCCTGCTCACAGGATTTTTAATTTCCGACCCCTCCCCCCTCCAGTGCTCATCTGCTTTATTTTTCTAAATTACCACTGCTTATAATTTCTTTCATTGTTTATTATCTGTCTCTTCCCACTCGAATATAACCTTCATGAAGGCATAGACTTTGTCTTGTTCGCCATGTTTTCCTAGTGCCAAGAATAGTGCCTGGCACATGGCAAGAACATGAAAGACAATTGTTAAATGGCTCTCTACCAGTAATGGGCACATGGTACTTGGGAAAAGATTCTTAGGACTTTTTGTTCCTGAATCCACCTTCAGGAATTCTACTCCATTCCTCCTTCTCAGCATCAACTCCCTTTAAATTTCTGTTCAGAGTCTCTGAGCTTAGTTTGCCTTCCCCATCCTAGTCATAACTACCATGATCATCTTCTTTAGGCTCCTGTGTCAGCCTGTCTTTTTTTAGTTAAGCAGTTGCTGAAGAGATGCCCTCTCTTTTTTTTTCCTTTATGCTTTTTTTGGGAGAGCAGTGGTGGAAAGGGTAGGGCTGGAACACTGCTTTCTTTTGAAAATCATGTAACTACAGTCAAGCCACGAAGTTTGGCTGGCTTCTGAAGATCCTTTTTCTAGTTTCTTTGTACTAAGACAGATAGATCTGAATACCATTTGGCAGTATTCCCTGCCATTTTCTTTCCCCTTCCATTTTCATTTCTTTTATCTGTAATCTACATTCTAGCCAAGCTCTGAAAGATTATCTTTTTTCAGCTCTCACTGTGAAGGTTGAATTATAGCTATGATTTATGTATTGCCTATTACATTCATCAATATATGCATATATGTGTGTTTGCATGTGCGAATGTGTGTATATGTACATATATACGTACACACACACATACACGTGCACATATATACATCATTTTACAGATGAGAAAACTGAGATTCAGAGAGGTAAAATAGCTTCTCCAAGATCACTCAGATGGTGAAGTCCAACTTCTCAACAGTAGAGTTTACCCTTCTTTGCCTCTCATTTTCTCTTTAGTCCATTTTAACCTACTCCGTTTAAAACTACTCTTAAAAGGTTACCAAATCTTGTCGATTTTTGTTAATTTAAAATTTTCTCTATGAAATATTTCAAATATATAGACAAAAAGAGAAAATTATACCAGTAGTGCTCGTATATTATCCTACATTTGCTTCAAACTTTTTTTTTAAATTAATTAATTATTTATTTATTTTTGGCTGTGTTGGGTCTTCGTTTCTGTGCGAGGGCTTTCTCTAGTTGCGGTGAGCGGGGGCCACTCTTCATCGCGGTGCGCGGGCCTCTCACTATCGCGGCCTCTCTTGTTGCGGAGCACAGGCTCCAGACGCGCAGGCTCAGTACTTGTGTCTCACGGGCCTAGTTGCTCCACGGCATGTGGGATCTTCCCAGACCAGGGCTCGAACCCATGTCCCCTGCATTCCAGGCAGATTCTCAACCACTGCGCCACCAGGGAAGCCCCTGCTTCAAACTTTTAAAAGAAATAATGCATTACAGCTAAGGTGATGTCTATTTTATACTTTTCCCTGATCACATTCCCCCTGCTCTCTCCCCAGATGTCACTGCTTTCAGGAATTTAAAAAAATAATTCCTATGCTTGCTTTTACATTATTCCTAAATACAAATGGATCTACAGAAATATATATACTTAGTTTTAGATTTTTAAAAAAACTTTTAAATAAGAACTGTCTTTGTAACAATTGCTTTTTTTTTTTCCGCTCAACATTAGGCTTTGGGGATTGTTCCATGTTGATTGGAGCGTCTCTCTTTTTCATTCATTTTAATTGCTCAGAGTATTCCATTGTATGAATATACCACAATTTATTTACCTCATCTCCTGTTGATATATATAGTTAGGTCATTTCTATATTTTGGTTTTTAAAACTATAATGTCGCTCTTCTGTCTTCATCTTATGCCATGTCTCAGCAACATTTTCTATAGTTAACCATTCTTTATTCTTCTACACTTTTCTCTCTTGGTTCTGCAACACCCAGAGTCTTTGGTTTTAATTGTCGTCTGGTAACTCCTTCTGAGTTTTCTTTCCCTTCCTGCCTTCTTCTATTTAACCTAAAATTTTGGGGGTTCGCCAGAACTTGGTATCAAGCCATTTCGCCTTGTCTCTCCCTCCCACTTTCTTCCTAGATGGTCTCATCTATCCCTATGACTTTAAATATAGACTGACAATACGGAAAGTGCCATCTCTTGCCCACATCTCTGAGCTCCAGACTCATGAATCATGACAATTACCTACTTGACACCTCTTCTTGGATGTCTCAAAGGCCATTCGAGTTCAAACTTAAGACATCTTAGGAAAAAAAAGGAACTCTTTGTTTTTCTGTCTGTACCTGTGGTAGAGAGTTTCTAATATGGATCCCAATGATTCTGCCTGCTGATACGCACATCTTTGTGTAATCTCCTCCCCTTGAGTGTGGGCTACAACTAATGACTTGCTTCTAATAAGTAGAGCAAAAGTGATGGTATGTCAGTCACTTCTAACATTAGGTTACAGAAGACTGACTTCCATCTGGCTTGCATTTTCTCTGGCTCTCCTGGCTTCCTCACTCTGTGTTGCTGTGTTGTGTTGGCTGGAGTGGCCCACGTGACTGAGAGTGATCATGGAACTGAGAGTGGTCTCTGGCCAATAACCACTGAAGAACTGCATTCTACCAACAGTTACATGAGTGTGAACTTGGAGGTTATTCCTGCCACAGCTGAGCCTTGTGATGGCTGCAGCCACTGCCAACATTTTGATTGCTTGATTGTATTCTTGTGAGAGACCCCCGAGAGGGTGGACCCAGCTAAGCTTCACTGGGATGCCTGGTCCACAGAAACAATGAGGTAATAAGTGCTTGTTGTCTTAAGCTGCTAAGCTTTGCGGTACTTTGTTATACAGTAAGCTGCACTGGGATGCCTGGCCCACAGAAACAATGAGGTAATAAGTGCTTGTTGTCTTAAGCTGCTAAGCTTTGCGGTACTTTGTTATACAGTAAGCTGCACTGGGATGCCTGGCCCACAGAAACAATGAGGTAATAAGTGCTTGTTGTCTTAAGCTGCTAAGCTTTGCGGTACTTTGTTATACAGTAAGCTGCACTGGGATGCCTGGCCCACAGAAACAATGAGGTAATAAGTGCTTGTTGTCTTAAGCTGCTAAGCTTTGCGGTACTTTGTTATACAGTAAGCTGCACTGGGATGCCTGGCCCACAGAAACAATGAGGTAATAAGTGCTTGTTGTCTTAAGCTGCTAAGCTTTGCGGTACTTTGTTATACAGTAAGCTGCACTGGGATGCCTGGCCCACAGAAACAATGAGGTAATAAGTGCTTGTTGTCTTAAGCTGCTAAGCTTTGCGGTACTTTGTTATACAGTAAGCTGCACTGGGATGCCTGGCCCACAGAAACAATGAGGTAATAAGTGCTTGTTGTCTTAAGCTGCTAAGCTTTGCGGTACTTTGTTATACAGTAAGCTGCACTGGGATGCCTGGCCCACAGAAACAATGAGGTAATAAGTGCTTGTTGTCTTAAGCTGCTAAGCTTTGCGGTACTTTGTTATACAGTAAGCTGCACTGGGATGCCTGGCCCACAGAAACAATGAGGTAATAAGTGCTTGTTGTCTTAAGCTGCTAAGCTTTGCGGTACTTTGTTATACAGTAAGCTGCACTGGGATGCCTGGCCCACAGAAACAATGAGGTAATAAGTGCTTGTTGTCTTAAGCTGCTAAGCTTTGCGGTACTTTGTTATACAGTAAGCTGCACTGGGATGCCTGGCCCACAGAAACAATGAGGTAATAAGTGCTTGTTGTCTTAAGCTGCTAAGCTTTGCGGTACTTTGTTATACAGTAAGCTGCACTGGGATGCCTGGCCCACAGAAACAATGAGGTAATAAGTGCTTGTTGTCTTAAGCTGCTACGCTTTGCGGTACTTTGTTATACAGTAAGCTGCACTGGGATGCCTGGCCCACAGAAACAATGAGGTAATAAGTGCTTGTTGTCTTAAGCTGCTACGCTTTGCGGTACTTTGTTATACAGTAAGCTGCACTGGGATGCCTGGCCCACAGAAACAATGAGGTAATAAGTGCTTGTTGTCTTAAGCTGCTACGCTTTGCGGTACTTTGTTATACAGTAAGCTGCACTGGGATGCCTGGCCCACAGAAACAATGAGGTAATAAGTGCTTGTTGTCTTAAGCTGCTAAGCTTTGCGGTACTTTGTTATACAGTAAGCTGCACTGGGATGCCTGGCCCACAGAAACAATGAGGTAATAAGTGCTTGTTGTCTTAAGCTGCTAAGCTTTGCGGTACTTTGTTATACAGTAAGCTGCACTGGGATGCCTGGCCCACAGAAACAATGAGGTAATAAGTGCTTGTTGTCTTAAGCTGCTAAGCTTTGCGGTACTTTGTTATACAGTAAGCTGCACTGGGATGCCTGGCCCACAGAAACAATGAGGTAATAAGTGCTTGTTGTCTTAAGCTGCTAAGCTTTGCGGTACTTTGTTATACAGTAAGCTGCACTGGGATGCCTGGCCCACAGAAACAATGAGGTAATAAGTGCTTGTTGTCTTAAGCTGCTAAGCTTTGCGGTACTTTGTTATACAGTAAGCTGCACTGGGATGCCTGGCCCACAGAAACAATGAGGTAATAAGTGCTTGTTGTCTTAAGCTGCTAAGCTTTGCGGTACTTTGTTATACAGTAAGCTGCACTGGGATGCCTGGCCCACAGAAACAATGAGGTAATAAGTGCTTGTTGTCTTAAGCTGCTAAGCTTTGCGGCACTTTGTTATACAGTAAGCTGCACTGGGATGCCTGGCCCACAGAAACAATGAGATAATAAGTGCTTGTTGTCTTAAGCTGCTAAGTTTTGCAGTACTTTGTTATACAGTGGTAGACAACTAATACAAATCCTGTTCACGTCCCAGTGGTCCCTATATCAATAAACCATCCCCTTGGTAACTCAGGTTATAAACTAGTCTACCTAGACTCATTCTTCTTCGTCATCCTCTATAACAACCCATTCGTTAGTCCTGTAGCTTCTATCTTCAAAATATAACATAAATATCTTTACTTCTATCTCCGTCGACATATACTAGGCCAAGCCACCTTCATCTCTTGCCTTGAGGGAGAAAGAAGAGGTCTTTGAATGTGCCCCTTAGGGGATGTTAAGGTCATTTTATCTTCCTGCCTTTTTTGTCTTATTATTTATTTGCCTATTTAATAGATTTTGATCACTGAGGTCCTTTTTTATGTACTGGTGATGGTGATAAAAATTTAAAATCATCCCTGAGTCCTGGAGTTTGCAATAAAATAAAGGAGACAAATAATCATCAAATTAACTGAGAAATGTGAACAGTCTCTGAAGAAGGGATAACTGATTCTATGAGAATAAGATAATAGTGCTGCCCATTGTACTTAGGATTTCTCAAGAAATTGATATTGAGGATTATTCTTGATCAGAGGTGCTTTCCAACTTGTTTGAGGTAGAATTTTCCAGGGTGGTGTAGAACATGATGGTTGATAAAGTTATGCAGGTGTTATTGTATTCAATTATCTGACTAATTATTCTGTTTCCTTCCTTAATTACCCCCCCCCCATATGTGAATCTCTAGGGATGGGGCCTTAAATACCAGAAACTATGGCTGGGTGTTCTTCCTCCCTTCACCATTAAAGAGTTTGAGTAAATTATCAAGATTGCATTTTACCTAAGGAAAAAAGGCATAAATTTGTTCCTGTAATATATAAGTGATGTATATATCATATCATAAATCGTGTCCTAATACAGGCATATAATGGTGTAAGATATCTCTTTAAATGATTACATCTTTTTTCTTTAGAATCATAAAAACTCTTAGAATTAAAACGGGGACTTCTTTTGTTCATTGGGTTCACTCTCCCATGTAGTGTGGGAATTTGCCCTATACCCTTCATAACCAGTGATATTCCAAGCTCTGTATAATCATTTCTAGGAATTGGCAACTGATTATCACACAAGGCAGCTCTTTTAATTGTTACAAAGATGAGATTGTTGTAACCTCTTATACTGATTTGAATTCTACTTCCTTTTGATTTATGTCTTTTGGGCCTGTTTACTTCTAGTAAAACTGAATAATTCTAACTTAGGGTTCATTACTACTCTGTAAATTCATATCATATTAAACTCCTCATGACTAAGGTTTTTTTTCAATGGCTTATAACTTGTAGGTCCTCAAAATTAACTCAATTTGTTCTCACATCAGTCCAATGGATTCTTTACAGCAAGAGACAATCTTCAGATCTTGAATTGTGAGAAACTATAATTTCCTCAATCACATAGACGTTTGATGTAATCATCTGATGTGAGCGAGCAATCTATGTGAGGAAAACTAGAATCGGCCTGAAACAATTCCTTCCTGTTACATGGAATGTGACAGAGTGATCAGCAAAAACTGTTTGTGGAAGTCAACACTCATTCCTCAGTCCTTGCTTTCCGAAAACAACTTTGCTAGGGTATAAATAAGATAAGCAGTAAATAAGTACGAAAGATAGTCCCAGTGCAGAAAAAGTCAGACAGAAACATCTCAGCCTTTGCTTCTTGTCAGTTGGACTTTTTGATGCATTTATAGATATCTAATGCGTTATTTTGAACTAAATTGTGCCTTCTTTTTCTAGTTAAAAGAAATATTAGTAAATCTAATATCTAGGATATGTTACCTGTACAGATAAAATTATTCCTAAGTAATGGTCAGTGTAGTCTTAAATGCATAGGAATCATTTGCTTATAAACTCTATAGTCTTTTTCTGTTGTTGGTGTTTAAATATTGGCCACATCTTTGAAGTTCCCATAAGATGGAAAAAGCAAGTTTATTAAGTAGGTCACTGGTCTCCTTCTGTTGCCATACATTGAATTTTATTTCTCAACATTAAGGATGCATTAGTTTTCAATTGCTGCATAACAAATTGTCACAAACTTAGCTAATAGCTTAAAAAACATACAGTTTATATGAGTCAGGAGTCCACGCATGGCTTAGCTGGGTTCTGCGCTCAGTGTCTCACAAGGTTGAAAGCAAGGTGTTGGCTGGGCTGTGTTCCTTTCTGGAGCTCAGGGTCCACTTCCACACTCGTGTGGTTGTTGACATCATTCACTTTTGTGCAGTTGTATGACTGATGACCCCACTTTCTTCTTGGCTGTCAGCCTAGTGCTGCTCTCAGCACCTAGAGAACCCTGAAGTTCCTTCCCACTTGACTTTCTCATATTTCTTACTTTTTCAAAGCCAGCAGGAGAATCTCTCTGAGCTCTACATCCCATTTAAAGGGCTTACCTTTTTGGTCAGGACCACCCAGGATAATCTCCCTTTTGATTAATTTAGCATCACCTGATTAGGGACTTTAATTACATCTGAAAACCCTTTTCATATAATGTAATCTAATCGTGGGAATGACTCTCCCATCATATTCACAGGTCATGTCCACATCTAAGGGAAGGGAATTACATAGGGCATGTACACCAACACAGTGAGAATCCTGAGGATCATCTTAGAACTCAGCCTAATACATTCCATTTGCTCCTTTCTGGTCCTAATATTTCTGAGCCTCATTTGTTCATCTGTCAAATGAGAACTGTTACAGATCAAATGAGAATTGTTACAGATATTAGGACCCCACTCCTAGCAGGAACTCTGTCTTTCTCTTTATGCTATTGTGGTAAAGATAGAAGCCAGACTGACTTATACAAACATAGGAAACTTCCCGGACCTCATGAGGCACACTAGCTTCCTGGAATGAGAATGTTAGTCTTCTAGATCATCTCAAAGGAACAGGCTTTCCAGAAAAGTTAGTATCTACACTGTATCATCTTGCACAGTCCTCTAAGAAAGCCTGTTCAGTGCCACTACCATTAGCACAATACCCCACAATAAATAGAAAGAACATCCAAATACAGGATGATGGAGTAAACCTCCAAATGAGGCCTTCTTCCCCAGGTAGACCTGTTGGTGCTTGGGGTCCTTTCTAATTGTTTTGGGTCTCTTGTTTATGGCCATCAACATGGAAAACCTCAACTTAAGCTACTCAGTGAGGCTTTATTTCATGGTAATTGGAATCTCTGCAAATCCAGCACCAACTGATTAGACAGACAACAAAAACAGCATATATTTTCTATGGCAAATCTGAAAATGACAACAAACCACAGGCATCTAACTATTCCTGAGTTACAAAAGGAATCTGGACCATTCTAAGACAAATGGGCATGAAAGTTGTTAGAGAGGGCAGTATCCTTTAGCACTAGGAAGGAGAAGAAAGAAAAGGAAACAAAAAATCAAGTTGGAGCTAGCCATTGACTGACTCAAGACAAGGACAGAATGTTAGTTGAAACAAAGCAAAAGGGTGAGAAATGAAGGCTATGTTTTGACAGCGACATTTTCCTCTTAAGCTGAGCGCCTAGTATTTCTCTCTCGAAATCCTGAGCATCTCCTTTTCTAAGATACCCTAACGGATGCCAATAATGCTTCTGTAGATAAGTTTGGGTGAGGAATATTGATAGTGTTTGTAAGGTTCCTACCATAATACCTGGCAAATCATGAATGCACATACCAAATGCTAACCTGTAGTGGTTGTAGAAGAAATAGTATAAGTGGTGTACAGTGCACCCTCCCTAGAGGGAAAACTCTAAAGTACCAACACCCGTGTTCACGGTAATTTATGAGAGGATTGGGAAGAGGAGGAGTGAATATGGAAAAGCATGTTTCGACATGCCTGCTCAGTTTGCAGTCACAGAAGTGGTTGTGCTTTCCCCCAGGAGGTCAGTTTTCTGGTAGAAACTATAGTGAATAGAAGTCTATATCATCTGTGTCTGTATGATGAATGCTATTCAGAGCAAAGAATTATTTATAAAAATCTTTTGAAATTAAATCTGCAAGGGTTATTTGGCAGGTTAAGAAGAAATATGGAGGGATAGAGGAATGTCAAAAACAAAAGCTCAAAATGTTGAAGGTGGCAATGTCCCTGATGGTGAATTTCCCACAAGGCCAGTAGCAAGGTGGAAATGATCAGTGTAGACGATGAACTGGGAAGGTGAAAGCTGAGGAGTCAATTGTTTTCAATTAGTCTAAGTCACCGGTTCTCAACCAGGGGTGAATTTGCCCCTCATGTGGCATTTAGCAATGTTTGGAGACATTTTTGGTTCTTATAACCTGGGGAGAGGAAAGGCGGTGCTACGGGCATCTAGGGGGTAGAGGTCAGGGACGCTGCTAAACATCCTAAAAGGCACAGGACGGCCCCCACACAAAAGAATTATCCGGCCCTAAAGGTAAACAGTGCCAAGGTGTGAAACCCTGATCTAGGTATTTTAATTCTATTATTGGACCAAGTTGAACCAGCAGATGCTACATCCATGGCCTCTGTTAGTTTAGCCTCCCATGGAATCATAGAGTTGTAATCCAGTGTTTTGCTTTTTACCTTTGTCAGAAGCCACCACTACAAATAGACATACAAAATTTAACATGGCGTTTGTGATTTTAATAAAAGGTATTGTTCATGACCTACATGAGTCATTTGATGTTACTTTCATTGCTGGTAAAAAAGAATACTCTTTGCTGAGGAATTTCCACATATTTCCAGTTCAATAAGATCCATAAAATAGATCTTCTTTCTCTTTTTGCCTTAGTAGCCAGGAAATTTGGGGCAAAGCTTGAAGCTCAATTGTGATTTTTGAGCATTTGAACATGATAGCTAGAATAGTTTGTATCTTTCTTTTCTTTGGTTATGATTTTCTTCTTACATTTCCACTGAATTACCATTCACATATATGAATACATTTATTCATATATATGATTTTCTCATAATCATGCAGAAAGAGCTTCCCTTGCTTTATAGAGTTTTTGATCATTCTTAATATGAACTACCTGGATTGTTAATATGTAAGTTTTTATTGTGAGTCCCTTCTAAGCAGTGTACATTCATGTAGTTTTATGCATTAATTACACTATTGGAATGTCAGACATAGCAATTACATTCGGCAGTTGCTGCTATGGGAATTGAAAGAGGTATGACCAGAGAAACACAAACGATTACTAGTCAAAGGAATTCTGGGACCCATTTAAGGCTGGCTACCTTCAGTGTGGTACCACGAGTCCATTCTCTTTTGAATTCTCTCCAGCAGTTGTCAGCATCTTGGTGAAAGTGATGTCAGTGTAGAGAGTTGGGTTTATTAGGGCTAAGGTTTGGCCAAGTGGATCTGAGAGGAGAGTGAAAGAAGGGTACTGTGGAATAAATGTCTGTAAAACCATATTAAATGGAGAATGAAGTGACAACAGGATTGGGGGGGCAGGGGCTGGATAAGGAGATCAGTACTCCTCTTGCTTATCCTTCCTGCTGAGCCCCAATCCAGCCAGCTCTTGCCTCCTGCTGCTTCCTTAGGTTGGGCGTTGATTTAGCTGAACACATTTTCATCTGGTACATAATCCTGTTTTACATGAAGCGTCAAGTGCAGTCACTGGCTTTACCAACGCTTATTTTAGCGCTTGTGAATAGAACACCAATTACATTTCAGCTGGACCATTTGCCTCCACCCTTTCTGGTTCTTTCACTGGGAAGGTACACTCAGCCACCATTCTAGTAGTTTATTCAAGAATTGGATTAGACGAACTCATAAAACAGCATGTAGGCATTACTTGAAGGGAGTTACACTTTGGTTAACTGATACGTTTCTTTGCCAGACCATTGTGTGTATGCACACATGAGCATATGTGCGCATGTGTACACGTGACTGATAAAAGCAGCCAGTGCTTGAGTGTTTCCCTTAGCCTTGTGTGTAGGCACCTCTAGCATCACTGTAAAAGGTATGCGGTAGGCTGACAACCCAACTTGGCAGCTGTTCCTCCTAAAACTGTACTTTACTCCATGAAGTCAGCATGGAAAGCAGTCTCTTGAGCAGTTTATGCCTGATTCTTGGCATCATTAAAATTCTGTTCTTTTCAGTGTTGCTTCATTTTTACAATCAGGATGCTCCATTTTCAGACATTCAAAGCTTTGGAAATTCTTTAATGAATAGATTTTATTTTATTTGGCATCGAATCTAAGTTGAATGATTTTTCATGTGGGAAATAATAAGAATTGTATTTTGAAGGGCATTTACCCCTCTTTGGCAAACATTTGTAAGTGCTTTATGGTTTCCAGAGCTCTTTAATGCATGATATGTTTTATTGCTTATACAACCCCACAGAGCTGGTACTGTGAGCCCCAATTTAAAGATGAGTAAATTAATTTTCAGAAAGGAAAGTGAATTAACAAAGGCTAGGTTTAAGTGATGGAATTAAGATAAAAACACTGATTGTCTTAAACTGCAGGGATCTTTCTGTTATAACATGTTAACTTTAAGCAAGTGGGGTTTCTAGTGAGTTACCAGTTTGTGTTGTAACAAAGTGTGGCCAACTTGATCTCAAACTATATTTCAAGGTTAACACTTTATAAATCAAACTAAATCATTGGAGCTTAGGCCAGGGGCTGGAAGTTTATTTACTGATCCAGTCGGGCCTCTTGGGCTTCTTGATATTTGGTGAGATGGTACATTTGTTAGTACTTTAGAAAAGCATTTTGTTTCCTCCAGAATGAAGAGCACTGCTCTTGAATTTTAAACAGAAGAAATGACTGTCCAACAGGGCTCATGGGCACAAAGCATAAACAATAAGCCTCATGTCGGTACCGGAAGAAAATAGGCAATTTCTGTAGAGCCCTTCTATCAACATCTACTTAAATCTATATAATGGGAATATATTGATAACCTCTGAAAATCTGTGTAGTAAGTAAACACATCTTTCTCTTCCAAAACTATATCTAGTGAGCTTATTAGTGGCTAAATGTGTTTATTTTTAAAGATATTATACTTTACAATGTCATAATATTTTAATATTAAAATATATGTAATGGAACTAAATTATGAACTATCAAAGTACTTCTACATGGGTTATTTATTAATTACAAAGGGTAAAAGATCCCTTTAGCATAGAGAGATCTGACAAACACCACCTAAGCTAAATGATCCAAATGAACAACCCCCGTACTAGCACAAATGAACGCCCCCTTCCTTCTGATGTGATATAGCCCTAAGAATGGCATTTCAGGTCTGTGCCGGACCTGCCCAAAATGCTTAACCACGACCTATTCATGAGAAACCCAGACTGAGGGATATTTTGCAACAAAACTGACCCCTCCTCTTCAAAATGGAAATGTCATGAAAGAAAGGCAGAGGAACTGCTCCAGATTGAAGGAGTCTGAAGAGACATGACAACTAGATGCAGTGAGTTATATCCGGATTAGAAAACCAAAATTGCTATAAAGGATATTATTAGGAAATTTTGCAAAATAAAAAGTTGAACAAGAAAAAAATAGTGATATCATTGCAAACAATTAAGAACATTTTGACATTCCTTTAGAAATCATATGAATTGATTTGAATTTTTTGGGAAAACAATCTAGAGCTAAGAAATGAACAGTTTGCAGAGAAGCCTTTAAGTTTGCTTCATTATTGCAAAATGCAACAAAAATAAGAAATTCTGCCTACTTCAAGTGAAACAAATTTATTACAGAACCTTATTTTGGCTCAGGCATTATCTAACTCACACAGATCAATTTTACTTGCATAGAATTTTGAGATTTGGGTAGAGTTCTCTATTTCGATTTGTCTATCTGTTTTAATCTTTAAGTGAGTCATTTGAAAGACATGTTCTTAATACATGATCCCTTTTTAAAAGTGTTTATCTGTTTACTGATTTGGCAGTACGATTATGCACAGAGATTCTCAAACAGCCATCCAGGCAACACTGACACGGTACTGTGGGAAATTAGATTAATTTATAGACTCCTCTGTTTTTATATTTCACCGTTTAATATTCCACCTCCACACCTGGCAGAGTATCTGAGTTTGGCTAAATATCTTTGTTAGAAACCATTTATCTGTCCATTTGTTATACAAATGTTTATTAAGAAGCTATGAGATTATGGCCGTTTGCTGGGTACTGGGACTATACAGATAAATTACACCATGTCTTTCTCCTCGCACAGCCAATGCACTGACTTATGGAACTTCTAGGTAGTTCTCCAATGTTCTCAGTTGGATTATTAGTTTTTAGTGTGAGAGGATGAGGGGACCTACTGCTAAACCTCTTTTCTCATGAGGATGATATTTGTCGATAATCTTTTTTTTCCCCTTTTGTATCTATTTAAGATGCATTTCGGCAGATATTTACAATCATGTAACCACTATCACAATCAAGATATAGAACATTTCTGTCATGCCAAAAAGTTCTCTCATGTTCCTTTATGCCTGTCTCCTCTCCGCATCACCCCTGGCCCCTGATCTGATTTCTGTCCTTATTGTCTTGCATTTTCCAGTGTGCGATATATTGGAAGCATCCAGTATGTGACCTTTTGGGTTTAATTTAGCATAAAGCTTTTGAGATTCATCCATGTCTTTGTATGTATCAGTAATTTGTTCCTTTTTATTACTGAATAGTATCTCATTGTATGAATGTACTACAATTTATTCACCAATGGATGGGGTATTTGCATTTCTAGTTTTTGACTGATTATGAATAAATGTATTATAAATATGCATATACCCGTCTTTTCTGACATATGCTTTCGTCTCTCTTGGGTAATTATCTAAGAGTGGGATTTCTGGGATATATGTTAAATATATGTTTAAGTTTTTAATACATGTTAAATTGTTTTCCAAGGTGGCTGCACCACCTTGCATTCCCATTAACAATGAATGAGAGTTCCAATTATTCCATATCCATGCTAGCACTTGACAGTCTCAGTCTTTTTCACTTTAGCCATTCAAGGAGTTGTGTATTTGTACAACATTGTGACATTAATTTTCCATGCAAATGTCTTATTGTTGGCTCATTTGAGTTGTAATAGTTCTTTATGTACTGTAGATTCAAACCTTTTAATAGATGTGTTTTGGAAATATTTTCTTCCAGATGTGTGGAGTGCTTGTTCATTTTTTAACATTGTCTTTTGTAGAGTATAAATTTGATGGAGTCCAATTTACCACTTTTTGTTATACTGTGTGCTTTTTATGTCTACGTCTAATAAATCGTTGCCTAATTTAACTTCACAAAAGAATTCCCCTATGTCTTCTCCTAGATTTAGTTTCAGCTCTTACATTTAGGTCTATCATTGGAATATCTTCTTAAGAATTTGTCTATCTCAAGTAATTTGTGTAATATGTTGGTATAAATTTGTTCATAACTTTTCTTATCCATTTAAGTTCCCTAGAGTTGGTAGGAGTGTTCAAACTTTCATTCCTGAGTTTGGTAATTTGTTTCTTCTTTGTTTGGTCAGGCTGCCTAGAAATTTATCAGTTTTTGTGATTGATTTTCTTTATTGTTTTTTTTACTTTCCATTCAATTGATTTCCTCCATTCAATTGAAATCACAAAGAAATCTTTGTGATTTCTTTCCTGCTGGTTTTGGATCTAATTTCTGCTTTTTTCTAATTTATTATGTTGGAAACAGATTATTGCTTTGAGACCTTTCTTTTTTTCTTATATAAGTCTTCAGAGGTGTAAATTATCCTCTAAGTACTACTTTAGCTATATCTAATAAATTTTAGTATATGTAATTTTGTCTTAATCCAGTTCAAACTCTTTATAATTTCCATTGTGATTTCTTCTTTACCTATATAGTATTTAGAAAAGTATTGCTTAATTTCCAAGTATTTGATGACTTCCTAAATTCCTTTCTGTTGTTTTCTAATTTAATTCCATTGTGTAGAACATACTTTAAATTATTCAGTACTTTTCAATTTACTGAGATTTTTTGGTGGACTAGGATATGGTGTATTCTGAGGAGAGTTTCGTGTATACTTGAAGAAACGTGTGTATTTATGGTGCTTTTGAGTGCAGTGTTCTTTAAATGTTAATTAGGTGTGTGAGGTTGCGGCGCTCTCTGCTCATTTTTTTCCCTGATTTAAATTGTTATCCTGGACATACAGATGCTACTGCTCTGTCTGTGTAACGTGACACTGAGGCAGTGGTGGGGCAGAGGTCGTGCTCAGATGCTTTAAGTTGTTGGCTGCCACACTCCGGCAATGAGTGTTTGTGTGTGGGCTGGGAGCACATTCAGAGCTCAGGCAGTTTTACAGTCTGCCTCGACTTGTAGTTTCCACTGGGCCCTTTCAGCTCTCCCTGCCCATACGTGTAATCTTCCAGAGTCAGTCAGAGATGTGTGGAGAGCTTCTCTTGCACTTCTAAGGCGATCTCACTTCCAGGACTACCTCCTCGTTAAATTCCTGCCTGGCTTCCCCTCTGCCCTGGAACCTGAGGCTAGCAGGGCTGTGGCTTTTCCCCTTTTATTTCCTGCTGAGTTTGCTGCTTTTACTGACAGCAGTGCTGGGAATGGGTTTTCGGCTCTGCTCCCAATCAAGTCAACCCCCTCTAGCAGTGAAGCTGCTGGTTTTCAGTCTAGCCCTAGCTGTACAGCTGCCGTTCCTGTCTCTCCTGCACCCGGCAACGAAGGCCGGAGCAGCTCCAGGCAAGCCTGCCGTAGACCCCCGCGGTTCTTTCCTGAAGCTCTGGGAGCTCGTCATCAATACGTGCTTCTCCATTTGTTGTTTGCCTTTGGTCACTTTTTGGAGCTCTGAAATGGTTGTTTGTGACCATTTTGTCCAGCTTTATAAGTGTTTGTTGGGGAGAGGATTTGCCAAAATCTTCACCCTGTCATAGATGGAAGTTCTGCTACTTATAAGGGTTTTAAAAGAAAAGTGTATGACTTTTTTTTTGTGGCGAAAGAAAGGATATATGGCTAATTTAGTGAGCTAATGATGAAAGCCTGTAAATCAAACAGGAAGATAATTGAAATTGATAAAGATGTAAATTAGAAAGTAAATTCAATATCAAGTTTAAGAAAAAGAAAATGTAAAAGCTTCTGAGAAAACTGTCTTTGGTGACATATTGTGAGGCTTGCTATAAGGGAGAGAGGCACTTAATATATAATGATGCAGAAAAAGAACTTACAATAATTATGTTAAAAAGTCAGAGTTAAAAGAGACCTCAGATACTCTCTAATCCAGTAGTCCCCAAACACTGGCTTTGCATTATTAGGGCTTTGGGGACCTCTGAAATTTTTTTCTCTAATCCGTAGCACAATATAAGAAATAATAACAATTTAACATGCTTTTCAAAAAGCTAAGTCTATTTAATTTAAAGGACTACATTTTGGGGAATTCCCTTGTGGTCCAGTGGTTAGGCTGCGCTCTCATTGCTGTGGCCCAGGTTCGATCCCTGGTCGGGGAACTAAGATTCCACAAGCCACACGGCACGGCCAAAAATTAAAAAAAAAAAAGAAGATGGTAATAGAGGAATAGACATATCATGTTATTATTTAGCAAAATTAAAATTTTTCCACTGCCATGTTATTCTCTAGCATTTTGAAAATTTACTGCAAGTCCTAAGAAGTTAAATGCTTTTCTCAATTTCACTCAGACAGTTTTTTTTAAAAGGAGAAAATACTATCTTATGATATTAGAATATAGTTTGTTCTTCATAACCCAGGCTTTTTATGTAACTGACAGGAAAAATGAATTACTGCTTTCCCTTCTGTATAATTTAGCTGTTTGAGTTAAGTTTTACCAATTTTCCAAATGATAAAATCTTATTTGGACTTGGGGGAGAAATTTACCCATAGTTCTTAAATCTTTATTTTTAAAATCGATTTAGCAATGATTAGATGACTTTATAATCAGCAGTCTAGAGTCATACTCATATAATTTTGTTATACTCTCATCACAATGCTTATATTCTCAAGATCTTGAGGTTTATATGGGTA
This sequence comes from Balaenoptera physalus, assembly GCF_965194825.1. Lineage (NCBI taxonomy): Eukaryota > Metazoa > Chordata > Mammalia > Artiodactyla > Balaenopteridae > Balaenoptera > Balaenoptera physalus. The sequence goes on from NC_138903.1 coordinate 10,201,622, forward strand.
TGCAAGGGATTCGTATATCATATCATTCTTCTTGTGTTGTCTGAGAAGTGACTAGCTCATTCTTGCTCTGTCAGTTGGTCCTGTCTACTGGAAATACATGAGCTTTGCTCTGTGGAGACCACATCCATTCATTTAATAATCTTTAAATGAGCCATTTCCAGGTGTTGGCTGCATTGGTGTCGTTATGAGAGTTAGGAGGGTGAATAAGGAACGCTCAAACGAGAGAGAAAAGCAGTGCACTGAGAATTGCTACAGGGAGTATGTGCAAAGGGCAGAGTGAGTTCAGATGACAGAAGCATTAACGTTGGGCACTTAAGGGGAGGGGTCTGTTAGGAGGTGACCACGTTGAGCTGGATTTTGAAAGATGAGTAGGGTTTTTTATGCTACTCTCATAGTGTAAGAAACTGATCAAGTCACTTAAACATTTCAGGTCTCAGTTATCTAAGTCCTTCTTCTAAAGTTCTGCTTTCCCAGATGAGTGCAGACCCAACCATCTTATTCACTCAATAAATAGGGGGCTGTGATCTCATGTGCTATGAGCTGTCTGACTTTGCCCTAAGTGGTACAGTAAGAGGCTTCTCTTGGCCAATTTGTCTCCTGGGAAAATTGCTATGGGAACAAAAGTATCTTTTTTAAATAAGTGATTATTAATGCTGTTTGGTTTAATTATAATAGCAAACACAGACATTGTTTTCTTTGTATTAGAAAATGTTCTGAACCAGGAGTTGGCAAACTTTGCCTGTGGGTCAAATCTGGCTTGCTGCCTGTTTTCAGACAACCTGACAGCCAAGGATGTTTTTTACATTTTTAAATGTTGGGAAAAAAATAATAATATTTATTGACATTTGGAAATTATACAAAATTCATATTTCTCTGTCCGTTAATAAGGTTTTATTGGAGCACAAACATAATCATTAATTTATGAGTATCTGTACACTTGGAAATTTAAAAACACATTTTAAATTAACCCATGGATCAAAGAAGAAATTATAATGGAATTAGAAAACATTTGTAATTAAAGAATGATAAAACAATACTGTATTTCAGAACTTGGGGGATGTAGCAAAAGTGGTTCTTAGAAAATTAATAATCTTAAATTCTTATACTAATAAAAAGAAGAACCTAAAAATTAAAGAGCTAACCATTTCAGTTAAGATGTTAGAATAAACTCAAAGAAATTAGAAAGAACTATTAAAGAGTAGAAATGAAAGAGAAAATAGATACAATAGAAAAAATGAACAAAACCAAAATTTTGTTCTTTGAAAAAAACTACACACACACAGATATATATACACATATATGTGTGTATGTATATATACATTATATATATATAGTCATGTAATATTGGTCAAGTGCAAACAAACATTTAGAATTAAACAATTTTTACAATATGAAAAGCAAAACTTTAAAATTTAAAACTTCTATATTTTAAAGAAAATACAGGAGGCATAATTTGAGGCTTTAGTGTAGGGAAAGTTTCTTAAATAAGATAAAAAAAAGCACAAACCATAAAAGAATAGATAGATTCATTAACTGCATTAAATGTTAAAAGCTTCTAAACATCAAAATACTACTTTGTAAAAAAGAGGAAAGCCACAAACTTGGAGAAGATGTTATTATACATAAAACTGACAATAAATTATTTAGAATATATTAATATCAATAGGAAAAAACACACAAATAACCCAATTCAATATGACCAAAGAGTATAAACAGGCAATTCACAAAAAGAAAGCCTAAATAAGCAACAGACCTGCTTGTCCTTATTAGTAATCGGATGATCACAAATTAAAATAAGATACCAGTACGTACCATTGAGATTAGCAAAAATTAAAAGTTGATAATACTAAGTCTTGGTGAGGATGTCGAATGATCAGAACTTTCACATATTGCTGGTGGGCATATAAATTTGTACACTCACTGGAGAGCAATATCTAGTAAAGTCAAAGACATTCATTTCCTGTGACCTGGTAGTTCCAATCCTACCTAAAAATGATTCACACTTGTGCACAAGTATAATACTTGTACACGATGTTCATATTAACATTGCCAGAGCCAAATGTTGGAAACAACATAAATATCCATCAAGAGGAGAATGGATAAATAAATTGCAGTATATTACTATAGTGGAATATTGCACAGCAGGAAATATGACCCAGGTAGAGCTATATGTATCAACATGGAAAAATTTTATGTTGAGAGACAAAAAGCACATTACACAAACATACATATAGTATAATACCATCTATGTGAATGAAGTTTAAAATCATGCAAAATAGTACTATCTATGATTTCAGGATATATGCCTGTGTAGTAAAAAGTATAAAGGTGGGCATGGAAATGATGAACAACAAATTCAGAATAATACAAACTTTAGTGGGTGTAGGGAGAAATGTACACATAGAACTTTAAACATATTCATAATACTTTATTGAGACGTGTGATGGTTACACAGGTATTTTTTATAATAAATGTCATACTTTTGGGGGTAGACTGGGTAACAAAGAAACCTTGTTATAGAAGGTGTATGCTAATTTAAAAGGAAAACTGTTGGATAAACTCTTATATGGTGGTGGTGTTGGTGGTGGTTAAATGTTATAGACGTCACAACAATACAGCCATTCATCCATGTATCCATCCTTGCATCTATCCATGAACCCAATAAATGCCCAGTGTTGTACCAATCACTAGGATGGTTAGGCTGATATTCCCTTTCCTCCAAGTCTAGCAGAAAGGAATATAGGAAAGTAAATGGTTACCTCCCCATGTGAGTGGAGATATATTCCGAATGCTCCAGAAGCACAAAAGAGGGAAGTGATAACTTGGTCAGTGGAGGCAGTTTTCATAGAGAATATGAAACAGTTCTTTTCATTAAATGGAGGCAGTGATTTTGTTCATTAATCATTTAGACGTATCTTATGGTGTACCTTAAGGATATTTTTAATTTTTTGAACCATTTAAGATTTGTTAAATAAACACGGCAGTAAGGTCCAATGGCATTTTGCCATTTTGATGTGTTGTGCTAAATCAGGATATCAAGATTTTACCAGGGTCCATACTCCTGAGGTTATTTCTGCTAGTTGGAGGTAGATTCAAATGAGTCCTGTATAAATCACTGTGTCAGATTTATAGAGAAGGGAAGCTTGTAAAAGTGTTTCTTGTGGTCATTAAATGCCCTTTTTGTCTTCTGCCTAGCTTGCTATATTGATGGTCTAAGCAACACATCAAAGAAATTTATGGGGTTGTAGCTTTGATCTCACTCAGCCAGAGAATCAGAAGGGAGTGGGGAGGAGAGAGCATCTTGAGTACAGAAATAATGTCTCTACATATTTCCACAATTAAAATGTTTGGTGTTTGGGTAGGCAAAGGGATATATACTTGACTCGCATAACAAAATGGAGGGAGTAGAAAGCCCTGAACTGAAAATCAAGGAACACAGTTCTCTTGTCTTGTTAGTTCCGTCACTCTGTGACATTGGCCAAGTATCAGCCATTCCAAAGCAATCACTGACTATCTCAGTCTCTTCATCTGCTTCATCCCACAGCCACTCAATTACCACGTAGGCAGGATTTCCCCTACTATTTGGAGTCCTTTCCAGGTCTCTCACTTAGGCATTCTCTCAATTACTTTAAACAACCAACAGTGACAAAAAGTCACCTATGATAAATTAACAATAACTCCCTAATATGGCAGTATTTAGGGCCAAGACCAAGGTATCAAGGAAGGGAGAGGAGCGTTTAAGGGAAATGAAAAGGTTAGTCTAAGAGGGTAGTCGACATAAGGGTGTTCTAAACTTGGACTGTATTTTCTCTGGCTAAATCTATGATATATTGCAAGATTCAAGATTCTCGTAAAACACTCTGTTAAGAATTGAACTTAAGCTATGATTCAGGTGGGAAACAGTTTCATATGGGAACAAGGTCAATCAAGGCCTACACATTACGAACGAAAAAGGCCAGAAGGAAATGTTTAGGTGAACAGCCTAACTGTGGCCAGTTCTTAATTGTAAGCCTCTCCAAACTCTCTTTTTTTTTTTTTTTAAACTTTGGGTTTATTTATTTATTTATTTATGGCTGGGTTGGGTCTTCATTTCTGTGCGAGGGCTTTCTCTAGTTGCGGCAAGCGGGGGCCACTCTTCATCGCGGTGCGCGGGCCTCTCATTATCGCGGCCTCTACTTGTTGCGGAGCACAGGCTCCAGACGCGCAGGCTCAGTAATTGTGGCTCACGGGCCTAGTTGCTCCGCGGCATGTGGGATCCTCCCAGACCAGGGCTCGAACCCGTGTCCCCTGCATTGGCAGGCAGATGCTCAACCACTGCGCCACCAGGGAAGCCCTCTCGAAACTCTCTTGACGGGGACATTTGGGAAACAGAGACGAACTGCCACTCAATTCCGATTATGGGCTTGCAGTGAGGAGCCTGACTGTCTGCACTTGCAGAGCCACAGACAGTGGTTTAAAGGACAAGCAAGTGGAAATGGACGACAGACATCTCCCCTCCCACAGGCCGGTGCCCTCCCTCTGCAACTCGGACCTATCCTCAGTGTGATGGTGAGCCCTTGATTTGTCCTGGCTCCTCACAACTTCCTTTAGTTTCTCAAAAGTCTAATTGACTTGTGCACTCCCCACCCCCACTTCTCATTAACCCTGTTCTTCTCTTCCTATTCCCACTCCAACAATTTACTGATTTATTATGTCTGTTGTTTAAGCCTTTGCCTCCTCTCCCTAGAATGTAATCTCCACGAGAACATCCATCTTCATCTGGTTGCCGTCTTCGTTTTGGTCACCAACTGGTCAAGAAAAATTTGTTGAATTAAGCTTAATTAACTCTGATCAGATGAAAGTGGAAAGGTTTGAACTGGAACAGATCTTACTCCCAAGAAGCAAATGGAAAAAAGAAAAGTACATATCAAAAAAAAAAAAGTTAACCTAACTAAAACGTGTTTGTTATTGAAAAATAAATTATAAAAGTATGATGTGACAAGTCATAATTTGTTAATGTGTAGATGTTTCCATTCTCTCTGACCGAGCTTATTCAAAGTAGAAAGGAGTTTGCCTCAATCGACGAAGAGTTTCTTAGTGGTTTTTGGATTAAACCAGAGAATAGGTAGGAGAAGATGAGGCCTGAGGGCTTGAGATATGGAGGCAGGGAGAGATGTGGTAAAACAAGCTACATCTATCTCAACCTGGTTGCCTTTAGCCCATAAAACACCATAGGGCAGAAGAAGGTAGTGGACTAAGAGAGGATAGAAGGGGAATATGATTCCTGTTTCTGGGGGTTCGGACTTGAATCTGGATTGGTATTTGCCAGATGTGTAATTGACATTTTAGAAATTAGACAGGTCTGTCATACAGAGTGAAGTAAGTCAGAAAGAGAAAAACAAATACCATATGCTAACACATATATATGGAATCTAAAAAAAAAAAAACAAATGGTTATGAAGAACCTAGGGGCAGGACAGGAATAAAGACGCAGACGTAGAGAATGGACTTGAGGACACGGGGAGGGGGAAGGGTAAGCTGGGACGAAGTGAGAGAGTGGCATGGACATATCTACACTACCAAATGTAAAATAGATAGCTAGTGGGAAGCAGTCACATAGCACAGGGAGATCAGCTCAGTGCTTTGTGACCACCTAGATAAGGAGGGTGGGAGGGAGACACAAGAGGGAGGAGATATGGGGATATATGTATATGTATAGCTGATTGACTTTGTTATGAAGCAGAAACTAACACACCATTGTAAAGCAATTATACTCCAATAAAGATGTTTAAAAAAAAAAGAAATGAGACAGATTAGAAATGAGACATTTTAAACAATTATTATTCTGTTTGTGTGGACCTTGTGGATTCGGGATTCATAGGGGTTATGGTGAATAAAAGAAGTGCCTACTTCTCATTCCTTCTTCCTGGTGTAATCTCTTAGTAGTTGGGTTTTTTTAAATCCTTGTCGTTTTATTTTCACAAACCTTATATTTTAAACCTTTCTATGCACAAAATATAAATATGTACATAATATTTTTTTTACCAGTGGCCTCCTCCAATTTTCTTTATTTTCACCACTATCAGGAAAGTATTTTAGCATATACTTTTAATATAGGGGTTTTTATTATAACATATATACATGTATCACTGTATTGATATATTCTAAACTATAGGAAAAAATAAATATTTTTTTTATTGGAATATAGTTGCTTTACAATATTGTGTTAGTTTATACTGTACAGCAAAGTGAAACAGCTATATGTATACGTATATCCTCTCTTTTTTGGATTTCCTTCTCATTTAGGTTACCACAGAGCACTGAGTAGAGTTCCCCGTGCTATACAGTGAGTTCTCATTAGTTATCTATTTTATACATAGTATCAGTAGTGTATATATGCCAAAATGTCATCAAACTGTACATATTGTGTTACAACTTTTTTCATTCAACAAAACATTATGGGTATATCCATGTCAGTACCTTCTGACAAACTTACTCTTTTTAATGGCTACATAACGTTCCATGATATGAATATATGAAAAAAATATTTAACAATCCCCATACTGATGAGTATGTGGGGTGATTCTACGTTTTATTATAACAAATAATGTAATGATCATCCTTATATATTTTATCAATTATGTACTTAGGTCTATTCAAATGACTCCTATGAAGTATGGTTTAAATAGTAAAAAACTTATTTGGGAGTAAATTGTTTTCTTCCTCTTTTTTTTTTGCCACTGTGTAAGTTTAATCTCTAGTGCTTATTTTTAGAAAAAAATATTTTGATACTATAAAATTCTTTGAGGCAAAGAATACAAACACCATACTGTAGTTGTATGATAAATTTAATGTGTAAAATTGTTTTCTTCCTCTTTTTTTTTTGCTACTGTGTAAGTTTAATCTCTAGTGCTTTTTTTTAGAAAAAAATATTTTGATACTATAAAATTCTTTGAAGCAAAGAATACAAACACCATACAGTAATTGTACGATAAATTTAATGTGTATATAATGAAGACAGGCATTTATTTTAATTACCCAAATTTTGGCAGATGTCCCTTCTGCTTTCATTTGTCAATTAGTTACATTACCGATGATGGTGTTTTTGAACAGAGCATAATTTAGTCTCATCAGCATCGAGAGTCAAAATCAGAATTACTATTTTTAGTTATTACTCTGGTGTCATTTCTTATCTTTGTCGTAAATGGAATATATTTAAATATTTAGATCATTAATTTAGATTTGGGTATACTATCCTGGGTTATGCATTAATGATATATTTTAACGGGTGGTAAAATATACAAAACTGCCCTCTTCTCATCAAGCCTCTGTTGGGGCCTGAGATATTCAAAGAGAATCAATTTCCAGATATCATAATTGAAGTTTACTTTTTTACAGGCTCAAATAGTCTAACCATTTTAGTGGAAGTTACCCTAAAACAATATTAGTCACCTCCTACAGTATGAGTTTTCTATTCTGAGTGACTATAAATCATGGCTTAAAACGATGGGTCAGGAGTCCAGGCGTGGGTTTGCTGGGTCCTCTGCTCAGGGCCTCTCTGGCTGCCATCAAGAGGGTGGGAACATGGAGGTCACCTTAGAGTTCTACCTTCTCAAACAGACTGTATTATACTTCATTTAATATTCCTGAAAATGCACAAATAATATTATGAATATCCATTCCTATTCTTTGTTATTACACAGATATTAGAATTGTGCTAGAGAACAATTGGATATGAGTTTTTGAGTTATGTTGACAATCAGTTCTTCTGCCTCTGCCTTGTTATCTTTGCCTTAAGGTTTGTTTCCGGAGGCCTGAATTTACTAGACTGTTTATCAGTAGATAAGTAAGAAATTCTTGTTTTGGGGCTGGTAGGAAAGAATGTCCACTTCCTCTCACAGTATTTCTATAAATCCTTTATGTTGTCTTTCTCTCACATTTCAAATCTTTCCTAGCAGTGGGGCCAGGGCCAGTAAAATGAAATTATGCAGGGAACACAGAGGGTGACATCTGTCATTCACAAGTAGAAATTACTTCAAGAAATACTGTTGCAAAACACAAGTATAATATTTTATATAAGATTCAGTCATCAAATAAAATGACTAAGTCCATTGAAGGGTAAATAGGAAAATAAATGCTAATAAATAAAAATGGTATACTGTGATGTGGTATATCATTTTTAATGTACTTGTTTAATAAATAATTTTTATAAGGTATGATACACAGGGTAGCATAGTATTGGTGGTGTAAAAACATATTTTCCCTCCAAATGAGAGTGTCTTTTGGTTCAATATTGCTGGAGAATGGACCACAGATGCATTTTTAAAATGTTAATGCCTTCTGATTGAATAATTCAACCTGGGAGTTCATTTTAAGGAAATCATTAGTTATCCAAACAAAGAATTTTGTACAAGTGTTTCTTATTTATCATGAAACAAATAAAAGGTGATGAAAGTAAAATGTCTAATTATATATAATACTTGAATTAATTATTGTATGTCATAACATTTAAAATCATTAAAAGATTCATTTAGAGAATATTTTATGACAAAGGGGAATGTTCATCGTTTCAATAAGTCACCGATTTTTCAACCTGGGGTAGTTTTGCACATGCTTCCCAACACCAGGAGGTAGTTAGCAATGCCTGGAGACATTTTTGGTTGTCATAGCTAGGGAACGGGGTGCTGCTGGCCCTAGTGGATAGAGGCCAGGGACACTGCTGAACATCCTGTAATACACAGGACAGCCCTCCCACCACAACAAAGGCTTATCCAGCCCAATAGTTAATAGTGCTGGTCAGCAGTGCCGGGACTAAGAAACTTTGCTCTAAGTGAAAGTAGTCTACGAACCTATGTTAAATATGATTCCAATGCAGTGAGAAAAGTTCTATTTTCTGTGCTATCTCTGTGATATATTTTTAAGGATGAAATTGTTTTCCCCTTATCTATAAGTTTAAGCAAAGAACATTATTTTACATAAAAGTTGGTGCTGAGTGGATCATTGGCCTGGAATGAGAGTAAATCCATGCGAAGCCTCTGGCTTTCCTTCCTCACCCCTCCTCAACTGCTGTGTGGACTCCCTCCTCCCCTCTCCCTGTTCATCTCAAGTCTGGTTTAAGATAGTATATTTTGTAGTCATGATTCTCCTCTGTAGTTATGATATGTATTTTGTCTTTACATGTAATGAGTCAAGATTATATATGTAATTTAATGCGTTTTATATCCAAATTGGCTGCTGCACATTTTTATCTGACTCTTTGCTGCCTGGGAATAATAACAGTTCCCATGTTTTAGTGCATAATATTTGCTGTGCGCCTCACTTAATCTTCCTGTATGGTGGGGAATATTATTATACCCACTTTAGAGATAAGGAAAGTAAGAAATGGATGAAGTTCACCAGTTAGGAAGTAATGGAAACTGGAATGGCAAATGAGGTCCTGCAAATAGGAGAAAAGCAAAAAGAAGCCAACAAATAAAAACAAAAAAATTGAATCGTGCTTAATTTATGATCACTACATGGCCAAAAGCAGGTGGTATTTTTTTTGAAACTTAAAAATGGAGATTTCACATTTTTATATTAGCAATAAGTGTGGTGATCGGGATGTTTGCTTTAAAAATTCCATCTTAATAATAGTTTACTTATTTTCATGCACTTCTCTGTTCCACTGTATTGAGGAACATTTTTGTTCCCCTCAAAGCTTAGTCTAACATATATATATATATATATATATATTTTTTTTTTTTTTTTTTTTTTTTTTGGCCGTGCCACGCGGCATGCGGGATCTTAGTTCCTCGACCAGGGATCGAACCCGTGCCCTCTGCAGTGGAAGCACAGAGTCTTAACCACTGGACCACCAGGGAAGTCCCATGACATATTTTTTTTAAAGCAAGGTCTGTTGACCTGAGGGATTAGGGAGATTTCATTAAAATCTATTTTGAAAAAAAAAAAAAAAAATCTATTTTGGCCTAATTCGAGGACACTAATGTTCGTATAGTCAGAAAGATGAGAAACACACAATTTGAATCTGAAAACATTTAGAAGCTAGTAAACAAGTCCTATTAAGTCCTTAATATCCTTGCAGGATCTTAGCTCCCCGACCAGACATTGAACCTGTGCCCTTAGCCTTGAAAGGGTGGAGTCCTAACCCCTGGACTGCCAGGGAATTCCCATTAAAGTTTTTAATTAGAAAAATAAAGCTTGTTGTAAAAATCCAAAGAGTGCAGTCATAGGAATAAAATACAATTCTACTTCCCTGCCCTCATCCTACCCCTTCTACTCCCTGTGATATTACTGTTTATATACAACCTCTGGGTCTATGTACAAACATGCATGCAATGATTTTTTTATTTTTTTTTTTGCATTAATGGAATCATTCTGGGAAACTTACTTTATTTCACTTGACAATGTACCATGGTTATTTGTCTTGTCAGTACATATAAACCTATTTCACTTTTTTGTAGCTTTATGGTATTCCAAAATATGTATGTAACAAATTTAATCGTTAGTATACATTATTTTGGTGAGAAATAACTATTCTTTTCAGTATTGAGTCTTCTCTTCCAGGTCTCTCCTTTACAATCTTTTTAAAAACATGTCAATGATATTTTATAATTTTGTTCATATACGTCTTCCACATTTCTTGTCGAGTTTATTCCTTGTTTTCTAGTATTTGTTTCTTCTTTTTCTTCATATAGGTGGGGGAGTGAGTGGATGGATAGATGTGTGTAACAGAGGTTGTTTGTGCAAAACCCTACCTGTCTTCCCTAATTACATTTTCCAATTGGTTATTGGTGGTATATAGGAGCATTTTGGTTTTGTAAGGTTTTCTATCTCACCATGTTACTGATTTTTGTTTTTACTGGTTTGTCTGTTGAGCCACTAAAATTTTCCTTGTATCAGCAGGTTATGCCAAAAATATTTGACAGCGTTATCTGTAATTTCCCAATATTTATGCTTCTTATATTCTTTATTTATTGCATTAGATAGGACTTCCAGTCCAATGTTGATTAGTCGAGATGAAGAAGTTGAGAGTATTGCTTTATTCATGACTTTCTGGGAATGTGTCCAATATTTTACCACTGAGAATGAAGTTTACTATAGTTTTCTGGTAGACATAAATTAAGAAAATTTCCCACCATTCCTATATTATTTAGATTAAAAAGAATTGACATTTATCAAATGCTTTTTGTTATCTATTGAAATGATAATATGCTTTTCTGTTTTAACCTAGTAGTGTACTAAAACTCATTCATACATTTATTGATACTCATGGTTATGGGACAACCAAATCTACAGAATGAAATTTGGTAATATTTTACTTCATAAATTTGTATATGCAGTAATAAGTGAAAGGGATCTGTATGTAGTAGTCCTTATTTCGTGCTGCCCAATTTCAGAGATGTTTGGCCTAGTAAAAAGAGAAATGTTCATTTTGCCTCTATTCTGGACTACTTTAAATAATAGAAATACATGATCTTTACATATTAGTTAGAATTTTTCTATAAAACCCTCTATGCTGGGAATTCCTTGGCGGCCCAGTGGCTAGGACTTGGCGATTTTATTGCCGCTGGGGAAGTGGGGTGGCCTGGGTTCGATCCCTGGTCAGGGAACTAAGATCTCGCCAAAAAAACAAACAAACAACCCCCCTATGCCCTTGTGGGGGTTGATTTTGACTACCTTTTCAAATTCTTTTGTCGCTGTTAGGCAGTTCCCAATATCTGTATCTCATGGACTTAATTTTTAAAATTTGTATATTCATAGAAAATTATTCAGTTCGTCTAGATTTTCAAATTTATCAGTGTTATGTATAGTGAAAAACTAAACGGATTTACTTTTGTTTTAATAAAGACATCTGAATTCCACCCAGACTATTACGTATATCATATGTTTTCATTATTGTTGATGATGATGACTATTGATATCATAGTGTTATTTTTGTATGCGCAGCACGCTATTGTCTCAAATATTCATTCAGGATGAATGATTAACTTAGCTTTCCCCCTATTTTATACCTATCTGGCAGACCATATTATTATTCGACCATCCACTTTTTCCAGACTTTGTTTGTTCTAGATGCTTTATGTATACAATCTCATTTAGTCCTCTAAACAACCCTATAAAGTAGATATTCACACTGACATGCAGATGATTAAATTTAGACTTGAGACAATTGCATTTGTTCAACATTCCAGAACAAGTTTGTAGCAGAGTTAGGGTTCTAACTGAGTTCTGTGGCAACAGGAGAAAATTTGAGACAATACTGTAAGCAAGGATCTCTTCCTCTGCCTATCTTAGTTAGGTTCTCCAGTTGGGGCCCTGTAAATGAGACTGGCCAAAGACAGATTAACAAGACAAAAACAAACAGAAGTTTATTAATATGTGCCTTGTGTACACCACAAGGCACATATTAATAAACTCACTCAGCTGTGAGTAACCCAAAAGAGTTGTTCGAACTTGTATTTAAATACCAACAAAGAGAGGTTTGGGGCTTCTATGTGGGAGAGGCAAGTTAAGGAAGGCTGACCAGGAAAAGTATGGTAAACAAGGGTTGTTTAAGAAGTTTTGTTATGCAGATTTAATTTGGAGCCTTCTCTCTAGATGGGTGTTGTTAAGAGTCCTTAACAACTGCTAAGGGAGAGGGAAACATCTCTACAAATAGAAATTGCTTTTATAAGTGGATATTTCTTTTACAAAGGGAAAATTTATGCCCTGTTTTTAGAGCTTTGGCTGGTTCTCAATGGCCTTTAGCTCAAAATAATCTATATGTCAAACAGGCATATTTTGAGGTGGCATAATCTGGTACCTTTCAGTACCATGTCTCTGGCACAGATTTGAATTGTGATGGAATTTTTTAGGGGTCTAGATAAATCAGTATATTCCCATAATATGCCTCCCTGGGCCCATATCAAGCCTGACAAACACCTGGCCAAGAAATGTGTCTGATGTGTGAATTACTGGTCAGGTATCTTTTTCTGGAGTGGAATCAGAGCACGTTTTAAGTCTATCAATGAAAATACTTGAATGAGGAAGTTTGGAATTGTTGATCATCAAAGTGAGGTGCAGAAGAATGAAAAGTCAGGAACGATGAGGCTTATCTATGCAGGAATAAGAAATCCATCATCTACTTTATTAGGTGATTTCTCCACTGCTTTAAAAAAAAAAAAAAGTGAAAATAGATCTTAGGAATTCCAGACAGTATATCCTGGGAGAAAATTTATTCTAGGGCTTGATATGGTAATTAGTAGAGCCCTTACAAAATTGAAAAAATGTTCATTTCAGTGGATTAGTGTAACTGTTTTTAATAAAGATTACTAAGATTTTTCTGTCTGCTTTAACAAAAATGAGCTAATTTGTGGAGGAAGTTATATGATTTGAACCCTCCAAGTTAGTAACAAGTACACAGAATTCATATGGTTTTTAAATGTCAGTGTGCATAATTAATAATCTCCATTTACTAAATGAAGATTAGGCACTTAACATGAAAATAGAGTAATTAGGCTTCTGTAGTTTGTAAAAGGCCATCACGATTTCTATTTGCAAATACTATTGAATTTTAAATCATTTTCAATTGGCAAATTGAGTGGGTGTTGTGACTTATAAGAAGCTAGTGAATATTAGAAGGAAGTAAATCATTAAACCTTTAAACAGATTTCTGTGTGAACTCCAGGTATCCCGGTTTATCCCTTTCAAACAGAGCTGTCTCTGGCCAGGCTCAGGTACTGAGCTACTGTGAGAAGCAGGTAGCTGGAAACGCACAGTGACTCATGGTGGCAGAAGACAAAAAAAAGGAGAGTGTGTCTTCAGACAACGCCAGTGACTGACTGGTAACAATTTCATATTGTAATCAGGGGAATCAAGGCTTGTTCAAACGCCTGTTTCAGGACCTTGGACAGTTCCATTCAAAAGGAGCAGGCGGGCAGGCTAGCTGTCTAGACGGATCAGGCCCTGGCTGCCTGATCCTGATATTCCTCCTTCCTCCCTCTCCACTTCCATACCAACCCTTGTGGCGGCATCTGAACGTGAGTATCCCTTCTCGCTTTGTGTACATATAACTGCAGCAGTCTACCTACGGTGGCTGCTCTCATTTCTGCTTTTGGCTTTGAGGTTCAAGGCTACTTTTGATGATTATTTTAAACAAAATATTTCCTGAATACTAATATTACAACAGAAGCTGAGGATATAGACACGACTTATGGTTTGCCCTTTGTTCCTATACCTTGAGGGATGGCTCTCTTTGTATCAAAGTAATTTTAATGTTTGTGTTTAGTAATCCAAATTTGTACCCTGGGACTATGTGAGAGAGTATGCAGTTTTTTCAGTCTACATAAATCTCATTTATGCTATATTTCTAGTCTTAAACCCATTGTTAAGGTTCATAAATCAGCCACAATTGTTCAAACACATAAATCTAACTAAATCTAACTATATCCCTCCCCTGGGAGCTATATTATGTCACAGCCATTGGGTTAAACTAGGAGATATTTCATGTGCTTCAGCAACTTAAATCATTTGGTTGGGGTCCAAGATTAACCTGCTAGAAAAACAGTATCCTGCAGTGAATTAAGTTTCAGCAAGTTTCCAATTTTGTTTCTTTTTCCTGCTATTTATATTAACTTAAAAAAATTAAATTTCCTTCCAAAGAATAGCATCCACTCCAGATCCTTCTTTTAGGATGTCTGCTCAAGTCATCTTCTGTCCCTGAAATTTACACTATATAGTTTCAGGATATTTATCCATGTGTAGGAGCAAAATGATGAGGCACGCATACCAGATTTGAAGAGGTGTTACCTAGGAAACAAATCAAATTCTAAGACTGTGTTTTCTATAATCGTCCATGATTGGAGATGAACCCTTGAAATTTAACTTCCCAGGAATGTGTCTTTTTTGTGAGCATGGTGTGCACAGAAACAATTGAAAGGCTCAATTAAGCAAATATATTTGATGAGATATTTAGCATTTCTTTTCTGCTTTTTGCCCTTTAAACAACTTGAGTTCTGTTTGACCTTTAACAAATATAACTACTTTGGGCTTGTTCACAGGGAAAGAAAAATTAATTTTGGAACATTTAGGTTTTTGAATATTTGGGATGCTTGAAGAACAGTAAAGATATGGGATTCATGTATTATAGATTATAGACCACCTAAGGTCCTAAAATAATATTTTATTATAATTTTTTAAATTCTGGATTTTGTTTTTTACAGAAACTGTATAAAGGAAGCATTGTTTGGGGGGAAGCACTACCGTAAAACTCAAACTCTAGTTCGTATAGTTTATAACTCCTGAAACCTTAAAAACAGAGCAAAACAATATAAAACACAATCATAACAGCAGCCCCAAGATTTTGAAGAAGCACTTAACTACATGACAAGTTTCTTGCACAGTGAACGTTTTTCACATAAGATGAGAAGATGACCCCACATCCTTGCCTCCCTTCCTCCACTGGCTTGCAGACATTGACCAGGTCCCGGAAATGCCTATGGCCAGTCAGGGCTGCCAGTGTTCACCCCTTCTGGCCTTGGTCACTCAAAGCAATGCACGAGTGAATCGTGTTTTAGTTAATAATTTCTATATTCTTGAGTTCTGCTGTAGTTTTGGCATGCCTATGTTATTCATCTGATGAGTCTAAATAGTACATCTTTTCCTATTGTTTTCATAGTGAATGACTATTTTAGGCAGTACAGTTCCCTTCCCCAAAAGATGTCCATGTCCAGTTCCCTTCCCCAAAAGATGTCCATGTCCTAATCCTGAATATGTTACCTCAGATGCCTAAAGGACTCTGCAGAGTGATTAAGGATCTTGAGATGGGAAGATTATCTTGAATTATCTGGATAGGCCCAGTGTACTCACAAGGGTCCTTACAAGAGGGAGGCATGAGGGTCAGAGTCAGAGAAAGAACTGTGATGACAGAAGCAGTACAGAGAGAGAAAGAGAGAGAGAGAGCAAGAGAGAAAGAGATTGATTTTTTTTCGTTTATAATAACAAGCTCAGGTTTTAAAAAATATTTACTCTTCAGAAAAGTATAAAGGGAGGAAGGAAACAATCACTTGGAGAACACAGCAGTCCTGCTGAAGACTGATCTGTGTCGAGACCTTCTGACCCTCAACCTCCCCCCACTTCTTACTGTCAAAGTCTAATGAACACATTATGTATGCCATAATGCATTTTAGTTAAACTGTGGAACTAGATTGCTTATTTTTCTAACTTTCCCTTTAACTATGAGCTCTTGGCTTTTAGCGAAATTCTTAACACACAGTAAGTCCGCAATCAATAATTGCTGAACTCATTGATTAGTTGATTAATTGATGGAATGCTATTAAAATGTGGTACTCTATAAATATTCATTAAGTATCTAATGAAATATTTATTGAATATCTATTGTGTGGCAGACTCAATCCCAGGCACTCTGTAAAAAAGCCCCTGCCCCTGAGGTGTTTACATTGAGAAGAGATACACAGACACCAAAGAAAGAAGCAAAACAAATGAATATACAGTGTTTCCAGCAGTGGCCAGTACTTTGAGGAGAAATAGATGACATGTGAGATGGAGAATGTTGGGTTGGTGCTATTTATATAGGGAAGCAGGGAAGGCCACTCCAGTCGGGTGACATTTGAGTAGAACCTGAAGAAAATGAGGAAGTGAGCACTGTCACTATCTCAGCTAGGAGTGCCAGCCCTGAGCCAGGAGGATGTTTGGCATGTTCAGTGAGATACAAAGAGATGCCTGTAGATAGAGCCCAGCGAACAAATGGAGGACTCCTGGCAGCGAGATCAGAGAGGTAGATTGGGCCAATCCTAAGGGCCATGGCTAGAACTTGGACTTTCACCCTGAGTGTGATGGGCAGCTTCAGGAGGCATCGTGATCTGACAGTCTAGAAGTATCACTCTGGCTGCCAAATGGAAATTAGGCTGTAGGTGGCAAGGGTAGAAGCAGAGAGAATAGGAATCCAGGCTAGATATAAGGGTAGCTTAGATCCCAGTTGCTGTGGCCAAGCTGGTGGGAAGTTGCTATGTTATGGATATATCTCTAAGAAAGTGCCAGTAGGATTTTCTCATGGATTGAGTATGAGATATAAGATATGAATCTGGTTCTGAGAAGAAAACCAAGAGTGGTGTCACCAAAGTCCGTGAAGAAAGCATTTGGAAGAGCAGGGAGGGATCCGCATGTCAAGTCTGTGGATAAGATGACAAAGATGGGAGGGGAGTGTTGATTATGGGAATTGGCCTCAGACTGGTCATTGGTGTCCTTGAATGAGCAGTTCACATAGAATGATGGAGACAAAGACCTGACCACAGTGGGTCCAGAGAGAATGGGTAGACAGGAAATAGAGACCCTAAGTATAGGCAAACCTTTCTAGGAATTCAGCTGCAAGAGCAAATAAAGAATTTAGGCAGGAGCTGGAAGTGATGTGAGACCACAGGAAAGCTTTATTTATTTATTTTTTTAAATTTACTTTTGGCTACGTTGGGTCTTTGTTGCTGCGCGTGGGCTTTCTCTAGTTGCAGCGAGCGGGGGCTACTCTTCGTTGTGGTGCACGGGCTTCTGATTGCGGTGGCTTCTCTTGTTGCGGAGCACAGGCTCTAGGCACACAGGCTTCAGTAGTTGCGGTGTGTGGGCTCAATAGTTGCGGCTCGTGGGCTCTAGAGCACAGGCTCAGTAGTTGTGGCGCACAGGCTTAGTTGCTCTGCGGCATGTGGGATCTTCCCGGACCAGGGATCGAACCTGTGTCCCCTGCATTGGCAGGCGGATTCTTAACCACTGCGCCACCAGGGAAGTCCTGAAAGCTTTATTTTTGATACTGGAAATATTATAGGATGTTTGAATGCGGATAGCAGTGATTGAATAGAGAGGGGGGATTAAAGATGCAAGAAAGATGGGCAACAATTAATAAAGTGATGTGCTTGAGTGACCAAAAACAGGGATGGGGCCCAAGGATCCTGTGAAAACTTGGCCTTAAAAGTGGTAAATGGACAGGCACATATTTTGTGAACAATTGATATATATATATATATATATATATATTTAATTGAAACATACTTGATTGACAGTGTTGTGTTAGTTTCAGGTGTACAGCAAAGTGATTCAGTTATACCTATATATATATATGTATATATATACATATATATATTCTTTTTTAGATTCTTTTCCATTATAGGTTATTACAGGATATTGAGTGTAGGTCCCTGTGCTATACAGTAGGTCCTTGTTGGTGATGGGGACATATAATTTAACAAAGAAATTTTATGCCATTTTTTAGTGTGGGAGGCATTTCAAAGTATGTGATTTTGATGCAAAAAAGAGAAAAATAGAAATTTCTGGAAAGTTTTATGGTTTAGAAGGGACAACAGGACAACATTTTTTTAAAAACCTGGGCTTTTCACAGAAAACCCATATATACGGACAACTATCGAATTGAGCAGTAGTTATCATATCTGATTTGTTTAACTCCTTTTGTTAGAATGTTAAGTTGAGGCCATGGTTCAAGGCTCCACCTCAGTGTAGTTCTGCCGGCTTTAAACAGATAAACGATTGTCCTGTAGCTGTGGATTACACCTCTAAATCGAGCCATGTAAATAAAGGTTGGGGGAGCATGAGCACACGGGGCTGATTCATTGCAGGAGCCTTCTCACTACCGGAGGGGAAAAACACCAGGTCCAATGACAGTGCATCAGCACCATTAGCTCACATAAAAGATGGCCCTTTGGGCCGAAAAATAGATATATATTGTGGAACTGATATTGTCAATGTAATGAAACAGCCTTTTCAAAGATGAGATACAATTGAACTAAATCATTTAAAGTGCCAGCAGTAGAGCTTCTTGGACATTTGCATTGCAAACCACTCTGTTTCTTCACAGAACTAGGCTGTATTGGTCATTAAGACCTTTCAGGGGAGTGTGTGCTCTGGATTTATTTTGGAGAGTCAATTTCTTGTCTTAGAAAATTCTTTGCAGTATGTTTGAGAGACTGGTTAAATTCTCTACACATGGCAGGTGACAATAATAAGATAGTTGCATTACCTGTCCAGAGTTCACAAACAGAGCTGATAGAATGGGTCTCTTGGTACTGATGAGACCTGGTCAGGATTTTTCTTTGGGGACGGTGGACAGGCTTCACTTTTCCCTTCCTCCTGTCTCCCTTCCTCCCTGCCCTTCTCTTCCCTCCCTCCCCCTTCCCTCTTTCCTTCTTATCTTGCTTCTCTACCTCCCTCTTGCATCTTTCCTGCCTCCTCCATCCCCTCTCTCTCTTCTTCCCTCCCTTCCCACCTCCCTCCCCTTTGTAAATCCCATGAACCATGGCATATACCACACAGATCAGTGGAAACGGTTTCACTAAGTTGCACGTTACACAAATCAAAGCATCTGGTAGAACAGCTAATACCCCTATAGAACTTAACCCTTTATGAAGCATTTGGCAGAAATTTTCCTCTAAAACGTTCCACAATTCTGTGAGAAAAGAAGTACTTCCCCTTATTAGCTTACGATTTCATTCATTTGGCCTTGGAGAGGACAAGATGCTTACCCAGGGTTGCACAGACAGCAGGTGGCAATGCTGATAACGAAATCCAGGTCGCGTGGCTCCAAGACTCTTGCGCTAATACTGCATAATCTCTGTTCCTCCTTGCCTCCTCATTAGTGAAGGCAAACAGACACAATCGTGAGGCTGAGATAGCCTGACAAAACACCCATGTCCCCCGCTTTCCCTTTCTCCATAAAATTTTCCTTACAGGATGGTGAAAACATTTTTAGTACTCAACCTCCACGCTTACCAGCCAAAGGAAGGACCTGTCAGGCAGGCATTTGACCCAGCAATGAGTGATTATACAAGCACTGGAGTTTCCATGAACACTCTCTGGCCCCAGCAAACCTCAGGCTCCCCAATGTTAAGATAGATGGTGTAAGTTTCCCACCACATCTGACATCACATCTTAAATCTGTTAAGATTTAATCATGCTTCATAGCAGTATCCCTCTCGACTTATAGATGGGAACAGCACATTTCTATTTCTTTTCCTGATACTGCGGTTGGAAACGAAGCTGTTTTTCATTCAACATGTCTGGGAAATGCAGACTCTATTAACAGAGGGGTAATTGGGAGATGGCTCACTCCTCTTGAAATATATTGCTCCTGAATTCTTTTCCATTTCCATCTCTCTTCCAATATTCATAAAGCATTTGTCTGGGGTTACAGCAATTATTTTGTCACCCATACCCTAGAGTGTCACCGTAATTAGGTAGATAGTCAAAGAACAAGGTTTATGGACTATGTAATTAATCATGCCTGCTGGTGTGCATTTCCTAGAATCCAACAATGGCAGGGCTGACACTAACCAAACCTCCTGCCTGACTTCCTTTCCTGAGTGTTGTATAATTCAAAGGGCATTTACAGAAAAGGCTGCGGTCAGCTGAAAATGGGAACAATTAAAAATAATAGCTATTGGAATAGTTTTGTAATTCTGAAATAATATTTTAAGTTATGAAGATATTTCATACGTTTCAAAGATATAGAGCACATTGCAATAAACATATATACATGTAGTAAACACATTGAGTTTCTTTATTTGCTACTAATACTTTTTTTTTTTTAAAGCAATAGAACATTATAGATGCAGATGAAGGCCTCTGTCCTGTTCCCCTGTTCCCCTCTCCTCCTTTGATAACTGGCATCCTGAGGGTGTGTATTTCTCCTACCCATTTTTTATATTTTATTCTCGATCTCTCTTTATGTATATATCCATATACCATATATTGTATCATTTAGGGTATTTTTAACAACGTACATAAGTGGTTTTTATACTGTATCCTTTTGCAGTGTGCTTTTTTTCCCCCATTTAACATCACGTGTTTGAGGTTTATATTTAAGTTGTACATATAGGTCTATTTTTTAAAAACAGAGTTCACTGTGTAAATATACTAAGATTTAGTTATGCAGTCACTTTTTTTTTAAGTCTTTATTGAATTGGTTATAATATTGCTTCTGTTTTATGTTTTGATTTTTTGGCCACGAGGCATGTGGGATCTCAGCTCCCCGACCAGGGATCAAACCCTCACCCCCTGCATCGGAAGGCGAAGTCTTAACCACTGGACCGCCAGGGAAGTCCCTGCAGTCACTTCTTAATGGACATTCACATTGCTCCCAGTTTCTTTCCATTATAAACAGCACTCCAGTGAACACTCTTGCACATCCTCCTTGCATACATCCAGAAGAGTTTCTCCAGGGCCAGTGTCTGCAAGTTTTTTCCTGTAAAGTGCCAGATAGTGCGTATTTTCAACTTTGCAGGCCAGATGGCCTCTATCACAGCTACTGAACTCTGCTGTGGTAGTGTGGAAGCAGCCACAGACAGTATGTAAACCAGCAAGCATGACTGTGTACCAGTGAAACTGTATTTACGGACACTGATGTGAATTTCACATCATTTTCTTGTGTCATTATTATTCTTTTGATTTTTTCTCCTTCGCCATTTACAGATGTTAAAAGAAGAATATTTTGAGCTTGTAGGCCATACAAAAACAGGCATTGGGCTTGATTTGGCCCAAATTATGATTTGCTGACCCTTGCTCCAGGGACTATACCTAGAAGTGGCTTTATTTTTTTTTTTAATTTATTTTTTGGCTGCGTTGGGTCTTTGTTCTTTGTTTCTGCGCGCGGGCTTTCTCTAGTTGCGGCGAGCGGGGGCTACTCTTCATTGCGGTGCACGGGCTTCTCATTGCAGTGGCTTCTCTTGTTTCGGAGCATGGGCTCTAGGCGCGTGGGCTTCAGTAGTTGTGCCTTGCGGCCTCTAGAGCGCAGGCTCAGTAGTTGTGGCGCAGGGGCTTAGTTGCTCCACAGCATTTGGGATCTTCCCGGGCCAGGACTCGAACCCGTGTCCCCTGCATTGGCAGGCAGATTCTTAACCACTGTGCCACCAGGGAAGTCCCTAGAAGTGGCTTTACTGTACCAGATGGCGTGTGCAACCCCGTCTTTACTAGATAGGGCCAGATAACTCTCCAAAAAGGGTGTATTAATTTGTATTCTTACCCACGCTTTCCAGTAGCCTCACCTCCACTTGGTATTATCAGACTTTTTATGTATTGCCAATCTGATGTGTGGTAAATGGTGTTTCATTTTTGTTTCAATAGGCATTTTTCTACAAACTGGCATTTTCTTTTTTTTTTTAATTAAATTTTATTGGAGTATAGTTGCTTTACAATGTTGTGTTAGTTTCTACTGTACAGCAAAATGAATCAGCTATACATATACATATATCCCCTCTTTTCTGGATTTCCTTCCCATTTAGGTCACCACAGTGCATTAAGTAGAGTTCCCTGTGCTATACAGTATGTTCTCATTAGTTATCTATTTTATACATAGTATCAGTAGTGTATATATGTCAATCCCAATCTCCCAATTCCTCCCACCCTCCCCCCCAGCATTTTCATCTTTTCATTTATTCAGGATTCTAGATAATATTTCATATGTTCATTAGTTGCTTGTTTTCCTTTTAGTATTGATTTGCCTATTGGTTTCCTTTTCAAGTTTTCTATTGGGTTGTTTGCCATTTTTTCTTACTCATTTGTAGGGTTCTTCATATATTCTGAATACAAATCCTTTGACAGATATAAACACTACATTACAGATGTCTTAGGTTTGTGGCATGTCTTTGTCATACTGGAATAGTTCATATAGAATTCAGCAATATTTTATTGATAGGTTGTGCTTTTTGTAAAAGAAACGTCTAGATTAACTTACTTGTTCTAAAATCATTGTCATCTATTTAAAAGACCACTACAACTACCGCAGCTCCCACTCCAAAATTGAGAGAGTGGTGACGCTTATCTTAGGTGCGTCCAGCCTCCTGATTTTTTGCTTGTGTCTTCCCTCCAGTCCTCGTCTCCCAGAATGGCCCCTTCTTCTCACTTTCCTGTGCCCCTTCTCTTGTGTGTCCTATTAAATCCTGCTCCCAGGTCCCCACTTAGATACAAATCCCTGATACCTGCTTAGAGATTTTTCCAAAGAGATCAATGTCTTAATCTAAAGGGATAATTGAATAATGTAAAATTCTAAGCATCTGTCACTAAAAAAAGAGAGTTTTCTTAACTCCCTGAAATCAAGTGAGTTCAACTGCTATAGACATGCCTTACCATTGCAAGATAAATGAAATTATTCCTTCGATACAGCATATTATTTATTCTACATATGGTTCTTATATTCTATTAATGAGATTTGAGATAATAAGAATGTGTAAGTGTTCCAAAAATGTATTACATGTTTTGCTAGCTTTTCTCCAGTGACAAGAGATTGAAACTATATTTGCTCTGCATGGGTCTTACACCATGTCGAGTGAAATAATTAAGATAATCTTTTTTATCCTATAATTCTTGAAACAGTGTTCAGAGATATTCTTCCCCAAATGCTTTAAATTATGGTTTTTCAAAAGAGAAGTGCAGTGTTTGTAAAGGGAAGAAGGAGCTTGCAGCCTATGTGGGAAGAGGGTTGTAACCAATGATAAAGGAGCTGAAGAATAATAAGCTTGCAGGAGGCAGAAGGCAATTTAGTTGGCCAGATCTTGTCAGAAACTGAGTGAGTGGATCTGATGCCTATGCAGGCTGCGATTCGAATCCCCCCTGGAGCCCAGTGACCGAGAATAGCTATGACCTGGAGGCAGTCCATGGCTTTGCCTGGGCATACAGTGCACCAGCTGATGCTTCACTTTGCTCTTTCATCTTTTAGGTTAGAGATTACTATTATTATTATTATTATTATTATTATTATGGCTGCACCGCACAGCATGCGGGATCTTAGTTTGCCGATCAGGGATCGAACTTGTGCTCCCTGCAGTGGAAGCACAGACTCTTAATCGCTGGACCACCAGGGAAGTCCCAGAAATTATTATTTTTATATGCCTGTGTTCCTTGAGCATGTGAGAGGTGGCTGAAGATCAAAATATAGGGAATTCTGGAGAGGAGGAACATTGGACCAACTGCGGTGTCAATGCTATGCAAGTTTCAGAGGGCACGGGCTGCTGTGAAACAACTCTGAGGCTTCTACTGGAAGTTTCTCAAAAGAACAGGAATGATGATGGTGAAATACGGGAAGGAACCAAAGGCACCTTTCAGAGAACTCTAGAAGTAACTTTCTTCCTTCCAACAAGGAAGGAAGAATAATACACCTCAGGACCACAGAGTGGAGAGAAGAAAGAATGGAAGTCTGGGAAAAAACAAAAACAGATCTAAACAGTTCTCTCCTCTTGGGTCAAGGATGTTCTGGATGCCACCAGGCAACCTCAGGGAATGAGTGTACCAAGACTCTCCAGCCTGAGTCATAGAAGTAAAGGAGAGAAGCATGGTCAGCTCAGCAGCCTGAATTGAAAGATCTGAACAAGATACAAATGTTCATGGTAAAAACTATATAAGGACCCAGGGAAGAAGGAAACTGCTCCTTGCAGTGGATGTTACAAGTCAGAGAAATGGAAATGGAAGCTTTTAGCCTTCTCTAGATTTAATGTCTATATCAGTTCCGTGGTGGTGATAATGTTGATGCTATTGGTGATGGTAAATGATGCCTTCCAAGGGAGGATAGGCAAGACCTTACAGCTACACAGAAAATATAGTACCAGCAGTGCTGAGAGTTGAATTAAGAGTAGCTGTGCCTGGAAAGATAAGACCTATATTAGTGACCCGGGGATTTCATAAAAGAGATGTTCAACACAAATGTTATTATTAGATGTGGTTTTGAAATGGAGACTTGACGCTCCTTCACCAAAATTATGCTTTCTTCCCATTCAGTCCATCTAACTCGCCATTGTTAAGAAAGCTAGGAGAGGAAGACAGAGTACCCACCCTTCATGAACTCACAGTCTAGAAGAGGAGATAGATAAAGCAACACATAATGACAGTCCAGTGGGACAGGTGCTGTGATAGGAGCCTGCTGTTGGGCTTTACTCCTAAAATTTCTCCTTCCCTCTCTTCTAAACCGCCCCCCACCCCCACCATACACACACATGAAAAGTGGTTCTTTCCTCATAGACCCTACCATTGGCCAAAATAGGTTAGGAGGATTTGTTGAAAGCTCTGATGCACTTCCTTTTAAAAACTCAATCACGGGACTTCCCTGGTGGCACAGTGGTTGAGAATCTGCCTGCCAATGCGGGGGACACGGGTTCAAGCCCTGGTCTGGGAAGATCCCACATGCCGTGGAGCAACTAAGCCCGTGCGCCACAACTACTGAGCCTGCGCTCTAGAGCCCGCGAGCCACAACTACTGAGCCCACGTGCCAGAACTACTGAGCCCGTGCGCCTAGAGCCCATGCTCCACAACAAGAGAAGCCACCGCAATGAGAAGCCCACGCACCGCAACGAAGAGTGGCCTCTGCTCATCGCAACTAGAGAAAGCCCGCATGCAGCAACGAAGACCCAATGCAGCCAAAAATAAATAAATTAATTAATTTAAAAAAGTACTTAAAAAAACTCAATCACGTTATCAACATAAGCAATTAAATCTATAAGGAAATAACAACAATTTTGACTAATATAGTAAAGTACTTATAATCTGCCCAATGCTGTGTGAAACTGCACTTAAAGTATGCTGTTTAATCCTTTCATGTTTTAAAGCAGGTGCAGTGGTACCTCTTCACTTTATCCTTTATTCATTTTACTCTCTTTGTTTTCAAAGGGCAAGGAAAAGGAGGCATAGTCAGTTTAAGAGACTTTCCGAAGGAAACACAGCTAGTGATGGTCAGAGTTCCAGATCTGTATCTAATTGCACTAAAATGCTACAGCATGACAGTGATGCCACCAGGTGCCCTGGGTTTCCCTGCTGCCAGCCAACCAGCATTGTGGGAAAGTTAGCTTTCTTGGCCAGAACTGAATGACAATTGCAGAGGAGAAAGTCACTTTTCAGACTTTATGTAAAATAGCAAATTTGCAGCAAAATAACCAATGACCACAGTGGTTGCTGAATTAATTTGCTTGGACTGAACTGAACTTCCCATGGGTCTTGATTGCAAAGAGCACTGGGAGATTGAATCTGAAATTGCAAAATAAGACATTTCCCACTTAGCTAGTCCTCTTCTTTCCCTACCCTGTTGTTAGTAGTACTTTAACCCACAATTCTGGCCTCTACTTCATAATAAATATTTCAGAAAATTATTCTATGAGTTCTTTTTGAAACTGTGGTTTGCCTTTTTAAAAAAAATACCACAAGGAATGTTTTTCATTGCTTTCTTCTCCACACTATATTAGTAATAGACACTTGGGGTAGAGAATTAAGAAGGTTTCCCGGTTCTGTAGGAGGTTGGCTAAAGTATATCTAATGCATGAATAAAGCATTTTGGTTCCTCCTCACTGACTCCTTTACCCTGGAGAGAGTAACACCAAGGACCATTTCCCATTGGCGAGTTAGTAGTCCTTAGATGGGATAATATTGGGGAAAAGCATCAGCTGCGGCTTAAATCCTTTCCTGAGAGAGAGAGAGGCCTCCTGACCTGTTGCCGGGATTCCTAAGACAGCTTCCTGTCTCGAGACAGAAGTCTTATCTAAAAGACTCTAAAATTTACCCTCAAATCAAAGTCCATTTGTCAGAAGGAAGGGTGGTTGGGAAAGAACTCCTCTTAGCAGCTTAAGAGTCCTAGTTGAAAGCTACAGATGATCAAATAGACCCCTGCTATTCTCATTTTGATCTGCAAAGTTCAGATTTACCCTTGGCAGCCCATAGAGATCAAGGACCCTCAAGGTACCACAATGGAAGGTCCTCTGGTTTTTCTTCCTTTGTGGAGAGAAAGTTTTCCCCCACTTGGTCTACTCATTGATGACCTTTCCTTAGCACTTAGCACTTGACTCTCACTGCCCTTGCATATAGAAACTCCTTGCTCGAATTCTTCAAAATGGCTCTGTGTTCAGTAAGCTCCCTGCTTACTGAATAGACCTTTTTTCTGCATCCCTTCTCTCTCCCTTAAATCTGTGTTCATCCTTCTCCATCCGCACTGCTCCAGCCTTAGATAGATTCATATCACCTCATTTATGTTATCTCAATAAACATTCCAATCGCTACTCCTTCCTCTAGCTCTCTTCTAGTCACACAGTGTATCATTTTTCTTCTTAATTTATTTCCTTAGCTCTGCCAGCACCCTTTTCTTCTCATTCTGTTTTGTTTTTTATTGATTTTTTTCTTAAGATTTTACAGAGTCATGTTTTCTTTCATTTTCATCAGTTTGAGTCACTTCAAATGTTCTTTTGTTTACCTGAATAAATCTTCCCCTGATTATTCACATCATTTGCTTTCTCCATCCAAATTTATTCTTTCCATTACAAGCACTTTTGTTTAGATCCCACATTTGCTTTGTTTTGTGTGTGTGTGTGTGTGTGTGTGTGTGTGCATGCGCGCTTTGAATTGGGACAGTTCTGCTTGCATCCATCCCCTTGTTTCCCTGGTAAGTGTCGCTGACAGAGCTTCCTTGATTCACTTCGACTTTTACCTGAACTCTGTTTGAATCTTCCTCTTGGAACCCTCGATGGAGGACTGGGGGCTGCTGCTTGTTAATCTATGTTCGGTCCCTCTAAGGGTGGGAGGATGGGGTGTGGGGTTTTGCATCTAGAAATGGAGAATTTCATCTCCTTGAAATCTCCCTCCCCACCTGGTAAAACTCCATCAAGGGTTCCTCTGCCAGGCCACTGTGTGGTTGTTTCTCACAGAAAAGCATCTTATGTTTCTACCCACTTAAGGGTGGGTGATCTGGTCACTTTGGAGAGAAAATGAGTGAAGGTGAAATCTGGAGGCTTTCCATAATTTTGTTTGGTGAAACAGTGTGGAATTTTCTCTATGTAGCTCCCTTTGATCCACTGCTACCAATTGGCCTTTAGATGCCATTTTATAGTGATCCTAATCCCAAGCATCACCTCCAGACTCTCTCTCTCTCTTTGTTAGGAAGTCAGATCAATAAAGAAGAGTAACATAAGGCGCCATACTTTTTCTTCAGCACCACAGATATTGCTCTTCCATGGTGAGTTCATCCTGGTGCTGCGTAACATATTACCACAATTCGAGCACCTTAAAACAACACACATTATCATCTCACTGTTTCTGTGGGTCATGTTCAGGCACAGCTTAACTAGGTCCTCTGCTCAGGGCTCACAAGCCTGCAGTTCTGGGCTCAGCCAGAGCTGCAGTGTCATCTGAAGCTCAACTGGGGCAAGATCCTCTCCCAAGCTCCCTCAGGTTTTTGGCAGATTATCTCCTTGAGGTTGTAGGACTGAGGTTCCTGGCTGCTTACTGGCTGTCCACTGGAGGCTATCCTCACATCCTAGAAGCCTCCCACAGTTCCTAGATGCATGACCCACTTCACAGACAGTTCACAACATGGCAGCTTAATTCTCCAAGGCCAGCAAGATAATGTCTTACTCCAATCTTCTAAGACAGTCTTATATAATGTAGCATAATCATGAGAATAACATCCCATTAACTTTTCCATATTCTATTAATTAGAAGCAAGTCACAGGGGGGCTTCCCTGGTGGCGCAGTGGTTAAGAATCCGCCTGCCAATGCAGGGGACGCAGGTTTGAGCCCTGGTCCGGGAAGATCCCACATGCCGCAGAGCAACTAAGCCCATGCGCCACAACTACTGAGCTTCTGCACCTAGAGCCCGTGCTCCGCAACAAGAGAAGCCACCGCAATGAGAAGCCCGCGTACCGCAACGAAGAGTAGCCCCTGCTCACCACAACTAGAGAAAGCCGGCGCGCAGCAACAAAGACCCAAAGCAGCCAAAAATAAAATAAATAAAATAAATAAATTTATTTATAAAAAACCAAAAAACACTGCAGGAGCAAGTCACACAGGTCCCAGTCACACTCAGGAGGATGGGATTCTACAAGGATGTGACTCACTGGAATTCACCTTAGGCTATGAAGAATGAGAGGCTTGCCATTTCTTCTTAGCTGGACCCCTCAGAATTTCCTCCCTCCCTTCCTGTTCCAGAAACACGTTCTAAAGGTCCTGCAACCCTTTGAATAGAGAGCACCAAGCTCCAGATGCAGTACATTCCCACAATCAGGAAACTAATTGTAAAGGTATCTGATTTTACAGCCCATAGGCATCAACATAAATTGGGTTGGATGAGTTATCAAATGGTGGGTTCCATCCTAGGAAATCACTTCAAAATACATTGCTAATGTCTAGGGCAGGACTTCTCAACTGTAACACTATTGACATTTGAGGCTAGATAATTCTCTGTTGTCGGAGACTGTTCTGTGCATTGTTGGGTGTTTGGCAGCGTCCTTGGCCTCTTATCACTAGATGCCAGTGGCACCCGCCTACCCCCACCCCCAGCCCCAGGTTGTATGAACTGAAAATGTCTTCATATATTGCCCAGTGTCCCTTGTTGGGAGGTAGCATAACCAACCCCAGTTGAGATCCACTAAACTGGGTCTTTCCCCAGGTTTCCATTAAGGAGTCAGTGGGCATCTCCTGATTGCAATAAAATCCATGCAGTGTAATTTCATGGAAATGTAATTAGGATGAAATTGGTATGAATACAGCTGTGAGTCTATCCAGCTGCATTACAACTAATGACATAAGGCAGTGGGAAATTCAGAGTTCTGCTTCAGGCAGCCTAATAGGTTCTAAAGGGTTCCAGTCCTAGTTTGAACTAACTTCTCTATGCCCAGGTCACTTTATCTGTAAAATAAGCTGTATTTTCACACCTCTGTAAAATATGGGTATTGTAATCGTAGAAATGGTACTTTGATTTGAAAAGTGCTGCTGCATCCATTGAACACTTCCTCCTCAACAATGCGCCTGGCAGTTAAAATATCCGTATTCACCATTTACAGTCTCGGGATGTTTCTTTTGACTGAAGAAAGAATGAAATTTCACAACTTACATAATTAAACAGTAATAAAAACTCTTGTGAAAGATAGTTTGCTTATTGAATCTCTGCACACGATCCATTTTCCAAACGTTTATGTCCCCATTTTTGCACTTTAAGACTCCAGTTTTCTAGCCCTTCAAATGATAATAAAATGTACACAACTGGAAATAAAAGTCCTCAGACGCATGTTTGGCAATCCATTAGAAATTACAATTTGTATAGATGACCCCATAAATCTAAATTATTGACACTCATGAAAGATTATTTCCATTTATTTTGTTTTATTATGTAATATTTTTCATTCAAGCTGAGGTAGTACTAAGTCCTGCCAGTTCTAGAATCATCTACCTGATGATTTCATTTATTTCGTAAATATCTGCAGTCTTGAACCCACCTCTTCAGGTCATTCTGCTATTGGCAGTGTTCATTGAAATATACTTCACAACCAACTTCTTAAAATAGAGAAGGCCTGTTAATAATCCATTGCTACAATATAAATTGGCTGGAATCATGAATATCTCTTTACATTCCAGAGTTAAATACAGAGTAAAATCAAAGATGTAGTATACCTTAATGTGCCTTTTGGATCATTAACTCATTTATATAGAAATTAAGTTCTTACATCTTAAATTGTTACTGAACCAGTGACTTTTGGAAACTCTTAGAGATCAGGCACCATATCTTTTCAATCAGTAACGTGCTTTATTCTTTGAGTGTGGCTAGAATGAGGACATCTTCCCCAATGAGGAGAGGACGATAATATTATTTACCAACTATGGCTCTCTTTTCCCTCCCCTCCAGAAGTTAGCAAATTCTATTTCTTGCTTCGCTTCAGCTACGCAAGGGACAAATTCACTATTTCAAACTTTAATATTTAGAATGGCCATACATCCCTGTTTGCCCAGCACAGTCCTGGTTTACATCTGTTTTCCAGGTGTCATTATCTTTATTTTTTTATTTTTAAAAATTTATTTATTTTATTTATTTTTAGTTTTGGCTGCATTGGGTCTTTGTTGCTGCGTGCGGGCTTTCTCTTCGTTTCTGCGAGTGGGGGCCCCTCTTCATTGCGGTGCGCGGGCTTCTCATTGCCGTGGCTTCTTTTGTTGCGGAGCACGGGCTCTAGGCATGAGGGCTTCAGTAGTTGGGGCATGTGGGCTCAGTAGTTGTGGCTCACGGGCTCTAGAGTGCAGGATCAGTAGTTGTGGCTCACGGGCTTAGTTGCTTCGTGGCATGTGGGATCTTCCCAGACCAGGGCTCGAACCTGTGTCCCCTGCATTGGCAGGCGGATTCTTGACCACTGCACCACCAGGGAAGGGAAGCCCCTCAGGTGTCATTATATTTAAAACCTCCACTTACTCTCAAAAGCATTCCGAATTGGATGATAATATATATGGTCCTCCTCCTAACCATTCCTTTTTGAGAGAGTCTGGAGGAAAAGTGCTTCATGTTTCTTTTTAGGTGGTATCACCATAGATGTCCACCAGGGAGTGCTCTTGTTTCTGGCTTACATTCCTCCGCTAGAGAAGGCTTTTTTCTCCTGTCAGATTTTAAGAAAAAGAGTAGAGAAACTAACCCGTGGATATCTGTGAGAAGATGTCAGTTGGGCACAAAGCTCTCAGTAGAACTTCAAAAACTTGGAAGCAAAAAATAAAAGCACAGTCTATGCTGAAAACACCAGAATATATCAGACCCTGAAGAAGGAATAGAAGACAGTTATTGCTAAGAGAAAAATAAAATAAGAGGAAGCATCTAGAATTCTAGAAATTATTTATGGTGTGATTATTTGGGAATTATGATTCAAAGGGAATTTATGAGCACTTCCCTTTCAGTAGTGATTACAGCTGTTTTTCTAGGTAATTGTACAAGGTCAAGGCAGTATCCTCATAGATTTCTTGAGCAACCCAGCTAAAACAATGCGAAGCTGAATTATTTCTTTATAAAGGCATATATATTGCATTTTATTACCTTCTGAAAATGTGTCAGACTCAACTCCTGTGAATTATTTACCTATTTGCTTGCCTTGCCTCCCATTTAAATGGCTGCTTATTTAAAGCTACCCACGGGAAACTTTATCACGGCAAATCTTTCCTGGTTTTCTCACACTAGTTCTTTTCATGAGCTAAACCACCTTAGACAGAGTGGACTTGCACATGACCAAAAGGTGAAGTTGTTCTGGCCTACCAGGGCCTGCTGCTCGGTTCCTTCACACACTAAGACCACAGAGGATGAGAATAAGCTTTCCTTTGTTGCATTTATTTTTATTTTACTTGCAGACACCACCTGTGTGTCGTAACTCAGTTGAGGTTAATGCTGACATTTTCCTTCCCTCTAGGATAATGATATCTTTCTTTCTTTAAGATTTTCCCCAGAAGCTATACTGTAGGAGGGCTTACAGTTTAATACAAGCAGAGTGGTCTTGGTCAGGCAGTCTTCAGTCGTGGTCGTGGTTCTCTGAGTAGTAAACTTGTCACTACTTGTGATTTCTCTTTTCTAGGGCTTCTTTCTCAGCTGTGAATTTGACCATTGTCTTATCTACTTCTAAGTACTTAACAGAGAGGAAGGAGGCTCACAGATTAAGTAACAGGCTGAGAAGGAACAGCAAAGCTGCCCCAAACCTTTCCCATGCCTGATGTCACTTGGATTGCTGCTTTTAGAATGCCAGTTTCTTTTACTTAATTCTTTCAATATAATCTTAGATTCTAATGGGGAGGGAGAAAAATATGACTGTGGACTCTTCTAGGAGTTGTGCTTTTCATTTTTTATTACATTTGAAATCCCCTAACGTCACTAGAATTGACAGAGCCTACCTTCAAAAATTTCATCAGTATTCTCCACTGTGTATGAGACACATTTCCTCGTTCCTGTGAAATTTATGATGCAAGGAAGGAGCCGCCATAAATATTCTTCCCTCTCACTGTGACATTATTCAGACAGCGGGTGAGTTATACTTTTGAAATTACCTGATGTAGCCTGACTCATGATATTTTTTATTTGTTTCTTCCAGGAATCAAACACAAGTCATTTTCTAGAGGAAACTAATTAATTGTTAAAGCAGAATGAGATTTTAACCACGTGGAATGATAATATGAGGTGCAGTTAATTCCTTATATGTTGTTTCTTTGAGAACATCTAATTGTATTTATATGTGGCTTTGTGTGTGTGCATTCTGAAGCGCCCTTCTTTTGCAAAAGGCTTATATTTCACAGTAAATATATGAAAATTTCACATAATTACAGTGCTCTGAAGGAGTGATGGGGAATTTCTGATGTTAATATTGAGTCTTATTTTTGATCATCAAAAGAGAGCTAGACATTTTGGTGGTTCACTGTCTAAAATAATGAACAATTTCTGACATATCAGAAAAGCAAATACACAATGGGTTTTAAATTTTCTTGCCTCTCCACTGTGAATGAAAGCAGAATGGTATAGGTACTTAAATGAATTTTCTTCTGGCATAGGAAACTTCTAGAAGAGAGAAGCCACATTGGTTGGAAGCTCTGGAAAGACCAATGGCTTCAGCGTGAGATCCCCTTGTGTGGAGAACTCAGTGGTATACAGATTCAATAGGAGAACATGCAGATTGGCAACGTAAAATCCTTAAGACAAACTCACATATGACATCTTGAATCTGGGTAGAGTCAGAAGAAAGTTGGGGAAAACTGTTGATGTTTGGATATCATCAGGATCACAAATAATGGAAGAATAGACAATTAAAAACAGCATGGTTAAAATGCTTATGGTCTCCACCCAGTATATTTAAAACTCAGTGCTGAGGATAAAAGAAAGAATGAGATACTAATCTCAATTAAATAATTAACTCTGTTAATGGTGTTTGCTAATGTCCCATAATAGCAGATATACCACCAGATGGTAAATTTTACCAAGTAAATGTAGCTTCAAAGAGCTCAATTAAATGAAATCTTCTTGTGGGTTACAGCAGTTATTGCCCTAAACATGTGTATTTCGACTTTTAAAGGTTGAAACATAGTTTAAATGTATGAGGAGGTTCATCTTTCATAGAAACCAGTGGACATCTTTTGTTTTTTGTTTCTGTTTTTGTTTTTTGGAATTTTTTTTGGCCACACCGTGTGGCTTGTGGGATCTTAGTTCCCCGACCAGGGATCGAACCCTGGCCCCTGGCAGTGAAAGTACCGAGTCCGAACCACTGGACCGCCAGGGAATTCCCCAGTGGGCATATTTTGAATACTGAAAAAAAATTAATTGATCTGATTGTTTTATGAATAATCACCCCGTAATTTTGTAAAAAGAATTTCTGGTTTGAGATGGTTACATGTTAGCTATTGTCCCTAATTTTTTTATCTTTTAAAAATTGCTTACAAACAATAAAAATTATAGAGAAGAAAAGAAAACAACACCCTTAAACACATTATTGTAGAATAACCTCTGATATAACTACTATCATTTATAGACTTTCTATTTGTATCTTCTCATCATTTGTGTGTGTGTGTGTGTGTGTGTGTGTCTGCTCTCTGGGTTGGGATCCTGTGAAATTCCACACGCACGCAAAAGCACAGACACTAAAATGTGAAGGAGGAAATGGCTCTGTAGTTAAATAAGTTATAGAAATGCCATATGCTTATCTTCCTCCTGTGGGTGAAGGACCTTGCTTAACTTTGCTTTGCTCAGCATTTCCCAAATATATTTAACCACAGAACTGGTTTTTTGCCGTTTTGTTTTGTTGTATAGCAGTTAATAACTCAGAGAACACATCTGGAGAAATTCTGAGGTTTTCTATTAAAAAGTTTTTATCTCTAGAGTGGATAGATGACAGGTCATTAATGTCTAATTAATAATCTATGAGAGATTAACAAGCAATTCTTTTTAAGGCCCTGGAGAAATAAGACAGTTTGGATGTTTGAGGAAAGAGGGTGATATGAGAGCCTCTTTCAAAGATGGGGCAAAGATAGGGAGGTCTGGGTGGGATGGGACTTGGGGGGCCTTGAAAATTCAGGGTAATCCTGAAAGCACTGTATTTGTTTTCTTTTTTCTCCAGCTTTATTGACATGTAACTGACATATAACATTGTATAAGTTTAACATGTGCAATGTGTTGATACATTAATATACTGCAAAAATGATTACCACTATAACAGTAGCTCACACCTCCATCCCATCACATAATCACCGTTTCTTTTTTGTGTCGAGAAAATTGAAGATCAGCTATCTCAGCAGCTCTCGAGTATATAATACAGTGTTTATTAGCTAAATCCCCATTCTGCACATTAGATCCCCAGAACTTGTTGATCTTATAACTAAAAGTTTGTGCCCTTTTACCAATATCTCTCCATTTCTCCCACCTCGCAGCCCCTGGTAACCACCACTCTACTCTCTGTTTCTCTGATTTCGGCTTTTTTAGATTCCACATATAAGTGAGATCATGCAGTATTTGTCTTCTTCTGTCTGACTTATTTCACTTAACATAATGCCTTCAAGTTTCATCCTATTTGTCGCAAATGGCAGGATTCCTTCTTTCTCATGGCTGGAAAATATTCCATTACGCAGGCATGCCTTGGTTTCTTACACTTTGCTTTATTTTGCTTTGCACATATTGTGGTTTTTACATACTGAAGGTTTGTGGCAACCCTGCATTGAGAAAGTCTATTGGCACCATTTTTCCAACAGCATTTGCTCACTTTGTGTGTCTATGTCATATTTTGGTAATTCTCACAATATTTCAGACTTTTTCATTATTATTATATTTGTAATGGTGATCTGTGATCAGTGATTTTTGATGTTACTATCGTAATTTTTTTGGCATTTTTATTAGCAATATAGTATTGTCTTTCTTTTTAAATTTATTTTTAGTCGAAGTATAGTTGATTTACAATGTTGTGTTAGTTTCTGGTGTACAACAAAGTAAGTTAGTTATACATATATATATTCTTTTTCATATTCTTTTCCATTATGGTTTATTGCAGGATATTGAATATAGTTCCCTGTGCTCTACAGTAGGACCTTGTTGCTTATCCATTCTTTTTTTTTTTCTTGGCTGCACCGCACGGCTTGTAGGATCTTAGTTCCATGACCAGGGATTGAACCCAGGCCACAGCAGTGACAGCACCGAGTCCTAACTACTGGACTGCCAGGGAATTCCCTATCCATTCTATTTATGATAGTTTGCGTCTGCTAATCCCAAACTCCCAATCCATCCCTCCCCCACCTGCCTCCCCCTTGGTAACCACAAGTCTGTTTTCTGTGTCTGTGAGTCTGTTTCTGTTTCATTTGTGTCATATTTTAGATTCCACATATAAGTGATATCATATGGCATTTGTCATTCTCTTTCTGGCTTTCTTCACTTAGTATGATAATCTCTAGGTCCATCCATGTTGCTGCAAATGGCATTATTTCATTCTTTTTTATGGCTGAGTAGTATTCCATTATAGATATATGTACCACATCTTCTTTACCCATCTGTTGATGGACATTTAGATTGCTTCCATATCTTGGCTATTAGCAATAAAGTATTTTTAATAAAGATATGTACATTTTTAAAGACATAATGCTATTGCACACTTAACAGACTACAGTATAGCATAAAAACAACTTTTATATGCATTGGGAAACAAAAACATTCATGTGACTCACTTTATTGTGATATTTGCTTTATTGCTGTGGTCTGGAACCAAACCTGCAATATCTCTGAGGTATGCCTATTTGTATGTGTGTATACGTATATATCTCCACATCTTCTTTATCCATTCATCTGTTGTTGATGGACACTTAGATTGTTTCCGTACATTGGCTATTGTGAATAATGCTTCATTGAATATGGGTGTGCAAATATCTCTTCGAGATCCTGTTTTCATTCTCTTTGGATATATATATATATATATATATATATATATATATATATATATATATATATATATATCCAGAAGTGGGATTGCTGGATCATATGGTAGTTCTATTTCTAATTTTTTAAGGAACCTCCATACTGTTCTCCATAGTGACTGCACCAATTTACATTCCTACCAACAGTGCACAGGATTCCCTTTTCTCCACATCCTTGCCAATACTTGTTATCTCTTGTCTTTTTCATAAGTCATTCTAACAGATGTGAGGTCATATCTCATTGTGGTTTTGATATGCATTTCCCTCATGATTAGTGATGTCAAGCACCTTTTCATGTACCTGTTGGCCATTTATATATCCTCCTTGGACAAATGTCTATTCAGGTCCTTTGCCCAGTTTTAAAATGGTCTGTTTGTTTTTTGCTATTGAGTTGTATGAGTAGTTTTTATATTTTGGTTATTAACCCCTTATCAGGTATATGATTTGCAAATCTTTCTCCCATTCCATAGATTGCCTTTTCATTTTGTTGATTGTCTCTTTTACTGTGCAAAACTTTTTAGTACCACTTATTTATTGATGTAGTCCCACCTATTTATTTTTGCTTTTGTTGCTTCTGCTTTTGGTGTCATATCTAGGAAATTGCTGCCGAAGATAAATGTCAAGGAGCTTTTCTCCTATGCTTTTTTCTAGGAATTTTGTAGTTTCAGGTCTCATTTTTAAGTCCTTAATCCATTTGAAGTTAATTTTTGTTAGTGCTGTAAGATAGGGGTCCAATTTCATTCTTCTGCATGTGATTATCCAGTTTTCACAGTACCATTTATTGAAGAGACTCTCCTTTCCCCATTCAGTATTCTTGGCCCCCTTGTCAAATATTAGTTAACCATGTATGCAAAGGTTTATTTATGGGCTCTCAATTCTGTTCCATTGGTCTATGTGTCTATTTTTATGCCAATACCATACTGTTTTGATTACTATAACTTTGTAGTATAGCTTGAAATCAGGACGTGTGATGCCCCCATCTTTGTACTTCTTTCTCAAGATTGTTTTCACTATTCAGGGGTCTTTTGTGGCTTCATACAAATTTTAAGGTTGTTTTTTCTATTTCTGTGAAAAATTTTAGTGGAATTTTTATAGGGATTGCATTGAATCTATAGATGACTTTGGGCAGTATGGGCATTTTAACATTATTAATTCTTCTGATTCATGAACTTGGGATATGTTTCCAGTTGTTTGTATCTTCTTCAACTTCTTTCATCAGAGTTTTCAGTGTGTAGCTTTTTCATCTCCTTGGTTAAATTTATTCCTAAGTATTTTATTGGTTTTGATGCTATTGTGAATGGGATTGTTTTCTTTATTTCTTTTTCACATGTTTTGTTGTTAGTGTATAGAAATGCAACTGTTTTCTGTATGTTGATTTTTGTATCCTGCAACTTTACTGAATTCATCGATTAGTTCTAGCAGTTTTTTTGTGGAATCTTTAGGATTTTCTGTATATAAGATCATACCATCTGCAAACAAACATAATTTTACTCCTTCTTTTACTATTTGGATGTCTTTATTTCTTTTTCTCTCCTGATTGTTCTGGCAAGGACTTCCAGTACTGTGTTGAATAGGAGTGATGAGAGTAGGCACCCTTGTCCTGTTCCTGGTCTTAGAGGGAAAGCTTTCAACCTTTCATCATTGAATATGATGTTAGCTGTGAGCTTGTCATATTTGGCCTGTATTATGTTGAGGTATGTGCTTTCTATACCCAATCTGTTGAGAGTTTTTATCATGAAAGATGTTGAATTTTATCATTCTTTTTCTGCTTCTATTGAGATAATCATATGATTTTTATCTTTCATTTTATTAATGCGGTGTATCACATTTATTGATTTGAATATGTTGAACCATCCTTGTATCCCAGGGATAAATCCCACTTGATCAGGGTATATGATCCTTTTGATGTCCTATTGAGTTCAGTTTGCTAATATTTTGTTGAGAATTTTTGCATTTATATTCATCAGGGATATTTGTCTGTAATTTTTTTTTCTTGTAGTGTCTTTATCTGGCTTTGGTGTCAGGGCAAATGTTAGCCTTGTTAAATAAGTTTGGGAGTGTTCCCTCCTCTTTAGTTTTTTGGAAGAGTTTGTGAAGGATTGGCCTTAATTCTTCTTTAAATGTTTGGTAGAATTCACCATTGAAATCATCTGGTCTTGGGCTTTGCTGTGTTGGGAGGTTTTTTTTATTACTGATTGAATTTCCTTACTAGGTATTGGTCTGTTCAAATTTTCTATTTCTTCATGATTCAGTCTTGGTAGGCTGTATGTTTCTAGGAATTTATCTATTTCTTCTAGGTTATCCAGTTTGTTGACATATAATTGTTCATTAGTAGTCTCTCATGATCCTTTGTATTTTTGTGGTATCAGTTGTAATGTCTCCTTTTTCATTTCTGATCTTGAATCCTTTTTTTTTCTGAGTTAGACTAGCTAAAGTTTTCTCAATTTTGTTTACCTTAAAAAAAAAAAAACAGCTCTTAGTTTCGTTGATCCTACTAATGTTTTTCTGGCCTCTATTTCATTTATTTCTGCTCTGATCTTTGTTATTTTATTCCTTCTGCTACCTTTGGACCTAGTTTGTTCTTTTTCTAGTTCCTTGAGGTATAAAAGTAGGTTGTTTATTTGAGATTTTTTTTCTTAATGTAGGCATTTACCACTATAAACTTCCATCTTAGAACTTTTGCAGCATCCCATAGGTTTCAATATGTTGTACTTCCATTTTCATCTGTTTCAAGATATTTCTTGATTTTTCTTTTGATTTCTTGTTTGACCCATTGGTTGTTCTGGAGTGTGTTTTTTTAATCTCAACATATTTGTGAATTTTCCAGCTTTCCTCCTGTTAAAGTGTATTTGTTTTCTGTTGCTGTGTAACAAATTACCACAAACTTAGTGGCTTAAAACAATACACACGTAGTATCTCACAGTTTCTGTGGATCCAGAGTCCAGGTGTGGCTGAGCTGGGTCCTCTGCTCATTGTCTCACAAGGCTGCAATCGTTGTGTCAGCTGGGCTGCCTTACTTTGCTGGGATCCTCTTCCAAACTCACCTAGTTGTTGGCAGAATTGTTTCTTGGTACTGTAGAACTGAGGTCCCCAAATTTCTTGCTGGCTGTCAGCTTGGGCCACTCTCACTCCCAGAGGCTGCCTACATTCCTTGCCATGAGGCCCTCTCACAACATGGCAGATTACTTCTTCAAGGTCAGCAGGAGAGAGTCTCTCACTCCAACCCACTAAGCTGGAGTCTTACCTAATATTCCATCACCTTTGCCATTTAACGTAACTTAAGGGAGTGACATCTCACAGTCTTTGCCATATTCTATTGGTTAGAAGCAAATCATAAGTCCTACTTGTGCTCAAGAGGCGGGGATTATGCAAAGGTGTGACTCTTTGGGGGTCACCTTAGGGTGTGTCCACCAAAAGCACCAAGGGCATAAGGATGGGAGGTGGGGTTCAGGGGTAGGGGCCAAGAAGCTAGGGGAAAATCAAAGAGAGGAGAGAAGTTCAGAACATGGCACAACAGGCTGTCCAAGCCAACTTCCCCTCTTTCATAACTGAGCTCAGTTCTCTCCTGCTCTGCAGCTTGTCTTTAATGTACAAGTTTATGCCCTCAGCGCTTTCCTCTTAGAATCCCTTGCTATTGTTGATATCACCCAGGGTCAGCTTCGAGATCGGGAGGCCTCCCAGGTAGACGGCTTTGTTTACCCTGGCTGGGTTACGTAATACTTTGGCCTCTTTTGTAGCTTCACCTCCTTCTGGCATCAGTATGCACTAAGCAGGGAAGAGATACAAAAGCCTTGTTCAAGGAGAAACAAAAAATACCCACATCTTTAATTTAAACATGCTTTCCTTGAATACAAAATATAGATTTTTTTTTTGCCTTCAAAATGACAAGGCAAAAAATTGCTACCTGTAAGATTTTTCTTTCTTTCCCCCAAAGCATGTTAACAATCCTATAGCACAATGTACCACGTAATTACTAACCAAGTACTAGGTTATGATTCTTCTGTTCAGCTACAGAAATTAGCAGATACATACAGTCTGAAAGAAACAGTTGGCTGCAAAGAAAATTAATAAGTGTGTCCTCTCCTATTAGATTTCTGTCAAGTTTTCATGGAAAGGTGTGTGGATGGTGAACTCTTGGTGCCTTTGCTGCAGGCAGACATCTTTTTTTGTGCTCCAAGGATGGTCAGCTGCCCCAGGAGAGTGTAAACTATGGCCCTTTCCCGTGGAGTTTTGCTAATTCCTAGCCAACAGAGGAGACAGGAGGGCAGCTGGGGGGCAGGGGTTCTGGGACCACACTCCCGCCTCAACTGTGAATTGGCTGCATGGTGTCAGACCAACAGCTCGACTCTTAAGCATCTGTTTTCTTGCTCGTGGAATGAAGTTCCTTCCAATTCTCAAGTGCTGAGCTCTGTGAAAAGAATGACATGCTCTAGTGTGTTTAGCAAAAGACTGGAGATGGTGAACTGGTGCTAGAGAATGAAAGGCTTTGTGACAGTGTGAGCAGAAAAATGGTTCTTCCATTCTGGGTTGCCCTCTCCAGGGAATGGTGACTTTTGTTATCTAAATACTATATACGGAACAAAAAGCAGTACCTGGAAATAAAGGAGAATATTGGTAATTTACTCCTCTTTAAATCAACCAAAATAATTTTAACTTGATATGGAAGAATGGTCTACATTTTGAAGAGGGTACGTATTGTAATTGCATAGCTCAATGAGTTTTCACAAATTGAACACATTCACCAACACTCAGATTAAAAGAAAAGGATATTAGCAGTCTTCTGAGAAGATCCACTCATATTCCCTTCTCCAAGAATTACCAATTTCTTAACTTCTAACAGCATAGGTTTGTTTCACTAGGTTTTGTGCTATATTAAACTAGATCAGATGCTCGGTACCCTTTTCTGTCTGGCTTCCTTCACTCAGCATTGTGGAATTCATCTGTATTGATGAGAGTGTTTCATGTTGTTCCTTTTCTTTGCTGTATCATATTCCATTAGAAGAATATAGGTATTTCTTTATTCATTCTACTACGCATCAGCATTTAGGTGGTTTCCAGCCTTTGGCTCTTACGAATGGTGTTACTATGAGTATTCTAGTACTTACTTTTTAATGAACCTGTGTATGCATTTCTGTGGAGAATAAACCAAGGAGTGGAATAGCTGAGTCATGGGATGTACTTTTGTTGAGATTTTGTAGATACTGCTGAACAGTTTTACAAAATAGTTGTATCAATCTGTGGTCCCATCAGGTGTGTGTGAGAGTTCCAGTTGCTCTACTCCTTGCTCTCCATCTTTTTCATTTTAGACATTCTGGTGGGTGTGTCATGATAGCAACACAAGGTTTTAATGCGCATTTCCCTGATAACTCACGTAGTTGAGTATCTTCTCATATGTTTGGTGGCCATTTGGATAAGCTCTTGTGGGGTATCTGTTTAAGTCTTTCACCCATTTAACCATGATGTTGTTGGCTTCTTCAGTGGTTTGTAGGATTATATCTATATATCTATATATCTCCATCTATTTATATGAGTCCTTATTTCTTTTTTTGCATTGAACAATTATTCTAATTGCAGCATAATGTAGTGGCTAAAAGTACAAGTTCTGAGAGAGACTGCATGAGTTCAAATCCTGCCTCTACCACTTATTAGAAA
Source organism: Balaenoptera physalus (assembly GCF_965194825.1). Classification (NCBI taxonomy): domain Eukaryota; kingdom Metazoa; phylum Chordata; class Mammalia; order Artiodactyla; family Balaenopteridae; genus Balaenoptera; species Balaenoptera physalus. The sequence goes on from NC_138903.1 coordinate 10,243,937, forward strand.
TGTGACCTTGGACAAGTTGCTTAATCTTTGTAACCCTCGATTTCCTTATCTTTAAGTTGGTTTCATAGTACTTTCTACCTCATAGGGTTGTGCGGATACATGGTTTAATTATGTGAGTCCTTTATTGAATATATGCATTGTAACCGATATAATTTTTAATTAATTAGTGAGTTTGGTGCCTGCTACGAACTCCCCCTCTAAGCACAGTGCAACAGGAGATGCACATGAGAAATACAAGTTAAGGTCATTGCCACAAGGCATTTAACATTTGGTTGGGAAACAAGGCAGCCCCATGAGCAGGAGTTGAGTAACAGCCGCAGTAGGTGTGGGATGAAAAGCCTGGTTGAGACGTGAAGTCCTCTGAGCCCTTCTGGAATTTGAAGTAGTCTGGAGAGCATGCCAAGGGGCATGAGGAGAAAAGAAGCACCTATGCTGACACCTGGAGAATAAACAGCAATTTGAGAAGCTGAAACAACCCTAGCAAATGCTAGAGGGCAGGCAAGAATTTCATTTGCTCCTGTACAATGAGGCTCCAGCTCTACTCATGGTGGGGGATTTGTGATGGGGATATATACACATCCAGGCCCACATGAATGTGTGTTATTACCTGAAAGCCTTCCTTTATAGGAGTTTAAAAATAAGACAAGGAAGGAGACAATGAAAAAAGAAAGCATAGCCTCTCTTAATCTGAAGTGGCCAGAAAGTACATAAAGCCATCATCAGTTTCACTACAAATTTGTATTTCTCCTCCTGGGTTTTCCATCAGATACTTTAAACTCATGTTTTTCAAAGGCCTTTGATTCTCTCCTTTCATTGAAATTAGCTCATCAAATATTAGTGAGAGATGATTGAAGGAGAGAGACTAATAAGTTTATTGAGACGTGAGAGATTTTATTCTTTTCTGGGCAGATTTTGTAGATGTATAAATCAGTCCCTTAAAAGGTAAGCTCACCATGTTTTCTTTGTTTCCCCTTGAAGAGTATTATAATGGCAAACACGTATTGAGTGCCTACAACATTCGCAGAACTGTTCTGAGCACATCCCATGTCTTTATTCATTTAATCCTCACAACAACCCTGGGAGTTTGGCACCATTATTATCAGCCCCACTGACAGATTAGGAAGGTGAAGCACCAGGAGGTTCAAGGACCTTGCTGCAAAACGTGCTGGTGATAAGTAGCTGAACTAGGGTTTAAAAACAAGCAGCCTGACTCCAGAGTCCATCTGTGCTGTAAACCAAGGATCGGCAGCTTTGTCTGCAAAAGGTCAGATAGTAAATGTTTTAGGCTTGGCAGGCCGTACGACCTCTGCCACAACTACTCAACTTAGCCTTTGTAGAGTGAAAGCAGCCTTAGATAATACGTAAATGATGAACATGTGTATGTTTTGACAAAACTTTATTTACAAAATCAAGGGGTGGATTTGACCTGCAGACCATGGTTTGCCAACTTCTGCTGTAAACTACAAAGATGAACAGCACAAAGATATAGAAGGGTATGTTTGCAAACGTTTTAAGTCAGATCTGCTTTTTACTGCTTTCTGTTTCCTGTTTCCTGGTCAGACATCGGTGGTTCTGCACCTGAGGTGATTGTGCCTCCCCAGGGATATTTGGCAATGTCTAGAGACATTTTTGTTGATCACAGCTGGGGGGTTGCTATGTATCTAGTGTATACAGGCCATGGATAATGTTAAACGTCTGACAATGCGTAGGTAGCCCCCTACAGTAAAGAATTATGTGGTCCTGAACGTCAACTGTGCCAAGTTTGAGAAACCGTCAACTAGTTGAATCAGATCCAGCTTTCAACCTATAGAATGTCCCCTCTTCTCTGTTTCTCTCAGCATGATGGTACTCCTCTCTCTTACTGCTCCCAAGATAGATCAACCCTTCCAAATAACGACGGTGGTGATGGCAGTGGCTGTGGCTGACATCTATTGAGCACCCGTTATGGATTGGATAATTGTACATATAATATGCCACTCTTAAAATATCCGGTTTCATTAGAAAATAAATTCATAAAATAGGTATTATGATTTTGTTTCTTCATATGAAGAAATCCAAATGCCTATATCCAAAGCCTGGATCTTTCCATTCTACCTCACTGCCTCTTCCTTATTCTTATAATGAATTATACCATTGGACATAGGACTTCAAGGTTTGGACAGCTTCCATGAACACCAGCTGTGCCTAGAAAACAGTGCTAGATTTGTGTCTTCAAGTTTTATTTGTAAAGTTTCTTTTCTAACCATCATTAGCTCAGAAATAGCTTTTGTGAGAATCTGGGATTGAAAAATTGACGTTTGCCTCCTTTTTCCACATCAGGAAATAAGGTCAGTGGTCAACCCCATGCCTTCCCTGTTGATAATAGCTTTTTGCCTTCCAGCAGTACATGCAGGCATTTTCCCTTTCCATCGCTTTACCTCCTGCTTAATTTGCCTTGGGATGGAGCTCCCGCTGACCTGAAAGGGAGCAACCCGTGGACACAGGTTGAAAAGGGAAAAAGAGCAGAAGAGCAGAGCAAATATGAACTCTGGAGGAGGCCATAAACATGAGATTAGAGCAACAGCCCAAAGGCCAAACAGGAAAAGCAGCGGGGCTTGAAGCTCATGAGCCTCACTTCCATCTCGTTGTGCTGCCTTAGTTGTGTCCATTCATCCAGCAAACATTCATTGAGTCCCATATTACATGCCTGGCAGCCTTCTAGGTCCTGGGACACAGCACTGATGAGGACAGACAAAAGCACCAACTCAAAGAGCCTATAAAGTAAAAGTAACTTTTATAGTATAAGAAAGGTAACAAGCATTATGGAGAAAAATAAATCAGCAAAGAGGATGGGGAGTGCTGGAAGGGAGACTGCGGATTGCCAGTAAGGTGGTCAGAATAAGTCTGCCTGTGAAGGTGAATTTTGGCAAATTTGAAGAAGGTGAGAGAGCAAGCCATTGGGATGTCTAGGAGGAAAAGTTCCAGGAGGAGGGAACCACAGGGGTTCAGACCCTGAGGATGAACAGTACGTGGTTAATTGGAGGAGCAGTAAGGAGGCTGGAATGGAGTGAGCCAGGGAGAGAGGTCAGAGAGGTGAGTGAGGAAAAGACCAGCCAGTATACTGTCTATAGGTCATAGGAAGAATGGTGGTTGGTTTTTTTTCCATTATAGTTTATCACAGGATACCGAATATAGTTCCCTGTGCTATACAGTAGGACCTTGTTGTTTATCTACTCTGTATATAGTAGTTTGTATCTGTTAATCCCAAACTCCTTATTTTTCCCTCACCCTCCTTCCCCCTTTAGTAACCATAAGTTTGTTTTCGAAGTCTGTGAGTCTGTTTCTGTTTTGTAGATAAGTTCATTTGTATCTTTGCTTTTATTTTTAGATTCCACATGTAAGTGATATCAATCATATGATATTTGTCTTTCTCTGTCTGGCTTACTTCACTTAGTGTGATCATCTCTAGGTCCATCCATATTGCTGCAAATGGCATTATTTCATTCTTTTTACGGCTGAGTAGTATTCCATTGTATATATGTACCACATCTTCTTTATCCATTCATCTGTCCATGGACATTAGGATTGTGGCTTTTACTCTGGGCAAGATGGGGAATCATTTGGAGGGTAATGAGCAGAGAAATGATAAGAGCTTCATTCTTTGGGACTTTCCTGGCGGTCCAGTGGTTGGGACTTCGCCTTCCAATGCAGGGGGTGTGAGTTCAATCCCTGGTCAGGGAGCTAAGATCCCACATGCCTTGTGGCCATAAAACAGAGGCAATATTGTAACAAATTCAATAAAGACTTTAAAAATGGTCCACATCAAAAAGATCTTTAAGAAAAAAAAAAAAAGAGCTTCATTCTTTGAAAATGGATCCTTCTGGATGCTGAGTTGAGAAGGGAATGTCCGTTCCATAGGAAGAGAAGGACCTAGTTATATCAATGTCTTTCTCCTTTGAGATTCTCTCCCCCATTTTCCCCAAGCCACAGAATAACCACCTGTATGAGAGTCTATTTGGGAGTTCGAACGGTGGTCTTCATCCAGATCTCAAGACCAGAAGAGACATTAACAACCCTCTTATCCTGTTCTCCCATTTTCCTGGTAAGCAAACAAAGGACAGTTCATTGTTATTGAATGTTTACTGGGAGCCTACAATCTCTTCAGCTTTGCAGTGGTTGCAGACAAAACCTTGACAAAAAAAGTCTACCAGATGAGCAAATCGACAATTTTGAAAGGGCATATGTAGTATAATAGAGGTGTGCTTGGTACTCTTGAGGTACGGAGAAGAGACACCCAACTCAGCCTGGAAATCAGAGAAGGCCTCCTGGACTAGGGAACCAGAAATCAGTGTCCTACTTAAATTCTATGCTGGGGCCTCAGCCCAGCCAGCTCTCCTGCCTCATCTGGCCAGTCCTCTCCTTTCTACAACATGGTACCTTCTAGAAGGCAGTAAACTACCTTCGTTTGACCATAACTCCTAAACGCAGGGAGTTTATACTCCAGTTTCTTAGAGAAAAGGCAACACGGAGGCTGAAATTGGTCGCATCTTTCCTGTGACAGAATTATAGGTTGACGGAAGTAGTAAAGAGACTTCAAAGATTGCACTTCTTTGGCTCTCCAAACCTTCTCAGTCGCCACCGCCTCTTGGCATTTAGACTTCGTTTTCTGCGGGTGATAGGAATAGTTCTGAGAATAATTAATATACTGCTGTTTTTTCATAAAGCCTCCCAAAGACCAGGAGAGTGACAATTTAATACATGCAACAATAAATACAAATCAACTGCCCTGTTGTTGACTTTTTTGTTCCCATCTAAACACCTCAAGCAGTGTATTGGCATTAATTAATTTATTCAACACCCTTGGGTGAGACTGGTGAATGTTAATATTATCCCTCACTTTACAGAAGAGGAATTGTAGCAGGGCTCTCCCCTAGGCCCAAGTTTGGGACAGCACTGTTGCTTTGCTTTTCTAGATTCCCTTTGTAGTCAGTCTTCCTGCCTTTCCACGTTCACCCGGTATCCCCAGTTCCAGAGGCTCAACGCTGTGCCCACCACCATTTCCCGGACTTGCCAGCCAATGAGCTGCCCATTTTGACCTTACCTGTGGCGGAACCCAGCTCGTCTGTTAAACTAACTTCATAGCCAAGGGTGGGGCTGGGCGTGCTAAGTGTCTGGCCCCTGGGTCAGATTGAACTCTGCTCCTAGCGCTTATCCCCTTGTGAGTGTGGGTAGGTTACCTAGCAATTCTGTGCCTATTTTCCCACTTATAGCACAGGCATGACCAGAGTGCTTACCTTCTAGGTTTGTTGCATAGATCAGCTGAAAGAATATACAGGAAAATGATTCTGGGGCCAGGCTGTCTGGGTTCAAATCCCAGTTCACCAGTTTGTTGCTGTGAAACATTCTCTATGCTTCGGTCTCAATTAGTGTTACCTATAGTTATAATTATTGGAAAAAGATGATGAGTTTAAAAAGACATGCCATGTCTGTCAGGTTTTACTCAACCTCAGAGTCTCAGAACTGGAAGCAAACTCCAACATCATCTTGTCCAGGGATGGGCAAACTACAACTCGTGGGCTGAATCTGGCCCACTGCCTGTATTTCCTCAGCCCACAAGCTAAAAATGTTGGAAAAAAATCAAAAGAAGAATATTTCATGACATGTGAAGATTATATGAAATTCAAATTTCAGGGTCCATAAGTGCAGTTTTATTGGAAGACAGCCACATTCATTTATTTACATGTTATCTGTGACCCTCTTCTTTATGCAGTGGCAGAGTTAAGTAGTTGCCACAGAGACTGTGTAGACCGAAAAGCCTACAATGTTTACTCTGTGGCCCTTTACAGAAAATGCTGACTCCTGATCTAGTCCAACACAAGGTCATCAGCTTGAATACTTTTTGTGTTGGCAAGCTCACTGCAGTACTGTATTAAGTCACCTCCTCTGTTGTCTGAGGAAGTTATCCACACAGAAAGTCTTCTTCTTGTAATCTTTCCCTGTTGATCCTAATTCTTCCCTCTGGTTGATTCTTCATCCACATAACTACACTTCAGTCACACCCTATCAGTTCTCTCTTGTCTAGATGATCTATCCCTACGCCTCTCAGCTATGCCTTACTGCTTCCCGACCCCTCACCATTCCAGGTTACCTTCCTGTGGAAGGACATGTAGGCTAGGCCTGCCCTTACCTGCTCTCATGAGCCCTGCCCTCTCCCTCTGCAATACTCACCGTGCTCATAATGACTGAATCAAGGCCTGCCTTCCTGGTAGCCTACAAGCTTCACAAGGACAAGGACCTTGTTTTCTTGTGTTTTCCTATATTCCCTGTCCCAAGCGTGGTGTCTGATGCTGCTGCCTCAGTTATTTGTTGACGGTTGTTGAATGACTGCTCTGTAATATACCTCTTAAAATGTTACCTTCAGTATTGTATGCAGTACTCCAAAGGTCAACTGGATTCTACACTTCTGTTACTGCTGGCCATTACCATAATATTCTTTTTATAAATAAATCATATATCCCATTCACATGGAAATTGTTGGCATGTAAAACCCAACAACATCTATTTTACTGAGTTATAGTTGATTTACAATATTATGTAAGTTTCAGGTGTACAACATAGTGATTCACAATTTTTAAAGGTTATACTCCATTTATAGTTATTATAAAATATTGGCTCTATTCCCTGTGCTGTACAATAATATATCCTTGTAACTTATTTATTTTATACATAGCAGTTTGTATCTCTCTCTCTCTCTCTTTTTCTTTTTTGGCCACATGCGGGAAGGCTGTACAATATATCCTTGTAACTTATTTTTTTAATATACATAGTAGCTTGTATGTCTCTCTCTCTCTCTCTTTTTTTTTTCTTTTGGCCACGCTGCACGGGTTACAGGATCTTAGTTCCCTCACCAGGGATTGAACCTGGGCCCATGGCAGGGAAAGTGCCAAGTCCTAACCACTGGACGGACTGCCAGAGAATTCCCAGTAGTTTGTATTTCTTAATCCCCTACCCCTATCTTGCCCCTCCCCTCTTCCCTCTCTCCACTGGTAACCGCTAGTTTGTTCTCTATATTTGTAAGTCTGTTTCTTTTTTGTTACATTCACTAGTTTGTTTTGTTTTTTAGATTCCACATATAAGTGATATCAGACAGTATTTGTCTTTCTCTTTCTGACTTATTTCACTTAGTATAATACCATCCAAGTCCATCTGTGTCATTGCATATGGCAAAATTTCATTCATTTTTGTGGCATAGTAATATTCCATTGTGTATATATATCTCCACATCTTCTTTATTCATTCATGTGTTGATGCATGCTTAGGTTGCTTCCATATCTTGGCTATTGTAAATAATGCTGCTTTGAACATTGGGGTCCATGTATCTTTTCAAATTAATGTTTTCATTTTCTTTGGATATATATTCAGCAGTGGAATTGCTGAATCATGTGGTAGTTCTATTTTCAGTTTTTTGAGGAACCTCCATACTGTTTTCCACAGTGGCTGCACCAATTTACATCCCACCAACTTCTTTTAAATGAGTGATTATGAAGCTGGGTCTCCTTCATTCTGTTCATGTGAAATGGATTTATTGAACTTTTACAATATATCTATTCTTATTTAATTTGATTTTGTTTGTTTCAGCACTTTGTTCCAGCTTACTGAGATACTTTTTAATCTTCACTCTATTACATAATATTCTGCCCCTCCTATCCTTGAGTAACTAACAAATTGAATGAGGAGTCAATGTCTTCAGTGATGTTGGTAACAATGTGGTTCTGTGGCAAGCCACTGGACTCTCCCCTCCATCTTGATCAAAATCCATTAATCAAACACTTTGTGTAGTGTACATTTGACAGAACTATTAGAATCAAAGCCTAGGCCAAAAGAAGCTAAGGGAGTTGGGGACAGAACAGAAAGGGGAACTCTTTGAGGTGTGAAGACTTCAAATGCTTCTGAATCATCCAGAGAGTAGCTATCACCTAATCTACTAAAATGAAGGATTGCCTTCTAATTGATATGCACATATATGAATGAGTAAATTGATCTGTGATTCCATTATATGTCATAGCAGCAGTGGAATCATAACCCGTAAAACTTGATATCATCTCTCTCTCTCTCTCAGTCTCATTAATTTTGAGGATGCAGAGAATGTTGGAATGGAAGGGATCATAGAGGTATGGGCAAATCTCTTATTGTTCAGACCTGCATTTTCAGGTCTGATAAAAAGAAGAAGAGTGAAAGCTTACCAACCAAGTTTCTAGCCTGGTAGGTGAACCTCAATTTCCATTCATGAAACGTTTCATCTAGAACTATGCAATGTATATTTTTGACAGCTTTAATGAGATATAAATTATATATATACCATACAATTGACCCATTTAAAGTGTACAATTCAATGGTTTTTAGTTTATTTACAGAATTGTGCAACCGTCACCATGCCCTAATTTTAGAACATTTTCATCACCCCCAGAAGAAACTCAATACTTACTAGCAGTTACTCCCCAAACCCAACACTCACATACACCCCCGGCCCTAGCTAATCTACTTTCTATCTCTATCATTTGCCTGTTCTGGACATTTTATAAAATGGAATAATGCAGTATGTGGTCTTTTTTTAATTAAATACATTTGACGTGTAACATTGTGTAAATTTAAGATGTACAATGTGTTATTTTGATACATGCATATATTACAATAGTATTGCCATTGTTCTGAAAAAATATGGAATGCTTCATGAATTTGCATGTCATCCTTGCGCAGGGGCCATGCTAATCTTCTCTGTATTGTTTCAAATTTTATTAATAGTATGTGTGCTGCTGAAGTGAGCACAGTATGTGGTCTTTTGTGTCTGGCTTCTTTCATATAGCATAATGTTTTCAAGGTTTATCCACACTGTAGCATGTATCAATACTCCTTTTTATTGCTGAATAGTATTCCATTGTATGAAAAAAATACCACAGTGTGTTTATCCGTTCACCAGTTAATGAACATTTCAGTTGTGTTCACTTTTTGGTTATTATGAATAATGCTGTTATTGGGCTACAAGTCTTTGTGTGAGCATACGTTTTCATTCTTCTTGGGTAGATACCTAAGAGTAGAATTGCTGGGTCTTATGATAAATTATGTTAAACTTTAAAGAAATTGCCAACCTATTTTCCAAGGTAGCTGCACCATTTTACCATCTCACCAGCGATGTATGACAGTTCCAATTTCTCTACATCTTGTCCAACATTTGTTATTGTCTAGACCAAGGTACTATTTTCATTGACACTAGAATGACATTTATTTGAGGACTGATTACTTTTTTTTTAAACATCTTTATTGGAGTATAATTGCTTTACAATGTTGTGTTAGTTTCTGCTGTATAACAAAGTGAATCAGCTATACGTATACATATATCCCCATATCCCCTCCCTCTTGCGTCTCCCTCCCACCCTCCCTATCCCACCTCTTTAGGTGGTCACAAAGCACGGAGCTGATCTCCCTGTGCTATGCGGCTGCTTCCCACTAGCTATCTATTTTACATTTGGTAATGTATATATATCAATGCCACTCGAGGACTGATTACTTTTTATTACATATTTCAGATAATTGAATTTCAGTTAGGGAAGGCTGGAGGTGATAAAAATTTGAAAGATCGTTATTGGAAATTCCAAGATCACTTAAAATGTGTTAAAAACAGAATGAAAAAGAAAAAATATCAGGGAAAAAATGTTGATTCATAGGGCAGTAATGCTGATGTCAAACCTGTTACAGTGAATGACAAATGATATTTGGTACTATAAAAAACATGTCAAGAAAGCATGTTAGTGCATTTGAGTTAGTGCATATGAGTTTGCGATGAGTTTGAAGCTACAAAATAATGGCTACGCTTCAATAAAAAGGTGAGGCTATGAGTGCGCTCATGGTCCTTAAAGTAGAAGAAAGGTGCTCTGACTAGATCTCACGTGGACTTATCCTCTCCTGTTTTTTTTTTTTTTCCTTGACTGAATGTTAAGATAAAGCCAGCATCAGATGGTTTATGTTTTAACCCAGTACTTTTCAGTGAGGGTGACTTTGCTCCCTAAGGGAACAGTTGGCAATGTCTGGAGACATTTTTTATTGTCACAACTGGGGGAAGGATGTTACTGACATCTAGTGGGTAGAGGCCAGGGCTGTTACTGTACATCCTACAATGCACAGGCAGCTGCCTCAACAAACATTTATCCAGTTCAAAGGACCAATGGTGCTGAAGTGGAGAATCTCTGCTTTAACCAGTGCTCCTGAAGGTGGAATAATTATAATCACTTGAAATGTTTGTTTCCCCTTATTTTGCTTCCTACGAGCAGATGCCACATTATTGCCTGACTCCACGCATGGGGTCCTAAATCTTGGGGTGGTGGGGGTGATGGCTGGGCTATATATTTGTGATAAAGATCTCCAGTTGCTTCTGCTCTTCTCTCTTTCTCCATTCCTTCTCTTTGCGACCCAATTGAAAACTGACTCTAAGTACTTTGTAAATGCCTGTGGCCCATCTTTATTTTTTTTTAAGATTTTTTTTGATGTGGACCATTTTTAAAGTCTTTATTGAATTTGTTACAATATTGCTTCTGTTTTATGTTTTGGTTTTTTGGCCCCGAGGCATGTGGGATCTTAGCTCCCCGACCAGGGATCGAACCTGTACCCCCTGCAGTGGAAGGCGAAGTCCCAGCCACTGGACCGCCAGGGAAGTCCCGGTGTGGCCTATCTTTAAAGGAAATGAATGTTTAGCATAAGTAATTGGAAGAATGGATATTTTCTTATTCCCATTTCTTGTTCTGTAAAGAATCAGTCATTCAGTTCCTTTCTCTGTGACAGTGCATTGGATGTTTGGGGCAGATCTCTGGGTTATCAAAGCCCAAGCAGGAAAATGTTTACTAGTGTTTCCCAGAAAATTCACGTTAAAATTATTTTTTGACATTCATGTAGTAATTCTTCACTTGATTTTACCAAGACCAGCTTCTCACTGAAATAATAGCAGCAAACCCTTTTGAGACTGTACATTTTATAATGAGCCTGAGGACTGGAATCTTGATATGTCCTACTTGAGTTATTTGGGCATGGTTTGTGTTATGGAGCAACTGTGTGTTCAGTTGAGCAGAATTTCTCCTCTGAACTATAAATCCTGCTTTTAAGTGACTGCAAAGGTACCATGCCAAACACGATTAAGCATGGAGGAAAGAACAGGGGCTCTGGGGCAGATGGTCCTAGATTCAGATCCCAGGCCTGCCACTTAGGAGCTGAGTGACCCAGGACAAGTTGCTTGAGCACGTTGAGCAACAGTTTTTCTATTTGTGATTTGGGAATACTAGCTAGCTGAGACGCAGACTGACTAGTGCCCACTAGCCAAATCTGGCTTGCTTTTGTAAATAAAGCTTTATTGGGATGCAGCCATGCCCATTCATTTGCATATCATCTACAGTTGCTTTTGAGCTACTGAGGCAGAGTTGAGTAGTTTCCACAGACTGTAGGTCTGCAAAACCTAAAATATTGACTGTTTGGCCCTTTACAGAAAAAGTTTGTCAACCACAACTCTCAAAGATTTGATGGACTTAAATAGAGTTACTATATGTAAATCTTATCTCATATAGAATCTTGGAAAATATTATTCCTTTCTAGACCAAATTCCTTTTGGACCAAATAAATTGTTCCTTTCTAGACCAAATAAATTGTTTTTAACAACAATAATAATACTAAAGCTAGGATTCATTCAACATCTAATGAGTATGTCCCTACATATAAGAAGATATTTAATTCTTACAACTGTCTAGGTAGGTATAATTCTCATTTTGTATATGAAAAAGTGGAGTTTCGGAGGGATTGAGTAACTTCCTCCAGGTCATAGAGCTAACTAGGAGAATTGGTGATAAAAATATAAATATCACAGCTGCTTTGGTTTTTCTCTTTCCTATTTAAACAACCTGTAAGACTTTTTTCAGGACAGTTTTTGAAGCATCTAAGAAAGTAGCTGACTGTTTAGGCAGGTGAATAAACCTCAAAGGCCAGAGTGTAAATTTATTTTTAATGTTTGCTCTCAGTTGTTCTCTAAACACTCTTATATTTGTATTAATTTGTTGCTGTCTTCGTTGTTCTCCATACTTGATCATCCCTCATTTCTCCTCTTTAATCTTGTGTTTCCTTCTTTCCACTTTGAAGCTCCCCTTCTTCTTTCTTAATTGAGAGCATTTTGTGAGGGAGGGTAATGAGTATCCCCTGCATCTGTGAAGCCATAAAGCAGGTGGTTGAAAGGAGCAGCTGAGTATTACCATGCAACTCTGCTGCAGCTAATTGTCGCCAGTGCTGTTGATTCCAAGGCATTCTACATATTCATGAAACACTGCCATCCCTAAAGACACGCTACTGGCTTTATGGCTTCTTATTTTAGGACATATCTCCCAGCACTGAGGAGTATATTTAAGGATAGAAAGCCAACTTCATGGTCACTCCTTAGGAAGGGTTGCGGGCAGGAAGGGCATTCAGCATCAGGTGTGTTCCTTTTTTGTTTGTTCATTGGCCTCTGTTTGTATATTTCCATGTATGGTCATTGGCATCTGGATTGCTTCTGTAGATGGTCATCCAGCATCTGGGGGTGTGTTTCTTTTTAATCTTTTTTTTTTTTTTTTTCCATTTTTGGCCGTGCTGCATGGCATGTGGGATCTTAGTTCCCCGACCAGGGATCGAACCCACGCCCCCTGCACTGGAAGCGCCAGGGAAGTTCCCTGGTGGTGTGTTTCTATAGATAGTCATCTGGGGGTGTGCCTCCACAGAGGGGGAGCCCTATCAAGCTTTTTAGCACACAGTCATCATGGAAAGTATTTCCTCCTCTACTGAACTTCAGTGACCCTCCTTTTCCTTTTCCATCTATTGGTCCTAGTTTCTTCTCTCTGAAACTACCCAGGATAAAGTCTCATCTCTCCTCTACATGGTTGCTCTTCAGAGTATTTGATGAGTCATCTCATCCTTCAAAGCCTTCATTTTTTCCATGATAAAAATTGCATAGCCCTTCAAATGTTTCTCCTAAGGTGAGGTTCTAACTCTTTATGACCTGGGGGTTGCTTATATTGATCTGTTCTAGTGCGTCAGGGTTTTTCTTTTCCAAGTGTAACTTATTTTCTGATTTCACAGGTAATAAATATTAATTATAAAAAACTGGGACAATATATATCACCAAAAGAAAGAAAGGAAAGGAAGAAAAGAGGGAAAGAAGGGAGAAAGGGGAAAATCACCCCATTATTCTACTACCCAGATAAATACTTTAGAAACTGTAGTCCTTAATTTTCCAGTCTGTGTGTGTGTGAGGGAATAACGTGGGTTTACTATAGTGTTCAGAAATGTTGTTCTTAATGACTACATTTCACTCTGTTGTATGGATACACGGGAACTGATCTGGGTCTTTTCTGAAGTCTGACTGACAGAGGCCATCCCCATGTCAAGCTGAACTGACCGCGGCAGAGCCGCCATGGGGCCGGCCCCTGTCTTGTCCTGTGTCTTTACTTCTCTTCTGAAACATGTAAATGTGGGTCTTGAAATTAACTTACTTTTCTTAGTTCTCAACTTAAGGTTTTCCTTAGCATCCGAGCACGTTTAACCTATCAATCTGTAGGGGAGAGGTCTGTTTGCAAATGAGATTGGCTGATATATATAATGATAACAGAATCTGTGTTTCGGGGCTGTCATGCAGACTAAATTAGTTAATATGTGAGGCACTCAATAAAGGTTCATGTTTATTTATTTATTTCTACAAATAAGGTAACTTAGGAGTTTCGTGACTTGTCCAAACCATCACAGGTCGGGAGGGGCCCACTTGTAATAAGTGTTCCATAATGGGCAGGCCATGCTTGAGAATTTCCTTCACGCTGACTCACTCTGGGCTCAGCAAACTGTCTGTAAAGGGCCAAATAGTAAATATGTTAGGCTTTGTGGGCCTTGAGGTCTCTGGTGCTCCTCCTCACCTTGTCCGTGGTGATGCCAAAGCAGCCATAAACAGCACACAAAGGGCTGTGGCTGGGTTATAGCAAAACTGTATTTAAAAATCGGGACAGTCAGACTATAGCTTGCAGGCCCCTGCCTCTCCCATCCATTAGATAAAATAAGAAGATACTATACTTAAGTATCTTCTGGTTCTTAATGCATAAGTAAACATAAATATATTAGAAAATTTATAAATTATCCACAAACCAAAAAAAAATGTTGAAAAATAAGAATCATCTATATTCTACTACCCAGAGATAACTAGAGTTTTACATTTTGGTGAATATTTGATAAATATTCTTCCAGTAGAAAAATGTTCTTAATCTCTTCCCTTTGTAGGTCTCTCGGAGCTTGGTTTATTTGTGATTTCCTTCTTAACACTAAGGCTTAATTATGGTTATTAGTGGGCGGGACTACTGTCTGGGTCTAGTACCCATGGCACTGAAGGCCAGGGGAGATGTGGTGACATAATATATTATAGGTTTACTCTTTTCAGAGTTGTCTTCTCTCTTCATTGAATAGCAAACTTTCTTATGTGATTGTCATGCTAGGTGCTCCCAAACTATTCAGTATCTGTGGGGCTTGGACTTGTTTCATTATGTGACACATTTGCTAAAACCTTTTAGCCCATATCCCTTAAGTTTTTTATATGCATACATAAATAGTCAGATTTCTTAATGATTTTAAAAGTTAATGCAGAGGCACACACATGCACTTATCTTTGTGACTGTCAGACATATCTCTGAGAATTACTAACTATTGAGCACGTACTATATATTAGACACCGTGCTAAATACTTTACATGTGTCATTTCATTGAATCCTTCCCAAACCTTAGAATATAGACATACTGTTCTCATTTTACAGACAAGTAAATTAAGGCTTCTAGAGGTTGAATTACTTGTCCAAGACAACAGAGACCAGGGATTTGAACTCGAGTCTGTGGACTCCTTTTTAAGCCTGCATATGTGATATAGCTTTGTCTGGTGCTAATTATCCCCCTTCATTTTTGTTCCAGATGGCGGCCTTTTTTAGCGTAGGGGAAGTTAAAATCCCAGTTGCGAATTACCTTTATCACTTGACAAGCAGAGGCACTTAAGACAGTGTCAGTTATTTGCATCAGTTGTCATACGCTGGCGAAGCCCCTCCTCACTCTGGTGATTCCTTCCATCATGTTCTCCATTCGGTTTTGCACGGGAGAAAAGCTGTCTCTCTCCTCTGGAGGATGCTGAGCTTTTGTCTCTGCTTTTGTTGATTGAAACATCACAGCCCTTCTTTGTTTGGTACTTGCTACTCCAGTTATGGTGTTGGCACAGACCATACCTGCAGCATCATGTTACTCTCCTGTGCTAAAAATAACCGAGACCCTGGCTGAGACTTCATATTTAATTCATGGTTCTGATTTATTAATCTCTCCATTAAGCTAGAAAATGACATTTTTGCTGGTTGCATTCCAATCTACATTATATTAGACTTTGAGAATTTGCATTAACTTGAATACCCTCCGTGTGTGTGTGTGTGTGTGTGTGTGTGTGTGTGTGTGTGTATTGTGTATTTATTTGTGGTTTTAGTAACAACAGAGTCAGCTCTGTGTATAACTCCCCTAATCTTTCACTTAACCCCTGACTTCAGACTCATAACACAAAAGTAATATCTAAAAGAAGCAAATATCAGATGCTTGATGATAGTAAATATACAGAACCAGAAAGAAAAAGAAGAGTTTTGCCTTTTTTATATAGCCTTAAAGTTAAATTTGTATTCAGCAAGTGATGAAGGGCAACACTTTGAAGCCAGTTCATTCATTCAATGTGTATTTAGTGAGCTCCTCCTGAGCGCTAGGAGCACGTGGGATGCGGTACCCTGATCAGAGTACTACTGATAGTAGATCAACTTTCATGCTACCCCCTAAGTCTTTAAAGTAAATCAAAATCCTTTCCCACTCCCATATGCACGCCAGAGTTGGTTCCTTTCACCCGAGATTTTAAGACATCTTGGAAAGTGTGAACATATTTTAAGTGTTTTCTAAGACACTTCTCTGAGAGCTACACCCTGAGGGGTTGCTTCACCTTCTTGGATTCCACCCCCACCGCTTGGCCTTGGGCACAACGAGGCTCTTCAGAGCAGGAAGGGAGGACATGATTATAACAGGTCAATAAATGAAGGAGGAGACCCACTAATCAGAGTCCTGATGATCTGCCATCAGATTCTACCAACCAACCATCAACTCTTTGGAATTCTTACACCCTGACATCTCAAGCCCCCTTTGAACGGTGACCGTGTCCTTAGAGGATCAACCCCACCTTGGGTTGAAAACAATGCCACTTAGACATTGCATTTTGCAATTGTTTTACCTGTTATTAACATAATGATTGTCCTTCTCACTGCTGAGTTGCCAAATTCATTTATTAATATAGAATTTTTTAGGAGTGGGGTGGGAGAGGACACTTTGGTTATATTTCCATTTTATGGCTGAAGAAACACAGTCATTAGAATTAAGGGGTTTCTCAAGGTGGCCTCAATGTTTTGTGATGAAAATAAAATTTAAATTCTGGACTCTTGACTTCAAGTTCGCCACCTACTTCACTATACCTTTGCTGCCTTTAACCCACGTTTATCAATTTATTGTTTTATCTCAAATATAATGTTTCTTAGGAAATGTCTTTTTTTTAATTAATTTTTATTGGAGTATAGTTGATTTGCAATATTGTGTTAGTTTCTGCTGTACAGCAAAGTGAATCAGTTATACATATACATATATCTACTCTTTTAGGTTCTTTTCCCATGTAGGTCATTATAGAGTATTGAGTAGAGTTCCCTGTGCTATACAGTAGTTCTTATTAGCTATCTATTTTGTATATATTAGTGTGTATATGTCAATCTCAATCTCCCAATTTATCCCTCCTCCCCTTTCCCCCTTGGTAACCATAAGTTTGTTTTCTACATCTGTAACTCTGTTTCTGTTTTGTAAATAAGATCATTTGTACAATTTTTTTAGATTCCACATATAAGCTATATCATACGATATTTGTCTTTCTCTGTCTGACTTACTTCACTCGGTATGATAATCTCTAGGTCCATCCATGTTGCTGCAGATGGCATTATTTCATTCTTTTTTATGGCTGAGTAGTATTCCATTGTATATATATACCACATCTTCTTTATCCATTCACCTGTTGATGGACATTTAGGTTGCTTCCATGTCTTGGCTATTGTATAAATAGTGCTACAGTGAACATTGGGGTGCATGTGTATCCAGAGAAAACCCCTAGCTATAACTGGTTCAAGAAAAGGGTGTGGCCTGTACCAAGCCAGTCAGATTCCTGCCCCTGGGCTTTTCTGGAGTTGAGGCAGGGTGCTCTTGCTTTTCTTCTGAGGTTGCTAGTTTTAAGCAGGGCTGCCACACAGTGTAGCTCAAGGGATCCTCATTCATTAAGGATAAGGAGAGCCTTGAACTACCAGTGGTCTTCTTTTCTATGATGTGAGGAGGAACTGCCTGAAAGTGAGACAGCACAGAGGAAAGCATTGCTTAGAACTTATTGTAATAGACAGGTTCTCAACATCAGCTGAATCATTGGATTAAAATGGGCTGGAAGTTAGTTATACTACTGCAACTTCTTAGTTACATGAGTGTCTTATTTTCCTATTGCTGCTGTAACAAATTATCCGGAACGTAGTGGCTTCAAACAACACATATGTATTAACTTGTAATTTGCAAGTCAGAAGTCTAAAATGTCTCTGCCTTTTCCACCTTCTAGGGCCTGCCTGCCTTCCTTGGTTCATGGTTCCTCATCACTCTGACCTCTGCTTCTGCCATCACATCTTTCTCTGACTCTGACTCTCCTCCCTCTTTTCCCTTATAAGGCCCCTTGTGATTACCTTGGACCCACTTAGATTATCAAGTAATCTAAGATAATCATCCCATCTCAAAATCCTTAACATACTCACATCAGCAAAAGTCCCCTTTGCCTGGTAAGGAGGCATATTTTCAGATTCTGCGGATTAGGTCATAGACATCTTTGGGGACCTACCACAATGAGCAAATTCATTCCTTTTTGGTTTAGGCTGGTCTGAGTTGGAATACTGTTATTTGCAACCAAGAGTCTTGAAAAATACTGTATTAAAGAAAATGAGTTACAGGAGCAATTTAAGAACCTTTTATATAGATATTTGGAATTATAAAGCATTTTTGAAAATCTGAAAAAATTGTACAGAGAACATTAAATTATACATAAAACTTTAAATGACTCCAATATTTTCCTGTCCTTTAATCTCTTTGTACCTTTTTAAAACTTTTTTTTTCACTTTTGTTATGCTACCAACTGGGAATTCTCTTTCACATACTCTTGTTCTCCCTCAAGTTCACCTTTAAAATATCTTGCTTCCTATAGCATGTTATATGCTACAGAGCCTTTCTGCAATATTTTTCTTCCTGTTATCCATTTTTCTTCTTTCCTCTCAACTGTCACTCTTCTTGTTTTTCAGAATATTCATCTTTGCCTTTCTTTTTATTTATTTATTAAAAAAATTTTTTTTAATCATGTTTGCCTTTCTTAAATTTGAACTGTTTTCCCTTGTTCACTGTTTCTGTGAATATTTTTTTCTGTATGTGTTCGGGGGTAGGAAATAGGCTCAAAGCTTTTTTAAAAAAAAATTGTATGCTTCCTCTGTTCTAGAGAATGTTTTGTTATAATTCTCATGGATTCCCATTTCACAATAAATGAATAAAGTCTCTCGCTTCCAGAGTTGTTCTTATTCTTTGCTGTTTCTATGTAAATAATATAGCCCTATATTACTTTCCTGAAAAGCTTAGAAAATGATATTTTTAATCTTTAAGTACTCATTCATATTTTAATCTCCTCTTTTTTAAATCGAAATATTCTTTCACCAGGGCGTTTTGACTTTGTGCTCATGAGAATCCGTAGGGGAGGAAGAAGTTTTCCTTAACCCTCTTAGTGTCCCTGGCTGGGCCTGAAAAGTAAACTGAAAAAGACAAATGAACAGGAGAAAATCATACACATTTATTTCATATAAGTTTTACATGACACAGGAGCCTTCATAAGGAAGTGAAGACCCAAAGAAACAGTTAGACCTGTGTATTTGGATGATAGGCTTGATGAAGAGTGGACAGTCGAGTCGTGGAGGAATATGATAGGTTAAGGAGGACAAGGTAATTGTAGTAAAGTGGGGGAACTCAGTAAGGCCTGTTTGTTCAGATTCTTCTTGGCGTTTTGGAGATCAGGGCATTCCTTTCCTTGGAGTGTGAGGAGGGGACCTCTCACAGGAGGCTCTTATGACCTGTTTCGGGGGAGGAGGTCATAGTGACCCTCCTGCTTCTGCCAGAGTTTGCTCAAATTCCTTCAGCTTAAAATATTCAATCTGCCAAGGTGCCGTATTTTAGGGTAGTGTGTCTGAACCCCATTAAGTACATTGTACAAGATCCTTATTTACTCAATGATGTTTAACTATATTGCCTATGGCAATTTAATCCAACAAATGATATTTCTGTTCTCATTGTACTAATATGCCAGAAATAACTGTTTTATATTTTATTTTTATTCACCATTTAGCCAGCTTTAAAATAAACACAAATAACTATGTTAATAGACAATAAAAATAGAAAATAACTTTAAAATGTAATCTTATTTTTCTGTAGGATCCTATGACCTCTTTCCAACTCTTGTGCTGGTACATCCAGGGTTTTTTTCTTTTCCCTTAATTCATGTAAATTTTTCTGTGTATCTGCTGGATCCACAATGCAGTACAATGTTAGCACGTAGTACATGGAACCATGTCCCAGCTCTGCTCACTTGTTGGGTATCTTTTCTGTTTTTACTCTGCTTTGTTTGTTTACACTATGAGCACTAGGGCTATAACCAGACTTGAATACATTTTAAAGTGATTCCTTGGGATAGATTCCTAAAGGTAGTAGATCAGGCCAAGCAATATGGTCATAACGAATTATCTATAGTATACTTTTAGTGCTGTCAGAATAAATACCCCAGGAATTCCCTGGTGGCGCAGTGGTTAAGAATCCTGCCAGTGCAGGGGACACGGGTTCGATCCCTGGTCCGGGAAGATCCCACATGCCTCGAAGCAACTAAGCCCGTGTGTCACAACTACTGAGCCTAGAGCCTGTGCTCTGCAACAAGAGAAGCCACTACGATGAGAAGCCTGTGCACCGCAATGAAGAGTAGCCCCCGCTCACCGCAACTAGAGAAAGTCTGCGCGCAGCAACGAAGACCCAACGCAGCCATAAATTAATTAATTAATTAATTTAAAAAAGAATAAATACCCCAGAGAGTAAGTAACTTTGATGGAAGGAAGCTAGCACAAAGAAGCAAGGAGATGAGGTTATTCTGTCATATGAAGAAGAAGTGAAGAAGTGGTTTTGTTTTGTTTTGTTTTAATGAGACTGGAATCTGAGAGATTTTGGGGAAAAGAGATGAGATGTATCTCCTTGGGATGGTTGTTTCTGGTCTTTGAGATTACTTTCTCTTTCTTAAGTGTCCCTTTCCTCCAGTGTCACCCCGCCCCCCATGGTGTTGCACCCTTGACATTCTCTTTTTGCCCCGTCCCTCTTTTGTATCCTTTCCTCGCTACATCCCCTAACTCTTGAGTACCTGCCGTTGCTGACCTCTTTGTCCTCTTCCTTGCTTACTTCAGACTGTGCCTTTATGTTGCACATAACCCAATCATTCTGTAGGTCTGAGATTAACTCATGACCCTTCCCTTAGCCTGTTATCGTTCCTACAATGTCTTCTCCCCGCTGTCACTCCCACTCCCTTGTTGCAAAACCTTATCATTTATCACCTGGACGACTTCAATTCATTCCTGGATAGTGTCCTTGCTCCCTGGCAATTTCAGTCCTCACTCTTGCCCTGCAAGCTGTGGTGGTCTACACTAGTCACTCAAACATTCTTGAGTCTTGATTTATGTACCTAGGCTCATGGATGAATAGCCCACTGCTGCTGACATACATATAGTAGTTTTCTTACTCTTTCCTTCTTATAACTTATACCTCATCAGTATTCCTATTGTGACAAACAAGTCTGATCTTGTCACTCTCAAACTTTACTAACTTCAGTTAATTTTTCAGGGCCTAGAAGATAAAGTCTACACTCTTTGTTAGAACAGACCTTCAAGGCCTGTTTGCGTTTCCCACCTCATCTTCTGCTTTCAGCCCCCAGTCTCACATCCCCGCCCCATCGCCCTTGTCGTCATTTCCCAAACATGCCAACCAAACCCTTTCAACCTTCTGTCTTTGCACACAGTGATCTTTTTTTTGCTGGACTTGCAAGCCCTCACCTATTTTTTTTTCAAGATCTATTTTAAAGCATTTTTTAAAAAAGCCTTCCCAGGTGCTTGAACTCTCCCCATGCTCCTGGGATTTTAAATCTTGAGCAAATGAAGCAATAGTATGGGAACAAAGGCAGTGAATAGTGTGTGGCCAGGACCATCTTGAGGTGCTTCTGCTCAGCCCCCAGCCAGCCTTTCTCAATTAGGGTACCTCATTTGAGCCACAGAAACTGAAAATGATTTGAGTGACAGATTTGTCAGTTCTGCCAAAGATGGCTTATAACTAGTGCCATTTTAGGTGCATGGGAGAGGAGTTAAGTCACTATATGTAATGCATGCTATAGGGTGGTAGAAGTTAATTTTCTCATGAAACTCGGGTTAGAAAGACTGCTACAGGGCAGTTTTGGATCTGCCATCTTTCTAAGCCTGACCCTCTGAGCTCTCACTGATGCTGTGAGCCCCTGGCATTATGTTCCATTCCTTTTGTGCCTGAGATAACTAGATGCCATTTTGGTTGCTAACCAATAAGACCATTCTCTGCTGTAACAGCATCAGAGAGTATGTATTTATTGCTGTATATATTTGTTGAATAATTAATTGGATGACTAACCTTTGAAACTTCTCCATTTTCTTTTTTCCCTATACCAAATCAGTCACCACGCACATCAGTCTTTATTTACAGCGTCTCTTAGAGTCTATCCTTTCTTTACATTTCCATGCCCACCATCTTCATCTGGGACTTTATCATCTCAGTCCCCATTCCTGCAGTCCTCTCCTCGTGCTGCCTTTTACCTCTTTCACTCTCTCTCCTTAAATGATACTGAACCCAGATCAATTTTTCCCCCAAATGGAAGGACACATTATCATTCCACTTACAAATATCATACCAACTGACGTTGAGGTTAAGTCAAACTCATGAGCCTGGCACTCAAGGCCCCCATGGTTTGGCCCCATATTCTCCATCCAGCATGCTTCCTTCACTCCACTCAGACAGAGATGGTGCTCTTCTGTACATACTCTTTTGCTTGTGCTGCACCTACCACCCCTCCCTCGCTGCAACCTATATTACTGACTTAAAAAATTTCATTATCAGATCTTATGAAATGGTACTCCCAATATCCATGTTCCAACCATTTTGCTTCCTGAACATATTAAGCTGTATGCATTGCTTCTTTTTCTCCCGATATACCCTTTTCCTGTCCCCCACATCACATTTCATCTGGGTAATTCTTTTTTTATGTTTAAAATACTTTAACTCTCAATATAACCCACATAGAGTGGTTAGGAAAAATAAGTAAACAGTGAATTACAGAGTGTTCAATTTTTTTCTTAATTATTATTGATTTCTAAAACCCCTTAGTACTACTTCAAAATCTACCTCCTTCCAAAAGCCTGCTTGACTCTCTTTGACTTATATACTCACTCTTTCCTAATTTTAATTCTTACATTCCATTATTGCCTTGTCTACATACTAGTAAGTGGAATTATCCACTGGAACTCTCTTCATCAAGAACCATTAATTAACCTGTTATGTATGCACTTAAGTGGACAGCAAAGAAGACAAGAAGTATTCTTACCCCACTTTCTTTTCCCTTCTTTAATACCAAATTGCTGAATAATTTTTATTTTTAAGAAATATAAAGGTCCACAGCAGGTCACTGCTGGCTATTAACAAACCTAGTAACGAGCAAAACCACTTCCAAGTCAGTGTTGGGGCACTGGCATTGTCATTGGGATCAGAAAGGCCTCTTGTGTGTCTGGGGTACTCAGTGAGAACATCTGCCGCTGAGGAGCAGAGGTGGGGCAGGGTTGGCTTGGATGTCCAGGGCTGTGCCAGATTTGGAGCATGCCTCCCATACCTAAGTCATTGGATGGCGAAGATGGTCTTGGCTAGGAATCGTTGGGTTCCAAGAGTTAGAAATCTCAAACTAGCTCACGGGAGGAAGGGAGTTGTAGTACATTTATACTATGCAATCACTCAGACACAGGAATTAGAAAGTGGCCAAGCTCCCTGAGAACAGGAGAAGGGAAGATGCTGGGGTTGAAAGCTCTTTCTCTCTCTTTAACTCTTTGTCTGTTAACAACCACAGAATTCTCAAGGGAAAGGATTGGCTAATTTTTGGTTTGATAATGATGGTTGACCTTAGGCCAAGTGTTCATCCTTGCTCCACAGCACTGTGGGATTGGGGGCACATATTATAAAAATAAACACTTGGTCCTGTTCTTTCAAGGGGGTTTTGAGTGAGTCACACATAGGTCCCAAAGCTTCCACTATAAAAAGTTCAGTGTTGTATATGTATTTGAGTGTCGTCGTTGAATAATATAAAAAAAAGAATAATTTAACACCCTAGGGCTGTTTCTTTGCCTTCTTCTAATTTTAGTAGCTAGTTCACTATGATATGGAAGAGGAATTGTTAATTTAATCTTAAAATTAACATGTTACTGATGTCATCAATAGGAAATGATGAAAAATTATGAATTAAATTCTTATAATCATATATATTGTACATTACATGGTTAAAAATCAACCTTATTAGAGGCTGGGTGCAATTTTGGCCTGCAAATTTAAAAGAGCATATGGAAGAATTCGAGGGGGGTCTATGGAAAGCTAAGGAAATGAAAAAAGAGAAATAAAATAACATGTGAGTTTCAAATTAAGGAAGATGATAGGCTTATTTAGCCTGGAGAAGAGAAGACAGTAATGACGTGAGAATTTCCCCAAACATATGAAGGTGAAACAGAGATATATTGAGTTCACCTCTATTGCCTTGATATAATATGCAACAGAATATAGATTTTAATGACAGCATAAACTCAACCTTTTAAACTGCAGTGCTGCATTTGGAGAAATTCATGGACTCTTTATATATAAGATGTATAAATGTATCTATAGGAGCAGAATGTGGTATCATACTCACAAGAGTATAAATTAGAGGACTTTGTTGAGATTGCCTCAAGCTCTATGAGCCTGAGGTTAGTTTTATGATACTTAGTAGAAATGAAAGACAAAAGTAAAAAAGTTTTGTTATCGTATTTTTCTTAATGAATTATTCCAGATGTGGCCAAATGAATTGTGCTCTCTAAGAGGCATTCAAAGGAGCAGCAATAGTCACTAATCACTGAGTTTTCTTTTGTAGAGTGGGAATTATGAACTAAGGGTGAAAGCTAAATTTTCCTTCATAATGAAGCGAGATTCTGATTGACTAGGTGAGAGAAGAAAGAAAGGAGAGATGAATTGACTGGAAATGGGGAAACAATGGCGGAAATTTCAGTTAGAGAAATTAACAGACTTTCCTGTAAGTAGTGTGCGGTGTGAGTCATCTTGATCCACCTCTCTCCCTCAAGATTTCTCCATAAAATCGTCACAAAATACCTGTCTCTGTTATTGAGTTATCGAGTTGGATCTCTGTTAGGATGCATAGAAAATGCTAAGTATAGCCTCAAGGTAGAATTGGACAAGAGCTAGGGTCACCTGTGGAAGCTGTACTATACTCAGATTATCTGTATTTATCAACCCAAC
This sequence comes from Balaenoptera physalus, assembly GCF_965194825.1. NCBI lineage: Eukaryota > Metazoa > Chordata > Mammalia > Artiodactyla > Balaenopteridae > Balaenoptera > Balaenoptera physalus. The sequence continues at coordinate 10,268,717 of NC_138903.1, forward strand.
AGTGAATTAAGTAGACATTTCAGTGTAGTATCAGGACCAAGTAAGAATTTTGATTGGGTAGAAGAAAACTCAAGGTTGGGATTCCAGGGAGTTTCACTGTATGACCTTGGAAGAACAAATAAACTCTTTGTGCCTTAACTTCTTCAAATGAAGATACTGTGTATACCTCATATACTTCAGGGTACAATAATGTATGATTACTTAAAAGAAAACATAGGCATTTCAGGCCACAAGTCCTACCGCCCAATACTGAGAACCACTGAGAAATGAGCAAGCCCTGGGCACTGAGGCATGGGCTACCACTTCTACGTGAAATGTGGTTTGGGGTCCTGAGGGTCCCCAAAACTCATTCAGGGGGGCTGCAAGGTCAAAATTACTTTTATAATAATACTAAGATTTTATTTGCTTTTTTCAATCTCATTCTCTCATGAACGCCTGGTGGAGTTTTCTGGAGGCTACATGCTGTGTGATATCTTAACAGATTGAATGCAGAAGCAGATATGAGAATCCAGCTGGCTTCTTTAAGCCAGATCTTAAAGAGATTTTCAAAAATATAAAACAGTCCTACTCTTCTTATTAATTTTTTTCTTTTGGAAATACAGTTATTTTTCATTTAAAATGTTATTTGTGTTAACATGTAATGGGCTTATTGTTCTTATTTTAAAAGAATAAATATTTAAACATTTTTCAGTTTTGATTTCTAACATAGTAAATATCAATAGATATTTTTCACACAAACAAAAGATTTTTGAGGGACTTCTCTGGCGGTCCAGTGGTTAAGACTCCGTACTTCCAGTGCAGGAAGCGCAGGTTCAATCCCTGGTAGGGGAACTAAGATCCCACATGGCCCTTGGCGTGGTCAAAAAAAAAAAAAAAGGATTCTGAGGTCGTTCATTATTTTTAAAAGTACACTAGGAGTCTTGAAACAAAATGATTGGAGAACCACTTCACCTTGGCAAAGTGACTTCGCATAAGGTGATCCGTGCATGTTCTAACTTTCCCTCCTTCTCCCATGGTCTTATGGTGGGTGGTGGGACTCTCAGGAGAATCCCTCAGAGAGTACAGATATTTGGGACCCCTCTCAAACTGATGCAAGCTGAAACTGAACTGTGTGTGTGGTTCTCTAGGCAACACCATCATATCCAAGCCTCCTAACATATTCCATTCCTGTGCTGTAGCGATTCTCCAAAGTTACTCATCTCTAGGTCAGAGATTGACGGCATTTTATGCTGAAGGAAGGGTCCTGGAGAAGATCTGAACTTGGTGACAAAGCCTGGTCTTGTATCATTAGCTTCTTTCAGCATATGCATAATCAGAGTGTTCCAGTATCAGCCTCAGAATAGCTGTTACTGATGCTCATGACGGGTGAGATATTGGGCTAGCCAATTTACATGTATTAAATCTCACAACACACTTGGGAGTTAGGTATTAAGTAAATTTGGTTAAGGTCTCACAAGTAGAAAGTAGCAAAAGTCAGATTCAAACACAGGTCCTTTGGATCCAGGGTCTGAGGCATTAAACGCTGTATTGTATCACTCTCCCTATAGACTTGATGACTACAGTTTCCTCTTCCAATGTACTGGGAAGGGTCAGCTGACTGTTGTAACAACCAACCTAAAATTTACAAAAGATTAATATAAAAGCTTCTTTGTGTTCCAGTGCAAAGTGGGTTGGTGAGAGTTCCACATGGACACTCAGAGACCCAGGATCTTTCCCTCTTGCGGCTCCATCCTTCTGTAGGCCCTTGGAGTTCTCTATCTTTAGACAGTCGATGGGGAGAGTGGAAAACTGTACATAGGAGGGTTTTATAGGCCAAGCCAGCACTTCCACCCATATTTCATGGCCTTAAATCACTCATATGGCTATACCCAATGGCAAGGGATGCTGGGAAATATGGTCTAGCTTCCCAGAAGGAAAAGGGGAAGAGTTGAGCAAACAATCCCATGAGCACTCTGAAGAGTTTGATATTAAGTAATAATGAGGAGATTCCAGGAATATTGCCAGAGTCTGAGCTCACAGGTCAACTGATACTTTAGAAGGTCTACCAATAATTCGATATCCCTGACATGGAAGGTTCTGTTCTTTAAGGCCTCCAGGGCCCAGGTCCTCAGATATAAGTATATATGGGCCTGAGATTAACTATCAAAAAACTGTAATATGATAGCTAATGCTAAGCAGCCCATATAACATCTTAGTGAAAATTATAAAAGACCTTATTTTCCTAAGACACTTCAGTGCTATGTTCGAGAAAATTTTCAGAGCAAATATACAAATATATAATTAATATAATATGAATGATGCCCTCTAAGATTGTGCAGTATATGTCCTGTACAACTATACAAGAATGGCCTGCCTTTATGCTGGCTAAGGATTCCTGCCCCTTTAGTCATTACAGTTCAACCCAGGTTTCCACCTGTCTTGCTGGAATGTACCCAGAGAACATGATTAAGTCATAGCTTGATTTTCTCTAAATGTTCCTCTTTCAGGTTCCTTCTATTTGTCCCATGCATGATAGCATTTCTCATCATTGCCTGCCCTTAGTAGAAAAGAAAGAACAATAGATTATTCCTTGAACGACGGCATGTTGTCCTGGAGGTCCAGCTTCTGGTTCTGACAGAGTTTCTCAACATACATGGTTATTTAGTCTATACAATTATTCTATTAGCAGGGTTAGTAAACCTTGACATTATTGACAGTTGGCGGGGGGGCTAATTCTTTCTCTGGGTATATGCCCAGCAGTGGGATTGCTGGGTCGTATGGCCACTCTATCTTTAGCTTTTTAAGGAACCTCCATACTGTTTTCCTTAGTGTCTGCACCAATTTACAATCCCACCAACAGTGTAGAGGGTTCCCTTTTCTCCACACCCTCTCCAGCATTTGTTATTTGTAGACTTTTTAATGATGGCCATTCTGACTGGTGTGAGGTGGTACCTCACTGTAGTTTTGATTTACATTTCTCTAATAATTAGCAATGTTGAGCATCTTTTCATGTGCCTATTGGCCATCTGTATGTCGTCTTCTTTTTTTTTTATAAATTTATTTATTTTATTTATTTTTATTTTTGGCTGTGTTGGATCTTTGTTGCTGTGCACAGGCTTTCTCTGGTTGCGGCGAGTGGGAGCTACTCTTTATTGTGGTGCGTGGGCTTCTCATTGCAGTGGCTTCTCTTGTTGCAGAGCATGGGCTGTAGGCGTGCGGGCTTCAGTAGTTGTGTCTCGCGGGCTCTAGAGCGCAGGCTCAGTAGTTGTGGCGCACGGGCTTAGCTGCTCCGCAGCATGTGGGATCCTCTCAGGCCATGGCTCGAACCCGTGTCCCCTGCATTGGCAGGCGGATTCTCAACCACTGCGCCACCAGGGAAGCCCTGTATGTCTTATTTCTAGAAATGTCTATTTAGGTCTTCTGCCTGTTTTGATTGGGTTGTTTTTTTGTTATTGAGTTGTATGAGCTGTTTGTGTATTTTGGAAATTAACCCCTTGTTGGTCTCATTGTTTGCAAATATTTTCTCCCAGTCCGTAGGTTGTCTTTTCATTTTGTTTATGATTTCCTTTGTTGTGCAAAAGCTTATAAGTTTGATTAGGTCCCATTTGTTTATTTTTGCTTTTATTTCTATTGCCTTGGTAGACTGACCTAAGAAAACATTGGTATGATTTATGCCGATGTTCTCTTCTAGGAGTTTTATGGTGTTCTGTCTTATATTTAGGTCTTTAAGCCATTTTGAGTTTATTTTTGTATATGGTGTGAGGTTGTGTTCTAAGTTCTTTGATTTACATGCAGCTGTCCAGCCTTCCTAATACCACTTGCTGAAGAGACTGTCTTTTCTCTGTTGTATATTCTTGCCTCCTTTGTTGAAAATTAATTAACCATAGATGTGTGGGTTTATTTCTGGGCTCTCTATTCTGTTCCATTGGTCCATATGTCTGTTTTGTGCCAATACTATGCTGTTTTGATTACTGTAGCTTTGTAGTATTGTCTGAAGTCTGAGAGGGTCATGCCTCCAGCTTTGTTCTTTTTCCTCAGGATTGCTTCAGCAATTCTGGGTCTTTTATGGTTCCATATAAATTTTAGGATTATTTGTTCTAGTTCTGTGAAAAATGTCATGGGTAATTTGATAGGGATCACAGTAAATCAGTAGATTGCTTTGGGTAGTATGGCCATTTTAATAATATTAATTCTTGCAATCCAAGAGTATGGGATATCTTTCCATTTCCTTGAATCATCTACAGTTTTCTTTATCAATGTTTTATAGTTCTCAGCATATAAGTCTTTCACCTCCTTGATCAGGTTTATTCCTAAGTATTTTTTTATATGATTTTAAAAGGGATTGTTGAAATTTGTTTTTCAAAAATTGTATAGCAACAGTGTCTGTTTAAGAGTGTGCATTTTAACATGCTTGATATAATGTGGAGGAGGGTGGTGGTGGTGGTGGAACTCCAAAGTGGAGTGCCCCCTGGAGTGTAAAAGTGCTAGAAGCGGCATCTGTTTGTCTCACAGATGTAGCCACAGCATCTTGCACAAAGCCTTCCATGTAGTAAATGCTCAATAAATATTTGTTGAATGAAAGAATGAGTGAATCAATGAATCAGTAAATGTTCTCTACTGCCAAGGCCCACTGCTCAGTTAATTTCTGCCTTGCACAGTATGCTTTCCAGCCTGCAAGTCAGCTGGGAACCTTTTCCCCCTCATTTCTGTTGAGGTATAGTGACCTGTAGGAGGAGTCGTGCAGCCTGGCTGGGTTCTTAAATCATTGAGTGAATGATGTATCGGTGATCTTGAGAGCATACCTGGGGCCTCAGAGGCTTTATAAAAGCTATGTCAGCTTTTCAAATAAGTCCATACTGAGCATCCAAAGCTCTTCTCCACTGTGTCAGTACCTCTGATATGTCAATAACTTTTGTTTGTGAGCCAGGATAGGTTGTATTAATTTTCTGGAAGATTCTCCTGGAGCTTCACAATCCTGAGATATCATGCATCTGGCGTTAGAAAGATACCCCTTAGCTTTTACAACACTGGAAGGAAACCATATCTGGAAGGCCTTCTGGAGGATTACCAGAAAGAAAGTAATCTCATTATTGGCTAATCTCAAATATACAGAAATCCCAAAGGACGGTGCCCAAGATTACTTTTCTTATGGAGTAATCTTTCCATCTTGACAGTCAGCCTCTGATGGGCAATTGAGAGTTTTTCCCTCCCTGGCCACCCTTCTTTTAATTTTCCACCCCTTCCTGGCAAGCACCTTGGGGTCAAGTGGCTCAAGCCTGTCTTTCCCAACTCTGTTCTGGAAGGGATCCAATGCATCCTTCCAGACAGGGTGAAGTCCTCCACAGATGCAGCTTTACATCCTTCAGTCTCTTCAGAGTGAAATGATCATAAGAAAAACTTTCCACTTACTAACACTGATAGTCCCTTATAACAAGAGTTCAAATGCCATTAGGCTTAAGCAAACAAAAACAGAAGTCCTCTTAGGGTGAGGAGGACAAGGATTGAATAGGGTGAGGGGCATAGAAAACTCTGGCTTGCCACACTGAACAGCCCTAAAGAATCCAGTTTAGTGACCCTTCTCTATTTCCCATGCTCCTGTCCCCACCCCCGAGTCCAAGGGCATTCCCAAGGCTAATGATTCATGGGAGAATTTACCTCATTCCACATACCAGTCCCCTAACAATTGTGATGACATTTTACTAGATTACTTTTGGGTGATGGCAGACAGGGCCACAGTAATAATACCTTGCAAGTGTAACATGTCTGTAATTAGACTGTCCTGTAATTAGGGAGCTGACAACTTAGCCACAGTTTGTCATTAGCCAGTGACACAGCAGGACACAGGAAGAACCATAGAGAAGGACATCTGTCCGCCAATTGATGGCGAGGATTCCACGGAAAGCCAGAATGAATAACACAATAATAATAACAACAAAAAGCCATAGAGAGGAGAAGATCACATTTCTTGATCGGAGACAAAGCTAGTGCCTCAGAACGAAAGGGATCGTGGATCTCCCTTCATCCTCCTGCTATGAAGGACAGCGTGTGAGAGGTGGATTTTAGCGTCTCACAAAGTCAGGCACATAGCTTAGGATGGATCCGGAATTTTGGTGGTGACTCCAGGAACAGTGAGAGAGAGGTCCCACATCACATACACAAACTGGACCAATGGCTCAAAAATGAGCCCTCTGAAACCCATGCACATATGGTCACCTTATCTTTGATAAAGGAGGCAAGAATATACAGTGGAGAAAAGACAGCCTCTTCAATAAGTGGTGCTGGGAAAGCTGGACAGCTACATGTAAAAGAATGAAATTAGAACACTCCCTAACACCATACACAAAAATAAACTCAAAATGGATTAAACCCCTAAATGTAGGCCAGACACTGTAAAACTCTTAGAGGAAAACATAGGCAGAACACTCTATGACATAAATCACAGCAAGATCCTTTTTGGCCCACCTCCTCGAGAAATGGAAATAAAAACAAAAATAAACAAATGGGACCTAATGAAACTTAAAAGCTTTTGCACAGCAAAGGAAACCATAAACAAGACCAAAAGACAACCCTCAGAATGGGAGAAAATATTTGCAAATGAAGCAACTGACAAAGGATTAATCTCCAAAATATACAAGCAGCTCATGCAGCTCAATATCAAAAAAAAACAAACAACCCAATCCAAAAATGGGCAGAAGACCTAAACAGACATTTCTCCAAAGAAGATATACAGATTGCCAACAAACACATGAAAGGATGCTCAACATCACTAATCATTAGAGAAATGCAAATCAAAACTACAATGAGGTATCACCTCACACTGGTCAGAATGGCCATCATCAAAAATTCTACAAACAATAAATGCTGGAGAGGGTGTGGAGAAAAGGGAACCCTCTTGCACTGTTGGTGGGAATGTAAATTGATACAGCCACTATGGAGAACAGTATGGAGGTTCCTTAAAAAACTAAAAATAGAACTACCATAAGACGCAGCAATCCCACTACTGGGCATATACCCAGAGAAAACCATAATTCAAAAAGAGTCATGTACCACAGTGTTCATTGCAGCTCTATTTACAATAGCCAGGACATGGAAGCAACCTAAGTGTCCATCGACAGATGAATGGATAAAGAAGATCTGGCACATATATACAATGGAATGTTACTCAGCCCTAAAAAGAAACAAAATTGAGTTATTTATAGTGAGGTGGATGGAGTTAGAGTCTGTCATACAGAGTGAAGTAAGTCAGAAAGAGAAAAACAAATAGCGTATGCTAACACATACATATGGAATCTAAAAAAAAAAAATGGTTCTGAAGAACCTAGGGGCAGGACGGGAATAAACACGCAGATGTAGAGAATGGACTTGAGGACACGGGGAGGGGGAAGGGTAAGCTGGGACGAAGTGAGAGAGTGGCATTGACATATATACACTACCGAATGTAATATAGATAGCTTTTCCACTAGCTGAGATTAGCTCCGTGCTTTGTGACCACCTAGAGGGGTAGGATAGGGAGGGTGGGAGAGAGATGCAAGAGGGAGGGGATATGGGGGTATATGTATACATATAGCTGATTCACTTTGTTATACAGCAGAACCTAACACAACATTGTAAAGCAATTATACTCCAATAAAGATGTTAAAAAAAAAAATGAGCCCTTTGAGTGGTTCTGGGGAGGAGTTTGACTTGATTAAATTAAAACATTCTTCCTAGGATTTGAAGGAGCAAGTGGACCAATCATCTCTGTCATTCCCCTAAACTTGCTTCTATTGATTTCTTTGAAGTCTCATTTGGTTCCTCCCTTTTATACCACCTCCTGAACTCAGTAGACAAGTCTGGTCACCATCCCAACTCCATCCTGTCTCTTCTATTTTGGATGCCCTAGTTTGGGGCATCACATGCCCTCTTATCTGGACCGACTGCTGCAGATACCCTCTTCCTAGTTTCTGTACTCTGGGCTCTCCTCCTTCGTCTACCCAGACCTCTAGTGATAAAGCTCAATTTCCTATTGTAACTGCCTCCACAGTCTCTCTTCTAGAGTTGCTAATGGAGCCCCATTTCCTACCAGCATGGAGTCCTTGGCCTGAAATTTAAAGCCTGGTTTCAGAATTCTTATGTCCCTTGTACCTTTAGTTCCTCTCTAACTCAGGACTTATTCTCCAATTGAAATACTTGTTCAGTGTAACTTGCATCTTCCTATTTTCATCTTTATGATATTCTCTTTTTCTAGAATGGTCTTTCCTCTGATCTTTTTCTGAATTCCCACCCATCCTTCAAGGCCCAGCTTAAAAGGTGTCCCTTCTTCCAGAGGCTTCTCTTGTTTCCCCTCCCAATATGTTTCCTTTCTCTCAACCTTGTTCCCCCCCTCCCTACCCTCTTCTCTCCACCTCTTGTGGGGTTTCCTCAGGCCAATGGCCATTGTGCTGGTTGAAGTAGCCCTGGTATAGTTGAAAGCTCAGTACATTGGAAATTAGGATGCATCTGTTTGAGGGCTGCTGCTTCCACTTTGCTGGTATGTGATCTCTGGCAAATGACGTAACCTCTTAGAACCTCTGTATTATTATTTTCAAATTGGAGGTTAATAATCCTTGCCTCATAGGATTGTTGTAAACCCTGAGATGATATATACAGAAATCTTTTCTAAATCGGAAAGCATTATACCAATGAGGGATATCATAATGATTATCAATCTTATACTCTAGTTTTTTATATAATTGCCTTATTATATCTCTTACATTATAGTTATTTGAGAAATTATTTTACTCCATCCTCCCACAACCAGTGTTAACCTCCTGTATCAGTTAGTCAGGTGTTCAGGTGCAAGTAACAGAATACACGATTATCACGGGTTTAAGCAAAAAAGAGATTTATTTATTTCATAAAATAAGAAATTTGAAGGCCAGCAGTCAAGGTTGGGTCTACAACTCAACAATATCATCCAGTTTCTACCCCACTGTCTTCAGTATCTTGACTTTCTATTTTCATGCTTGTTGTCTCTTAGTTGCAAGATGATAGCCACAGCTCAAGGCTTGATGACCTTATTGGGAGACAGGAAGCAGTGTTTGCCTGTGGGGGAGGTACTGGATTGGAGGTGGATACTCAGGTGCCCTTGAAAAGGGACTTCATTTCCACTGAAAAGAGAGAGTAGGCATGTTGTAGGCCTGTTGAGTAGGCAACAGTGTCTGCTACAGCCCTTGATGCAGAAATCAAGTCTTGTTCATCTTGATTTCCTCTCTGTAGTGCCTAGTATATAGTAGATGGCATATGGTAGCTGTTCAATAAATATTAATTGAATGAATGAATAAATAAAATAATACATGAATGAGATTTCTAAAACCTGAAATAACCGGTCTCAACACAGCCATTTTTGTACATATATCTTCCTTAAAGTTCACCCTCATAATAGCCTTCAGAAGTAGAGCGATTTATCCATCAAGCAGAAGTGCTGTTATTCAAAGCGATTTGATTAGTTTTTGTCTAGTCAGGGGATAAGATACAGGAGCATTATGTTAGAAAGACAGCATAAAAGTGAGTCCAGATCTGAGAGGTTTTAAATGAGTCTGAAATATTAAAATATGTCTCTGACAAATATGAGCCTTTGTGGTTTTCTTTTTATACGAAGTTGCATAGGAATTCAAAATATTGTTACAGGGTACATCACAGTAAGAATTCATATTATGAAAATTATACACTAATAGAATCTTTTAAATGACCTCCTCCCCCTTTTCTTTCCATACCTTATCAGACAGGGGGAGATTCGGTGGGAAAGCAGTAATTATAATCTTTCCTAGTTTGACAGACTCTTGGTATATGCCTGAACAAAATGGGTGAGAGAGGGCGGGGATAAAGATATAAAGGAAATTAGGTGACCTAATAAGGCCTACTGGAGGTACATGTAGCAAGTGTGGTTCTTAACGTTGAATAAAGTTCAGCTTATAGGAGAATGAGCTAATAATTTTCTATTTCATAGATTTACAATTGACTGGTAAAAGTCTCTGATCTTGAATTTGTTCCTGTAAAACCTAGCCTTCTTGATTACAGAATTAGCAAAGTAGATGGGATCTCAAAACATGGTATATCTCTTGGTCTTTAGGAAGATGCACTTGTAGATCTGCATTGCACGAAATGGGGAAGGGAATGGGAATACACAAACATATTTTAATCATAAAGCTTACAGATGAGGAAGTCAGCACTAAGGAAAGTTAAGTAATATCTCAAGGGTTACTTCTATTTACAGATATGGGAATAGAACCGAGAAATCCTAGTGTCTTGTCTGTTGCTCTTTCTAATGCCCTATGTGGCATCTTTAATTTTTTTTTTTTTTTTTTGGCTGCATTGGGTTTTCGATGCTGCGCGCGGGCTTTCTCTAGTCGCCGCGAGCGGGGGCTACTCTTTGTTGCGGTGCACGGGCTTCTCATTGCGGTGGCTTCTCTTGTTGCGGAGCATGGGCTCTAGGCGCATGGGCTTCAGTAGTTGTGGCGCATGGGCTCAGTAGTTGTGGCTCGCGGGCTCTGGAATGCAGGCTCAGTAGCTGTGGCACACGGGCTTAGTTGCTCTGCAGCATGTGGGATCTTCGCCGGCCAGGGATGAAACCCGTGTCCATTGCATTGGCAGGTGCATTCTTAACCACTGCGCCACCACGGGAGTCCTGGCATCTTTAATTTTTGAATCTCCTTTAAGGTAATCAAATATGAGAGAAAAAATTGAATTATGTTGGTGGACCTTGAGAGACTTTTATTCCACAAACCTTTATGCAGAAGTTACCCTTCTGTTGCTAGACTTACCCCTCGGAACCAGCGTTTCTCATAATAATACTCATACTTTGTAGAAATTATTGTCATCACTTAGCTTTTCTGGTCTTACCTTTTGTCATCACTCAAATGGGATAGTAATAACTTTCTTGTCTAACTTACAGGGTTATTTCAAGAACTAATCAAGAACAAAAGAATTTAGAAAAATGAAAATTTACAAATGTACAGCATGATTCATCATCTTATTTAATACTAATCAAAATAATAAACTTTAAAACCATCTTGTCTTGCCTTTTAACCTCTAGTCCCATTGCCCACCTCGGTAGAATACTAAGACGTGCAAGGTAAAAAGTAAAAAATAAAGAAAGGAAGAAAGAAAGGAAAGAAGAAAGAAAATAAAAATAAGCAATCCTTCCTTTACTTCTCTTATTAGTTTTTTAACCTCATTTCTCAAGAATCCCTTTGTTTTTAGCTGCCAACTCCATCTCTGAGAACATTCATTGCTCAATTATTTACACCCAATATCCCCTGGAGAAGGAGAATTTAACATTTGTACTAAGTTTATCATATTTGGTGCCTTATTGACCTGTCACAACTGCCCTTTGGGTTCAGGCGTGTACATCTGACATCCTATGGACATCACCTGGGTGTTTTATAGTCCATTCAAATTCAACACATCACAAAGTGAATTCGCCTTCTTTTCCAACAAAACTGCTACTTGGGCATCTCTGTCTCAGGTGCATTTCCATTGGCCCAGGCATCTAAGTTAGACACTTGGGAAAGTTCCTTGACACCCCTCCCTTCCTACTGCCCCAAATAATCAAATAAATAGTCCTGCTGATTTTATCCCCAACACAGTTATTCTCTATCCCTTCACCTTCTGCCATAAACTCCCTCTGTATTCTCCGAACTGGCCTTCTTATGTTCATTCTTCTTCCCAAAGCCTCCAAAAGGATCTATTTCAAATATCTGTCTGACCAGATCATACCCTGCTTCAAGCCAGTCTATATAACTCCCCATCACTGGAACCATGGTTCTCAAACTGGGTTCATATGGAGCCCATGGAGGCACCTTAGTTGGAGGCGTGGAAGAAGGCAAAGTGGATGCTACCTGAGCTGGGGCGTCTATGTTCCCACTTCAGACAAGGAGATCCCACTCTCTATTTGCTTTCTGCATTGAGATTCTTGGAAATAATTGCTTTTAGATAGAAACATTTTGTGGTTAAAATTGGAAGCCCACTGACTATAAGGTACAGTCCATGACCTGGCCCCTACCTGCCTTTCAAGGTTCATCTCTCTTTACTCCCTTCTTCTCACTGTAGAACCAAGCAACACCGAACTGCCCACATTTCCTGCACATACAACACCTCCATGCCCCTGACTGTTTTATTATGCTGTGCCTGTCACCATGAAAGCCTTCTGTACCCCATCCCTACCTTTAGGGTAACTAAATTTCAATACTTTTTAAGACTGGGTATCACCACCTTCCGGAAGCATTCCCTCTTCCTCCTAGTTGCCCTTTCTCTCCCTGACAATCTGCTATCCATTATGTGCTAGTTCAGATGTGAGAGGCATTAGATGATGTAGTGCAAGGAACACTGGGTTCTGATCCTCACTCAGCTACTAACTATGTGTGTGACTCTAAGCAATTCACTTCACCTCTATGGACTGTAATTTATTCTATCAATCATCCATTCATTCAATCAACAATATTTGTTGATCCCTCTTTCCCCTTTATGGAGCTCATATTCTGGTAGGGGAAATAGGAAATTAAAAACAAATTTAAATTATCCTGTGGTGTGAAATGCTATGGAGAAAGGAGTCTGGAGGGTAGGGTATTTCTTTTTTTATTGAAGTATAGTTGATTTACAATATTATATTAGTTTCAGGTGTACAACATAGTGATTCAATATTTTCATAGGTTATACTCCATTTAAAGTTACTACAAAATAATGGCTATATTTCCTTGTGCTATACAATATGTCCTTGTTATTTATTTTATACATAGTAATTTTTATCTCTTAATCCCATACCCCATCTTGCCCCTCCCCCTGTCCCTCTAGTTTGTTTTTGTAACCACTAGTTTGTTTTCTGTATCTGTGAGTCTGTTTCTGTTTTGCTATATACATTTGTTTGTGTTATTTTTTAGACTCCACATGTAAGTAATAACATAGAGTGTCTCTGTCTGACTTGTTTCACTAAGCATAATATCCTGGAGGTCCATCCATGTTCTTGCAAATGGCATTATTTCATCCTTTTTTATGGCTGAGCAGTAGTCCATTGTATTTATATACTACATGTTCTTTATCCATTCATCTCTTGATGGGCATCTCCTTAGAGAGATCTTCCTTGACCGTTGGATCTTAGTATCTAGTCACTCCCTTTCAATCAAAATGACTTTAATTCTCTGCACGTCACCATCTGCTATTTTTCTTACTTATGTTATTTTCTTATTTTGCTGTTTATCATCTGGCTTCTCTATTAAAATGTAAAGTCAATGAGAGCGGAAATTGTTTTGTTGCCTGCTGTATTCCCCAGTGCCTAGAACAGTGCCTAGTTCATGGGAGAAATTCCTTAAATAATTACTGAATTAGTGGATACCTTCCTTTTACCTACTCACTTCTGTTTTCGAGACTGTGACCATATGGCCAAGATGCTACAGTCCAACTGAGAAATGCATGGGGCTCTCTCTACTGTAATTTGCAGCAAAAGAATCCTCAGCTGCCATCCTGTATGGAACATCTGGCCCAATAGCAGATTCCTGACACTAGCCTGAGATAAGGTCTTAACAGTAATGAAGAAATTCCTCCCTCTTTTCCCTGAGAAGCCCTCAGAGCAGAAAAGATACTACTGCTTAGGGCTTTGGTGACTGACCAGGCAGCAATGAGACTGATTTTTAGGCAAAACACCCACCTCTGATCAATCAAAGCAATCAAAGCAAATGTTTTCACCTTCAAAGTAATGATCTTAGGGGCTGAAACTTTTACAGCCAAGGCTCAAGACAGTTGTGGAAATCCTTTCGGAGTTAATAACCATGTGGCTCAATTCACGTGTACTCAACTCTGAATTGGTATTCAACCTCAAGGGCTCATTCTAGGTAAGGTAGGAATACATTATGATTTCCATTTTACAGGTGGGGAAACTGAGTCTCAGAGAAGTTAAATGACTTGCTGTGGATCTGATGCCCTTAGGTCTCTTATTTGTGAATACATTCAACAGTGTTTGAAAGTGTTTTGTTTTCGGAAATGACCGAATGTCACTTGGAGCCAAGTAAAGCAAATTAAACAGATTCTCAGGGCTGGGTAGTACAGCTTCCAATGAGTAAATCTCTACAAGATTTATAAGGGCCCTTAGAGAGTCTCCAGGCTGAAAATAAAACCTCAGAAAGTCACATATGTACTCAAATGCCACTCATTGGTTTTTCTTTGTTTTGGGCAGATCCATTTCATGCTAGACAAAGAAACCTATCCCAACCTCTGCTGCACACACCTGGCACAGAGAGGGAACAGGGCCTGGAGACCAGCTACTCAAATCTTTGTCTCTCTGCCAAGAGAGCTTAAAGGTATAAACTGGCTGTGTTAGCTTGTTTCAAAGGAGCAGATTCTTCCATTTTTATGTCAATGAAAAACAAAGGAGGACGGGGAGAATCTCTTCACTTTAAAAAATATATCAATCCATTAGAAAACATTCTAGATACTTAACGTACCAGAGGAAGATAAAGACCTGGAGAAGCCAGTTGTTTCCCCCTGGTGGCAATTAGGCTGTGGAGAGTTGGCTTCTGCACCATTCATAACTGTAGCGCGCAAATTAGCACAGATTGAAAGCCCGACAACAAGCTGTTCCAGGTAGACCAGATGTCTTGAAGGAAGGCTGTCTCTCTACAAGTAAACACAATGCCTATTTCCTGTCACTTTCACTGTTGAATAAATAGCTATTTGGTATCTGGAATAATTCTTGATTAATAGGGTTATCTGTTTTAAAAGGGCATCCCAACTGTTCTGTTCTCAGAATGGAGCACTTTTTCAAAACACATTCTCCCAAGGCATTGCTTTACTTCCCTTTCCCGATCAAGAGCTGGTCTTTGCTGCCAGTTGTTGACTCAGAGATGAGGGAAGGTTTTGGTGGCCACTCTCTTGGGGAAAGGTAGATAGGGTGAAGGGGAAAACTAACTGGAGAATATGAGGGCCTTCCTTGTTATCATTAGCAATCCAAAGGAGGATGAAGGATGCTGGGGATGGAGGAGTAGTGGGAGATGGACGAACATCAGCAGTGAGGTCAGAGAAGCAGCAGTACCCGCTGGGGATGCTTGGCCAGCATTGTTTTGGCTGTGCATCTAATGAGCATAAAATTCATTCATTCAACAAATATCTATTAAGGTCCTTCTACATCCAGGGAACTGTTCTGGGCATTTGGGATCCATCAGTGAAAAAAAAAAACACCAAAAACCAAAACCAAAAAAGATCCCTGCCCTTGTGGAGCTTTTATTCCAGCAAAAGAATCAGACAAGAAGCAACAGACCTAAAAATAAATTATATAATATACTAGTGGGTGATAAGTGCTATGGAAACAAGGGAAAAAAACAGTTAATGAAGCCTCAGAGTCTCAGGGTGCGGTGGGTCTTGCAGTTTTAAAGAGGCTCTTCAGAGGTGGCTTTTTGGAAGTGATGTTTGTACAAAGACTTGACAGGGTGAAGGCGCTGGCCATGCAGATATCTGAGGGAAGAGCATTCCAGGCCGAGGGGACAACCACTGTGAAGAGCCAAAGGTGGGAGGTGGGAGGGTACCTGCAGAGTTTGAAGAACGCGAGGAGGCCAGTGTTGCTGGAGCTTAGTAAGGGCGGTGGGGCTGGCAGAAGTGGGGAGTAATAGATGGGGTCAGAGAGATCGAGGGCCAGGCATCTAGGGCCTCGCTGGGCATTGGAGGAGTGCAGCTTTAGCTCCAAGGACAATGGAGAGCTGTTGCAGAGTTCAGATCAGACAACTAACCTTATCTGACCCACGTTTAAAACTCATCGGTAGTACATTGAGAATAGATTGTGGCGTAAAAATAAAAGATTTCTCTTTTTTAAATATGCTGCCTTACTTATATGACAAGGTTGCTATGAGACTCAGATGCAAAAGCGCTTTCAAAATTCTCAAGCACAGTGCAGATCCAAACTATAATTATTTTACACAAACAATAGGGGGTTCAAAAGCCAAGGTCCTTCTTGCCTCCTCTGATCATGAGTAGTACCCCGTTCATGAAATTAAACCAGTCTATCTATAAGAAGCTAAAGGAAAATTGATTCTATTTATTTTTAAAATAATGGAATTTTGTGCCTGAGTTTCAAGTCGTTTAGATTTTTCAGATTGCTACTGATTTTATGTTTAATTTTTGAAAGAAATGCCTTTAAAAAAAAAAAACTGGAAGTACTAGGCTTGAATACTGAAGACTTTAAATACAGCAACAGACCAGGATAGGAGCAGAAGTCTGGGAACTTTAAACCTATTTCGTTTTCTCTAATCCCCTTGGAGAGCTAGAAGCGGGCTGGCCAGATCCTCCAACATTTCGGGGGTGGCATCTTTTCTTTGCGGTGGCCCTCCCATCAGGTGAACGCTTCTGGGTGGGAGAACACACTTTGTGCAGACATCTGACCTTCATATAGTCTGGGGAGAAATTTTAAAGGATTTTGGAGAAGAGGCCTTGAGTCTCCAAGAGAAAGACAAGAAAAAGGGGCCCGAGGAAGCCAGAACCTCCCGGGAGATAAAACTGAGTTAATGAAGAGGGGTGATTATCCCAGATAATTATGTAAAAGAGAAGGCTAGGAGTTCTAAATGGCTGCAACTTGGAGTTTACTCTGCCTAAGGTATGTGTTTATATTTTTGTGTTTTGGTTTTTGTCTTTTGAGTAAGGTTTTTTCCATCTTCACCCACCGCTCAATTTGAGAAAGCGGCTGCTCTGCCTGCCAGACCCCCGTTCTCGTCTCTTCCTCTTCCTTTAGATTCGGAACCCATTCCTATTAGTCTCCGCGCCGCTGGCTCCTGGGACCCTCATGCCCGTCTAGTGAGAAGCAGCTGTGTGTTATGCCCTCCCCCCACCCCCCCAATGCCTCCGGTTCTTATTTTCTTATTTCTCCGACTCCCTCCTGGTGCTGCTGTCCAAAGACACACCTTCCCAGCCAACCCAGCTGTCACGTCTCGCTCCAGAGGTTCGGGGGAAGCAGTGGGAACTGTGCGCTCTCCAAATCCAGCCCGCCGCGCTGGGCGTCCCCCTCCCCTTCCCCTTCAATAAAGATCCTGCCTCGACCATCCCTGCTCCTTCCCGATCGCTAGTTTTGTTTATGGAACACGCCGAGGCATTGGGCAATCTGCGGTGGCCCGGCTCTCGCTAGGTTTGGGGAGGGAGGGGGCAGCGTTCACGGCCCCGGTGTGTCCGAGACGGTTAGATCAGATCTTTCGGATCCGGAGGCACACGCAGCGGGTGACAGGAGAGCCCCCCCCGCCCCCGCGGGTTGGGGGTGGGGAGAGGAGAAGGGACTCGGCTCGGGGAAGGAGGCAGGGAGGCAGCTGCAGTGCCGGGAGGGGTGCGCGCGCGTGTGCCGGGCTCGCCCGCCGCCTCTCGGCTCAGTCTGCGCTCTTCGGCACGCGGGGAGCGGGAGCAGCGCCCCGCGTCCGGGCCTCGCCTTCCCCGGGTGCCCGGCGGTCCCGGGGCCGCGCTCCCCGACCCCGCCCCTCGCCCCCGGCCCGGCCCCCTCTCCATTGAGTTTTCCCGACACCGGCGCCCATCAATGGTCCTGTCCGGGGATGCACGCGCAGCCCGCGGCCGGAGGGGGGTAGCAGCCGCCGCCTCCAGGTGCGGGCTCTCCGGGGCCGCCGCCGCCACCCGCTGTCGCCGCCACTCGAGCCCCGGGGCGCGCTGAGGTCCCGGCCGGCCATGCGGCTGCCGAGGCTGCCGCTGCTGCTGGCGTGACAAGGGGCGACGGAGCCGCCGCGCTCGGGGTCCCCGGCTGCCTGCATGGATGTCTTCAGCTTTGTGAAGATTGCAAAGCTCTCGAGGTAGGGGCCGCGCCGGTTCACGTGCACCCAGGGGCCCCCGCCGCGGGCAACTTGGTGCTTTATTTTTCGGGAGCCTCGGGGAGAAGCCAAAGCCGGAGAGAGCAGCTGGGCTTAAGCTAGGACTGAAGCGAGGTGGCCAGGGGCTGCCGCGTTCAACTTCTCTCTCACTGGCTGGTGGGGCTTGTGTAGCCACGGCTGTAGACCACACACACAGATACACACGCCCTCACGCACAGAGCAGTATTCACGAGTTTGTTTTCCCTTAGGAAAAGCCCCAGTGGCGCTTGGGGTCACATGTATAATTCAGGGCTAAGAGAAGATGGTTGTAATCGCTCCTGCTAGGGAAAGCCCGAAGTGCTTAGAGCTTGGGCTCCTGCTTTCCAAGCGGCAGTGACCAAAAGCGACCCCCTGCCCCCCACCCCTAAATTGGACCTCCACACCCCTAAAAAGTCAGCTTGGAGGTTGACCCAGGTGACCTGTCAGGTGTTCCCAGCAGTGACCTAGATGCTGAAGTCATGGAGACAGAAGAGAAAGACCTTTAGCCTTTCTTTGGGTGACTATGTAGTTCTAAGCCTGGAGAGATTTAGACATTTGCTTCCAAGTGGCCATGTTGTTGAAACGGAAGAAAAATCATCAATTCAGGCAGATTTCTCGGGCAGTGCTGATAAAGGAGGAACATTTCCACTCTTTGGGTGCCTAGGTATTACCTGGTCAGAGCATTCCTCCTAGGTCTCCTGCCCTGCTTAGCTTCCAAAGACTTCAGCAACCCCAGGAAGTAGGTCCGTGCTTCTTGCAGTGTGGCATTCAGTGGCAAGAGCCCGGTGTGAGAAGTCTTAGAAGACATGCCCCACCTTCTCTGACCAAGTTTCTGGAAGCACTGGCTTTCTTCTTCCCGAGCTCTTGACAGCAGTTACTACCTCGACCTTAGGAGGGAGACAGCAGAGGTCTTCAGGGCACACTTTAGACTTGCTTGCAATCGTGCGAGAATAATTAGCGTTAGGGTGGGACGTGTTGATTGCATGAGGCAAGAGTGAGTAGCGTCAGATAGCCCAAGTCAGAAATGTATGTTGACTTTGCTAAATTACGTTTGGGCCATTTCAGAAACATTCATTTTGGATGTTGCCATTCAGATGGGCCTCTCTCCAACATCCACAGGTCTTTATTTGTTCTTCTTGCCCATCTCCACCTTTCTTCTCTACTCACGTGGGTGGGTCTTAACGTTACAAGCAGATTTCCCAGGGAGAGGGCCCCAGTGTAACTTAGTCTTGGTAGACGTGAGGTATACAGTTGATGGGTAAGTATGTCCACCCACCAAGAGGTATTGCCCTGCATATCAGAAGACTAGTAAGTTGGGCGGTGGATGATTGTAGTGTGGCAAATTGTTTGATTTCACGTCTGTATCATTGAGGGCCGTGGCTTCACACCTCTATTCTATTAACTTCCTGCACACTGCTGCCTATGGCTGGATTATAAACAGCTGTCAAATCATGAACCATGGATGGGAAACGGCTGTGAGCAATAGTTTAGCAGTTGCCGACGGACAGAGAGCTTGCCCAAGGGAAAGAGAGGTTCAAACGATAGTATAGTTCAAAGTAACCAAGATAGAGGTCGGTTGCCTCAAATGCTAAAAACGTTAAGATTAACAAAACATCTAGAGCCTAGATTTCGTCCTTAAACTTTGGAGCTTGGGGGAAGACAGTGCTGTGTATCGGTGAAAAGACGTTTTATACTCTTTCACTCAATTCTAGGATGCCCTCATGATATTCACAAATCTGAGTTGTTGCAAACCCAAGCCAGGCTGTGAGGGATTAGTATCTTATTTTAAAGAGAGGTTAAAATTTAGTAAATGAGTGTGAATTTCACTTTCTATCCTTAACGTGATCCAAATAGAGTGTTTATTCTAAAGAGAGAAGCTGCACATGTTCTGAGCTTATGTGCCGATTAAGAAATCTCCCTTCCTTAAGAATTCTTCTTGTTTCTCAGTGTGAGCTCAACGATTGTCCCCAAGCTGAAACAGAAATACCTTTGGAGGGTCATCAGCGTGCAGAAACACATGTTTGCAGCTGCTTGTTTCTGCTCTTGAAGGAATAAAGTCTTGTGTGTGTGTTTTAAACACCTTTACAGAAATCAAGTTCTTTTCTCAAAGGTGAAGTATAAAAGTGCTAACACTGCAGGATTTTCCTGATTTCAGAATGGATAATCTTCCTAAAGGATTTAGCTTTGATCAGCGTGGTTACTTGAGTGCTTAAAATTCTCCTGGTTTAGAGGTGAACACACATGGTTATCCCAGGCCTTAGCCTTGCCTTTGGTTCCTAAGCGAGTTGAACTTGAGTTTCTAAATGTTAATTCAGAAAGCATTTGCTGTCTGATATTTGCTAACTGTCCCACCGGTGAGTAAAGAAAGTGGTAATTACAGAGAATTCCAAGAGAATATTAATCCACACTGGAATAAATAAACAGCATGTTTTGACTTTTCAAAGTACCTACATTTAACCACTTGTTACCAGAATCTATGCTCTTTTAATCATGTGAAAAGTCGGAATTCAAATTGCCCCTCAAGAATCCAGTTACATCTTATAACCATCATTTAAAAAAAGAAAAAAAAAAAAAAAAAGACTGCCAAGCATTGGAATAGCTGGCAAGTTGGGACCCTTTACATCATCTTTTTGAGTTGTGACCCTTGATTGCATCCATTGTGGGTGGCACAATGTGTCATGGTTCTATCTGGAGATGTTTTTTTCCTTGTTCTTCTAATTTTCTGGTTATTAAACTGCTTGATACATGCAATTTTACTTCACTGTTTCCTTGGTAACAGTTATATATCATTTTCCATCCTTGTAGATGAGAGCATTACAAAATAGGCATATATTTTTATTGTTACTGTTCTTTGTATCGACTGTTTCATCTGTAAAGCAGATGCACCCTTTGAAATGTTTATAGAAGAATGCAGTTCAGTAGAAAAACATATGATTATGCCCCCTTTGCCTGAGGGAAGTAATTTGAGACCCAAAACTCATAGGGGTGTTATTAAACTGAGCAGTGCGTTCATGGATTGAAAAAATGAAGATTTCTTTTCTTTAAGCAAAATGGCACACTTTGAGATAATGATTTGGTCCCAGTTATTAATGTGAAGATTATTTCTTGTAGTATTAGGTAAATTTGGGGGCTGCTTTATTTTACATTGTCTTAACAGTTACATGGGTTTTGTGGTATATAGCAGTGACAAATAATACAGTGTGCTAATTTTGTTCCAAGTATACATTTGAGGAAGAATAAATATATATATATATATATATATATATTTATAGTTTCCTCAGATTTTATGTAAAACCTTTTTAGAGACTACTAAACTTTTTTTACCTTTACCTTATTCAGAATTAAATATTTCCTAGGGAAAAAGGGAAGTTAAAGAAGCAATGCAAAGGTCAGATTTTTCCCATCTCCCTTTTTACCCAAGTAATTGCATTAATGTTGCTGATAATATTGACTCTGGAGGCTAGCAACGAAAAACTCCCAAAGACTCTGGATTTGAATTTTATTAAAAATTCTACTTGCTCATCGTCTGAGTCCTTTCTGAGTTCTGCTGATTTTCGTGGCTGTCATGAGGTGAAATGATGAACAGTTTCATAACAGAACTAGATTCCTGTTTTAGGAATATTTAACTCTACTTTCCCGGGGGTTGCTAGTTTGCAGCTGTGAAAGTCTAGTCGTTAGCTGTACTGGGGAAGATGTCTCGTTCAGGCTATGTACCATTTCAGGCATCTCTCTCTCTTTGGGGCAAGTGAATTTACCTTCTTGCTATCAGAATTTGATATAGATTGTCAGATGAAGTGAAACTTACTTGTACTTTAAAAGCATGACCTGGAAATTCTCACTTTCTGCTTATGAACTTTCCACTTGTTCGTTCTCTCTCTCTCTTTCTCCTTCTATTACTGAAGTATAGTTGATTTACAATGTTATATTAGTTTCAGGTGTACAGCATAGTGTTTCAGTGTTTTTACAGATTATACTCCATTAAAAGTTATTACAAGATAATGGCTATAACTCCCTGTGCTATACAATATATCTTTGTTGCCTATCTATTTTATACATAGTAGTTTGTCTCTCTTAATCCCCTATACCTATCTTGCCCCCCCCTTCCCTCTCTCCACTGGTAACCACTAGTTTGTTTTCTGTATCTGTGGGTCTCTTTCTGTTCTGCTTTATACATTCATTTGTTTTATTTTCTTAGATTCCACATATAAATGATATCCTACAGTGTTTGTCTTTCTATGTCTGACTTAGCATAATATTCTCTAGGTCCATGAACTTTGCTGCAAATGGCAGAATTTCATTCCTTTTTATGGCTGAGTAATATTCCATCGTATATGTATACCACATCTTCTCTCTCTATCCATTCATCTGTTGATAGATAGACACTTGGGTCGCTTCCATATCTTGGCTACTGTAAATAGTGCTGCTATGAACATTGGGGAGCATGTATCTTTTTGAGTTAGTGTTATCAGGTTTTTTTGCAGATATATATCCAGCAATGGAATTGCTGGATCATATGGTAGTTCTATTTTTAATTTTTGAAGGAACCTCCATAGTGTTTTCCATAGTGGCTGCACCAATTTACATTCCCACCAACAGTGTATGAGGGTTCCCTTTTCTCCACATCGTTGCCAACATTTGTTATTTGTAGACTTTTTGATGACAGCCATTCTGACAGGTGTGAGGTGATATCTCATTGTTGTTTTGATTTGCATCTCTCTAACAGTTACATACACATACAGACTTCAACTTTATTACTTTATTATTCCATTTGGAGTTTGCATGGATGTTTAACTCTGAGAGAATATCCATTATTGGTGAACTAGAAATTTATCTTTAAGGAATGGACTTAAAACCACTAATTTCATATTTGGCTCAATGAGAAAAATCAGGAGCATTTTTTAGTTTGTTGAGAAATACAGTCCTTAAATCTACCACTCTTACCGTCAAATGATCTTGAACTTTGAAAGCTAGTCATAGCAAGGAAATAAAATTATTAATACCTTAAACCATGGATTGGCAAACTATGGCCTGTGGGCCAGATCTGGCTTGCTGACTGTTTTCATATAGCCTGTGAACTAGGAATGGTTTTAAAATTTCTTTTAAATTTTTAAATAGTTCAAAAAATCAAAATAAGAAAATATGGAATTAAAATGTCAGTGTCCATAAATAAAGTTTTATTGGAACACAGCTATCTCTGTTCATGCATTTGCTGGTTGTCTATGGCTGCATTTGCTCTACAACAGTTTTTTGTTTGTTTGTTTTGGCCACGCTGCTCAGCCTGTAGGATCTTAGTTCCCCGACCAGCGACCAGCGATTGAAGCGATTGAACCCGGGTCACGGCAGTGAAAGCGCCGAGTCCTAAACACTGGACCGCCAGGGAATTCCCTACAACAGCGAAGTTGAATAGGTGCTCCAGAGACCTTATGGCTGGCAAAGCCTGAAATATTTACTATCTGGCCCTTTACAGAAATAGTTTACTGACTCCTGGGTGAAACAGTGCCTTTTCCTATTTTCTCTTCTTTATATTATCAGCACGTGTGTGTGGGCAGAAGCATAACCAAATACACACTGTCAAAGATCAGCAGAGCCAGATACTAAAGTGGCAAGTATTATTACCTTAGTAATATACTAAGTAATATACTAATATACTATTGTAATATACTATTACAATAGGGAAAAGAGGCTGGTGTGAACACAACTTCCGATTGTACACAGGTGACTGGGCATTTTAAAGGAAGAATAAGGGAATAGGGAGGGAGAGCGCTGGGGCTCAGTACAGGGAAGGAAGTGAAAAATCACAGAAAGCAAGAAGGGGGCTGGTCCATGTGAAACCCATCTAGCTTTGTTAACTGGCTGTTATCAAAGTTAGGCTCCTGCCCTCCCACAGAGGCTGGGAGACAGGGGCCCCATCTTCAGGTGTGGGCTGGAATAGTCACTTCTTTTGCAGCCTTGAATTTTCTCCAACAGGCACTTTCAGTGGAGTTGGAGTCATTGTAGGGATGTAGCCTTGAGCTGTAAGAAACTAAGTTACTGTTTGTCCAGGTCTTTAAAGGCCAAGGTTGAGGCCTAGTTGAGGGAGAGCTCAGAGGAGCCTGGCTAGAGTTTGTTTTAAGGAGAGAAACTTTGTCAACACTTATTACATTTAGCATATTCAATACGTGCACTCACCAGTGTACACTCACAGTTAATGTAGCCCTTATCTTTATTGAAACTTCTGATCTCAAATTACTAACTTAACTGTAGGGACACAGCATCAGAAGTGCACATAATTGCCCTAGTGGTATTCGTTGCACTCGGGACAATTTTGTATGCTTATTCTTTGATCACTAAGTTGGCCCACTGTCTTTGGGCTGGAGAGATACTTGTTAGAGTGATACTTGCCTTCCATAAGCCTTTCAACTTCTAGTTTAACATAGACGGAAAAAGAATGGGCAACAGTACTTGTATAGCCTCAACCAACGTGTGCGGAGAACTGATAAGTCCCCAGGAGAAGGCCTGGTATTTCCTTACAGTACACTTGAGCCACCTGCTCCTCATGGTTGAGGACTTTCATTAATCTTTTTCCACATGGAAAGAAAACTAGATAAGTGGATTTAGCTGTAGACAGAGGACTTGAGGTAGGCTGTATTAATTTGCAGTTGAGTTTAACCCGACTTTCTTATGATTTGATTGAGAGCATTGTAATGAAAAGCTAGACTGCCTTTAGTTCTTTTTTTTTTAATTTTCAAATTTTTTTCTATTCCATTATGGTTTATTACAGGATATTGAATATAGTTCCCTGTGCTCTACAGTAGGACCTTGTTGTTTATCCACTCTATATATAATACTTTGCATTGGCCAGTCCCAAACTCCCAATCCATCCCTCCCCGGCCCTCCCTCCTGAAATAATGCCATTTGCACCTACATGGATGGACCTAGAGATTATCATACTGAGCTAAGCAAGTCAGAAAGAGAAAGACAAATATCGTATGATATCACTTATATGCCTTTAGTTCTTTATAGCAAAGACATATCAAAAGTATGCAACCTTGCTTCTGAACAATGTAGGTCATTATGTACTTAAGCTGTGAAAAGTATCTTGAAGAAACCTAAGCCTTAGTTTTAGATAACAAAGTTAACATTCCCATTTTTTCCTGGCAAAGAGATGAGAGGGTTTCCTCCTGCGCTTTTGTTTTAGAAATGCATTTTCAAGTGTGGTTACAGAATCTGGCATACAGTGAATACCCTATACTAAGTAATAAGTGAGTAAAGTCATGTACAACCCATTCTAATGCTTATTACAAATGAATTATCGTAATTTGTTGAGCTGAACAGTGATGAGGATCGGAAACTCAGGAGTGGAAAGGAGTGTGCAAGCTAAAAATAAATGGCCTGCTCTTAGACTACGTCTCACAGAATACACTATTTTTGTTTTGACATTTGAAGCAGTTTTTTTTTTTTCTATGATTAATGGTTTAAAAGTCATCAACTTGGACTTCTAAGAACTCTGTGTTTTACTGCTATAAGCTCAACAAGGAAAATTAGTATTACGCTACAATGAGTTTTTATAGGTGTCAGTAAGTTTTTATTTTAGGAAGTCCTTTTTGAATGATAGGAAAATACTGTCATTTTTATGAAAGAAATGTATCTCAAGTTTGAAAAGGAAAAGCAAAGGAAAAGCAATTTCCCTACAATTCCAATTTGCTATAGGGTTTTAATGTTTATTTTGGTTGTTTTCATATGTTTCAAACATTGTGTGAGATTTGCTTAACTGAAAATAAGGACATGATAATTATCTCACAAAGATGAGCCTTAAAGAACACAAAAGTCCAGAGTTTTTCAAATTAATGTTAAAATTCACCCACCGAACGTAGGAAGGAGTGTATTTATATATTTAACTGGCACGATTATTTAACTGGTGGAAGATTGCTGTAGTGGAGAGCATGAAGCCATCTGGCCAACTCTAGACTGTTCTACACTGGCTCATACATCTAACCATGGCGATTTGACAACGGCCCTCTAACTGGAGTGCAGAGTGCTTGTCTCTTACGAAAATCACAGTCCCATCACCAATCTTAGTGTCAAGGCCGGGGCAGGGGCAGTCTCAGGGACACAGAGGGTGAAGTCTGGGATTCGTTTGGTCGCAAGCCCCTCCCATGCCCACCTGCATTATGGCTCAGGGCATTGCCTCCCTCTGTGGCCTAGGGCACAGCTTGGCACGCTCTGGTCAACCTGATATGTTTACTTCTATTTTCATTTACTCATTTCCTGCCAGTTTTTGTAAATAAGGTTTTATTGGAACACAGCCATGCTCATTTGCTTCCGTGTTGTCTGTGGCTGCTTTTGGCAGAGTTGAATGGTAATGACAGAGACCACGTGGCTTACAAGACCTACAATATTTGCTCTCTGCCCTTGACAGGAGCATTTTACTGTTCTTCCTTGAGCTCTCTGCCCAGGACTCAAGTTCCCCTTTGGGGCTAGAGCAGTACCCTGGGTGTCTGCCTGCTTTGCTAGGAGGGGGAAAGGGAGTTGTGCCTGGGGAGACACTCCGCACCCACCCAGCCCTGCCAGCCCGCTCTGGGGTCTTTACCTGTTGTTAGCACTTACTATACGACTTGGAGGTGAATTTAGAAACTTTCTAAAGTGCAAATCTGATCCTCTCTGTCTGTCTCCTTGCTCCTTAATGCCCCTAGGGGAAAATCCACAGTCTTTATCTCCGCCCTTTTGGGGTTGGCCCCTGTTTCCTTTGTTTCCTTTGGGTGTCTTATTTTTGGAAATTTGTCATTTCTCCCTAGCCTTACTTAACTTCCTATTCAACCCCCAAACACACAGGTGCACACACACACACACACACACACACCCTACCTCTAACTATATTGAACTTTTTTAGGAGTCCTAAAGGGTGTCACACCTCTGAGCCTTTAAATATACTCTTCATTTTGTCTGGAACAATCTTTACCTTGCCCCCTTTTCACCTAGAAAACGACCATTTGTCTTTTCTCTTTCAGTTTGTAATCTATGCTTGTTCCATGTAGCCTTTCCAACTCCCCAATCCTGGGTTAAATGGCTTGATTAGCATCTTTGGTAGTTAAAATAATCTAACTGCTTTAGCAGATTAACCCCTCAATTTGAGAATAAGTGGCTTATTTCTTGCTCACTTGGAGCCCCTAATAGGGCTTCCTGATGGACTGAGGGAGCTCTGCTGCACACACTCAGAGCACCCGGAAGATGGAGGCTCTCTCCTCTTCAGTGTGCGATTCAAGGTTGCCCTGCCCACCACGGTCCAGCTGACAGATGAGGGGAGAGAAATGGGAGAAGACTGGATGGGAGGTTTTGAAGGGCCATGCCTGGAATTGAAGTACATCATTCTACCCACACTTCATTAACCGGAACCCTGGGCATATCTAAAAGTGAGAGTGGCTAGGAAATTTAGTCTAGCTGTGTACCCAGTCTCTGCTAGGCATCACGTGCCCTAACTTTATCATAGTGTTTATTCACTATTTGGTAGATTGCACTTTTGTTCCCAATTCTTAAACCTTCCCTGAATTCAAGCCTTTTCTATGTGACATTACAGTTCCTCCTGTTAGAGGTGGAGTGTCCTTCCCTGACCCATTGCTGTTGGGCTTGTGACTTGCTTTGGCCAATAGAACACAGGCAGGAGTCAGAGCATCAGCTTGGGTAGAAGGCCTTAAGAGGCAGTGTGCATTTCTTTTTTGCTTATAACATTACTGTATGAAGAACTGCCTGGGTTGGCCTGCTGGTTCCAGAAGCTAGATTCATGGAACAGCATCATCCTGCAAACCTGTGATCCTGAAAACAGGTACTTATTATTGGATGGCACTGAGTTTTGGGGAGGTTTGTTATGCAGCATTATCATGGCAGTAGTTGACTGGTACATATGATATTACAATTGAGTCCAGTTTGCCACTGTATCTCTTTTATGAGCTCTTTGAGGGCAAGCCCCCTAAAGGGGGCTTTTATTAAACTTCTTGGTTCAGAGTAGATATTGAGAAGGTATTTGGTGAATTATGAATGAATCAGAGTGAAAGCATGCTGTATTCCACATGAAGTCAAGTATTGATTATCACAGATATGCCTGCTTCTGTACTTCATTCAGCAGATCGGACTGCTCCTGATTTTTAGGATCTGATGTCAGTGTTCATTTATTGTGCCTGTTGGACACTTGGCAGAGAACCACTGCCTAACCCTGCAGGTTGGGACCCAGCCCTCCATCTGAGCCTGGATCCTCAACAGTCTCACATTTGTTTTCTTTCCCTTTCTTCTAGTCCTGAATATCCTAGTCTTGTCCAATTATACACATTGTTTCTCTACTGCTAGGAAAGAATTGTACATAATGTTTGTAACATACTTAAAGATTTGATCATGAGAGTTTTAGGTACTTAAATGTGATAGTAAAGAACCCATGACAAAGACCTACTGTACCTACCGTATAGCACAGGGAACTATATTCGATATTTTGTAATAACCTATAAGGGAAAAGAATCTGAAAAAGAATATATATATATATATATAACTGAATCACTGTGCTGTATACCTGAAACTAACAGGACATTGTAAATCAACTATACTTCAGTTAAAAAAAAAAAACAAAATATGATCAGGGTATCTTGAATACAGTGTATTTGGAAAAGGAAATAAAGAACTAGCAAGTGGAATCGTCACTATACTGAAGGAAAGGCATTGTCTTGTTAAAGTGCACATATTTGACCTAGGGTTAGTTTTTATATTGCTCTTTTCAAATATCACACTGAATGATGAGAACTTGGCTGAAAAATTAACATGAAATGCAGTGTGGCTGTGGGGAAAAAGAACAGGACCTGCTCTATATGCAGTGACATCCAAAGATCTCTCATATATTTATTGTTACGTCAAAATAGTAAAGTACAAAGCTGTATAAAAAGGCAGGGGAATTTAATGTATATATTTACTGTGTTTGCATAAGAATGACCAGAAGGATACACAAAAAACTAAGAACAGTATTTAACTCTGTAAAGTAGGGCTACAGGGGATTATGGGTGAGAGGGACCGGGTAGATAGGAGACACGGGTGGGTTCCCATGTCACCATCCACACATTATATTTTTATTTTCTTTTGATTTTTGAGCCCTAGGATTATATTATTAACAAATTTGAATTTCAAAAAAGTGATAGGATACCTACATAAATCCAAGAGTCCAAATAATATCAGTAGGATTTTAACATGATTTTTCTGATTGTAGAAGGTAACTTTATTGTAAAAAGTGTTTGAGAATATAGAATATATAAAGGAAAAAAATATATATATATATAAATATTTGAAATTACACCAGCCAGATATAATCACTGTTGTCCCTCTGTTTTCTTTAACTTTTCCATCTATTTTACATAGTTAGTATCCTGTATACACAATTCTATACTTAAATTTTTAAAAATATTATATTCTTATATCATTAAAATTTTTTAATAAATATGAAATAAACAGCTATATATACCACAGTTTACTGAATGACTTCCTATTTAATTAAAATTTAGATCCTTTCCAGTGTTTTGCTTTGGATAACAATGTAATGAATATCTTTACAGTGAAGTCTTTGGATTTCATGAACATACTTTTTATGACATTAATAATAGCATACTGAGTATTTCAAAACTCATAAAAGTCACAAGGTAATTTGAGATGCCATTAAAATGATATTTAAATTTTATGCTAAAATTGTGGACATTCTGGTTCCTCAAAGGTATTAAAGTTGACAAGCAGCATTTGTCATAGAAGTTAACCTAATGAGAAAATTTGAGGCATTTGGGGATGGAAGGCTTGATTAATGGTGGTAGGAACTTCAGTAGATTTCCAGCAAGTCAGATCTCTGTTTCTTCACATTTGTAAAATGGGGAAATTACGTGATATTCCCTCTAAATTTAATTTATTTCTAAACTTCCATAATTTTACCATAGAATAAGCAAATTCTAAGAAATGCATCTATAAGAACATAGATTAAGATAGCGTGAAACACTATGCAGCTATAAAAAATAAAGAACAAGGGAACACTCTATGCAGTTGTATAGAACCATCTCCAGGATGTATTTATTAAGTGAACATAGAAAATTACACAACAGTACAGTTGTATTTACATTAAAAAATACTGAAGGGATACATAAGAAACTAATAAAAGTGTTATTAGATTGGGGGAGCTGGGGGGGGAAGAAAGTTTACTGAGACAAAAGAACAAAAATTAGGTAAATATGATCTCCCAAAATGTGATAAAATGTTGAAAAATCTGCCCTGGATGAAAAGTTAAATTGCTGACTCAGACAGTTTTAACCTATAATTAGTTTTCTCTACGATGAATGAAGCATAAGAGATGGTTTACTATATTAAGGATATATATCAACAAGGTGTAATAGAAATTTCAGATATATAAAATTTTAATTGTAATTTTTGTTAGCAAATTAAGATAAAACTGGAAAAATCATATCATTATAAAAATGATCTCTTGCTTTTTGTATAGAATTGAGTACTCTGAAGCAAAATTCCTTCAGTTTTTAATATCTAGATAGGTTTTTCTTTGATAGGAATGTAAACAGAAAAAATATTTTTCTTTTGGTTCCCACCACCCAACAAAGAATACGTATAAGTTTTTTAACCTTAAATATTATTACATTTTGACAGCAATCCTAAAAATTGTATCCTCTGACTATCTTCTGTTCACCAAAGAGGACAACTTGGTGTTTTTGGAGAACCACGTTCTGGGGATATATTGATGGATGTTTCCATTAGGACTGTAATTTGATTATGATGCCATTAGTTCATAATTTGGCTTTCCGGTTGAGATCATGTTGACAGGCTGAAGAATAGAGTGCTGTTTAACTAAGTTGATGAAACACGCGTAGGCGGCAATAAAGTGCCTGGTCCGTCTCTACTGTTTACTCCTTTCGTTTATGTCACTCTGGTACTGATGTGGTCATGTGTATAACTCCATAAACTTCCATTTCTCTGGAATATAGTGACGTGTTTAATCAGAGTCTGGCCATTATAGGTATATGTGTTAACATTTTTAAAAGATCATCTGAACACAAGAAGATACATGCATAAAACTATACTGGGCATAACTCAGGTTTAATGCTGACCTAGAAGTCATTTTAAATTTTTCCTGTGTCCTAGGTCAGGGATCAGGGGTTGGCATACTGCAGCCTATGGGCCAAGTCCAACCCCTGAAGCCTGTGTTTGTATAAAGCTAAAAATGGTTTTTACATTTTTAAATGGTTCCCCAAATCAAAAGAAGAATAATATTTCATGACACGTGAAAATTATATGAAATTCAAATTTGTGTCCATAAATAAAGTTTTATTGGCACACAGCCACGCCCATTATGTGTTGTCTATGGCTGCTTTCTCGATATGGTGGGAGAGTTGAGTCATTGCTGCAGAGACCAGATGACTCCCAAAGCCGAAAACAGGTGCCCCTCTATAGGAAGTTTGCTGACTCCTGTCCTATGTCATCAAATATCATTAAAAGTAGCTCTTGATGGAAAGACAATCACAAATGAATATGTAGATACAGATTTAGATATATAAATATTTTTATCTTTCTGGGCTTTTTTGGAAATTCTGCATAAAGGAGAAATTAGATAATATCACTTTGCACTTACAGATGATTCTCTGTATAAATGTTCCTACTGTGAACAGTATTTTCTCTTCCCAAATAGATTTTAAACAACTTGAATAGGAATTGTGTTGTAAATGTTTATATCCTCCTGCCGTGCTTGCTTTCTTTCCCACAAAGAAGATGTAATAACCCCTACATGCTACGTAGTAAAGGATTCAAAGCAAAAGGGTGATAAACTCTTTCCCCTTTGTCCACTGGTTGCTTTGCTATGATGGGTGGATGCTTTGAAGGGAAGTGTAGAAACCACACTGGAAAAGTAGGCTTGCTTAGAGGAAGAAGAAACAGAAGAGGACGTGGCTCCCCTGGGCCAGCCCTACAGGGTTATCCTACCATGTCTATTTCCTAGGAGGTGGACATCAAAACTCCACTACACCATGGGTAGCTTATTTAGGGACACCTATATTTAGTACTTCATGTATAACCTAAATAGCTTCTATGTTTTAAGGTTAAAAAATGTCATCCTTTTAATGCTTTCTTATTATGAGTTTATTGGTTAGGATATTTTAGCTACAAGTAAAGGAAAGCTTGGTTAACTCTGGCTTAAACAATATATTCCTAGAGGAAGGTGGTTCCTGGATCGGGCTCCATTGACTCAAGCTCTGTCCTTCTCTGTGCTTCACCAGCTTTGTGCTTATTACCTTATGGTGTAAAGTGGTTGCCACAGCTCCAGGCATCACATCATCATATGACTGGCTTCAGAGTCAGGAAACACGGCGTGGCTGGAGTACTGTGAGCATTTTCCGTGTGTGGCTTTTTTTTTTTTTTTTTTTTAAATAATGGAGGAACATCTTTTGCAGAAGCTGAGGATCTTCCCTTAGAGTCTCCTTGACTAGAATGGATCACATGGCCACATCTAGCAAAGGGCAATGAGACGTTCATTTCTGGCTCACCTTCCCAGAGATCCTAATGCTCAGAATTAGGGTTCTAGTAGCATGGAAAAAGAAAGGAAAAGAAGTTGAGGAAGCAATCAACATGTAGTTCTTCTCCAGTATTTTCTGTTTTATTCGGAGCTGCTCTTGGAGAACAGCAACAAGGCTACTGTTTCCAGAATAAACACTTGAATTTTGGAGGTAGCTAACAAGTGTCAATGTGGACACTATACTCATATTCCAGTAGAAATATATGACCCTTACTGCTTTATGATCAAATTCAAAGTGTATTCGTTAAGATGCTGTCATCAGCAAGCAATAGAAAACACAAGTAACATAGCTTAAAGGAGAGGACAATTTATTCTCTCACATAAGAAATTCAGAGGTAGGGCCATTTTAGGGTTTGTCAACTGGATTCCAGGGCTCTGGGTTTTGTTGTTTTTCTCATGTGCCATCTCAGCATATAGACTGTACCTCTTGTGGTTGCAAAGTGACTGCAATAGCTCCAGCTATCATATCTTCACACAAAAAAGGCCAAAGGTGAGAAGGGAGCAGGATATGTTTCTTCCATGCCTCCCTTATTTGAGAGTGTGGAAAACTTTCCCCAAAACCTCATAGCAGAGTCCCTTGATCTTGCATTGTCCAGAATTATCATGGTGTCTCATGTCTTTCTTAAATCTTCCTGGTGAAGGGAATCACCATGGCTGGTTTAGACTGGCAGACATTGGCAAACTATTATCTGTGGACCAAATACAGTCTGCTACCTGTTTATGTAAATAAAATTTTATTAGAACACAGCCATACCCATTCATTTACGTATAATTTATGGCTGCTTTTGTACTACAGTGACTGAGTTGAGTAGTTGCAATAGAAACCATATGGCCCACAAAGCTTAAAATATTTAACAACTGGCCCTTTATAGAGAAAGTTTGCTGACCCCTGGTTCTCTAACCAGTGGTTCTCAACCGGGGGGCAGCTGTTGGGCAATGGCCATGAGGGTTCCAGCTGTTTATAGTGTTGGGGGCAGGGGTCCTATGGGCATATAGCAGGAAGGGACCAGGGCTACCAAACATCCTAACATGAGCAAAACAGTTCTGTATAATGAAGAGTTGTCTCACTCAAAATAGCAGTGGCTTCTCTGAATTAAGAGTCAGTTTCTAGTGTGGGAGAGGACATCAGCTCCCACTACCCCCATCCCACCCCCAGCCCAGCACAGAGCCATCTGATGCCTCTGCAAAACTGAGACTCTGGGAGGAAAGAAGGAGAGGAAATGACTGTTGGTTAGGCCAGCTCTGGAGAACAGAGAGGATTTGCTAAATTAATCTCCAGAAAGGGATGGTTCCATGAATACCTAGTCATTACCCACTGACTCATCGGCCGATGACAGTGGTTGCCCTCATGCGGGGCAGCTCACAGGGCCGGAGTTTTCCGTGAGTGGGGTGTGTGCTTCCCTGTGTTCCTTATACGACAGGATTCGAGTTGACACAAACTGAAAAGGTCTTTTCTTTCATGCTGTTCTGTAATGAACACATTATTTCCAACAAGAATGTATTAATAGTGTGATTGAAAGTAAGTTTGTAAAGATAATTATAAACAATTAAGTAAATTGAAAGTAATTTTTCTTGGTGTTTATGATAAAGCCAATTAATTTATTAGGCACTTTTGTTTGGGTGTCATTAAAAAGAATTTTACAATTGTGCATTTCTTATTGCTAATTTCTCATTGATTGGATAAGGTGTAATAGTTCATAATAAGAACGTCTCAGCTAAACTTTTTTTGTATTATCTATAGCCGTAATCACATTAAATGAAGACATGGGGATAAGTATGAAATATACACTAAGTATTCCCATGAGTAGGTAGGTGTACATGCATACATGTTAAACAGATCTGATGTTTGATGATTGCCTAGAGTATTGTACTACTCTGATTTTTTTAAACCAAAACCCACAGTAAGAAATTTGTTTTCCATTGTTACCTAGTACACACATATACCACACACACATACACGTAATTAAAACAAAAGTTTCACTAAGTAATATTGAGTTGGGTACAGTCTGTTTCTGTTCTATTTTATCCTTTTTCGTTTTTGAATTCTGCTGATTGCAGCCCACTGATTAGTTTCATGACCCCTCCCCCAAATAAGTTGCAGTCCATGTTTGAAAAATACTAGGGCTGTGGATGTGTGATTTTTCCCCTCCTGGGACTCTTCCCTCTTCTTGGAACATCACTTCTCTTCCTTTGGGAACTTCTCTTTCCCCACGCCAACCATAATATCCAGGCACAGCTGCTGATTGTCAGCCCTTGAGACCCAGGCTGAGCCAGTGAGAGCTCTCGCCCACCATATTTTGAATTGAGCTGGCAAGGAAGGGCTTTGTTCCTCGATGGTGACAACCT
Source organism: Balaenoptera physalus (assembly GCF_965194825.1). Lineage (NCBI taxonomy): Eukaryota > Metazoa > Chordata > Mammalia > Artiodactyla > Balaenopteridae > Balaenoptera > Balaenoptera physalus. The sequence continues at coordinate 10,303,418 of NC_138903.1, forward strand.
TTAAGAATGTAATCCCAGAGCTCCCTGTAGCCATATGTGCCAGTCCCAGGGGACCTCTGGCCGAGAGCCTGAGTCAGCATCTAGTGAGAGGCTGGGAGAAAGGACTCTGGTGGCATCTGAGCTCTGAATCCGGCCATGCCAGGGGCTAGTATACCTTGGTGGGTTTACTTATACAAGCCAATATTTTGTTTTTCCTTAATCTAGTCTAAGATGGTTTCTGTCCTGACAGGGCTCTAAGTAATACACATCAACCAACACAGAAATGGTGAGCCCTGGAGATGGCCATGCATTGATTCCACAACAGGACCTGATGGGCAAAGGATCTTCTTTTGCAATGGGAGTGGCCTGAGCCTGTTGAACCCCACAGTGAGTCAAGAGGTGTGACTGCATTAGAATATTGTAGATTCTCCCCTATGTGTATGTACATATGTATGTGCATGTGCTCACATGTGTAGATAGAGAGTGAGAGGGCAAAAATGAGGAGGGGGAGGGAGAAAAGGACGGAGGGTAAATAGGGAGAGATTTATTGAAAAAAAATTGATGTTCTCATTAGCGGAGAAATCCATTTCCCCCGTAATTCTGCTTGTACTCTTTTTAGTATCTGTGTAAATGTGACTCCTGAGGATGCCTAAGGCTTGAGGGTGTACTTAGGTAGTAAATAAAAAAAGATTTGCTGTTTGAATCGGAGGTTATCGGACTGGGCTGCAAGATGAGGAAGTACGTAGAGGTTCCCAATAGTTGTAAACATCCCACTAGAAAAAAATCTTTGTTTCTCACTTGCCTAAATGAGTGCAGTTCACTCTGTGGACACACTGAATCTTCGAGTCTCTGAGGTACGTTCTCCACACTGCTGTCCTGACATCAGTAACACTTGTGATTTTGTTAACTGTTTATTGAAGCATAATAGTCGTGTACAATTAAATCATAAGTGTGTATACTCAGTGAATGTTCACAAACTGAATACACCCATGTAACAACCACGCAGTTCAAGAACTAGGGTATGGCTTGAAGTCCAGTGACCCTCTTTGCATCCTTTTCCTGAAGTTAGTCACTATCCTGACCTCTGTCAGCACCAGTTCATTTGGCCTGTCTTTGAACGTAGTATAAATGGTATCATATGAATGTGTCTGGCCGTTCGTGTGCAGTGGTGGTCTGCTGTATCCTTGCTGTAGAGTACTCCATTACATGAAGACCCCCGATTGATTTATCCATTCTGCTGTTGATGGCTGTTTGGGGAATTTCCAGTTTTTACATTGATCAGAGCTGTCCTGATCATTCTTGTGCCTTCTTAGGATGATCTGATGGACAGATTTCTGTTGTGTATATTGCTTGGAGTAGAATTGCTGCCTCTGTAACTCTCTTTTATGGTCACTCATGTTTCTCTCTCCTCTTGCTAGACTGTAAATTCCTTGAAAGGAGAGAGGGTCTTATTCACCATTATCTAACCCCTAAGCAGCAGAGAAGCTGTTGCGTAGAAAAGGCACGACTTCTTTTTTTTTAATTTATTTTTTTAAATTGAGGTATAGTTGATTTACAATGTTGTGTTAATTTCTGCTGTAAAGCAAAGTGACTCAGTTACACATATATATACCTTCTTTTTTTTATTCTTTTCCATTATGGTTTATCCCAGCACATTGAATATAGTTCCCTGTGCTCTACAGTGGGACTTTGTTGTCCATCCAAGGCACACACTTCTTAAACACCCCAGAAAGTGCTCCTGCATTAACCCTATAACATTTAAGCTGGAGCAGGACAGGTTGGCCAGCCTATCTGGATTTAATACGTTAAGGTAAAGCTACTGTGACAAAATAACTCCAAATTGTGTGATGTCTCTAATACCACAGTCCTTTATGTCTTGCTCTCATAAGGTCTCCTCCAAGTGTTACCGAACGCAAGTTCCTGTGCGCAACGCACAGTGAGGCCAAGCGAACCGAAACGTCGGAGTCTGGAGCAGAGAAAGGTTTATTGCAGGGCCATGCAAGGAGACGGGTGGCTCTTGCCCTCAAAGCCCCCACCTCCCTGAAGGGTTTCAGCAAAGCGTTTTAAAGGCCATCTGAGGGAGGCGCGTGGTCGGATGTAGCAAACTTCTTGGTGCTGGAATCCTTTGTTCTTGCCGCTGTCCACGTAGGTCAGGTCACGATGTTCCTGTAAATCTCCAAGACAAATGTTATTCTTCGCTCTGCAACATTTCATCTCCATAGGAATGGAAAAGTGTTATACCCTTTAAGGTCAGAGCCTTGAGAATGGGCTATTTTGTATATTTCAGGCTATAGGCAACGTTCTTAACTCAAAGCAACAGAATATAAAGGTTAAAGTAAAAGAAACAGATCTTATATGGAGTCAGATTTGTTCTTCCCTATTACACAAGTGGTGATATAGGGACCTAAATTCCTTCCATCTGCGGATCTGTCATCTCCAGTGTGATCTTCAATATGCAGCTTCCAAGACATCATGCTCGTGTGCATAAAGCAGGCTGATTTTGAAAGGAAGACGGAGCAGACAAGAAGGCACACGCAACCCCTCTGATCTCATCTGTAGGTCAGAACACGTTCTGAGGCTGATCTAACTACATGAGACACTGGGAATCGTAGCGTCATGGGTATCATGAAGAGGAGAAACAGGTTTGGTGATCAGCTTGGCCAGTCTCTGCCACAGAGTCGCTTCTGAAATTCCAAGAGCATTCTCACTGTTCTCACCCCTTCATACTTAACTGAGAGCTCTCTGTCTTCTCAGTACTTTGTCCTCATCCCAGGAGTGAGAGAAATCTTGACCTAGGGACTGCTACAGTTCCCCTTGACAGTTGCCCTGGGCCACCACAGTGTGTCTCCATGCTCTATATTCTGTAATAGACATGTGGCAGTAACGTATCTCTCTCAGGCTGAGGAAGATGTGGATGATAGATATAGTCAGTTCTGCTATAGTGCGACATGTGTTCTTGAAATTACAGCACAATTGCAAAGTCGTGTAATAAGAACCTGCCAGGCTTGTGGGGAAAATGGGTGAAGAGTATGGCACTTAAAGTATTAAAAAACGTTGTCAGTGACACCGTAAAAAAAAAAAAAAAGGTAAGAACCTCGTAAAAATGCTAGCACAGTTTTACACAAGTTAAGTGGTTAGGAAATACATAAATACTACAGTACTTAGGTCACTTCCCCTTGAAAAGCCCTGAAGTTGGCCTGTGGATGTGGCCATAGGCAGGGTTGCAGCTTGGGTGTTACTGCGAAGGAGTGGAGGAAGGCGATCTGAAATCAGGGGGGAGGTTGCACCAGCAGGTGAGGACCTGTGAACTGAGGGAGCGGTAGACCTTGAGGGGGGTGTGTTCGTGCACATTTTGTATGATCCTGTGTGGCTTTGTTCAGCTGGATGCAGTTTTCTGAATTCATCGTCCTTCCTCTTGATGAAATTGTGCATCAGCAAACGGGAAATTTGAACCGTATTCAAATAGTTCCCTAATGTATCAATCCCGTTGACACAAATTCACATTTACAAAGTGAGTGTGAGTGTGAGATCGCAGAACTGACTATACCAGGATAGTGCAGGTAGTTACAGGTAGATGCAAAGTGTCATCTCTTCTTGGTAATAAGGTTCCAATTAGTACATACCTTCTTTTTTTTTTTTTTTTTTTAAACATCTTTATTGGAGTATAATTGCTTTACAATGGTGTGTTAGTTTCTGCTTTGTAACAAAGTGAATCAGCTATACGTATACATATATCCCCATATCCCCTCCCTTTGCGTCTCCCTCCCACCCTCCCTATCCCACCCCTCTAGGTGATCACAAAGCACCGAGCTGATCTCCCTGTGCTTTGAGGCTGCTTCCCACTAGCTATCTGTTTTACATTTGGTAGTATATACAAGTCCATGCCACTCTCTCACTTCATCCCAGGTTCCCCTTCCCCCTCCCTGTGTCCTCAAGTCCGTTCTCTACTTCTGTGTCTTTATTCCTGTCCTGCCCCTAGGTTATTCAGAACCTTTTTTTTTTTTAGATTCCATATATCTGTGTTAGCATATGGTATTTGTTTTTCTCTTTCTGACTTACTTCACTCTGAATGATAGACTCTAGGTCCATCCACTTCACTACAAATAACTGAATTTCGTTTCTTTTTATGGCTGAGTAATATTCCATTGTATATATGTGCCACATCTTCTTTATCCATTAATCTGTTGATGGACACTTGGGTTGCTTCCATGTCCTGGCTATTGTAAATAGAGCTGCAATGAACATTGTGGTACATGACTCTTTTTGAATTATGGTTTTCTCAGGGTATATGCCCAGTAGCGGGATTGCTGGGTCGTATGGTAGTTCTATTTTTAGTTTTTTAAGGAACCTCCATACTGTTCTCCAAAGTGGCTGTATCAATTTACATTCCCACCAACAGTGCAAGAGGGTTCCCTTTTCTCCACACGCTCTCCAGCATTTATTGTATGTAGATTTTTTCATGATGGCCATTCTGACTGGTGTGAGGTGATACCTCATCGTAGTTTTGATTTGCATTTCTTGTTGGCAATTTGTATATCTTCTTTGGAGAAATGTCTGTTTAGGTCTTCTGTCCATTTGTTGATTGGGTTGTTTGTTTTTTTTTGATATTGAGCTGCATGAGCTGCTTGTAAATTTTGGAGATTAATCCTTTGTCAGTTGCTTCATTTGCAAATATTTTCTCCCATTCTGAGGGTTGTCTTTTTGTCTTGTTCATGGTTTCCTTTGCTGTGCAAAAGCTTTTAAGTTTCATTAGGTCCCATTTGTTCATTTTTGTTTTTATTTCCATTTCTCGAGGAGGTGGGTCAAAAAGGATCTTGCTGTGATTCATGTCAGAGTGGTCTGCCTATGTTTTCCTCTAAGAGTTTTATAGTGTCTGGCCTTACATTTAGGGCTTTAATCCATTTTGAGTTTATTTTTGCGTATGGTGTTAGGGAGTGTTCTAATTTCATTCTTTTACATGTAGCTGTCCAGTTTTCCCAGTACAACTTATTGAAGAGGCTGTCCTTTCTCCATTGTATATTCTTGCCTCCTTTATCAAAGATAAGGTGACCATATGTACGTGGGTTTATCTTTGGGCTTTCTATCCTGTTCCATTGATCTATATTTCTGTTTTTGTGCCAGTACCATACTGCCTTGATTACTGTAGCTTTGTAGTATAGTCTGAAGTCAAGGAGCCTGATTCCTCCAGCTCCGTTTTTCTTTCTCAAGATTGCTTTGGCTATTCGGGGTCTTTTGTGTTTCCATACAAATTGTGAAATTTTTTGTTCTAGTTCTGTGAAGAATGCCATTGGTAGTTTGATAGGGATTGCATTGAATCTGTAGATTGCTTTGGGTAGTATAGTCATTTTCACAATGTTGATTCTTCCAATCCAAGAACATGGTATATCTCTCTATCTGTTTGTATCATCTTTAATTTCTTTCATCAGTGTCTTATAATTTTCTGCATACAGGTCTTTTGTCTCCCTAGGTAGGTTTATTCCTAGGTAATTTATTCTTTTTGTTGCAGTGGTAAATGGGAGTGTTTCCTTAATTTCTCTTTCAGATTTTTCATCATTAGTGTATAGGAATGCAAGAGATTTCTGTGCATTAACTTTGTATCCTGCTACTTTACCAAATTCATTGATTAGTCCTAGTAGTTTTCCGGTAGCATCTTTAGGATTCTCTATGTATAGTATCATGTCATGTGCAGACAGTGACAGCTTTACTTCTTCTTTTCCGATTTGGAGTCCTTTTATTTCTTTTTCGTCTCTGATTGCTGTGGCTAAAGCTTCCAAAACTATGTTGAATAATAGTGGTGAGAGTGGACAACCTTGTCTTGTTCCTGATCTTAGAGGAAATGGTTTCAGGTTTTCACCTTTGAGAATGATGTTGGCTGTGGGTTTGTCATATATGGCCTTTATTATGTTGAGGTAAGTTCCCTCTATGCCTACTTTCTGGAGAGTTTTTATCAAAAATGGGTGTTGAATTTTGTCAAAAGCTTTTTCTGCATCTATTGAGATGATCATATGGTTTTTATCCTTCAGTTTCTTAATATGATGCATCACATTGATTGATTTGCATATACTGAAGAATCCTTGCATTCCTGGGATAAACCCCACTTGATCATGGTGTATGATCCTTTTAATGTGCTGTTGGATTCTGTTTGCTAGTATTTTGTTGAGGATTTTGGCATCTATGTTCATCAGTGATATTAGCCTGTAGTTTTCTTTCTTTGTGACATCCTTGTCTGGGTTTGGTATCAGGGTGATGGTGGCCTCGTAGAATGAGTTTGAGAGTGTTCCTCCCTCTGCTATATTTTGGAAGAGTTTGAGAAGGCTAGGTGTTAGCTCTTCTCTAAATGTTTGATAGAATTTGCCTATGAAGCCATCTGGTCCTGGGCTTTTGTTTGTTGGAAGATTTTTAATCACAGTCTCAATTTCAGTGCTTGTGATTGGTCTCTTTATATTTTGTATTTCTTCCTGGTTCAGTCTCGGGAGGTTGTGCTTTTCTAAGAATTTGTCCATTTCTTCCAGGTTGTCCATTTTATTGGCATAGACTTGCTTGTAGTAATCTCTCATGATCCTTTGTATTTCTGCAGTATCAGTTGTTACTTCCCCTTTTTCATTTCTAAATCTATTGATTTGAGTCTTCTCCCTTTTTTTCTTGATGAGTGTAGCTAATGGTTTATCAATTTTGTTTATCTTCTCAAAGAGCCAGCTTTTAGTTTTATTGATCTTTGCTATTGTTTCCTTCATTTCTTCTTCATTTATTTCTGATCTTATCTTTATGATTTCTTTCCTTCTGCTAACTTTGCGTTTTTTTTGTTCTTCTTTCTCTAATTGCTTTAGGTGTAAGGTTAGTTTGTTTATTTGAGATGTTTCTTGTTTCTTGAGGTAGGATTGTATTGTTGTAAACTTCCCTCTTAGAACTACTTTTGCTGCATCCCATAGGTTTTGGGTCGTCGGGTTTTCATTGTCATTTGTTTCTAGGTGGTTTTTGATTTCCTCTTTGATTTCTTCAGTGATCTCTTGGTTATTTAGTCGTGTATTGTTTAACCTCCATGTGTTTGTATTTTTTACAGATTTTTTTCCTGTAATTGATATCTAGTCTCATAGCGCTGTGGTTGGAAAAGATACTTGATACAATTTCTTAAATTTACCAAGGCTTGATTTGTGACTCAAGATATGATCTATCCTGGAGAATGTTCCATGAACACTTGAGAAGAAAGTGAATTCTGTTGCTTTTGGATGGAATGTCCTATAAATATCAATTAAGTCCATCTTGTTTAATGTATCATTTAAAGCTTGTGTTTCCTTATTTATTTTCATTTTGGATGATCTGTCCATTGGTGAAAGTGGGGTGTTAAGGTCCCCTACTATGACTGTGGTACTGTCGATTTCCCCTTTTATGGCTGTTAGCATTTGCCTTATGTATTGAGGTGCTCCTATGTTGGGTGCATAAATATTTACAATTGTTTTATCTTCTTCTTGAATTGATCCCTTGATCATTATATAGTGTCCTTCTTTGTCTCTTGTAATAGTCTTTATTTTAAAGTCTATTTTATCTGATATGAGAATTGCTACTCCAGCTTTCTTCTGATTTCCATTTGCATGGAATATCTTTTTCCATCCCCTCACTTTCAGTCTGTATGTGTCCCTAGGTCTGAAGTGGGTCTCTTGTAGACAGCCTATATATGGGTTTTGTTTTTGTATCCATTCAGCCAGTCTGTCTCTTTTGGTTGGAGCATTTAATCCATTTACATTTAAGGTAGTTATCGATATGTATGTTCTTATTACCATTTTCTTAATTGTTTTGTGTTTGTTTTTGTAGGTCTTTTCCTTCTCTTGTGTTTCCTGCCTAGAGAAGTTCCTTTAGCATTTGTTGGTACATACCTTCTTATATGTGGATATTTTCGCATATGTTTTTGACCACCATCATTCTCAAAGCAGGTCACTTGCTTCTAGGTAATCAAGAATTGACTGTAATTTGGAAACTCTTGTTGCTAGAGTAATATGCTTGTTTCTTTCTGTTTCAGGTGTGTTTCTCTGTATTCCTTTCAGAGCAACCTTTCCTCCTTATTGGTAATCAGCACAAGTCATAAATAACCCCTACTTTAATGATTCCTCTGTAGCTTTTATTTCCTTTTATCTACATGAAGTTGACTCTCTTTTTTCCTAATACTGCTCCAAGATACAATTATCTTCTTTGAAAGGAAGGCAGAAGGATAGCACGCTCTTTGGAATACCCCTGTGTCCAAAGTAAATGATAATTTCTGGTACAAAATAGACCAGTTTTATATTACATTATTTTTATTGACTGCAGTGATTTTCAGGGCCTAGAATATTAGTATGAGTACTGGTAATAGCAATGCTCTTTGAATTGCCAACCACCAATGCTATTATTAGAAATGTTAATATTAGTATTAATAAGAGCATTACTAATATGGTTACTAATAATATTAGCAGTAATGTTAATATTACTTAGTTCTGCAATTTTACAAATACCATGACTTACTATTTATATTAGTAATTATTTTACCACTTCGGAAACCTATGAGTAATATTATTCCTAGCTACCCCCTTATACTACTACTGCTACTACTGCTATCATGACTACTACTGCCGCCACTGCTGCTTCTACTCCCACAACTACCTAAAATGTACTGATGGCTCACTTTGTCCCAGGCACTTTGATAAGCATTTTCTCAGCAATAGCTCTGTTATTTGAGCTTCAGAAGAACCTAGTGAGATAGCTTCTATTGTTAGTCCCACTTTGCAGAGGAGGACACTGAGGGTCAGAGAGGATCAGTAACTAACTTATCCAAGGAAGAAGCCGACTCAGTATCTGACCATCACTTCAGAGTCCCCACTTGTAGCTCCTTTGTGTATGGCAGAAATTAATGCCACTTTGATGTGCTGTCGTTTGCCTCCTGTGATCACATGGAGGCGCCTTTTTAAATAATAATATTGTCTTATAGCAAAGAGAATATTCATATTCTTTGTATTTTATATATTTCCAGAGGTAAGAGTCTCACTTCCAACCATGTGGGTATTAATGAAAGTGGTTTCTTCCCTCTCTTTTAATGCAGTATGATTTTTATCATCACTACCAAAGGGAATAGAGCAATTAGGCTTTCCAAAAATCGCGAGTAACTTTCTGTCTAGATAACCATCCCGTTACATATTCCCTTCTTTCTTTTGAACCTCTACTGCCTTTGTACATTTTGTTTCTGAAATAAATGAATGCAATCTACTCAGAAGAACAGTAGCTGTCATGAGATGTCAGAAAATATAAAGAAGTCTGCATTGTGGAGGTAATCTGAAATTGCAGGTAAAACTAGTTATTTTCCTCCTGGAATAATTGTTGGAGGGTCTGATTTAGAATTCTCGGTGACATGTATAATTAACTCTAAAGTGGGAACAGGTTTCTCATATTTAACAATGTTTATCCAGTTTGGAACAATGTAGAACTCAGAATTAATTAGGTAGAGTTGTGTGGTCCATTTTGGGTAACACTATAGCAAGCCCCAGTGAAAGGTGCTGGTAGTTTCTAAGAACAAGATAAAGAGGCTTATAGGAACAGAGGCTTTGAAATTACTGCAGCATCTTCTCCTTGGAACAGATGTGGTTATATGAGGCATGTAAGTTTGAAGACCAGATTCCCCACTCACAGTGCAAGAGTAAATCGAATTCAGACTATTCTATAAGCAGATGCATTTTTTTATTTTGGTGACTTGCTTCCTGTTTATCATTTTCAATGACATTTACAATTAGTGCCCTTGAAACTAAGGACCACAAGTGCCAGGGAAAATTAGTCTGTGTAACAGTGAGTCACAGTGGTGATGATATATGCTTTGGGATTCACTGCCCACCACAGACACCCTGACAGCAGCATCTGGGATTTAGTCCCAGGCAAACCTGGGAAGACTCCTCCGCTTCCATCCTTAGCGGGTGGTATGTCCCCTTCCCTGTGGTGAACATGGCATTTTCAGGTCAGGGAGATGCCATCTTGACCCAGCACACAATCTGCTTATGTTGCAAAATGGTGAAATTTGATAGATTTCTTTTCCCTCTAACTTTAAATGTTACATTGAGCCATAGACCTTATCCAGCTACAGAATTCACCTCTGTGAATTTCTCCACTACTGAAATGTCCAGATTCATCATGTTAAGTAAGAATTTTCCTTCTTCTTATTGTGAATTTCTCACTAGTAACATCTTTTGATGCCTCCTCCTCAGGTCACATCATGAAAGGAGGAGGAAGGAGAGAAGAGAGGGCATATTTTGGTGCACTGGTGAAATGAAATAGATTGTTGTTAGAAGATGGTTTCCAAATGATAAATGGAGCCATTAGGTTCCGGTTAGGGACTTTGACCTCCCCGGTATGTGGGTGGCCTGCAACAGAGATATCTAGGATCTAATAATATGTGTTGGTGAGATTTTCCCAGAACTTTGGGCAAGATGAACTTTTCCAATTATGCCTTCTTCTTCTGTGGAGTAGTGTTTCTCCCCATGTTTCCCACTCTTAGGGCTTTATATTATTACTGCTTTCACTTATGTGCCCATTATTTGATCATTCTTGATTGTCATACTTCTTCACAATTGGGTTTATTGCTTCCAATGTCCTTTTTGGGGAAAAAATGTGGTGCTTTAGACCTTGTGGTTTCAGTGTTTGATTTTGATAGCAGCCTTCAGTCTAAGTCTCCTGACCTAGGCAAATTGTAGCCATGAGGGTTTTAGTGCAGTGCCAGGCCATGTTTACACTTGCCAACGCACTCTTCCTTTTTCCTCTAAGATAGCACTTTCCAAAAAATGGCTTCAAGGGCTCCAACATGTGCCAGCTATAGAGAAAACACTGTCAGTTGTAATTATACTACTCTTTCCTAAGCAACCACTAAATGTTGATGGGTACATCCAAAAGACACAGGCCTGCCTTCGATTACTTTTTAGCAGCTTTGCATCAGCAAGAATGAGAGGTAATACTGTTTCAAGTGAATTAGGATAATGTAAGCAACTATTAGGGGACCTACCATTTGGCTTGTAAGAGTCATTCTTACAATCTCATGGGATTTGGTTTCACTTGCGCAAGTGGTTTTGTCCATAGACTGTTGCCTTCCATTGGAGTGGAAGCTGGTAGGATAGTGGATTTTTAAAGGGAGAGGGAATGAATATCAAGGGTACCTACTGAGGCCTGGAAAAACTCCCAAGGGAACCCATTTTACTCAGGCTTTTAAAGACTTCTTATGTGACTCATGGATGGCAGTTGATCCTGTGGCCAATGGAATGGTTCTGAAATGCTTGTGAAATAATTCAAGGCAGGGGGACAGGGCACTTGCTTTTTTTTTTTATTTTATTTTATTTATTTATTATTTTTGCCTGTGTTGGGTCTTCGGTGCTGCGCGCAAGCTTTCTCTAGTTGCGGCGAGCAGGGGCTACTCTTTGTTGTGGTGCGCGGGCTTCTCATTGCGGTGGCTTCTCTTGTGGATCGTGGGCTCTAGGCGCACGGGCTCAGTAGTTGTGGCTCGTGGGCTTAGTTGCTCTGCAGCATATGGGATCTTCCCGGACCAGGGCTCGAACCCGTGTCCCCTGCATTGGCAGGTGGATTCTTAACCACTGCGCCACCAGGGAAGCCCCAGCACTTGCTTTTTATGGGAAGATGGTATAATGGACTTCCCAGCTGAAGCACCTTGTGTCCAACAGCTATTGGAATCATGTTCCATGTGTACTACATAAACAAAGATAACTTGATTTAATATTAAAAAGAACTTTTAAAGTAAATAAATTAGTCTCCCAGGAATAAATAGAACACATAATCTCTGATGAGTGATAATAACATTTTTGAGTAAGTCACTGGTTCTCAGTGTGGGGAGGGAGGACTATTGCGCCCCTGGGGGGCATTTGGCAGTATCTGGAGACATCATTTTTGTTTGTCACAATGGGGTGCAGGGTGCTACTGGTATCTCGTGGGCAGAGGCCAGGGGTACTGCTACATATCCTACAATGCATGGGACAGCTCCCTACAACAAAGAGTGATCTGGCCCAGAAAGTCAGCACTGCCAATACTGAGAAATCCTGGTCTAAAGTTTTAGAGGAGTCAGAGCCCACAGATGGAAGAAGCCTGGAACCCTGAACAACTGTGTAGAGCAAAACACACCGACACACCTCCCCCACCCCTTTATAATTTCCTAGACTGGGATAGTGAAAACTAACTTCGGCTGAATTAAGCCACTGATACTTTCGGATTGTTTTGTGGCAGATAGCCTCTCCTGATAATAGAGATTCAAAGCTAGACTGAAAAAAATTCTCTCTAACCCGCAGTGTGATCAGAATGCCATATGCATGCAACTTACACGAATGGTGCACAACCTTGTTGGGATGCCATCAGAGACAAAACAGTACAAGAGTAAAATTTAGAGAGCTTTTTAAATGTTCATGTTGAAGCAGGTGGAATAGATTTTATTAGAGAGTAAGGAGATGTAACTTTCTGAAAGTTATTTTGTACCCTACTGAGAATTTTAGAAGGTAAAGAGGTTGGTTCGCTATTACCTTATTTCACTTCAAAGTGTTTCTTTCATTTTCTTTGACAAAGCACATCCCTAATACAGCTATTAAACTTATGATTCATGATGAGCCTTGCATTTTGACTCATGTGGAGGTAGCTTTCTAATGCCAATAGACAAGAAGGTTAGAAGAGAAAGTAATAAAGAAAGAGGCTAGGAATATGGATATGTCAAAAGATTGCTTAGGTAAGTGGTGATTAGTGAAATCTAGACGAAAGGGGAAGCACTTTATATGTATGATCCCCCTAAATAGGAAGGAAAGAGGTGGTGGGAAACAAAGGTGTTGGGTTTTTTTCTTCGACTGAGCAACAGTTGGTATCATTGGCATATATATCAAATTTCATGGAATCTAAGAGTTCATCAGCTGCTAGACATCTTTATATATGTGTCCACTATGAAAGGAAGACATCATGTTTTATCACTTTAATCATAGGCTGGCCAATTGGCCTGTAGGCCAAATCTGGCCCAGTGCGTGTTTTTATAAATAATGTTTTATTGGCATAAAGCCACACCCGTTCATTTACGTGTTGTCTGTGGCTGCTTTTTTGCTACAGTGGCAGAATTGAGTAGTTGCAGTAGTGGACTGAATGGCCCACAAAGCCGAAAATGTTTACTGTCTGGCCCTTTACAGGAAAAGTTTGGCAAACCCTTATACTTTTATATTTCTTGAGCTAACTTTGAGACTTAAGCATAGATTTTAATCGTATAATACTCTGGTGCATACAAAAAAGTGAAATATAAGCAAACAAGTTAGTTAAGGTATTCCTTAAACTTTTGTACATATAAAACATAAAGCTTGACCCATATGAATCACTTTTCAATGCAGTAATTGATGTCCATGATTTTCCACAAAATATTTTCCTTGGTGCCATGGATAGCACTGGTGGTGCAGCATTTCTTGAATGAGTACTTCATTATTGCCCCTAGGATTTTCTTTCTAGCTGTTTAAACCCATTCTGCGTGCTTTGATGCAAGACCCTTTCTTGATGTTCCCAGAAATTTTCAACAGAAATTTTTTTCAGCGACCATGAAGTCTCCTCTTTACTTCCTCAAATGGAATTTACATAGATTTTGGCTGAAACGGGGAGGAATTGTGATTGTCCAGTCATGACCCCAAGAATAATCAACCAATTGTGCTTCCTGGGAAGGCAGGAATTCCAAAATGCCATTCATTATAAGATGAACCTGGAGACTTGAAAATGTGAAAGGCCTGTGCTTCTGAGAATTCATGAAATGTGTTAGCTTGTTTGTTTCCCAGCAGGTGGGGAATGGCTCAGTTTCTGGTTAATTGAAGGGAGAGAAGGAGGATGCAGTCACGTGTTTCTGCAGGTCTTTTGTAACTTGAAATGTTCTGCTCATTCTTTGCTTTACTTTATCAAGCTAAGTAGACTTCTTACCAGGGCTCAGTGTGAACCTGCACAGAAGCGGTCTTCATGAGTCTGGACTTGAAGCCTCCCCACTCTTCCAGGGGCCGCAGTAATTCAGATTGAAGGCAGGGGTGCTCGGCGCTGACAGGGGCGCTCCGCTCCCTGGGCTCGGGCAGCTCGGCCCTGGAGCCTAAATCCAGCTCCCGCCTCGCCAGCCACAGGATCTGACTGGGAGCTTTACAGTTTATTCCCTCTCCTCTGTCCTGTGCGTAACTTCGGTGTCCCGTGAATGTCTAGAAACCCCTTGTTGGGTTAACAGGTGAGATCATTCTTTGCGTGGCTTTCCATTCCCTGGTGTGATTCAAAAGAGTTGGGCCTAATGAGCAAGTGTTTCCACTTGGTCTCAGATTTCTAGCTGCTGCGGTTGCACTGCAGAGAAGTTTCCCGCAGCGAATGCTGGTTAGCAAGCATCTGAGGGTCTTTTCTTCTGGGTCGCAGGGCACCCCAACATTTGGGGTCTAGAAACCCCATTTCCCTGGCAGTTGGGGTCATAATAGTATGTAACCCCAAGTACAGTGGAGGAAAGGCTGCTAATTTCTAGAACTCTTCTTGTGGTTGAGACCCTGCAAACAGAAAAGCAAATGATTCAAGCCAACAGGGAGGGGAGGGGGGTGCTAGCAAGAGCAGCTGGCCTTGAAATGTGCCACGTAAGGACCACAGGCTGACCTCAGGGCCTTCCTACTGATGGTACGTCCCAGTTTGGGCTGCAAGTTCTATTTTTTTCTTTATGCCAGATATGGTTATATAAGCAGCTTTCAAAATGAGAAATCAAGCTTTTGATTTTCCTCTGCTTCGGTGGGCTCCCGGAGGCCTTTGAAAGAGCCAAGGCCATTTCCCACAGCAAAAACACAGCAGAGAAATCGTTTGTGCTTTACAGGAGAGCTTGGTGTGTGTGCTTCGAACCTGCTCAAGTTGAAGAGCTACCTTACAACTTGGCAAGATACCGGAGATAAAAGGCAGGTTTGCAGGCTTGCAGTTGTTCCAGATTCAATTTTCAGAGCCCAACAAAACCAAGCAAAACCTGTTGTAGACTCAGGGGCCAAAACCTGGTTGAACTGTTCTCTGTACAGCTGATGAGTGTGGAGCTCACAGCACCTGGTCACCACGACTGAAGGGTAACCCAGAGGCTTCTTGGGTTCATGAACTTGGGGAAATGATGAAGGTCATATCAACAGTCAGCAGAGACTTGGGGATGAAAGAAGGGCCTAACAAGAGCGAAACCCAACCTGGCTCTGGGCTAGGGCCATGCTCAGGGCTCAAAAGGCTGGCCCTAGGGCTTCACTCTCTGCTTGGCTCCTGGTCGTACGGCGAGTCCCCATTGCCAGTTACCCTCCAATCACCCCCAAGACAGACATGTCCTGGCCATGCCCTTTGGTCATTTAGTGCCACTCTCTTCCCTTGAATTCCTGCTGGCATAGACAGTACTGCCCTATCAGGTCATCGTTGCCTGATGTGGGGACGTGGTTGATGCTGGGTGTTAGTCTGGTCTTAACCGAAGCTCAGGATGTCTGTAGAATCGTCTGGGTTGATGCTGAACCAGCAGGCTCCAGTTCCTTTGTTAAGGCCTCTTCTCTAGAGCCAAGTGAAGTTCACATCTCCCGTACCTTCGCTCCTGCTCTGTCCTTGGAAACTGCTTCAGCCAGACCTTCACCTATGTGCGCATCAGAGTCACCTTGGAGGGCTTGTTACCATGCACATTGCTGGGCCCGCTCTCAGGGGTTCAGATTGGTTAGGTCTGGGGTGGGGCCTGGGGATCTGTCATCTCAAAGGAGTTCCCCGAAAATGCTGCTGCTGCTGCTCTGAGGACCACACTTGGAGCATGAAAACAAGAGAAGAACGAGGAGGAGCTGGGAAAAGGGGAGTCAGAGACTGGAAGGTGGGAGAGACCCACGGGGGCTGGGTTTGAAAGGGCCATGAGCCAGGAATACAGATGGCCTCTAAAACTTGAATCTAGGGCTTCCCTGGTGGCGCAGTGGTTGAGAATCTGCCTGCCGGTGCAGGGGACACGGGTTCGAGCCCTGGTCTGGGAGGATCCCACATGCCGCGGAGCAACTGGGCCCGTGAGCCACAACTACTGAGCCTGCGCGTCTGGAGCCTGTGCTCCGCAACGGGAGAGGCCACGACAGTGAGAGGCCCGCGCACCGCGATGAAGAGTGGCCCCCACTCGCCGCAGTTGGAGAAAGCCCTCGCACAGAAACGAAGACCCAACACAGCCAAAAATAAATAAATAAATAAATTTATAAAAGTTGAATCTAGAAGCTGTGGATAAAGGACAGCCAAATCCACCACTGATAAGAAACCTTTCTTTAATGCAAACTTTATCTGCAGGGGTGCGACTCTTCCTACAATCACTTTTTTATTTGCCACTATTGCAGTTGTAGCATTTCAGACCTTTCCTTTACTAATTATAGTCCCCACTTTACATTTGCAAAACTAAATGGTCCATTCAAGCAGCTTTTGCCAATTAAAGTAATCCTCTGTTCAAAGCGTATATTCCCTTTCTACCCAGAAGAACCTCAAACTGCTGCAGCTCCTGGTTCCAAAGATATAAAATCCAAACTTTGGGCTGAACCCAACCTCAAGGTCTCTGTGACTTTTTCTCTGACCATAAGTTTCTGGGAAAGGGAAGGTTTTCTATGATGAGGAAGCCTTAAGTGACTTCTGCTTAAAATAGCTATGGTTGTATGAGGCAGGTAATTGGAAGATATTAACAGATCCTGCACCCAGAGTATAGTAGTAAATTAAATCTGGGCTGTTCTCCAGCAGATATATTTGGAGCATGGCACAGCCTCCTTGCAACCAGCCACAGTGGGGTTCGCTGCTGAGACAGAGGCCACAGGTGCGCTTAGGCATCTTGCTCCAGGTATCACCAGCTTTCCCTCTGGCTGTATGTCGGTGGAACCAGAAAGAAAAATGGCTTTAATATTCAAATTCAAGGAGAGCCAAGCGAAGGGAAGGGCATCTGAAGTAGGAGCAGAATGTTGTGAACTAAGGTGTATCAGGAAATGCCACATTTCTGTCTTTTCCTAAATCAAATTCAACCTGGCTTAGCCACCACCTGCCTGACAGGAGGAGCGTGCAGGGGAGAGGGTCCCTGCTCCTACCTTTAGGGTTATTTAGAATTCCAGGGATTAAGGAGGCCAGGACCATTAAAGTGGGGCCTCTGGTCTGCATTTCGTCATGACTGCGCCTGCGATGCTCGGGGCCTACGCTGGCGTTTGAAAGTGGGTGCCTTTGCTGACGGCATCTCTTCCTCCTGTTAAGCTTGGCCTCTGCACCTTCCCTGCAACACACAAGGCCACAGATCTTGGTGGCCTCTCACTAAGCCACTGTCCAGATGGTCCCAGAAGACACCTACTGCCTCTGGGGCTGAGACCAGGTCTGCGTCTCCAGGGCTCCATTGTATGTGGAAGCCACCAGCTGGGGGGCTCTAGCTCTTCCTGGTCTGGGTCACTCTCTTCTTCCTCATCCTTTAGACGCTTCTCAAGCTCTAGACCTTCACAGGCTTAGCCTTTAGAAGGAGGGTCAGTAAGCCTTTCTGTAAAGGCCAGCTTTGCTGACCACATAGTCTCCGTTGCAACTGCACAACTCTGCCATTGTCACGTGCAAGCAGCCACAGACAATTCATAAATGAATGACTTTGGCTGTGCCAGTAAAACTGTTTCATGGACACTGAAATTTGAATTTCATATAAGTTTCATGTGTCACAAAATATTATTCTTTTATTTTTTCCAACCATTTAAAAATGTAAAAACTATTCTCACCTCCTGCATGGTACAAAAGTGTGTGGTGGGCCCCATATGCCAGGGGACTGCAGTTTGTTGGCCCCTGCTTTGGAAAACCAAAGCTTTTTTGACTCTCCTCGGGGGTAGTGGATGCCCAAATGGCCAGGAGAAGATGTAAACAATTCCTCATTTTTTTTTAAACATAATGTCAAATCACTCTTTGCAGGGTGGCCCTGGCCTCCTCTCAAATCCAGCTCCTCCTTCCCTCAGGGACCCTTGGTGCTACTCTGGCACATCACTTCTGGTCATGATTCTCTGAGTCAGTGGTCCTCCAACTCACCTGGAGAGCCAGTAAAGGACACAGAGGCCCCCAAAGATGGCCTGAGCCTTTGTATATTTACCAAGTTCCCCAAGTGATTCCGATGCCCACCTGATATTGAGACCCATTGGCATCAGTATGTTGTTTTGTGCTGTCCTGCCCTTAAAGCAGCTGTTCTCTTTGCCTGCATTGGTTTATCTCCTTCCTTCCTCAGGTCCACTTAACCTGACTCTTAGTTATCTTGTAAAAATGTATGTCAGCTAGTAGTGCTTCTGGGCAAACCCCCTGGTCCCTATCTTATTTTGAGCTTTTGAAGCAAGCTGCATACACCTTTATGATAGCACAATTACCAGGCCTTACTTTGATTGAATATCTTGGTGATTGTCTTCCCAACCGGAAGGTAAGCTTCTAGCCTGGACCTTGTCTCCTTGATCTTTTATTTCTAACCTCCTATTCTACCAGACATATAATATAGACTCAATAAAAGATGGTGGTAAGAATGAATGAATGAATATACCTGGAGAATGGAGGGCAAGTGATAAGGAATGGGCAGGACATGAAAGGCATGGATAGAGATTTCTAGTATTTAGGTCTTGCTCCCCAGCTTTTATTGTGAGCGGTGATCTATCTGGGCTGATTTTGCCTCCTCTCAATTTCTAAGACTAATCATTGCACTTGTTAGTTGGTTCACGTTCATTAAATGCCCCGGACCAGTGGTTCTCAAAATGTGGTCCCCGGACAGGTTTCATTAGCCTCACCTGTTAGAAATGCAGCTTCTGGAGCTCTACCCCAGATCCACTGAATGAGAAATGCAGCCAGTGTTTTGACAAGTCCTGCAAGTGATTCTGATGACCCTTCAAGTGTAGCAAACACCATGTCTAGACCACTGGTTCTCAAACTTGGCTGCACATTGAAACCATCTGGGGAGCTTTAAAAAATACTGATACTTGTGCACCCCCCATGCCCCCACTCCAGTGATATGCTGGTAAATGGTGAACAGTTGACTCCCTGGAAGATAAAAAGCTCTGATTTATAGTGTCTGCCCGTTTCTGTGGTGTAAATATTCCCACCATTGCCAATTCCCTGCGACTACCATAAGTGTCACTAAACACAGAGTTGGGAAGACATGTGCACTGTTGGCTCTTAGGAGCTGCTGGGAGCCAAGCTGGCTTCAGCACATATTGGTCCCATCTCCAGAGATCCAGATCATTTGGTCCAGGTTGTGACCTGGGCATCAGGACTTTTTAGAAACACCCCAGGTGATTTCCATGTGGAGCAAAGTTTGAGAGCCACTGCAGTAGAGTACCTGTGAAGTAAATTTTTAGTGAATGTAATTCCTCTCACTTAGCCATGGGCAGAATACTTCCCACTCCTTTGCTTTAAGCTCTTCTATGCTATGACATAGCAGGTTCTGTAGGGAAGTCACTGATTTTCAAATCAAGAAAAAAAGTTTTGTAAGAATTCTATGCATTTCCCCAAATTTTATTTGTGTGAGTATAGGACTAAATGTCATGTTAAAATCTGTATAATTAAAGTCAAATTTAGTTTACATTCAATAATTTAAATCAAAATTTTAGATCATAAAATATTATGTTTGAGACAAGATGAGTTTTTCCTCACTACGCAAGTGTATTTCAAGGCAATGATTGGTGTTACATTTGTTTTAAAATTGGATTCAGGTATTCTAAACATTTAATTAATGTGGTATCTGAACTTAAGCAAAACAGCAATGTTTTGTATTCTGAACATTAGAATAAACTACAATTGGGATATATAATCCGTAAAAGGCACAGGAAATAGAAAGAAATGTGGCATTTTGAAAAATCTAGTACCTGGGAAAAGGTAAACCATAAGGTGATTTTCTTTTAGGTGGCTTGCCATAGTTATGTTTGAAAAATGCAATTTCTCAGATCCTCCGGAAGAAAAATGGCTTAATGAGAGCAACAAATAAAAAATTGATTAAAATAAAAATGAATAATTTATTTTAGTATGACATTGGTTTTCTATGGATGAATAAAAATAAAAAAGCTATTATGAGTGGGTTATTCTTCATATACTTAGATGAAATCATCACTGATGAAAAGATGCCATTAATTAGTATCCATTAAATACAAATAAATCTGGAAATTTCACCTACTGGATTATAGGTGATAGTAATTAACTGGATCTTAAACCAATTATTCATTCCAAAATATTTGTATAGTGCGGAGGAGGGAAGGTAGATGGGATTTTCATGAAACAAGGTTGACCAAGAGTGGATGATATTGAAGCAGGGTAATAGTCATATGGAGATGCATTAACTTATTCTCTACTTTTATGTGTGTGTGAAATTTTCCATAATAAAAGGTTTAAAATACTAATTACAGTTTTATTGTTTATACCTGGTTTGCTAGGCATAGTAGAAAATACAGAAAAATGCAAGAGACAGTTCGAGCTCTCAATATGCAAGAAAAAATAGACACGTTCCTAACTCACTTATCTGGCAGTCCGTGTTCATACATTTTTCAGATGAATGAAGGTTACCACTTATATGTGTCCAAACTTTGAAAAGCAATTTTAGTAGAATTTTTTCCAATGTGTTACCTCCTGCCCTGTGTTCTTAAACTTGGTGTAATGAATATATTTTAACCTTTTCCCGATGACTCAGATCATTCTCACTTTAGACATCAGTCTGTTCTGGGTTGTCTTTGGTGAT
This sequence comes from Balaenoptera physalus, assembly GCF_965194825.1. Taxonomy (NCBI): domain Eukaryota; kingdom Metazoa; phylum Chordata; class Mammalia; order Artiodactyla; family Balaenopteridae; genus Balaenoptera; species Balaenoptera physalus. Next base: position 10,324,101 of record NC_138903.1, read on the forward strand.
TGAAGGTTGTTCATTCAATCCACAAATGTTTACTGAATACTGATGATGGGGTAGGAGCCAGTGTAGCGCAGAACAAAGGAGACAAAACTCCCTGCCCTCCTTGCCCTCACATTCTTCTGGTGGTTGAGACATTTAGGGTGGCTTAGGTGAGGACTTTGAGTGAGAAGAGACACCAAATAGCTCAGAGTGCTATACTTTTCCCGGCTCTCCTGTCTGTTTGTTGTAGTTAATTTCATTTATCTCCTTTATCCTTCTGAATTGTCACTTTTGTTACCTTTCAATTTGCCTACTGTGAGTGATTTTTTTCAATTAATCTGTTTATGCCTTCTTGCCCAGCATTCAGGTCATTGCTGCTATAATCTACATGATATGATCACTAGGTTTGTTATAAATGTGTATAATATGAGATACCCTGGGCTTTGAGTAAATTCCTGAGTCGTGCTTGGGTGTGTCTTGCCTTTCTGACTCCCACTCCCCACTCTCGCCCCACCAATTATTTTTATGTTTCTGTGTTTCTAGATAGCTGAGGTCTCTAGATGCATGATTCGTTCGTTTGGCATTTAACGAATACTTATTAAGCACCTAATATGTGCCAAATACTATTCTAGGAGCTGGGAATACAGGGTCTAAAACAAATATGGTGCATGATCTGAGAGCTAGGAGAAGGTACAGGAGTTTGTAATACCGTGTCCTAGCTGGAGAAGCATTTACAAGAGCACCTCACCAAGCTGGGGGTGGGAGATCAAGGAAGGCTTGTGGAACCTGGAAGGGGCTGGGGATGCATTGACTTATGGACTTGTAAATTTGATGTGCTTCTGAGACGTGCACACGGAGATGTCCTGGAGAGAGTTGGAATTTCCGTTATCTACTGTTGCGTGACAAACCATCCTAAAACTTAATGGCTTCAAATAACAATTTATTATTTCTCACAATTCAGTGGGTTTTCTGAATAGTTCCACTGCTAGTTTTGCTTGAGCTCACTCATATGGCTGCATCCATCCAGGACAGCAGCTAGACTGGAAGGTCCAAGAGAGCCTCACGTACCTGTTTGGCAGGGCTCTTGGCTGTTGGCTGGGGCACCTTGGTTCTTCTCCACATGGTCTCTGATCCTGCAAGACACTAGACTGGCTTCTTTCATGGTTTCAGGGCAGCATTCCAAGTCTGCGGAGGCAGAAGCAAGGCCTTTTTAGGTCTGCCTTTGGAAGACGCATAATGTCATTTCAGCCACAATCTTTTGGCCAAGCAATTTCCAAGACCAGCCCATGTTTGAGGGATTGGGAAACTGACTCATCCTCTTTTTATTTACTTATTTATTTATTTGTTTGTTTGTTTGTTTGTTTATTTATGGCTGTGTTGGGTCTTCGCCCCTGCGCGAGGGCCCCCTCCAGTTGCGGCAAGTGGGGGCCACTCCTCATCGCGGTGCGCGGGCCTCTTCACTATCGCGGCCTCCCCCGTTGCGGAGCACAGGCTCCAGACGCGCAGGCTCAGCAGTTGCGGCCCACGGGCCTAGTCGCCCCGCGGCACGTGGGATCCTCCCAGACCAGGGCCCGAACCCGCGTCCCCCGCACTGGCAGGCGGACTCTCAACCACTGCACCACCAGGGAAGCCCCATCCTCTTTTTTAAAAAAATCAATTAATTAATTAATTTTAATATTTATTTTTTTATTTTATTTGTTTACTTTCCTTATTTGTTTTGGCTGCGTCGGGTCTCAGTTGTGGCACACGGGAACTTTGTTGAGGCGTGTGGGATCTTTTCGTTACGGTGAGTGGTCTGCTCGGGCTTCTCTTTAGCTGTGGGGCACAGGCTCTAGAACACGTGGGCTCTGTAGTTCGCGGCACGCAGGCTCTCTCGTTGAGGCATGTGAGCTCAACAGTTGTGGCACGTGGGCTTAGTTACCCCTTGGCATGTGGGATCTTAGTTCCCCGACCAGGGATGGAACCCGCGTCCCCTGCATTGGAAGGTGGATTCTTTACCACTGGACCACCAGGGAAGTCCCTTGACTCATCCTCTTAAAGGGAAGAGCAACAAAGGCACCTTGCAAACACACAGCACGGGAAGAATCCATGGCCATATTTTGTAATCTACCACAGTTGCATAGATGCTTCTGAATCTCAAGAGAGTAATTTGGATGGAAGGCAGAGATTTGGAAATTATCAGTGTTTATTGATACTATTGTAAATCCTGACTGCACATCAGACTCCTCTGTGGAACAGGGGCAGTTTTCCGTATGTTTCACGTGCAGTAATGGCAATTCTCATGCATGAAAGAGATGCCCCAAAATGTTGGGTGGGAGAACTCACCAAGGAGTGAAGAATCCAACCTCACTTCCTGAAGTGATTTTATGTAAATCAGCTTGACAAATTGGCTTTCATTCCTAGTCCTAACCACAAAGTTCAGTGCCCACCCAGGGATTTATTATGTTCAATAAAGAATTTGTAGTAAAATGAAAACTTAATGAATTCCTAAGTAGCTTCTGTAGTGTTCTAGTTTGCTTGCTGTCTTGCTAACCTAGCCCTTTTTTTATGGTGTATTTGTTTCTTTTCCATTATTCTTTCAAACATGAGCTGGGTTCAAAGCCCTCATTTGCCATTAACTATCATGAACAAGATGGGCTTCAGCCTGCCAGCCATCTGTTGGTATTGGATACCGGAGAAATGAGGGAATTTTCTCGAGGCAGTTATGTATATGAGAGCCCTGGAAGAGCCTTGAACAAGAAAACGAGCATGGAATTTTACTATTTCTTAGTGTTCTTAACTCGCTAAGGCTGTCCTTTCCAATATAGTAGCCACTAGCCACATGTACATATTTATATTTAATTTTCAATTCTTTGAGTTATGTGACATAAAAAATGGGGATCCTTAGTTGAACTACTCATATTTCCAGTCCTCAGTAGCTACACGTGGCCAGTGGTTATCGTCTTGGACAATGCAGATGTGTAGAACATTTCTATCAACGTGGAACAGCAGTGGGTAGCACTGCTCCTATATTTCTTGTACAATTAAGAATAAAACTGGTAATGCCAGTGTTAGATCTCCATGCTGTGGATTAGAATTAAGGGTGAAGGGTAATTTCCTTTGTTATCTAAAATACCCATTGCAATTCATTACAGATCAATTAACATAGATTTTAGAAAGAGACTAGGGATAGGGAATACAGTACAATTTTGTTTGAGACTTTTTGTCTGTGAATTTAAAAGTTTAGATGTAGGTTACATATTGATGGAGTTAAAGAAAATCTTACCAAACTAGAATGAAGGGCCCAAACTAATGAAATAAAATCTAACAAGGATAAATGTAAATGCTTATACTGTTGGTTTAAATCAGGGTTTGACATACTTGTTCTCTGTAAAGCCAGATAATACATATGTTTGAATTTGCAGGCCAGCCAGTTTCAACTCTGCATTGTAATATGAAAGCAGCCTTAGACAGTATGTAAAAAATTGAGCGTGGCTATGTTCCAGTACAATTTAATTTACCATAAAACAGTAGTGGGCTGGGTTTTTGTCACCGTATTTTGCTGACTCCTGCACTTGGTCAGTTGTACAAGTGCAAAAGGATGAGGCTCGGCCTGACCCTGTCCTAAGGGATCTTTACTTGGTTGGTGGCTTGGCTTGAGCCAGTTGCCTTAGGTAATGTCGTTTTAGCCTGTGTTAATAGACGTGTTCCATCCAAAGTCAGGAAAGGAAGAATTCCATTGTAGTTCACAGTAGGAGTTTGCATTCGATCTGGATAGTGACAATCTGGACATTACACGAGATGTTCAAGGATTTGGAAACTGCATAAAAGGAGAATGGAAGAAACTGGGGTCTAACTTAACAGTGGTGAATTATTGGGGGATGCGATTATAGCTGTCTTCAAGTATTTGACATCCTGCCATGTGGCAGGAGGTACTATTTCTCTGGATAATTCTAGAGATTAGAAATAGAACTAATAAGTACAAATTAATAAAAGGGGAACTTTAAGAATATTATAGTTGTTTCAAAACGGGCTACTTTACAAAGTAGTTTCCCACAACTGAAGGGTTTTAGAAAAAAGATGGATAATTATCTATGAGCTGGTTGAAGAGTTTGTTCTAGAATTGAGTGGAAGGTTGGAAAGGTTATCATCTAAATTGCTGTTATATTATCAGATTAGAACTAAATTGTATGTAGAGAAATCTCAACCCAAACTCTTTTATATAAAACAAGAGCATCTCTTGGCTCATACAGCTGAAAGGTCCCAGGATAGATCTGACTTCAGACATCGCTGGATCCAGAGGTCTTACCAAAGTCTTCAGGTGAGACTGGCTACATAATTGGTGGGACCTAATGCAAAATGAAAATGCAGGGCCCTTGGTTCAAAAATTATTAATCTCAAAATGGTGACAGCATAGCCTTAAACCAAGGGTAGGACCCTTCCAAGTGCGTGGCCCTGTGAACTTCATAAGTTGCATGCCCATGAAGCCAGCCCTGTCTTCAGGTTATGATCTATCTCTGCCTCTCAGCTCTCTTTTTCTCTGGGTGAGTTTCATTTTCAGGCAGCCTTTCCTCACTGGCAGCTCAAGACTTGTATTTTATAGCTGGCAAAGAGCGTTCCTCTCCCCTGGTGACACCAGCAAATGGTACCAGATAATTTCTAATAAACTTTTTTTCATCTCTGAATCCAAATACATGGTGGCACTCCCTTTGGCCAGGCCTGGGTGACGTGTCTGAGAGTAGAGTCAGATCTACTCAAACCATAAGGACCAAGAGAGAAAGTGATAGCTCCAAAATGAAAAACAGGGTAGAGGAACCTCATCAAGGCAGAATAGATGCAGGGTAGTCCAGTAATAAATATCTACTCTGTTTAGCAAACAGACTCTATGAGCGATAATGAAGAAGTGACTCAAAGTAAGAAAAAGTCTTAATCCAGAGATCTTGTCCATAAGTAAACAGATTCCTTTCACTCTAAAGGGTTTTCTAAATTTTAAAATTCTGTTTTCTCAGGTATGCAGGCAAGATTTTTCCTGTCTCATGTATATTCAGTATAGCGTTTGTATTCTTAGCATGAGCTACTTAAAAACTGTCAAGACTCTGAGATCCAACACTTATTGCCCCGCCTGGAAATTATTTTAATTCAGTGAAGATTTTCCCCTGGAACTTCATTTTATTTCTCAAGCCTAAGTTTCATCCAAAACTTTGTTCGGTTACTTAGGAGGGGAAGCATGTATCTGTGTGTATGTGTGTGTGAGTGTGTGTGTGTCTGTGTGTGTGTGTGTGTGTGTGTGTGTGTGTGTGTGTGATCACTTTCTGTCTTGGCCAGTCCTTCTGCTGAACCAGCATATTGTTTAATAAGCTCTGCTCAAAACTTGACTTTCTGGGTGAAATCATGAGTCTAATGCCTGGAAAGTAGAAGAGAACCAGGGAGTGCCAGGCCCCTGGAGAGTTGTAGTTGTAATGGATTGAGTACCCACACAAATCAGTTCAGCCAAGATATTCATTCCAATCCAATGAGATCTGACCTTATTTTTCATGTCAAATTTGACACTTTTGGGATCTGAATTAACCATTTTATTACAGTCAGTTTATCAGGGGAGGCAGGGGACAATTAATTACGATCCAGCTCTGTCATGGTTCCATGCAGCTGACAGAGAACACTTTTCTGAAGTTGGCCATACAGAGGTAGAAGTTAAACACAAGATCTCTGGGGACTTCCTGGGGGTCCAGTGGTAAAGAATCCGCCTTCCAGTGCAGGGGATGCAGGTTCGATCCCTGGTCCGGGAACTAAGATCCCACATGCCGCAGGGCAGCTAGGCCCGCGCGCCACAACTACAGAGCCCACGCGCCCTGGAGCCTGCGCGCAACAACTAGAGAGAGAAAACCCACGTGTTACAACTAGAGAGAAGCCCGCATGCTGCAGTGAAGAGCCCGCGCTGCAACTAAGACCTGACGCAGCCATAAATAAATAAATAAATAAATAAATAAATAAATAAATAAATAAATAAATAAATAAATAAATATCTTTAAAAAACAAAAACAAAAAACCCCACGAGATCTCTGGAGAGAGGCTTCTGGGGTTGGATGCCTGGTCCTGCCACTCATGAGCCATGTTTCCTTGGGCCAGTTTACCTCTCTGAGCTTCCTTTTTCTCATCTGTAGGAATGCCATTGTTGCTATCTATGTCTAAGCCCACACCAGGAAAATAACAGAAGTGCTTGTTTCCCGAGGTCTCCCACACCTGCTGAGATTCACAGGGTGTGTTTTTCTGGGTCATTCAACTAGAATGTTAGAGCAGAAATGAGAAGGGAATGCCTTGACTTCCTCTTAATTTAAACACGTTATCAATTACTAACATGCTTAGCCAAGCATATATTGGTATATATATTTACACTGGTTGACTTCCATCTAAAATCTGTCCTTAACCTGCAGGGCTCATGCTACCCAAATCCACGAAGCATAAATTTACATTAATGGTAAGTCCAAGAGGATGGTCTCTTTTGCTTTCTTTTCCCTATCTGAAACAAGTCCTCACTAGAAGAAAGAAGTCCTAAAGCTTTCAGAAAAAGAAAAACTATTTTAAGGAAGACTCTCAATTTTCTGATCTTTCACCTAGAGATTGAAGTCTGGTCTAATAATTACATCAAAGAATTTTTCCCCCAAATACCTGGACTTCTCTAGTTTATAGGTTTGTGCTTAGCTTTGATTGGTCTTGAAGATTCTTTTTTTTTTTTTTTTTTTTTTTTAAATTATTTATTTATTTATTTATTTTTGGCTGTGTTGGGTCTTCGTTTCTGTGCGAGGGCTTTCTCCAGTTGTGGCAAGTGGGGGCCACTCTTCATCGCGGTGCGCGGGCCTCTCACTGTCGTGGTCTCTCTTGTTGCGGAGCACAGGCTCCAGATGCGCAGGCTCAGTAATTGTGGCTCACGGGCCTAGTTGCTCCGCGGCATGTGGGATCTTCCCAGACCAAGGCTCGAACCCGTGTCCCCTGCATTGGCAGGCGGACTCTCAACCACTGCGCCACCAGGGAAGCCCTTGAAGATTCTTAATATAAACTGTAGAGTGTAAGGGCTTGATCCCCTCCTGCTATCTTCCACGGAGGTAACTTTAACAGGTCTTCCCACTGTTAGGCATTCACAGTCCATGGCTTTTTAAGACATGCATACCAGTCTAGTGTTCTTCAGAATATAAATAGAAGCATTGAAAATATCTTGGAGCTTTCTAAATTGACTTCCCCAAACTAAGTTAGAAATTAAAGTTGAGCTGAGGTGCCTGTGTTTAGCTCATCAAGTCTTGCAGTGTTTTCTCTGAAATGGCAGGTCTCCTGGGACAAATCAAGGAAATGTTCTCTTTAAATTCCCTGAAAATCAGAAGGGCACCAATTTCTGATAATTTTAAATTGTTCTTTACTAGGATTGCATATTGAAAATGGAGCATACCACCTGGGTAAAGAACATGGATGAAAGGGGGAAAAAATACATATTTATGTTTGTATTCACTAGCAAAGTAGTCGGCAACACAGTTGGATTTTTTAAGTCCCAAGCTACTTTCCCATCTTTGCGAACAGAACTACTCTGATTTAAAATATACCACAGCTTTAGGGAACAGGAATAAAAACCCTGAATGCCAAACAAGTACACATCTGAGGGAAGACTTCTGAGAAATATTTACCTCCCTAGATATATAGAGACTGCACTGAGCTTCCTGTGAATTCCTGGACATACCTACATTGCATGGAGCTTGATTTCAAAGTTCAAGTCTATGTCTCTAGTGGTGTCCACTCACATACTGAAAGGGATAAATACCCCCACTACATGCTCAGACTTGAAACAAACTGCAATAAAAGGCATCACCCAGAGCTATAAAGAATTACAATGAGTTCTGCCAATGCATTTTCCTTCCATGAGCCAGAGCATGCACCAACGTTGCACATTTACCCCAGCAAGTGATCAGACCAAAACTAAGGTCTGCATTACATAAGATTATTTCATGGCCAAACAGGTGAAGCAACACCCAACTCCTCAGCTCCTACTTAAAAGGATTCGTTCATGTCTTAGATAAAGGGTGTGCGTGCGTAGTCACCATGGAAGCGGTTATGGACCACCATGGCTGAGCAAAGAACTCACCTGTGGAGATTTTATAGCGTTCCGGAGGCCCAGCCCCCAGCCCACACCCGCCTAACCAGAATTCTGGGACTGGTGTTCTGGCCTGGGTACACAGTTAGCACCTGTGAGTTAATCTCGTTGAAATGACTGGAACAAGATGAGGCCAAGGTTTTCTCTCCCACAAGTAGACCCGAAGCCAGGGCCGACTCCTCCAATAGTCCTGTACGGCCCAAATCACCCAGCTCCCCCTCTCCATCCTTTCTTTTTCCCTTGACTTACTCATTCTCACAATTGCTGGAGTAGAAGACATCTCCAAGGGGCAAACTGTTCACTGAGTCATTTTTAAAATGTCATTGCAAATGTAAGCACTTCTGGCCTCACATAAGAAACAAGGGGAAAAAATGGAGTGCTAATGGCTGTGATAGTTTAAGGAACTCGATTTATTCCCAGGAGCTCCATTCATCAAATATCACTACTATGACTTTATTGCCTATTCACCAGAAATCATTACATTTTGGTAGTTTTTGAATTCCATTACCTGGGGTCATAAAATTCCTTCTAATAAGAAATCATGGCTGTCAAGTCCAGTCTGATTAAAAAGAATGACAGATGATCTGCAGCCTTGGAGTTGATGTTTTTGGCTGCCGATTATTTCACATATGAAAGTGATTAAGTGATCATAAAGGAAATCCACAGGTACAATTACAGGGGCTCACATCATAAATCATTGTAAAGGCGAGTAATCTGCACTTTTCATGTCTTTTATTGTTTGCATACAGTTCCTTGAATTGCCTCCACCCCAAGGCATTTCAACGCTCTGCTTCATGTAAAATACCTTTTCAAAATCTCACCAGCCCCACACAACACCCTGACCATAAAACTTACCCGTTAGATTCCTTCCTGCTACTAACCTAGAATGCTTGTGTGTCATGAAGCGCAGCACACTTATCAAATAAGAAAGCAGAGATGGGTGATTCTTCCTTCCTCCTGTCTTACTTTCATAGTACTTGAGAGTGACTCGGGTCACTTGGTTAAAAAAAAATGGCTCCATATAATTATTTAAGTTTTTAGTGGAATCTCCCAAAGTGCCTGTTGGTGCTGTTTCTTACTGTTTTACTTATTATATGTCATGTAGTTATACAATAGTATCGCAAAAAGAGGACAAATCATTTTTGATGGTGACAGAATTAATATGTTTTGATACCTTTGCTCTTCAAAATAGGTAATAGTGATTTCCTAACAACCAAGTAGTAAATAAAGCCGAGGCTCAGATATGTCTTTAGCCTGTGGCATGATGATAAAAAGATAATTTCATTAGGAAGAAAAGAAATAATAATGCTTTCATTCATAGAGTGAATTCTGGAAAGGAAAGAAAACTATGTTATGACTGTCTTTTTTTTTTAATTAATTAATCGAATTTATTTATTTTTGGCTGCATTGGGTCTTTGTTGCTGCACGTGGGCTTTCTCTAGTTGTGGTGAGCCGGGGCTACTCTCCGTTGTGGTGCACATGCCTGTCGTTGCAGTGGCTTCTCTTGTTGCGGAGCACCAGCTCTAGGCGCACAGTCTTCAGTAGTTGTGGCACATGGGCTCTAGACCGCAGGCTCAGTAGTTGTGGCGCACGGGCTTAGCTGCTCTGCGGCATGTGGGATCTTCCCAGACCAGGGCTCGAACCCGTGTCCCCTGCATTGGCAGGTAGATTCTTAACCAATGCGCCACCAGGGAAGCCCCATGACTGTCTTTTTAATGTGGTTTCCTCGCTCTCTCTCCACTTGCACCGTTGCACAATATTTTTTCTTCAACTTTTGGGAGAAAAGTATATCCACTAATGTGTTGACACATCTTCATATTTTCCCTGTAACCTTCCCTTTGTATCTCCTCGAAGTCCGTTTACAGCAGAGGGCATAGCGAGCTACACCGAATACTTCCAAATACTCTTCCAAATACATGAAGAGTATTTGGAGGGCATCTAGAAAACCTGAATTTATCTTGCCCATATATGGCAATGCAGCATAATTTTCTCTCCTCTAGTTGCTGAAAGAAAATATCAGAGTGGAAAAGGTGGCAATGATGTAAGTAAATATGATTTTTGAAGGGACTGTTTTAGAAGACGCTGACCACCTGAGAGTAAAAGGGAAGTATACCTAGGTCCTTCCACCTTGAATACACTTGTTCATCCATCCCATTCGTGCAGATCCTTCTCAACTAGATTCCAGTGTCTCTTTGTTTTTTGAGGTGCCTTCCCTGACTCCTCCCCACTCTCATATATTTTACAATAGCCCTTCATAAATGTTTTATATTATCAACCATATTGCATTATATTTTAGTTGTTTCCAAGTCAGTCTTCCCTAAAGAAGTACGAGCTTCTTTTGAGTAGAACTGGATTAAATTTATTTTTGTTTCCACACCAAAACCAAAAGCTGTTTCTTTGAAAACATCAACAAAATTAATAAGCCTCTAGTGAAGCTAAGTAAAAAAGAGAGAAGACACAAATTACTAATATTAGAAATGAAAGAGGGCACATCACTACAGATCCCATGCACATTAAAAGGATAATAAAGAAATATGAGAAATTCTGTGCTCACAGATTTGACAACCTAGATGAAATGGACCAATTTCTTGAAGGACACACTGCCAAATCTCACACAAGAAGAAACAAGACAATGTGAATAGGCCTATAAGTATTAAAGACATCGAATCAATAATTAATAACCTTCCAGAACAGGAAACAGCAGGCCCAGATGAGTTCACTGGCGAATCCTTAAGGAAGAATCCTGAACATTTAAGGAAGAAATTATACCAATTCTCTACAATCTCTTCCAGAAAGTAGAAGCAGAAGAAATACTTCCTAATTCATTCTATGAGGCCAGCATTCCCCTAATACCAAAACCAAAGACATTACAAGAAAAGAAAACTAGAGATCAGTTATCTCTCATGAACATAGATGCAAAAATCCTCAACAAAATATTAGCAAATTGAATCCAACAGTGTATAAAAAGAATTATACACCATGGCCAAGTGGAATTTCTCCCAGGTAAGCAAGGCTGGTTCAACATTTGAAAATTAATGCAATGCATCACATCAACAGGCTAAAAAAGAAGAATCTTTTTTATTTCAATAGACCCCCAAAAAAGCATCTAACAAAAACCAACACCCATTCATATGGGAACTCTCTGTACATTCTCTTCAGTTTTGCTGTTAACTGAAAACTGCTCTAGAAAATAAAGTCTATTAAAAAATTTATTAAACCAAAAAATTCTTATGAATCAATTCTTTTCTTTCTAGAGAGCCTTCCCCTTAAGGCACTCTTCTGCTTTGAGTTTGGTTTCAGTGAGCTGTCTCTTCTCTGCTGGTTAAAGCAACTTTATCACATTTTGAAACACAACCAAAATTTCTGGGCACATTCCTCAAACTGGGGCTCAGAGCCCTGTAGTAGCACTGCTGTGACCAGCCTCCATGCCACTGAATACCATGGGACATGGACATCTGTGATGATTTAATTAGCTTGCTTTTGTTATTTCCCTAGTAGTATAGAGAAGAGGTGGTATTCTTTAGTCACCAACAGGTGTTTTGAAACTTTGACCGTAGCAAGCTGTAGAAGGGAGGCTGGTAACTGGAGAGCATGGGCAAAGATGGCAGCCGCATTGATATAGGAGTGAGGTCTCATGCGGTGGTAAGAAGGATTTTGTGAACTTTGCATGATCACTTCTTCACCTTGCCAGTCAAGCACGACAGAAGGATGAACCTCTTTGCCATCTGCTTCCTCTCCCTCTAAAGATGACAGCTTGGGTACATCTGTAGTCAGTGTTTCCAAGTTTAACTAGGTGTGTGCCAAATGTTGAACAGTGATTCCAAACTTTAGTGTTTATTAGAATCACCTGGAGGGCTTTTCCTTTTCAGATTACCAGGGCCCACTTCCAGAGCCTCTGATTCATTAGGTCTGGGGTTGGGGCTGAGAATTGGCATTTTTAACAAGTTTACACGATTCTGATGCTGCTGATCTAAGGACCACATTTTAAGAACCTCTGTTCTAGAAGGAGGCCCACCTGAACAACAAAGGAAGAACTTAGTGGAAGGTGTAAAAGACACCAGAAAGCAGTATGTGTTTATCTGACTTTTTAAAAAAATGGATAGATAGCTCAGAGCATTTTATCTTGGAAAAAATGTAGTGAGTGCTCCAGATTAAAAAAAAAAAAACTACAGTGTGCAACTTCCTTTTAAGGCATTGGCAAAAATGGTATGAAATAAGAACAAGAGCCGGCTGGAGGTGGAGAACCATGTCAAATATGAAAAATGGGAACTTTTGCTGCCTGGTTCCAAATCAGTTCTCATGTTTCTATATCTATTTGTCCATCTCAGGATTGTTAGATGGTTTTTTTGTGCTACCTGCCTGGCTTATATGCAACACCTAATAAGCTTCTAAAATAAATCTATTAACTTTGAAAGCTTTGTCATTTTCTGAATATGGCTTGATGGTCTTCTTAAATTGTTGGTAACTCCTATTTTTCCTCCAAAATATTATCAAACATTCCTTTAATACCCAAAATATCTAGGTGCTGTACATTCAGTTATTGAAACAGACATATATGCCTTTTGGAGAAAATAGGGCCCCAGGTCAGTGTGAAATAAGGTGAAAGTAGTCGTGAGGGGATTTATGCCAATTGGATAGTTTAAAAAATTGTTTCTTTGGTAAAAGTCTGAGAAATAGAGATAAGGGAGATCTATGTCTCTTTTTTCCACGATCTGGCTAGTGGGTGTTCTGTTCTAATGTAAACAAACATGAAAGCAAGCCACAGATCAGAGTTTGGATGGATATTAATTAGTGAGCTGGCAAAAAGAAAGAAAAAAAAATGAAAAAGAAAACAGAACAGACCTAGTACCTATTCTTGTGAGGTCAGTGAAGTCCCTGGGCAGGACTGGCCTGAAGAGCTGTCTTGGAAACAGAGATTGTGTCACGTGTCTAGCTGGACTGGGCAAGAGTCTTCTGTCAAGTGGGCAGTGGGTGAGGGTGAGGGTGAGGGCTCAAGACCAGATGCTGTGGCAGAATGCAGAGGATTTACTCTTGGGTGTTCAGCTGCTGGTTTGGCTCACTTCTTATTCTTTCCTCGTGCAAGGGCAATAAGGCCTGTGTAGTTTTCCTAGCTACCACATTTCTGGAAAACCACCCGTTTCTTCAACGAAAAATGATTTCTGACACCTCTTATGCTAATGAACAAACCCACTAGTGCAGATTTAGATAACACATTTGAAGTGTTTGCCTTGGCTGCCTCTGAAGTGTGGATTCCTGATTAGGGGCCTTTTAAATATGACCTAATTGTCTTTAGGATATGAGTGAAAATTGACTTATGGACCCATATATATATCACTGTTTTGTTCCAGTTATATAGAGCAGTTAAGAAAGGTGAGGTATAAGATTCTACAGGTTAATCACTGAGCGGCTTAAAAAATTGGGGAGTGTTTCCCCATTATCAAGTGTACAAGTTACAGGTGTTGGGGGTAGAGAAAGAAATTTGGGGACTGTTAGTGTTTACTGTTATATAAAATTGCATATCTCTGTATGATTTAGGTTAGTATTTAAGAAAATGTTATGAAAATGATTGTGACATATTCTAATTCCGTCTTGAAGACCCAGGATTTTAGATTCTCTATGGCAGATGAGCTAACGAGGGGAAAGGCATGCTGGTAAAATCGGATGGATCTTTTTCAGAGGGAGTACTGTTTCTTTTCACACTTTTCTATTCCTAGCACAACACTTGGGTAGTGCTGATAGCAAGCCTTGCATATAATTATTGAAAACAATGCCAACACGAAATGGAAGTTCCCAGTGCCGGCTTGCCCCTTTTATTCAAGATCAGTTAATTTGCCAAACAACTGGAATGAAAGATTGTGGCTGAAAGGTTAAGAGAAGCCATGTTGCCCTTGGCTTCATTCTGTCCTTTCTGTTTATGTCATTTGATGTTCAACTGACACTTTTGAAATCAAAGGCATGACAACATATATGTGTATATATGTGTATGTTACATATGTGGGTGTGTGTTAAATACGGTATAGGTTTTCTGGTTTTTAAAAACACTGATGACACAGACAGATGAGGCAAAGTTAAAAAGAACTTGGCAAAGTAATTTATTTCATCTATTTCAAAATTTTATTTTACCCACCCCCCCCCCCCAACTCAAATTCAGTGACCAGTTGTCTGGAAGGGCACTGATGTATAAATACCAAGCCAAATGGTAGACTGTTGAAATAATGGGATTGTTTTGGGGTCTGAAAAAACACCCACTCATTTGGCAGTTTTCTAGAAGGACTCATCGGGACTCAGCATACAGCCCCGGTTTTGGTTTCATTTATTTATTTACTTATTACAGCTAAGAGCAAGATTCCACATTTGGATCAGTGAGGTAAACAGGCACAGGCTGAGTCTGGAGGAATCCATGCGCGGGCTTCCCCTGTGGTCCCCAAATGAGGCCACATAGAGCGCTCCCTGCCCCAGTGCAGAAACACAGCCAGTCGCTTACAGCGTTTCCGCCTAAGCAAGCCTGTCTGAGACTCAGGGCCCAGGGTTTTTATTGGTGTTTGGTCACATCATCGCAAGGACTAGCCACAATTACTGAAATTCAGAATTCCCTGGAACCAGGTGTTTTGTGCTCCAGGTGCGAAAGCAACCTGCTAATGTAGGGAACTTCTCAGAAGCTGACTTCCCAGAAGCCAGCTAAGGGCCAGCCCTGCAAGATATCTTTCTCAAGATAACAGCTAGGCCTGAGAGAGTAACCCCTTCCTGCAGAGATGTATACTTTTAAAGTGCTCTTGTAGTATCTGTCATGTAATCATCTATAAATGTATGTTTGTTTGAATAAATACGTCAGACCATCAGCTCCTTGAGGTCAGAAGTCCTAGCCTGTCTATTCATGTTTCTATGGCACCTGAATGACAGGTTGCGTGAAGGGAAACCCAAAGAATATCTCTGGAAACATTCTGGGAATGTTCTGGAAACATTAATGAATGCATCAATGGAAAGTGGGATTTTAGTTCTGTGTGTAAATTAAAAGTTGGATACTTAATTAGGTTATAATTTAACTGTGGGTATAATTTATAGATGATAAAATTCTCATTTTCTGAACAGAATTCTGGCAGCCTGGCCACAATCATCTTAAGATGACCTCATTTCTAGACTCTCCAAGCTAACTACTAAATACTGTTTTATATAATTTCCAACTTCGAAGTCAGTTGTACAACAATGATCATAAACATCTCCCAGAATGAGAATGGTTGTGGTGGGTTCGTGGTTCACACAGAGCTGCCCCGTATTGCCCCAGTCCCTACTGCCATTGCCTTCATCTTCCGGGTTAGGATGGCATAAATGGTTATCACCAGGAAGAGCTTATCTTTAGGGCAGAATGTCACAGTAATGATATCGGGGATGAAAAAAGGAGATAAAAGAAGAGGATATGGCTGTTTACCCACCACATCTGGGCCAGTTGAAGTTCTGGACTGTTATGGACTGGAATCGTCTAGTGTTAAAAAGTAAATTGAGGCATATTAAACATTTTAAGAGTTTTTTGAGCAAAAATCAATTTAAATCGGGCAGTGCCAAACCGGATGTGGTTAGGATCCGTCCACGGACAGAAGCCAGGGGAAAGAATTATATAGAGAAGGTGCAGAGGCAAAGAAAGGAAATTATTGATTGGCTGTAGCATCAAACCTAGTTGGCTGTTTGTGATTGGTTGCCCTTAGGTATTGATTTCCTAACCTAGAGGCGTTTACAGGCTTAGACTTTTTTTGGTGTGCTTACATAGGCCACCAGGGCATTAGCGCCACCTCCGTATAATGGCCTCCTTATTTAATTAATGTAACACTAGTTTTGTTACCAAACTCAGGTTTGGCTGCTCGCCGCTCAAAAGCCAGTAATTCAAAAGGCAACTGTCAGTAGAAAGGAAAGTTGCTTTAATCAGAAAAGCCAGAAATGTAGGGAGAAGGTGGACTCATGTCCTGAGGCCAACTCCAAAGTTTCTGCTCAGCCAGGACAGTTTTTAAAGGGAAAAAGGGTGGGGGGAGAATCTCAGTGAATCATTGAGGCAGGAGTTGGGTTCTGCATCATTCTTCATTGCGTGCAGACTGGCTGACTCTCTCTTCAGATGTTATCTTGCCTGTGTGATCTGCCTGCAGGATTGCTAAGGGGGTTTTTGGGGGGTAGAGAGCTAGTTTTTCTTTAACTACTTAAGTCTTCATTCTTACTTCTTTTACTCTAGGAAAAGAATCAACAGGTTAGGCAAGGCATGATGTACATTCAGAAGAGCATAAGTCAGGAGTTAGTTTAAATCGCCTAGGGGAATTCTCTAGCGGTTCAGTGGTTAGGACTCTGCGCTTTCACTGCCGAGGGCCCAGGTTCAATCCCTGGTTGAGGAACTAAGATCCCAGAAGCTGTGCAGTGCAGCAAAAAAAAAAAAAAAAATTGCCTAGTGATCTCATCCCTATAATTAGGTTCTTTCAAGGTTAGAGGGGAACAGAAATGGGCAAACAGGAGAGGGGAAAAGAGCTGCTTTCAGTTTCTCCCATATTATGGTTTAACAAAAATTAGCATGTATGTTTCACACGTATCCCCTCTTTTCAAAAGCATATACTTCATTATGTATTTTTTAAATTAAAAATTACTATTGGGGTTTTCTCTGATTGTGGGGAGCATGTCTGTAATAATTTGCACGGATGGGTCTTGGGAAACAGCAAAATAAACGTGCTGGAAGTCCAGGGCTGACCCCAACATGAGCTTAGTCATGATGCTTTAAACTTCATTTCCTCACCCATGAAATGGCGTTATACTGACCCAACGAGGCAGAGACTCATTTACAAACTGTAAAATACTAATATAATGTACGAGATGACTGCTATTGTCATAGGACTAGCAATGAGACCTCTGAAACCCCCAGAAATATGCTTGCTCTTGGTCTTGGGCTAGGTTTCCATTGATTGCTTGCTGAATAGAAACAGGGAAGTCGGGAGAAGGTGGAAAAGAGAAGCAGGCACATGGGTTGACTGGAAGCTGAAATAAGGCACAAACAAGGGTCAGCTTGATGGTGGCACTTCTAGATTCTCCCAAAGACCTTGCCCTACTATCTGGCTGTAAATATGATTTTCTTGTGTGTGTGCTGACGGTGACTTTTGTATGCAGAAAACTTTATTTAAGGGCAAGTTTTGGACTAACTTGATATCTAGTATATTCAAGTTACCTGTTCCAAATCCTGTTTCTTTCTTATTTAAAAAATTTTTTAAATCTAGCAAAATTTCACATTTTTATGAGGACTTAGAATTCAGTTCCCTTAAACATTTAAAATGGCATTTCTGTATTTCTTTTAAAGTCCTTCAATTGTCTAACAAACCCAAGTATTTAAATTACTCTTATAAAGCTAATGTTTTAAACTTACAGATAGAAGTGTTTGGTTCTCTTAAACATTCCCGCCTCATTTACAAACTGTCTTTTAACATATAATCCCAAATCTAAACCAGTTTCTCAAGTACACATTTTAAATTAGAATTCCAAGGCTAACTTACTGGATATTCTCCATGCCAAATTCTCTTATATAAAATAGAGTGCTTATAATATCAAATATGTACAGATTAACTGTAAACATAATACAAAAATATTAATGCTGTGGGATTGATTTATTCCATCATTTCTGTACTTGATTCTAAACTTTTCTGGGGTTAAAAGACATCCAGTAAGGAAAAAAAGCATTCTCACCAAGGCAAGATGGGGCTCCCATCACCATTCACCCAGTTTTTGATTCAGCCAGGGAGGCATGGGCCTGGTCGTTATTCCTACTTGTGACACTGATGAGAAATACCAATCACTGTCAATATCCCTGTTTCTTGACCAGTGCTTCTCAGTCTTTAATGTGCATTCGAGTCACCTGGGGGTCTTGTTGAGATGAAGGATTTGATTCAGTAGGTTTGGGTGGGCCTGCGATTCTGCATTTCTCACAAGCTCCCAGGTAGTACGTCAGTTGCTGTGCGGAGACCACATTTGAGTTCAAGGGGCATTTTACTTAGTTCTTCCATATGCTCACAGATGACTTCCTCTCCCACGGAGATATCTAGCTTCCCTCACAGTTTGATTGGTTTTGCATTTCTTTGACTAAGAGACATGCAAATGTAATCCCTATTAGGCTCTGCAGACTTCTCCAGGCTTTGTGTCTCTGTGGTCATAAAATTAAAAGAACCCTTGAAGATTAAAATTACTGTGACTCATTTAAAGGGAAAAAAAGATTGTTTTTTTTTAAATGATTGCTTTGAAATACTTGCATACAAATATTTCACCGGATGGGACTTCCCTGGTGGTCCAAGGTTTAAGACTCTGCGCTTCCAATGCAGGGGACACAGGTTCCATCCCTGGTCGGGGAATCCCGCATGCCACACAGTGCGGCCAAAAAAAAAAATATATATATATATATATATATATGTATATATATATATATATATTTCACCAGAAAAAAATTATAAAGGACCAGGGGATAAGGTTGCCAGAGTGATAACTTGAACTCTCTTGAGTTTTATAAATATAAGGTACAGCATTTTAAAAAGTTGGTTCCTATATCTAAATGATTTTTTTAGATTGTTTCTAGATACTTCGTACTGATTGAAGATATTAATACAGATGCAGGTTTGGGGGGGTTTGTTTTAACATAATGGCTGCGCCTCCTCTCCCCTCCCCCTGAGTCCTTATTTGATTGTCAAGGAATACAGCTTGCTGGGCAA
The DNA here is from genome assembly GCF_965194825.1 of Balaenoptera physalus. Classification (NCBI taxonomy): domain Eukaryota; kingdom Metazoa; phylum Chordata; class Mammalia; order Artiodactyla; family Balaenopteridae; genus Balaenoptera; species Balaenoptera physalus. The sequence goes on from NC_138903.1 coordinate 10,342,905, forward strand.
CTTTTTCTGTCAATTATGAGAAGCAAGGCATCTCACAGAGTGAGCTTTTTATTTAAACTAGCTAACGCCAGGCCAAACTTCTCTCTAACATTTCTTTACTTGATAAAGTAGATAATTTAAACTTTAGGAAAATGTGTGTGTGTGTGTGTGTGTGTTTCTTTGAATGCCTTGGGTGTTGAGAGTTTGGGAGCAGGCACTGAGCAGTGAGTACTGTTCAGTTCCCATCAGAGATTAGTGCTCTGTGGTCTTACAGGAGGCCTGAGTAACACATCCCTGTTACCTTGCCGGCCTCCTAGGCTGTTAGGCTTGCTACCCTACTAGAAATGGCTCCTCTCTTGTGTTCAAAGGAGTGCAGTTGTGTACAGCCTGCCAACAATAGGTTTCTGTATTTAGATGTGCAGGCATTTCGACCCTGCAATTCTACTTCTAGAAAGCTGCCCAAAGAATTAATTGGACAGGTGTGTAATTTTTTTCAAGGATGTTCATTGTGGTATTGTTGACCATAGGAAATACTAGAAATGACCTAAACATCCATCAGTGTGGAACATGCCTGCAGGTAGAATAATATGCATTCGGTACAAATTTATATTAATCATCCTGGAGAAGGGCTATGATGTATTGCTAAAAGAATAAAACAGCCTACAAAGAAGTAGTTATGGTGCGATCACATTATTGCAAAATAATAAATAATGTGTGTGTTAAAGTGCAATTTTCAAAACAAAGTAAAATCATGAGTCTCATACAGATATAAAATGAACACATGTTAAAGGTCTTATTTAATTCATTACCAAAGAGGGGACTGGTAAGATGGTAAAAGGGTTCAAAGGAGAATCCAAAGAACAAACGTGTATAGATCAGGAATATTGAAATGAATCTGCAGTAAAAGTGGCTTCTTCAACAGGGAATGTGGTCAATTGCACCTCCACCTTACAGAATTCATTTACTTGTCTATAGACAAGTATTATTTTGCGTTGCTGTCAGTTATCTACAACTGATGGAGTTGCAAAACAGTTCAAAGGCAATGAAAGGTGCAGAGCCACCATACAATCAGAATCATTGAACTTGGAAAGGTGTGTTCTACGGTTCAGAGCCTAAGCAATGCATAATTTTCCCTTAAAACACATTTTCCCTACATGTATGTGTATATTAAAGTCTGGAATGGGAACAGAAAAACAATTAATTATCTATGGATGGTGCAATTTTGTGTTATTATTTTTGTATTTTTTTCCTATTTTTCTGTATTTTCACAGCATTTCTAAATGAGCATGTAATATTTTTTATAACCAGAAAAAAACCCACTTCTATATTGAAAAACAATTACAAAGCATCCTCTCATGTTTTTTAGTAAGTCCTTCAAGAACAACAGCAAAAACAAGGGTACTGTGATTAAGATAATAGGAGGAGAGGGGAACCAGAGAATGTGGGGTGGCCAAAAATCCCCTGGCTAACCTGCCATTTCTGGTTGGTCCTCTAATTGATTGCTTTGTGTTCAGGCCTGAAATAGCCTCATTTACAAGAGATGTGATGAAATCAAGGTGCGTTGGCACATCAGAGGTGCTTTTGGCTTTACACTCAATAAAGTGGCCCGCAGTTGCTACTGTTTTCTGTGCCTTTGTAAGTTGAGTCAGGAAAAAGCCCTGTTTAGTACCAAGCAACTTCTGATGGAAGAGGGGAGGAGGCCAGAGGCTCAGCATGGTGTGTCAGAAGGGAAGATGACAGTTATTAACGAATAGATGTTTCCAAGTTCATGCAACCCCCCTCGGGTTAATGTGCTTATTTATTTATAGAACTGATTTGAAAATTAAACAGAGCAGTTTCTCTCCCCAGTTTTACAGTCGTAAAGAGATAATAAACGTGCTTATGGCTTACATTATTCCATAATATTTGCCTAGGTATTGATTATTGCTTAGAGATTTTATTGTCTTTCTCTGCTCTGGGTGTTTTTTTCTTTTTTTTCCCCTCTCATGCCATTGTGCTTCTGGCTATAATCCTCATTTCCTTACAGCCTGCCAAACTGCGGCTCCTTTTGGGTGCCAGGTTTTTCTTCTAATCCTCACCCTGACTGATGAGAGATTTGCAGAGAAGTTGGCCCACATGTACGATACAGTGTGTGTCTTACTGACAGTGCCCGTGGAACATGTTGGATAACCCTAGAAGGTTATATTCGTCACCTGTTGTATGAAAATGATTAAGATCACAGCAGTAATTAAATAGTCTCTTGCTCTTCTTCGGTTTAGCTCAGAGCTATGGGCATGTTGGTGCCAAAATGTTTCTGTTGACTGAATGAACTGAACAATGCTTATTTATATCAAGCTGTGTGTCACCTTTCTGGAGTAGCCATGTGTGTGACTATGTAAGCATCCTGCCTTCAGAAGGAGTAACTTCACCTGTAAGAAATATTGGGGTCGGGGGGGCCAGTGTTCACATTTGATTTGGAGGTTTAGTTCTAAGAACAACACTACATCTCCTACAATGCCGAGTACACTTCCCGTGATGGTCAGGGCAGCAGCCCTTAAGGCAAGACTGGCCTTGGGAGAGAAGAAACAAGAGGCAAATTTGGTCTTTGATGTCTGTACTGGGTGGAATAATGTCCCTCTAAACTTTATGTTCTGGTACCTGTGATTGTGACCTTATTTGGAACTAGGGTCTTTGCAGATGTAATAAAGCTAAGGTGAGGTCCTATAGAAGTAGTGGAGGCCTAATCCAGTGACTGGTGTAAGAAGGACATGTGAAGACACAGACACAGATACACAGAGGGAAGAACACCGTGTAACAATGGAGACAGAGATTGAAGTAATGCAGCTACAAGCCAAAGAATGCCAAAGATTGCTGGCATCCACCAGAAGATAGGAGGAGGCAAGGGAGGATTATTAATCTAGGATTTTTCCCTAGAGCCTTCAGAGGGAGCATGGCCCTCCCGACACCTTGATTTCAGACTTCTAGCTTCCAGACTGTGAGAGAACAAATTTCCGTTGTTTTATGCCACCCAAATTTTGGTAATTTGTTATGGCAGCCCTAGGAAACTAACACAGTGTCCCCTACTTCATGGTGATGTTTCCCTTTCTTTCTTAGTGTCTCTCACTCCCTGGTATTTGGTGCTTTTCTCTTACGGGTTTATCCACGTATTAGTCAAGACTGAGTAAGGTAAGCAGAAACCATTCTAGGTATATCGATCGGGAAGGGATTGAATATGGAGAATGATCTGCTCACACACTGTTAGAGCAATTAGGTAGTGAAGGTCAGGGAAACCTTCGTACTATCAAGAACTTAGGAGGTGCAGGGAAAGCAAGAAACCACTACCTGATATCTTAGCAGCCTTCAGCACTTAATGGGATCATTTTTAAGCAGCTGCTTGGAAGCTCCCAACAAAACTCTGCATATATCATCTGTTGATGCCCACACATCTGACTCCCACTGCCACCCGTGAATAATGTCTTCTCTGTCTTCTCCTACCAGGTCTCTGTAAATGACTTTCAGTGGCAGGATGTAGACGGGAGCCTTGCTGTTAAGGGATGCTGAGAAATGTAGTCTCCAGGCTTTCAGTCCCCGTGACCCTGGAGAGAGTGTTGAAGGGCAGGGGCAGAACTAAATACAGGAGATGATGTCCTGCTTACTCATCTTAACTCCTTTCCCTCAAAGCAAGAACAAAAGTACTTGCTTCTCTGAAAGGTTCTGATAATCTATTCATTTACACCAATGTACTAAGGACGAGTGATACCTTTAAATGTCTTTTCTCCCAGGACTATTTGCACTTTCACAAGATCAAAGATTTAATTAAAAGAAGTGAATCCATTTATTTGACATTTAATTGGGACAGGGACTCAAAACTGTTTCCTGAGGGGTCCTCAGAGATACAAATAAATTTTAGGTGGAAGTCTAAAATCCTTTTGAGGATTTTAATCCAGTTGGGCTTTTTCTTTGTGTGTGAAATGACATTTGGTTGATATTCTTTTGTTTTTATACAAGTAAGTAAATGAGAGATAGATTCATTCTGGTTGAATGGTTAAAGTCTTCTTGATTGTCTATAACTAGTGATTTTCAGCAGGGCAATTTTATCCCCCCTGTCTCCCTAGGGGGCATTGTGTAATGTCCAGAGACATTTTTGGTCTTCACAGCTGGAGTCGGGGGACGGTACTGGCATCGAGTGGGTTGAGGTCAAGGATGCTGCTAAACGTCCTGCAGGGCACAGGGCAACCCCACAGCAAAGAATGATCCAGCCCCCAAGTCAATAATGCCACAGTTGAGAAATCCTCCTCTTGTACTGTATGTGGTTAGAGGGAAAAGGTGAGGTAGATCTTTATTATTGTGACCCTTTTCTAACCTCAGGTAATCTTTAACGCTGCTGCCACCGCTGTTGTCTGACTGTCCACTGCCTTACCCCTTTCAGTGTCCTCTGAGGTCTCCTGGCAGAAGGGCTCCCTGGCCGCCCAATTCAGAACCAGGGTGCTGGCAGTGCATGCCCTCCTGTTTAACGGCTCTTTGGTTTTGTTCCATTCTGAGATCCTCTCTCTTTCAAAGCCTCTTCCTCCCAGTCTGGAAACAGCCCGTCTGCAGTTTGCCCCTGGTCCTCTGAAGGGTCTCAGAGTCTCCTCACATGTCTAGAAGGCCCATTCTCTTCTCTTCCCTTTAGCCCTCTCCCCTTCACCCCTGCCCTTTGCCAAATGGTCTGTGTCTTGACATTTTAAATGTTCTCATCTTTTCTACATCAGCTGGAGGAAAGCTGATGCCACAGAAATCTGTTCTTCTCCCCAAATCCCACCCCACTTATTTATATATGTGCGATCCCTCATGCCCAGGGTACTTGCCCTGAATTTGTACAGGTGGTAAATTGCCCCGTTTGTGAATTGGGCTAATTGTATTGATTTGTTCATTTGCTTAATGCTGGAAGAGTCACTCCTCTGGGTTACTAAAGACGAAATTCTAAGAGGGTACAAAGAAGGTCCCTGCAGTACTCTTCAGCCAGCGTGGACACCAAAGCAGGGCTAATTAGATGCTAAAGAAAGCCTTTTTGATGATGAAGGTGATGGCAATCTAGGCTGGAAGGACTTTGGAAGCCCACGAAGCCTGTTCCTGTGCACCCAAGCAGGCTCACTCATCCAAGATAGACGAGGATCTATCCAATTTTCAAAGATTTCCAGAGAGGAACATTTCACAACCTGTTCCAGCTATTAACTACCCAGTTATGAAAGCCTTTTCTCTATTTAACCTAAATCTCCTGCCTCTTAAGGAATCAACATTGTGTAAAAATTATAGTAATAAATTTTGAATTGTGAGTTAAGATTTTCTTTCTATATAAGAAATTTATATAGTACAATTTCCCTTCAAGTTAACAGGATTTTTATTTTTATCTGAAGAAAATATTGCCAAGGTAGGGCTTTTGGCGAGGGGATTGGAATTCAGAAGAAATGAGTAGCTTGAAAAGACGATAGACCGTATGAAGTAAGAAAAATAGTTTAATTCTTTCTCTGTATTCTCAGGCTGGTACTGCGCAGCTGACTTAGAATGCCAAAAGCTCAAGATGACTCATATTTGGGGTGTTTATTTCCTTAAAGGCATCCTCTCTCCTTCTATATTAAAATAGTGCATTGTACTGTTTCCTTCATAACTTCCTACAGGGCAGCTGCTAAATTATGCAACTTCACAGGGCAGTTCTGTCTACCTCAGTATTCCACCTTTCATCGCAGAAATGAATTTTCAAGATTTGTGCAATTTATTCGGCAAGTGAGGATTGAGCTTCTCTTGTGTGCTCAGGCACCGTGTGGGCTAATTATAGATTCAGAGAAGACGATGCTGTCTCAACCAGCACGGGGCTTTAGAGGCCAACAGGGAATTTAGACTTGTACATAAGGAAGTTCAGAGAATGGCTATGGACTCCGGGACAGCAGTGTGTGTAAAATATAGTGGGAAGCATTTGGTACATAACTTTCTAATAAGTATGCTTTCTGCATTCTTCAAGAACATATGACTTTGAACCAAGGTAAACCTGGTGACAAATCTGGTCTTTATCACTGCATGATCTTTCTGAGCCTCAGAATCTATCCTTACAAATGGAAAGAAATCATACCTGCCTTAAAGATCATTGTGGTGATTAAATTAAACTAAATTAAATGAGATAATGTGCTTTAAAAGGGCTAAGCTAAAAGGCCTAGTACTGGGTAGGTACTTAATAAATGTTGTTTCCGGATTCTTTCTTTGATGATTCAAGGATATTGTAAAGAACTTTTATTCTTTCCTTTGGGAGAGGGTCACCTCCTGGTATCAAAATTGCCTTCCTGCATATGCGGACTCTCCTAAGTCATGAGATGCCACAGACCCACCTTTCCAGCCTTCCTTGCAGCTGGCAGTAGGGCATGTGGCCCATCAGACACACCAAAATCTGTCCTTGAATCAGTCGCTCATGGTTTGGAGAAGGAAGGGGCACACAGAATCCATCTGCTGATGTGTCAGGTCGGCAGTAGCCACTGTAGCTGGTCATAAGAGGTCTCAATTGCTGCAGTTCTAGCAGAGGCAGCACAAGTCCAGGTTGGTGGTATCCACCATGCAAATTCCCGTGTGTGTCCTCAGTGGCAGCAGCGGTGGTATTTTTTGTGTGCTGGTCTGTGATGTGACTTATAATGTTGGCTCTGGCGGCACTGCCTCCAGCCCTGATTCTCACGAGCTCCATGAACAGCCTTCATGAACAACCACCTTTCCTTTCATTAGTCCCCTTTGAGCTTGTTATCCACATTCTGTTTCTGTTGCTCACAACTTGAACTTTTGACTGATAAAAATATTGTTATGTTTATTATAATGAGTTTGTTTGGTTATGTAGTGGTGTCTTATGTGCTATCAAGCAAGGAGACTGTTCCCTTCACCATAAATAGGCCCTTGGAATTATCCCTTCTCAATTAGTTTGCATTTCTTGTTTTTAAACTTTCTACATCTTCCTTTACTGTAGCATCATTTCTTTTTTTTTTTTAATAAATCTTTATTGGAGTATAATTGCTTCACAATACCATGTTACTTTCTGTTGCACAACAAAGTGAATCAGCCGTATGCATACAAATGTCCCCATATCCCCTCCCTCTTGAGCCTCCCTCCCACCCTCCCCATCCCACCCCTCTAGGTCATCGCAAAGCACCGAGTGGATCTCCCTGTGTTATGCTGCTGCTTCCCACCAGCCAACTGTTTTACATTTGGTAGTGTATATATGTCAGTGCCACTCTCTCACTTCGTCCCAGCTTACCCTTTCCCCTCCCCGTGTCCTCAAGTCCGTTCTCTACTTCTGTGTCTTTATTCCTGTCCTGCCACTAGGTCCATCAGAACCTTTTTTTTTTTTTTTTAGATTTCATGTATATGTGTTAGCATATGGTATTTGTTTTTCTCTTTCTGACTTACTTCTGTATGACAGACTCTAGGTCCATCTGCCTCACTACAAATAATTCTGTTTCTTTTTATGGCTGAGTAATATTCCATTGTATATATGTGCCACATCTTCTTTATCCATTCATCTGTCGATGGACATTTAGGTTGCTTCCCTGTCCTGGCTATTGTAAATAGTACTGAAATGAACATTGTGGTGCATGTCTCTTTTTGAATTATGGTTTTCTCAGAGTATATGTCCAGTAGTGGGATTGCTGGGTCATATGGTAGTTCTATTTTTAGTTTTTTAAGGAACCTCCATACTGTTATCCATAGTGGCTGTATCAATTTACATTCCCACCAACAGCATAGGAGGGTTCCCTTTTCACCACACCCTTTCCAGCATTTATTGTTTCTAGCTTTTTTGATAATGGCCATTCTGACTGGCATGAGGTGATACCTCTTTGTAGTTTTGATTTGCATTTCTCTAATAATTAGTGATGTTGAGCATCTTTTCATGTGCCTCTTGGCCATCTGTATATCTTCCTTGGTGAAATGTCTATTTAGGTCTTCCACCCATTTTTTAACTGGATTGTTTGTTTTTTTGATATTGAGCTCCATGAGCTGTTTGTATATTTTGGAGATTAATCCTTTTTCTGTTGCTTCATTTGCAAATATTTTCTCCCATTCTGAGGGTTGTCTTTTCATCTTGTTTATGGTTTCCTTTGCTGTGCAAAAGCTTTTAAGTTTTATTAGGTCCCATTTGTTTATTTTTGTTTTTATTTCCATTTCTCTAGGAGGTGGGTCAAAAAGGATCTTGCTGTGATTCATGTCATAGAGTGTTCTGCCTATGTTTTCCTCTATGAGTTTTATAGTGTCTGGCCTTACATTTAAGTCTTTAATCCATTTTGAGTTTATTTTTGTGTATGGTGTTAGGAAGTGTTCTAATTTCATTCTTTTACATGTAGCTGTCCAGTTTTCGCAGCACCACTTATTGAAGAGGCTGTCTTTTCTCCATTGTATATTCTTGCCTCCTTTATCAAAGATAAAGTGACTATATGTGCGTGGGTTTATCTCTGGGCATTCTATCCTGTACCATTGATCTATATGTCTGTTTTTGTGCCAGTACCATACTGTCTTAATTACTGTAGCTTTGTGGTATGGTTTGAAGTCAGGTAGCCTGATTCCTCCAGCTCCGTTTTTCTTTCTCAAGATTGCTTTGGTTATTTGGGGTCTTTTGTGTTTCCATATGAATTGTAAGATTTTTTGTTCTAATTCTGTGAAGAATGCCATTGGTAGTTTGATAGGGATTGCATTGAATCTGTAGATTGCTTTGGGTAGTATAGTCATTTTCACACTATTGATTCTTCCAATCCAAGAACATGGTATATTTCTCCATCTGTTTATGTCATCTTTGATTTCTTTCATCAGTGTTTTATAGTTTTCTGAGTACAGGTCTTTCGCCTCCTTAGGCAGGTTTATTCCTAGGTATTTTATTCTTTTTGTTGCAGTGGTAAATGGGAGTGTTTCCTTAGTTTCTCTTTCTGATTTTTCGTTGTTGGTATATAGGAATGCCAGAGATTTCTGTGCATTAATTTTGTATCCTGCAACCTTACCAAATTCATTGATTAGCTCTCGTAGTTTTCTGGTGGCATCTTTAGGATTTTCTACGTATAGTATCATGTCATCAGCAAATAGTGACAGTTTTACTTCTTTTCCAGTTTGTATTCCTTTTATTTCTTTTTCTTCTCTGATTGCTGTGGCTAGGACTTCCAAAACTATGTTGAATAATAGTGGTGAGAGTGGACATCCTTGTCTCGTTCCTGATCCTAGTGGATATGCTTTCAGTTTTTCACCATTGAGTATGATGCTTGCTGTAGGTTTGTCATATATGACCATTATTATGTTGACGTAGGTTCCCTCTATGCCCATTTTCTGGAGAGTTTTTATCGTAAATGGGTGTTGAATTTTGTCAAAAGCTTTTTCTGCATCTATTGAGATGATCATATGATTTTTATTCCTTAATTTGTTAATGTGGTGTATCACATTGATTGATTTGCGTATATTGAAGAATCCTTACATCCCTGGGATAAATCGCACCCTATCATGGTGTATGATCCTTTCAATGTGCTGTTGGATTCTGTTTGCTAGTATTTTGTTCAGGATTTTTGCATCTGTGTTCATCAGTGATATTGGTCTGTAATTTTCTTTTTTTGTGATATCTTTTTCTGGTTTGGTATCAGGGTGATGGTAACTTCGTAGAATGAATTTGGGAGTGTTTCTCCCTCTGCAATTTTTTGGAAGAGTTTGTGAAGGATCAGTGTTAGCTCTTCTCTAAATGTTTAACAGAATTCGCCTGTGAAGCCGTCTGGTCCTGGACTTTTGTTTGTTGGAAGATTTTTAATTACGGTTTCAATTTCATTACTTGTGATAGGTCTGTTTATATTTTCTAATTCTTCCTAGTTCAGTCTTGGAAAATTGTACCTTTCCAAGAATTTGTCCATTTCTTCGTGGTTGTCCATTTTATTGGCATATAGTTGTTTGTAGTAGTGTCTTATAATCCTTTGTATTTCTGCAGCGTCAGTTGTGATTTCTCCTTTTTCATTTCTAATTTTATTGATTTGCATCTTCTCCCTTTTTTTCTTGGTGAATCTGGCTAAGGGTTTATCAATTTTGTTTATCTTCTCAAAGAATCAGCTTTTAGTTTTATTGATCTTTGCTATTGTTTTCTCCATTTCTATTTAATTTATTTCTGCTCTGATCTTTATGATTTCTTTCCTTCTACTGGCTTTGGGTTTTCTTTGTTCTTGTTTCTCTAGTTGTTTTAAGTGTAGGGTTAGATTGTTTATTTGAGATTTTTCTTGTTTCTTGAGGTGAGATTGAATTGCTATAAACTTACCTCTTAGAACTGCTTTTGCTGCGTCCCATGGGTTTTGCGTCGTCGTGTTTTTGTGTCGTTTGTTTCTGTGTATTTTTTAATTTCTTCTTTGATTTCTTCAGTGATCTCTTGGTTATTTAGTAGCGCACTGTTTAGCCTCCATGTATTTGTGTTTTTACAGTTTTTTTTCCTGTAATTGATTTCCAATCTCATAGCGCTGTGGTCAGAAAAGATGCTTGATATGATTTCAATTTTCTTAAATTTTCCAAGGCTCGATTTGTGACCCAAGATATGATTTATCCTGGAGTATGTTCCATGTGCACTTGAGAAGAAAGTGTATTCTGCCCCTTTTGTGTGGAATGTTCTATAAATATCAATTAGATCTATCTGCCCTATTGTGTCATTTAAAGCTTGTGTTTCCTTATTTATTTTCTGTTTGGATGATCTGTCCATTGGTGTAAGTGGGGTGTTAATGTCCCCTATTATTATTGTGTTACTGTCGATTTCTCCTTTCATGGTTGTTAGCATTTGCCTTATGTATTGAGGTGCTCCTATGTTGGGTGCATGAACACTTATAATTGTTATATCTTCTTCTTGGATTGATCCTTTGATCATTATGTAGTGTCCCTCCTTATCTCTTGTAACAGTCTTTATTTTAAAGTCTATTTTATCTGATACGAGTATTGCTACTCCAGCTTTCTTTTGATTTCCATTTGCATGGAATATTTTTTTCCATCCCCTCACTTTCAGTCTGTATTTGTCCCTAAGTCTGAAGTGGGTCTCTTGTAGACAGCATATATATGGGTCTTGCTTTTGTATCCATTCAGCCATTCTGTGTCTTTTGGTTGGGGCATTTAATCCATTTACATTCAAGGTTATTATCGATTTGTATGTTCCTATTACCATTTTGTTAGTTGTTTTGGGTTTGTTTTTGTGGGTTTTTTTCTTCTCTTGTGTTTCCCCCTTAGAGAAGTTCCTTTAGCATTTGTTGTAAAGCTGGTTTGGTGGTGCTGAATTCTCTTAGCTTTTGTTTGTCTGAAAAGCTTTTGACTTCTCCATCGAATCTGAATGAGATCCTTGCCGGGTAGAGTAATCTTGGTTGTAGGTTTTTCTCTTTCATCACTTTAAGTATATCCTGCCATTCCCTTCTGACCTGCAGAGTTTCCACTGAAAAATCAGCTGATAACCTTGAGGGGATTCCTTTGTATGTTATTTTTTTTTCCCCTTGCTGCTTTTAATATTTTTTCTTTGAATTAAATTTTTGTTAGTTTGATTAATATGTGTCTTTTTTTGTTTTTCCAAGGGTTTATCCTGTATGGGACTCTCTGTGCTTCCTGGACTTGGGTGACTATTACCTTTCCCATGTTAGGGAAGTTTTCCACTATAATCTCTTCAAATATTTTCTCAGACCCTTTCTTTTTCTCTTCTTCTTCTGGGACCCCTATAATTCAAATGTTGGTGCGTTTAGTGTTGTCCCAGAGGTCTCTGAGATTGTCTTCAGTTCTTTTCATTCTTTTTTCTTTATTCTGCTCCTCAGTAGTTATTTCCACCATTTTGTCTTCCACCTCACTTATTCGTTCTTCTGCCTCAGTTATTCTGTTATTGATTCCTTCTAGTGTATTTTTCACTTCCATTATTGTGTTGTTCATCTCTGTTTGTTTGTTTTTTAGTTCTTCTAGATCTTTGTTAAACATTTCTTCTATTTTCTCAATCCGTACTTCCATTCTATTTCCGAGATTCTGGATCATCTTTACCATCATTACTCTGAATTCTTTTTCACGTAGATTGCCTATTTCCTCTTCATTTATTTGATCTTGTAGGTTTTTACCTTGCTCCTTCACATGTGACATATTTTTTTGTCATCTCATTTTTTTTTTTTATGAGTGGGATTGTTTTTCTGTTTTAGTGGTTGTTTGGCCTGAGGCTTCCAACACTGGAGTTTGTAGGCTATTGGGTAGAGGTGGGTCTTTGTGCTGAGGTGAGGAACTCTGTGAGACCTCACTCTGATGAATATTCCCTGGGGTCTGAGGTTCTCTGTTAGTCCAGTGGTTCAGACTCGGAGCACCCACCACAGGAGCTTCCACCCGACCCTGGGCTCACGAATCAATATCCTGCAAGCTTTTTTTTTTCCTTCATGCTTAGTCTAGTTTCATTTGCTCACAGGGTGCCCCATGCAGAGGTCTTGCCCCCAGCACTGCAGACCAGAGTTCCTAGAGCAAAATGGCTGCACCCTACACCTCTATTGTAACGTCATTTCTTATTAGAAAAATAACAGTGTCCCAGAGTTTCCATTCTTTTGATGCTAGATCTACATGAATGGGAGATATACCTTGTAAAACTGCCAAAACCTATAATGCCATATGCAAAGAGAAAACAATTCTGACTTTCTGTTTTTGGCATTAAAAAAATGCCTCACTATTGTTCATTAATATTCTGTTTTAAAACCTGAGTATTAAGCCCCAAAGCCCCCTTTTAAAAAAATATTTATTAATTTATTTATTTTTGGCTGTGTTGGGTCTTCGTTGCACGCGGGCTTTCTCTAGTTGCGGCGAGCAGGGGCTACTCTTCATTGCGGTGCGCGGGCTTCTCATTGTGGTGGCTACTCTTGTTGTGGAGCACGGGCTCTAGAGCTCAGGTTCAGTAGTTGTGGCACGTGGGCTCAGTAGTTGTGGTGCACGGGCTTAGTTGCTCCGTGGCATGTGGGATCTTCCTGGACCAGGGCTTGAACCTGTGTCCCCTGCATTAGCACGTGGATTCTTAACCACTGTGCCACCAGGGAAACCCAGTCCCAAAGCTCTTTCCTATAGATAGAAATTTCTCAATATTTTAACCAGGACTGTGAATTAGAAAAAAGGAAGACCTCTTTAATTAAAAAACAGCAACAAACAGTTAGTCAAAAGTCAATCTCCGAGGTTCTTGTTCCAGGGCTGACAGTGTAGCTGGTACTATACTAACCATCACTGGCTAACCATTTTGCTGATAACAATTATAAATTCAAAATTATAAACTGCATAAACAATTGTTGGAAAGCTGTTTGGAGAACAACAAAACAAGCAGAAACTGCAGGAGATGGGACCCTTCAAAGAAGAGGAGCATATTCACACTTAACTGGCTTTTCTGCCGAGCCTGCTTCCCAGTTCATGTGGCACACAGGGGTAGAGCTCAAGCAGAAAGTGGCATTCTAATTAAGTGGAGGACTCAGAGGTTAGAGTTCAGGGCTGCCGAAACACCTAGAAACTGAGAAGGAATCTTGAAGATGGGGGACCCCCAAATCTACGTACACATCCCCAGTTGACTCCTACACTCTACGTGTGCAGGTGTGCCTCCAGGGAACATGACAGAAAGCAGTAGTTGGGTAGTTAAAGACCTGAACAGAGATTTTACCAGCTGCTTGTGCTGGGAAAACAAAGACCAAAGACTGGAGTGTAAATCCTGTGAAGTGATAGAGTTTGGTAAACACTTTGTGGTTTTCATTGGAACCCCAGAGTAGACATGCTTTAGGAGTAAAGACTGTATCCCAGGAGTGAGGACTGTGCCCTGGAAATAAGGACAAAACTGAAATAGATCCATCCTAAGAAGACCGAAAAACCAAGCATCCACAGAATTAAAGTGATCCTCTACTAATATAATTGCCTGCTACAACAAAGGTCAATGCTCTTCAGAGGAAGATAACAGAATCCGGACTGTATAGAACATATCATCAATAATGTCAGTATAGGGAGTTCCCTAGTGGCCTAGTGGTTAGGATTCTGGGCTTTCACTGCTGTGGCCCAGGTCCAATCCCTGGTCAGGGAACTGAGATCCTGCAAGCTGTTCAGTGTGGCCAAATAAATAAATAAATAAATAAATAAATAGATAGATAGATAGATAAATAATTTCAGTATATAATTACAAATTACTAGGCATGTAAGAGGCAGGAAAATGTAACCCATAATCAAGAAGGAAAATAATCAATAGCTGAAGATCCACATGTCACCTAGGTGTTAGAATTAGCAGGTGAAGACTTTAAAATATAATACTTACTGTAATGTGTTTAAAATTTTGTAGGAAAAGATGGGTATAATGTGTAAAATGATGAAGAATTTCAGGCGAGTGAAGGAAACTCTAAAAAAATAACCAAATAGAAATCCTAGAACAGAAAAATCAAAATTATATCTTTGGTATCCTATTCATTTTGGTATCCTTTTCAATGCCTTTATGCCAAATAGAATTGTTTATGCATAGCTGAGTATTAATTATATTTAAAAAGGTAAATATCTTTAAATTCATAAATTCAGATTTCCTCCTTTAAATCATTTAAAAACAGGCAGATTATATCTTACCATACTATAATAAAAGTTTACAGTAAATTAAAGTAATAATGTGTCTAACTAATTTTTAAATACAGTTGAACAAATTATTTCATTTAAGCCATTCTACTCAATTAAATACAATTATCTGTTGCATTTAGTATACTTATATTTAAAATGTAAAGAGTAAAATTATGGAAAACTTCTATTTAGGAAATATTTGGCAAAATTATGAAATACTTGGAAGGAACTACAACGATTATGAATCATTCTGGTAGGGTGGTTTGCCTATTTAGAATCAGCTAACTGAAGTAAGTTGGCTTTCAGTAAGATATTTAATTTGTTGATTTTAATTATTGAATGTAAAAACTATTTGTGAGATTAGGGATCACAAGACCCAACACAATTAAACTCCAACAGGCTTTTGACTGTTTAAATTGGTTTAGTTGCTAAAGTATTTTTTTTTAGCCCTCTTGTGACTCATCCAGTGTATCTTGAATGAACATATAAATTACTTCTAATCATAAAATATTTCCTTAAATATCTATGATGTAGTATAGGGCTTTTAATCTGGAGTTTTAGAAAACTAAGAGCAGACATCCCCGTGCCTTTTTTTATTTTACAGAATAATAATGTATTAAAAAGTGTATTTCTTGAGGTTAATTTTTTTGCCAGTTCTGTGTTGGATATTTGAAATAGCAAATGAAAAACCAATACCATGTACTATCTTCACTTTTTAAAAGAAATAATTTACAGAGCTGAAAATTAGTTTAGGAAACCAAAATAAGAAGAAAAACTGAAATCCTCTATAAGCAAGGACTATAGACATTTTACAGCCTCATCTATTTATATATACACCGCATAGATCTCATTTTTCTTTTTCCACTGCGAAATATTGGATACTTTCTCACTTAACCCACATCTATAGATTACCATTTGAAAACCCTACTGTAGTGTGATGGGCTTCAGTGTAGTGGTTGGACCTGATGGGTGGCGGTGGGTGGGTCTGTGAGTCCCTTGAAAGTGTTTGCAAAAATGTGTCTATCTGTACACATTGGTTCTTTTCTGGGAAGAAGGTTCCTAACTTTCAGATGATTATCAATTGTGTCCTGATTCCAGAAAGGATAAAGAATCCCCACTAATAGTCCTTTTCAGTTATTGACAATGGTGAATCTCTTCCATTTCCTCATTGCTCCTAACTTTTAATGATTGACAAGAGAAGTCAGTGTAGAGGGGTATTCATTTGGTCATTTCTTAGGATCATTTCACTTATAAGAAACGAGATGAATCTTTTCAGTATCACATGTTGCTATTTTGAGATACGAAAGCCGCTGCCTTGTTTTCAGAGGGTCCACTTAAGTGACAGGTGCTTGGTTTTCCTTCTGTGGTAGTGCCTTCGTGAATATTTATTGCCCTGTGACTTTGAGCATATCCGTGTATTTAAGGCCCACTTATTCAAGAAAAGATTGAAAGTATTTAAGGACCACCTTATTCAAGAAAGTGTTGAAAACGGTTCCTAAATACATGCACAAAACCATAAGATAAAATGTGAGGTAAGTGATAGAAGCAAGTACGAAGGGGAAAAATTAGTTGAGTTCGAAGGGGAGAGAGTGCAGGTCAGCAAAAGTAGCTTGAACCAGCAGAAGCCAGCTTGAATGAGCACCAGCTGGCATGGGCTAGCACAGACCAGTGTGAACTGGTTAGAAGCCACATGAGTTCTGTGTCCTTGCCCTTGTGGGGGAGTGCCCTGCCATTTCAAACCACCGGTTCCTCAGTGCCGCCTCCCTCCCTCCTTTCCTCTCTTCCTTCTGTAAATGTTCCTTGTCAATTTCCTCTCTTCCTCCTGGAAAAGTTTCTGGAACTCCTCCTTGGTGCCAGGTTCTCTGCTGGGCACTGGGGATATAGCATAGTGAGAGAGTTAGCCCCTGAGCTAACTCTCATTGGTCTTGAGAGGTCACCAATGACATGAAGTGTGAACAGTGATCTACTGAGGGCAGCAAAGGGTACCCTAGGAACCTGACTTCACGCTGTCCCCGGGTTTCTCTGTAAATGATTGGAATATTTGGCAAGGAGAAATCCACATATTTGAGGGACTTTGGTTTCCACTGACTGGTACCGCTGGAACCTGAAATAACCCCCATTTAAATATGTGCCAATAATCTGATTGGGAGTGTGGGGTATGGACCCGTGAGGAGGGCTTTCTGGAGGGGCTGGCCAGGCAGAAAGGGTAGACAAGGATGTCCTCATTTTGCCTAAAAGACAAAGGGGTGTAGCTTCTTAACACACGTTTACAAAGCGCTTGGCGGTGCTCCGAGTGAGCACAGTCTGATGTTCTGGAAGCTCCGCAGGCAGCCACCGTGTGTCAGTGTTGGAACCCTGCCCTCGCACACACACACCAACACACACAGGCTCCAAGGAGGGTTAAATAAAACCAGACGACCTGCAGTATGAATTTAGATGAATGAGAGAAAGTGACAGCCTGAACATTCGCCAAATTTAAAGAGACAGCATTCAATGGTAAGTTGTCTTTTAAAATATCAAACACCGAAATGTTAGACTTTCAGAAATATAAGGGTTTTCAAATGTCAAAACTAGGCATTTAAAAAAAATTCCACAGATATAATTTCAAAGTGACAAAATGAAATAGAATCTCTCTCTGAAAGGTACTTTTGTTAAAATAAAACAGTGTTTGATTTCAGTGGGTGATTGTTTCATGGCTCTGGCATTTATTTTACAATCTCCTCAAGGACCTAGGAGAGATCGGCTCCATGTAACCTGACAGGCTTGGGCTGACTGGCAGTTCTGTAGTTCTCATTAACAGGATTGAATCCACCAAGGCAAGGAGTGCTGGTTGCTTGAGCCTCTGGCTCTACCCGAGTTTTCTTTGATAAGCAATTCCATGAGGAGCTCTGGCAGAAATGGTGGACCTGAAGATTGGGCAAGCAGTCTGCATCTTCTCTACACTGGATGTCTCCTGCCCTCCCTGCTTTAGCTGCCAAATCCTCCCCTCCCTTTTGCTCCACTTGGCTTATAGATCTGTTTTACCAGCCCCTGAGCTCTTTGATGTTCAAGGGAAGCCTCTGCATATAGAAAAGATTATGTATAGTAACTTTGCTTTTAATTTCATATTCAGTTTATTAGAGTTACACTTGCAAAAATCCTAGTTTTTCTTGTGTTTTGAAATTCAGTGAATAAATCTTATTATTCTATTTTTTTAAACATCTTTATTGGAGTATAATTGCTTTAAAATGTTGTGTTGATTTCTCCTGTATCACAAAGTGAATCAGCTATATGTATACATATATCCCCATATCCCCTCCCTCTTGTGCCTCCCTCCCACCCTCCCTATCCCACCCCTCTAGGTGGTCACAAAGCACCGAGCTGATCTCCCTGTGCTATGTGGCTGCTTCCCACTAGCTGTCTATTTTACATTTGGTAGTTTATATATGTCAGTGCTACTCTCACTTCATCCCAGCTTACCCTTTCCCCTCCCCGTGTCCTCAAGTCCATTGTCTACGTCAGCATCTTTATTCCTGTCCTGCCCCTAGGTTCATCAGAACCATTTTTTTTTTTTTTTTTAGATTCCGTATATATGTGTTAGCATACGGTATTTGTTTTTCTCTTTCTGACTTACTTCACTCTGTATGGCAGACTCTAGGTCCATCCATCACACTACAGATAACTCAATTTCGTTTCTTTTTATGGCTGAGTAATATTCCGTTGTATATATGTGCCACATCTTCTGTATCCATTCATCTGTCGATGGACACTTAGGTTGCTTCCATGTCCTTCTATTTTTAAATCTAGTAAAATAAGGACAGTCACCTTCACGTTTTCTTTGAATAGTATTTCATTAACTCAAATCAAACAAAGGATACTTATTTAAATGATCAGACCCATTTTCAAAGGTAGTTAAATTGTCTTAAATATGTCACACTACAATTATGCATTTAATATATTATATTTTCCTTTGAAGTGTTTTCCAGTGACTGATAGGACAACTGAATATGCAAATAATCAAAAGCTTTCTAAGGATTTGAAAGTACATATAGGGAATTCCCTGGCGGGCCAGTGGTTAGAACTCGGTGGTTTCAACTGCCGTGGGCCCAGGTTTGAGCCCTGGTCGGGGAACTAGGATCCCACAAGATGGGCAGTGTGGCCAAAAAAAACAAGTACTCTTATAAATATAGTAAATTAAACTTACAAAGCAAACAAGCCTGTGAAATGTTCTAATTCTGTTTACAAACACAATTTTCTTATTCCTTTCAGCTTAAAAGTGGCAAGACTAATATGTTTCTTAAATCACTTAAATAACAAACGTAGATTGTTCATAAAATTTACTAAAAAATATTAATTCTATGAACTTGTGTGATTTCAATTGTTTACTTAATTATAAGTATTCTCATTGTTGAAAAGACATTAACTGCTGAGGCAGAAACTTCCAGTTCCTCCCCTGTATCCATTCTTCCCTCCTCTATAACAGACATTGGCAAACTTTTTTTGTAAGAGACCAGATAGTTTATATTTTAAGCTTTGAGAGCCACAAACGGTCTCTGTCTCATTATTTCTCTTTTGTTTATTTTTTAAACAACTTTTAAAAAATGTAAAAACCATTCTTATCCCCTTGGCCATGAACAGTCAGTGGCTGACTTTGGTCTGTGAGCTGTAGTTTGTTGACCCCTGTTCTATAATTTAAAAATCCTTCAATTTCTTTAGCGGGCACTTTTCCCCATAACTAGGCAGCCATTAGACTAATTTTTGTCCTCTTTCCGTTGGAATGGAATGCGGACCTAGTGGGGCACCATCTTGGTGTGGTCAAGGCCAGCACCGTGGGGATGGCAGAGCATCAAGATGGAAGGAGGCTGGGCTGCATGGCACTCAGGACGCCAGGACACTCCCAACAACTTCACAGAGCCTGGTTGACATACAGGCTAGACTTTTATGTGAGAGAAAAATACATTTCTGTCTTGTTTAAGTCACTATAACCTGAAGCCAAATCAATTTCTTAACGATTCCACTTTCTAAGGGGACAGATTTCATAACTCAGGGGAGCTCAGGTTAGTGAGTCAAAAATTCATAACCACCTTATGGTTGTCATTAAAGTGAACTAATTCTTTAGTAATTGCTAAGTTGCTTTCATCTTTTCCTCATTTTCAGGATAAAATCTTGCACCTCAGCCAGGTCTAAAGGAATTCTAATGCTATTTCATTGGATTTTTAAATTCTCTTCATAGTTTGTTAGAAAGCCCAATGACATTTTTTGGTGCCTTGCTTTGTGTATTTGGTTGTTTGGCTGGTTTCTCCGAAGAAGGCATAAGGATCCTTGGTTTCTCCTATTGTAAACTGTGACCTGAGGCCCGAAGGACAACAGGACTGAGGCTCTGGATCAAGCCTCCTTTACTACCTTCTTCCGGGCAACCCCAGTACAGACATGGTTACAGCTGCGTTTCTTCGTTCCTGTGTTTCTGAGCCTCAGTTTTGATAGCTTGCTCAGACTTCTTGGGTTCTAGAGCTCTGGCTTGTGTTGGCCAATCTCATTTCCAGAATGGAATCCACCCCCGAGTCTCCATTCTGTCCTGATATGGTTCCCTTTAGGATGAAGTACCTGGCATATAGCAAAGGCTTAATAAAAGTTAATTCTCTTGTCCTTCATGCTTTTGAAAACCAGAATAAGGCCTTACTTTTGGAAAC
The DNA here is from genome assembly GCF_965194825.1 of Balaenoptera physalus. NCBI lineage: Eukaryota > Metazoa > Chordata > Mammalia > Artiodactyla > Balaenopteridae > Balaenoptera > Balaenoptera physalus. The sequence goes on from NC_138903.1 coordinate 10,363,103, forward strand.
ACTTCTCATTGCTGGCCTTAAAAATAAAATATAAATGCATTTTACCAGATTAAATTGGTCTCTTCACACGTAAAGGTTGAAGGATGGGTGGAAAGCATCTAGAATTTATGGGAAATATTGTCATAAAGAAGCTGGGACATACTTTCCTCAAAAGGGGCATTGACCTCCTGAGAGTGCTTTACGTGAGTGGCTCGAGTTTTGCTATAAGTTCCAAATGACAGATGGGCATTTAATCATTTTTGTCTGAAAGATATTTTTCAGTTGAGTTTCTTGTTGGATGAATATTGACCTAGTGAATACCTTGAAAAATGGCTTGCATCTCAGTTTTAAGAGTGTGGACTTTACATATTTAGAGAAGCTTTCACGTATTGCTTTTTACCTGCAATCTTAGGATGCTTTACTTTCTCTGTAAAATGAGAAAGGATAAAAATGTATGACTTACCCATATTCGAAGGTGACTTCTCATCTTATTTAGGAAACTGGAAATGACTTAAGTGTCGGTCCTCAGTTATTTGTTTCATCTATTATCCGTCTTACTCAGGTACATATTGAAGAGTACATTTCTCTTGGTACATTTATTTGACTTACCTTGGGCCACATCTTTTTTCAACTGAGTCAAAATTGAAGTTAGAAATATTTATTGAGAATCTGTAGCTATTTTATTTTGGAATGTTGAAATTTAAGGGAACATTATGATACATTTCAATTTTCTTATGTTGTCATGTTATATGAACTTAATGATTTATTAAGTTCTTTATCATCAAGTTAGAAGTTAATTAAAAATAAAAGCCCTTTAGCAGTATGAGTGGTTGAAGTTTTTCTCTGTATGTATTTTTTTCTTGGTGACTAGCATTTTTGATGTAGCTTACTCCTGATTATTGGCCTTTAAAATTGCCAGATAAGCTTGCCTAAGAAGTTCAAGCTGAATGCAGTAAGATATTCTCTTAGCCATCGAGTGAACATAAACTTTTCGTTTTAAAATCTTGTGTCACTTCGCTTTATGAGATCCTGAGTTCCAGACTAGGGAAAAGTTGGAACTTAGTTTGTCAAAGGAACTCGATTTATACATACCTTTTTTATTTGTTATGATTTATACCCTGTTGTAGATCAGCTTAACTACTTACCAATGAATCATGCCTAAAGACACAATACAAAATTTATTGTTCGTTTGTAAGAAATCCGAGTAAAGAGTCAAACGAGACCTCAGGGCAAACAGTCATTTTGGAAAAACAGGGCTCTGTAGCACAAATGTCACAGAATTCTTCTGTCACCTTTTAAGTAGAGCATCATGTCAGAGTAGATGTTCCTCCTAAACTCTTGATGTTTCTCATGAACTGATCGCTGCATCTTTATTTGGATGCCATTGGGATGTATACGGCAATGTAAATCTCGGGCAGTAATGAGTAGGTGGAATAGTAAGCGTCCTTTAAAAGGCTTTCTTATAAGAGCAACATTAATTTCATGAGAAAATGCTCATGAGATAATGTGTAAGTAAAAAAAAATGATAAATATACAAACCTGTGACACATAATTTTGTTATATGTGTTTCTTTTTTTTTTTTTTTTTTGGCCACACTGTGCAGCGTGCAGAATTCTAGTTCCCTCACCAGGGATCGAACCCGTGCCCCCTGCAGTGGAAGCACGGAGTCTTAACCACTGAACTGCCTGGGAAGTCCCCTGTATTTCTATTTCTATCATTCCTTTACATATGGTAATTATTGTAAAATATTTAAAATATTATTTAATTTGTTATTAGACATAAATTAACAACTACAGGTAAAATATTATTTTCTCTCTTGATATATTTATGTGTATATGTATATATGTGTGTGTGTATAAAATATCAGAAGGGAAATCTAACAATATGAAATGGCTGAGGGTCAACCTTTTTTCGACCTGAAAAAATGGCAATTTTGTATAGTTCAGGAAAATAGAGTTGGTTATTTCTGAGTAGTGAGACTGCATGAGATTTTTCTCAACGTAGTTATGTTTCCTTTATGATGCAAGGTTTTTATGAATTGCATTTCTAATCAGGAACAAACTTCTAAGACAGTTGTTAAATGAAACCTAAAAGGCAGCCCCCGCCTGTCTCCCTCTTTGGGATCCCGCCATCTTCCCGTCTTGCTTGGCTGTGTTAGCCTCTTTCTAGTGCTAAGGGTCTCCCAGACACACCTCGGCTCCTTCCTGCCCCTTGTCCAGCTTATCGCAGAGTCCCTTCTTCTGCCTTACTTCTCACATTTGTCTCCTTCTCTCTCTTTCTATAGTTTCTCCCCTAGTTAACCACTGTAAAAATAGCAGCAGGCATTTAAATAGTGCTTCTTCTGTGCCAGGCATCCAAGGCCTGTACATGTCAGCTAACCATCGCAGTGACCTAAGAGGTAGATATAATATTAGTCTCCCCCACTTCAAGATGAGATGAGGAAACTGAGGCACAGAGCGGGTAAGTGGCTTGCCAAGAAGTCATCTGGAGCCACAGGCCATATGCCTAAGTACCAAGCCATCCTGCTCTCTGAGTACTTTCTTTTGCCTCCACAGTAGGTTATGTTATCTCTAGAATAAACAGCCACATTGCTGCCTCTGGGCCTAACATCAGGTTTCTTCCTTTGCCTGGAATAGGAGTCAGCAAACTATCCCGCGGATCAGATCTGCCCTCTCCCCACCATCCCCACCCACCACGTGATTTTGTAAATAAAGTTTTATTGGAATACACTCACACCCATTCATTTACATCTTGCCTGGCTGCTTTCTTGGCACACTGGCCGAGTTGAGAAGTTATAACTGGGACCACGTGGCCTGTAAAGTCTCAAGCATTTACTGTCTAGCCCTTTAAAGAAAGTTTACTGCCCCTTGGCTTGAATACAGTTTTTATATCCAACTGCTTCAGTTACTGTGGCTGTGTTACCAATGACTTCAGACCTTAGTGGTGTAATACGACCATTTATCATGTTCATAGATTCTGTGGGTCAGGAATTCCAATGGGGCAGAGCATTTCTTTTCCAGGATGTCTGGTACGAGGACACAGAAGATTTAATGGGGCGGGGTGGGGTGGCGTGGAGCAGCAGGGTCTCTCCAGCACGGCAGCTTCAGGCATCCAGACGTCCAATTTGTGTGTCCCAAGAGGGTGGGAATGAAGCTGTCGCACCTTTTCCGACTAGCTTTGGAAGCCGCGCAGTGTCACTTCTACTGTATTCCGTTGGTCAAGGCAGCCACAAAGAGAGGCCCAGGTTCAAACAGAGTGGATAGAAGCCTCACCTGTCAGTGGAAGGGAGCCAGTGTCAAACTGTAAGAAGTGTGTGTGAGGTGGTATCTATATTGCTGTGACCATGTCTGGAATATCAAATCTACCACCGTCACCACCCGTCTTTAACACTAGACATCTTACTATGTTCCAGGACCCTAACTGGGAACACACTTAGCGTCCTGGGCTTACAAATACTTTGCCACATGCTACCTCATTGCTGAAATCTCTGCTCATCTTTGTATCTGGTAGTCACATTCATTTCACTATTAACCATCCTCTTAGTAGAAAACATCTGAGATATTGTGTTTTATAAGAAATATATATTTGGTCACTCAGGTGACCAAAACGTATTTCTCATATATTTGGTCTTTATACAGGACTCCTGGCTCACAGCTTCTTAAAGCCTTGGAATTTCCTGAGGATAGGAGCAATGGGAGCATCTTTTGTTATAATATTGAATCTCTTGTCCTCAGTTCCTGAAATCCCTTCAGAGCCATAAAGGTGAAATGGGTGTCTTGTTATTCAAAACAAGCCCTTTCCACCACAACTAGGTTTGTGTTAATGAGGTGACTTTTGGAAAGCTCCTAAGGAGGGGGCTGGTTGCCAGGTGAACCAACCTTGATTAGGGGGTTGGAACTTTCATTCCCACCCCCTGATTTCCGGGGAGGGGAGTGGGGCTCAAGGGTGAATCAATTACCAGTGGCCAATGAGTTAATCAATCATGCTTGTGTGATGAAGCCTCCTTGAAAACCCAAAAGGACGGGGTTCCAAGAGCTTCCAGGTTGGTGAACACGTGGAGGTGCTAGGAGAGTGGCTCCTGGAGAGGGCATGGAAGGTCCACACCCTTTCCCCATACCTGCCCTCTGCATCTCTTCCATCTGCCTGCTCCTGACTTACATCCTTTTATAATCAACCAGTGGTCTCGTAAGTAAAATGTTTCTCAATTCTATGAGCCGCTCTAGCAAATGGATTGAACCCAAGGAGGGGCTGATAGGAATCTCTAATTTATAGCCGATTGGTCGGAAGCACAGGTAACAGCCTGGGCTTGCAGCTGGCATCTGAAGAGGGTGCAAGTCCTGTGGTGGGGGGATGGAGGGCAGTCTTGTGGGACTGAGCCCTTAACCTGTGGAATCTGATGCTGTCTCTGGGTAGATGGTGTCAGTACTGAGTTGTTGGACACCCAGCTGGTTTCAGAATTGCTCGTTGGTGTGGGGACACTCCCTTCCCTACACTTTGAAATTGGGCCCCAGAAGCCAAATAACATCAAATTCTTAATCTAAACCCTGAGGATTACTCCCAGCCTCTAGCTCTGCTCCTTTTATGTGTGTTATAATAAATGTGTGTGTTTGTTTTTCTGACTTGGAATCAAACCTTACAACCTGGAAGTGCTGCCTTTCCTCCCTGTGTCTAAGCAAGGCCTCTGCTCTGCCCTAGATTGAAAATCTTCATTACCCCTTTCTGGGGTCTGCAGAAATTCTTTGTAAAAGGGGTGCAAGTGGCATTCTCTGACATGTGAAATATATGTGTCTGGGGGGGACCAGGGGACTTGTCTTGAAGCTGAATGTATAACAGTGTTTCACACACAATGAAAAAAATGTCAATGGACAGTATTTTAAAAATTGTGGGTGGTGGAGTTGATGTCTTTATTTCACCCCTGGTTCTGCCACTGATTCTTTATTTTTGGACTAACTTCTTTGCCAGGTGTAATTTTTCATTGTCTCTGTAAAGTAAACTTCTGCAGGGCTGCTTTGAGATTTATCAAAAGAAAGGGAAGTGTAAAAAGAAAGTTAGAAAAGTAGATCATGAATACCTCTTGCTGGTCTTCAACCCAAGCCAGTCAGTAATAGTGGGTGATAGAGAAGAAACTTTCCTTTGGTTTTTAAATGAGTTCATTACTTTAAGGAAAAGTATAAAAACAGGAAATAACATTTCTAATGTCCTACCCCATAGGTTCTTGAGATAATAAGCTTGATATTCTTAATTGGCAAACTGGATAATCTTTAGCTCATCTCAGGAGGTAATATTTTGGTTACGTCTTTTTCCTCCCGCATAAAAATTTCTTTCTAAGTGAGGGGTCAGCAGACCAGGGCCTGCTGGCCAAATCCAGCCCTCCACCTGTTTTTGTAAAAAAGTGTCAGTGGAACTCAGTCATGCCCATTCATTTACGTGTTATCTGGCTGCTTTCACACCACAGTGAAAGAAGTGAGTAGCTGGTCTGCAAAGAGAAATATTTACTCTCTGGACTTCTACAGAAAATGTTTGCTGACCCAAAGCATATCTTGCCACTTAAACTAATTTACTGATTTTTTTTTCCTATGGAGATGTCAAATAATACAGTGAATCACATGACAAATTTTAGTAGGATTATATTTAACTTTACACTGTATTGTGTGTTTAGTCAATATAAAAGTGTCAGGAGAAACAAGATACCTCTTCATTTTGGTCCTTGTCTGATTGGACCTGAGAAATAAACTCTCTAACAAAGGATTTTAGTCATAAGTGTTCATGAACATCCTTGATTTTTTAAAAATATCTCAAAAGAATGGGAAATAATAAGAGGTCAAGACAAGAACTTATAAATCTATGAGATGAACTCTTTAGGAAAGGCAATTAAGATTAATATCCTGTTAATGTGCAATGATATTTGGTTCAAAGAAATTTGTGCAAAGATTTACAGTGACTTTCAAAAATGGTTTCAGTACTGAAACTCCCTGACTGTAATAGCAGAATATCAGTTAGTGCAGAGATCTGCAGACTGGTTATAGGACTTTCCACACAGGCCCTGGGTGATGGACAGGAGCGGCTGCCATCTCGGAACTGCCATGCAAAATCGGGGTGAACTGTACGCAAAGAAGGGTAGAGATCTTTCTAGCCAAAGAATGCAAAATTGTCTGAGGATTTAGTTGTGCTAGTTCGTAGAGTTCATAATCAGGGTTAATAGATTTCGGTTGAATTTATTTTTCTCTAGTTCTAGCATAACCCACCCTCTTCCCCAAATGGGAGTAGAGGAAATAAGTCAGCTCTAAAAATAACAAAATGGTAGAATTGACTTTAATTAAAGGCTTTTGCAGATGATAATCATGTCTGTCAAAATTTCAAGAATGTATAAGGAATCTAAGAGATGAACTAGAGCGGAGTTTTTAAACTCTGCTCTAGGGTGGATGGTTCTGTGGATTCTACGGGCACCCCAGGGCCCGGGGCAGTTGGAGGCCTGGGTGGGTCAGTGTATCGCCCTCTCTCTTTCCAACCGGAACAGCCATCCCTTTGTTTCCTATGTACTGCCTGACGCAGAAGATTTGCTTTATGATGAGTTTTTAGTTTTTACTAGTTTTACATTTTAGTTTTGAAACCATAGATTCTAGGCCAACTCTTCAAGTTTTGCAGATGAGGAAACTGAAGCTACAATAATTTGGATGACTCTCCTTGGGTCGTACATTGAATTCCAGTAGAACTACAATTAGAATCTAGCTCTCCTGTGCTCAGTCGAGAGCTTTTTTCTATGATTCTCTAACGAGGAGGAGCAGACTCCCGTGCCTTAATCCTCTGAGACAAAGGGTAAACCTTTGTGTTAATGCCCTCACTTACGGGTATTAAAATAAGAGTTTAGTATTTAACAGCTATTGTGACTTTTGTCATCATGCTATAATAATAGTTCTCAAATTCTTATATGCATAAGAATCACCTAGGGAACTCATTAAAAAAATTCAGTTTCCCATTTATCCTTCCTGGAAATTCTGGTGTGAAATATCTGTATTTTAATCAAGCATCCCAGGTGCTCCTGATATAATGGTTCATGCACCATAGTTTAAGAAATACTGTCTTAAAACTTTTATAGTTGGATCTTGAAGGATACTAGTACAAGCACTATCTGTAATTCCTTGGTACCATACCCTCTATTGAGGCAAACTATTGTGTAGTGGATGATGTTAGCATATTAGGCTATGCTGCAGTAACAAACCAACCCCATTGGTGGCATTCTATAGGGACTGCTTCTCTCTCCCAAGTCTGCCATCAGAACATGTAGTCATAGAAGTAGGAATAGAAGTGGCCATAGAAGAGGAACAGGGGGGACTTCCCTGGTGGTCCAGTGGTAAAGAATCCACCTTCCAATGCAGGGGATGCGTGTTTGATCCCTGATTGGGCAACTAAGCCCACGCACCACAACTACTGAGCCTGCGTGCCTCAACTAGAGAGCCTGTGTGCTGCAAACTCACTGCAACAAAAGATCCCACATGCCGCAACGAAGATCCCACCTGCCGCAGCTAAGACCCGATGCAGACAAAAAAAAAAAAATGAAGAGGAATAGGGAGGTAAAATCATGCTCAATAAACTTATTACTGAAGTATAACAGAGACAGGCATAATCATGAGTGTGCAGCTCAGTGCATTTTTACAACTGGTCACACTCTTGTAACCAGCACCCATATCAAGAAACAGGACGTAGAAGAAAATTTTGTGTCCTTTCCCAGTCTTTACCCATCCCCATCCCCAGTAAGTGTAGCAAACATGCAGGATTTTGATTTCAGGTTTAGAAGTAGCTTATATCTCTTCCCACTACGTTCCCTTGGCCAAGACACTGACAGATGGACCCCACCCTCACTGCAAGGGATACTGGGAAATGTAGTCTTCCTTTGTTCCCAGGAAGTGAATCAGTGTGGTTAACATCTAATATTTTCTCTATTACAGTTAATTTTACAACCTAGAATATAATCTAATGGTCCAAATAATTATACTTGCTATGCCTTTCTATGGGTGTGGCAGATTAAATAAAAATTTGCATACTTTCTAACTTAATTATTTTTCCTCCTTTATCTTTCGTTTAATTTTCTTTAGAAAGTAAATTCATTCCTAAACAACTACGTATTAATGATTACTTGAATACTATTATATGGAGTTGTGGATGGCTGGTAATTTAGAGCAAGATGGAAAGAATGTGAACTTCTAAGAACAATTCGTTTTTCAGACATGCCCTGAACACCGTATCAGTTTCATGGGAATGAGCATTAATCGCTGTGGGTTCTGGGCTCCTGAAGAATGTCCAGGTGTGCGCTAGGTGTGTCTTTCTTTAGATCACAATAGTATTTCTCCACTTAACTTTCTTACTATAGCTCTTTGACATTTGAGGTAGTTGTTCTAATTTTTGTGAAACACTTAAGCTTATTTGTTAAACACTTGATATTCAGCTATGCTGTTTCACACATAAGTGGCTTTTTCCCTTTTATTGCTTAGTAGTATTCCATTGTAGGGGTGTACCATCTTTTGTTTATCTGTTCACCAGGTATTGGACATGTGGATTGTTTCTAGTGATTAGCTATTATGAAGTTGCTGTGTACATGTGCATAGAAGTCTTTGTGTAGACATGCTTTTATTTCTCTTGGGTAAATAACCAGAAGTGGAATTGCTGAGTTATATAGGAATTGTGTGTCTAATGTTTTAAGAAACTGACAAACTATTTTCCCAAAATGACTAGACCGTTTTACATACTTCTTCCAGTTGTATAGGAGAGTTCCTGTTTCTCCATATCCTTGACAACACTTGCTCATTATCTGTCTTTTTGATCATAGCCATTCTAGTGGTTATGAAGTGGTATTTCATTGTGGTTTAGTTTGCATTTCCCTCATGACTAATGATGCTAAGCATCCTTTCATATGCTTATTTGTCTTTCATGTATCTTCTTTGTTTAAGTGTCTTTTCAAATCTTTTGCTCATTCTCATTTACTTATTTTGCAAAATATTTAAAAACATTACATAATTGTATGGTTTAGTACAGGATTTATCAACCTTGGCACTCTTGACATTTTGGATCATTCTTGGTTGTGGGAGGCTGTAGCTGTCCTATGTATTGTAGGATATTTAGCACCATCCCCAGCTTCTATATAGTAGCACGCCCTCTGTCGTGACAACCAAAACTGTCTACGGATATTGCCAAATGTTGCCAGGGGAGGGGGGTCAAAATTACTCCTAGTTGAGAGCTACTGGTTTGGAAATTGATGTGGATTCAAAGAAGTAAAGATCAAAGGTGTGTGGTAAAAGTGGAACTTAACTTGGGTGTTTTAAATGAATATAATTTAGAAAGGTAGAAAGAATTTCAGGTAAGATATTTCCTTTTTTTATAATAAATTTTGCTGCTAAAGCAGTTTTGTAGTGATAGAGAATTAAGACCAGAATTATATCCTGTTTTCCTACCATCCTGACAGCAGTGTTGTTTCCTTTCTTGTGTTTCCTTCCGATATTTATCCAGAAGTCTCTCTTGGTAGGGAGGGGACTGCATGTGTCTTTTGTGACACACTTAGTATGGCTCTGATTTTGTGCTCTTAAGTCTGGTTTTTCAGTGGGCTCCTCTGTTCAGATAGGTTTTATTTTCCTGACTTTGAATTATTTTCCTAGAATGCAACTCTATGAATAATGTTACTGGGATTTACTGGGGAAAAGGACATAACTTTTCTTTATGGATTTTAATATGTATCACCTCTTTGTTTTCCACATTTGTACCAGTTAGGAAATGTCCAATTCGTACAGGCCCTTTTGTACCAAAGATAATCTTTAAATAAACCATTGTTTCTCTGCCTCTTGAGAAGCAGCTGTGCCAGTTTCTAGGCGTCTAATGGTAATAGTCTAACACTTCTCCTTTCTTCAAGATCCTATATATGAAACAAACAATACACTAAGTCACAATTCCTGCACTAAATGAAATCCCCATGACAGACTAAGATTTAAAGTATGGAAAGATGGGATATGAGTTTAAAAAGATAAGTCTGCTTGTGCGCCCAGTAAGGGTAGTTCTTTATGCAATAAAGCCTCCTTAAGTAAACATCTGATGGAAGGAATAAAATCTTACTTGGACATAATTCTTTTTTATTAACAGCAAGGTTGTGTGTATAAGTGAGCACTAATGTACCTGAGGGAAGAGGAAATAGAAGGAGTGATTATAGCAAATAAGGTGAGGGCAGAACTGTTTCACCATTCATCATAAATTGGCCCAAAGTTTTTTAACAAAAGATAGGTGGCCATCCTGATGGCACTTCACATAACAGAGTGAAGCTAATACTTAATCAGCACCTTTCTCTAAGGGCTCTGAGTACTCTAAGAACCTAACGTCATTCAGGCATCCATGGAAAGTGTTTTCTGCCCTTTTTTGATTTCCATAGCTTAACTGAAAATGGAGCAACAACAAAAAATATACACCTGAGATGGAGCTTTGTTTTTTTTTTAATCTATTTGATTGAAGTATGTATAGTTGATTTACAATATTGTGTTAATTTCTGCTGTATAGCAAAGTGACTCAGTTATACATATATATCTATTCTTTTTCATATTCTTTGCCATTATGGTTTATCACAGGGTATTGAATACAGTTCCCTGTGCTGTACAGTAGGACCTTGTTGTTTATCCATTCTGTATATAATAGTTTACATGAGATAGAGCTTAGTGATTGCAGCTCTGCTGCTTTAATACAGAGCTAACGACACTTCCGTGGGTGGAGGTCTCTGAGTTGTGTGACCTGAAGACGTTTGGACCAGGAAGAACCTCACTCCTCCCTGGAAGGAGTTTTGTAGCAAGTGGTAGCATTTCACAAACAAGTTCCCCTTTACAGGTGTGAATGGTGAGGGATAGTACAGTTAAGTGAGTGAGAGCAATAACACATGAAGACCAAATCTGCTCGGTCCTAAGTGGTGTGTACTCCGGGGTTCAGTCCATGTGGCGTGGTGGTGGCATCACCTTTGGCATCCGCCTCCCTGGGTTGTAATGATGGAAACTCCCTCCCATGGTTGTCATGAGCGTTAAATGAAAGAATCAGTGCCTGGCACAAGAACTCAGAAAGTTTCAGCCTTTTGTTGTGTTTTTCTGGTTTTTCTTTTTTCTTTTTTGTTTTTAAATCATAGGAAACTTAGGACTTCGGGGGGCTTGGGGACGATTCAGCCTAAAGACAAACTTGGTTCAATGTCAAAGTCTCAGTCTTGGATTTTGTTCTAGTTGAGTTCCGTAATCTTGTTTAGATCTTAATTCCAGACAACAGGTTCCTAAATATAAATGTCAAGATCTGTGAAGGGTCTGAGATCTTTTTTCCTTACTTGCAAACTAACGAGGTAGCCTGCCAGTTTCATGGATGCTGGCGGATGACACCATACCTGTGTCAGAGACGAAAGGCGGTTTATTATTCACTGCAAAGCAGTAGCCACAGGGGGTCAGCATTTGTGTCAGGTCCCTGAGCCCCAGTTTCCCCAGGGCAACATGAGGAGGACTAGGTGGACACAGGCGTGCAGTGGTTTCCGTTATAGGAAAGGAACCCTGAGCTCAGAGAACCTGTATCTCTTACAGTGGGCAGTAGTCATATGTACCCTTTGTTCCGAAGGGTGGTAGTGTCTCAGGCTGCCCTCTGCTTGGGAGGGAGGGGGCACTATATTTTAGAAATCAATTCCCTCTACAAACATCTTTGAAAAATTAGTCCCCAAAAAAGGCAGTCAGGGCCTCTGCTGGAAGGATGTGTAGAAAGGGAGGAGATCCATGGAGAGAATTGCCCTCTGACAGTAAAAGCTGAAAGCTATGTTTGTATTGGAACATAGGGAAGGATGCAAAGAAACATCATCTTGATGCCCTATGTGACAAAATGTAACATAAAGGGAGAGAGAGTAGCTATGGCCCTTTGGAGACGTATGGCATCTCAAGGACAGTGTGTGCAGGTAGGTCCTTGGTGGCACTGGTCTCGTGATTCTGGACGTGGTGGTACCTGTTGGTGGTATTGGAGGGGCCTGCTGGTTCCTCAGTGGGAAGCAGCTCCTTTATGGCTCCTGGGGACACCGAGGAGGGACCTCTACACGGACGTGCAGGTCTCTCTTGAGGGAGGCACGGTAGGTACTGTGTGGAGGCTAACAGGAGTTATTCAGCAGCCTCTAGGCACTCGTCGAGGGCTCCTTGAAGTAATTGGGGGCAGCTCGATAAGGAACTGTGGGCTCCCCAGTAGTTGGGGAGGGCAAGACCCAACAGAACATGGGCTAGATTGAGAATGGCTTCTGCTCCTCCTGATTTAAAATACTCTTTCTATAGTGTGTAGGGGTGTTTGTGTAGAACTGGAAATTTGTTAAGAAAAAATAAACAGTAATGATGAAGTCGTGAGAAGCAATCAAATTGATTTACCCATGCCCACTCATTTTCTGTTTCTGATCCAGGTTTTATCAGTGACAGTAATTATCAATTGTCCATTTCAGTGCTCCTAAAGTATATTTTGGGGAACCCCAAGATGCCCCTTCAGATACCCTACAGAAGAGAAAATCTTTGGTCAAATACATTCTGAAAATGCCGTATATCAGTACCCCTCCTTGGGGGGTTTATAGTTCACAGTAACATATTAAAGACTCATTCGTCCTGCACTTTAGGATGCTCTTGAAATTTGTTTAAACCAACCTTTGCTAAACTCACCTGATCAACAGAATCCTATATTTGTATAACATTCATGAAAGTCTCATGGAACTAATGTTCGGGAGAGCACATTGCAGAAAATGTTTTATGGTGATGTTATGACATCACAGTCACAATCGAAATACTAATAAATAGTAAAGAAAACTTTCAGATTCTTGAATAGCTTTCCAGTGATACCCATTGTTTCACTTGCTGCTTGTATCTAAGGTCAGTTACAAACTCGAAATCTTTCAGTCCTGGCACTGCATTGTATTCATCTAGTAAGAAGGTCTAGCCCACCAGACATGATCTAGAATTTCTGATACTGACATTAGTAGTTAATCCAAGGCTTTAATAAGCACTACATTTACCACATTGAGTTGATATGATTCTGGTGAAAGGCAAATGTGCTTGGCATTTCATAGAATTTGAGCAGCCTTACTGAGAGCAGATTCCCATTTTTCAACAGATTTAGGGAATATTAAAACTGGCTTACAAACAGCCATTTGTGAATTTCTTGATGGTGTGGGACACAAGGTTGGTGACCGCTGGGCAAGAATGTCTTTTCTTGGGTCCGTGTGCGGTTTTTATTATTTTGTCTTTGTTGCCAGGTGAAATATCAAGAATTCAGTTAAGACTTGGAGAATAGTCTTGGTTTTCATCTTTAAAAGGCTGAATCAATTGGAAATTTTATTGGGTGTTTTTCATTATGTTAGGTGGAATATAAATTAGTTTTTTATCTCTTCTTTGCACAAATCATGTATCAAATTTGAAACGTGACATCTGCTCCTTTTGTAGTTATCTCTTAAAAAACAAGAAGTGAGATAAGACCAAGCTGGTGGAATTGGTAGGAGTTATCCTGGCAGGAATTATCACATAATCACATTGGATATTGTGATTAATTTCGCAGTGGCTAAAATGGTAATGTGGACAAAATTTCTTTACCCAGTAACATCTCTTTTCCTTTTTCTGTTTTATCGTGTGTTCAAGTCACAAAGATAAGGAAGGTTTGTGTTTTAATCCTGGGTCCACCATGTCATTTTACTTAGTATCTATGACTCAGTTTCCTCTTTCACGAACAGGAACATACTTACATCATAGGATGTTAGGTGTATTAAATGAAATGCCAACTATGAAGGATTCAGTATAGTTCCTGGAATATAATATATGCCCTTGATATGTTCATTTTTTGCCCTTCATTCCTTCCCTTCTTCATATTTAAAATCCTTCCCATGGAACCCCTTGGCTGAGCTCCATGTGGGTCTCCCCTGATCCCCTTTCCCTACACATTTCTTTTGTCCCTCTTTTTTTTTTTTTTTAAAAAATGGCCACGCTGCATGGCATGCAGGATCTTAGTTCTCCCATCAGGGATCGAACCCGTGCCCCCTGCAGTGGAAGCACAGAGTCTTAACCACTGGACCACCAGGGAAGGTCCCCCTCATTTTTAATTGAATGGTTTTATCTTCCTTTCCATTGCCCTGGTCCTCAACTTCATGTTTCCTCTCTCCCTGTCTGTTGGCCTTTCTCCCAGGCTTCAGTCCTACATTGATCTCACCCATCCTGAAAAGGTCTTGGTTCTACTTTGTTCCTCCCTTGAGCTACCAACGTTGTTCTCTTTTTCAGTTCTTTATCAAAATCCTGAAGCATGTTGTCTCTGCCAGCTGCTTCCATTTCTCTCCTCTTCACTCCATCCTTAATTCTTAGCTGTTTTACTCTAACACCTCTCTTGAAGGTTAACAAGACACCATTCTGCAAAATTCAATAACATCCTTTAGTCCTCATTTTTCTAGACCTTTCTTCTAAATTCGATTCTCTTGACTCCCCTTAAATGCGTCTTTTGCCTTCTAATGAAAATTTATCATCCAAGTCCTTTTTCTCCCTCTCTAACTACTGCAGTTCAGGAGGATTAAATTATGTCTGCAGATGAATTGGACCAGCTGTTTTCCTCTCATAGTCACCACATTGTTATCACTTGAGAAGTGGGTCATGGGGAAGTGACCCTTGCCACTGCCGTTATCCTCCTGATTTTCAAGTCTCCAAAAATGACTGTGCCAGCCGTCATGTCCATGAAGTGTATAAGGGGCTGAACACCGGCAAACTGAGACCAAAATTATTCAGACTATGTTTGGGCATGTAAGCAGGAGGCAGGTTCTCCCATTTTGTTTTTGAGCCAAATCAACAAGTCTTGGAAATCGGATCTAGCCATCCTCCCAGCCACCCATGGTATTGCCACAGCAAATCGAACCTTTGTGAATCAAGATTTGGGGGACCCGAAAGTCTTAATAATGAGGACTAACAAGTATGGTGATGTTGGCTGATAGGAGATTATGTTTTCAAAGGGGCTGGCCTGCCTCAGGGATGGTCCCGCATAGTGAATGGATGAACTCAAGACATGAAGCAATGAGTTTTCTTTCCTATTTGCATCCTGTCATTTAAGTGTAATTTCTAGTGATTTCTAGTCTACTTAGAGCTACTGAATTAACAAATTTTCTCGACCCTTTCACCTTCCCTGTATGTTTGTTTTTTGTTTTTTTCTGGGCCTAACTACAAGGCACCATTAAAAATATTTCTAATTCAAATAAATATTTTGTACATAGAGAATATAGTGGGTATTTTCAGGCTCTGATGTCAGCTTGAATCTAGATCTGAGCATTTCCTTTGGATGTCGAACTTTGAGCAAGTTGATTAATGTAGTGTCTGCCTCCTCATTGTAAAGGATTAAATGATGCAGTGCTTGTAAAGCAGTTAGCACATGGCTTGGCTATTCCTCCAGTGGTGTGTTTCCTAACAGCCTGGCGGGCTCAGGCTTACACACAAGGCCCCCATGTGGCTCACCTTCTAAACGTCTAGTCCCTTTTAAGTTCTGTATGTTTGGTGGGGCGGGGGGAGGGAGGAAGAATAGACTCAAGATTTTTTAAAAATGTAGCCATAAATGAACCAAAAATAAAATAGAGGTAAAAATCTAATATCTGAGAATGTCACCAAAATATTAATTTTGATGAAAATTAAAATTTTTTTCTTCAAAATAATTGTGTAGTGCAAACCTCACACAATATGCATATAATATTTATTTAACCTAATAATAGCCAATGAATGTTGTTTTTTAAAAATTGACTTTCTTGAGAGTAAAATTTGAATTATTATTTCTTTTTCTTTGGTCTTAAATTTGAAAAAAAATATTGTAACAATATATTGTGTTATTTTCTACAGAGGGCTGTTTCTTTGGTAATATAATCATTTAAGCTCCAGAATTTATTTCTTTTCAATTGATAAAAACTGATAAATATATGAATTAGCTTTTCAAAAAAAAAAAAAATCTGGTTCCTTACAACCAGAGTTCAGTTGATTAGATCAGATCAGTAGTTGCCAGATACTCACTGGAACGGAAGACTCACGGGTAAATTTTTTAAAAACCCAGATTTCTTGGCTCTACCCATATATGCTAGATAAGATACTCTTAGCTGGGGAGAGGACTGTGATTCTCTGTATTTTTGTGACCTCCTGGAGCCTAGGTGATTCTTAAGTGTAGCTGGTCTTTCCACCATGATTGGGAACCAACAAATGAGATTAAAAGCCCCAGTACTTCCCACTGTATGAGTCTGTTATTCTAGTTCTAGTTCTAGTTCTAGTAGAGCAGAAAAGAAGCACCGATTCTCTGGGGTGAATGGTTTTATCATGGCCATTCTGAGGACAAACATTTGTGTGCTCTGCTGGGTATTTCCGTACCACCTCCCTATTTAAAATGAGTTCTTGAGTGTTCGACGAGTGTGATGACCATTCAAACCAGGGCACTTCTGAGAGTGAAGGGGGAGCTATTAATAATTATTCTGGGACAACAGACATAAGCCAGAACTGACTCAACAAACAGGGATGCACGGTTACCCATAAGATTCTGGCCTAAGTCAAAGAAGGAGAGAAAAAGTGAGGGAGGGGAACCCATTGGAAAAGTTCACATGGGAGTAAAAGATCTGCCATGTTTTGTCTTCTTTCTGCTTCTCTCTCTTCTTCTCCCTGATGCTTTATTTGGTACCCAATGGAACATACTGGTCTTGCCCAGAGAAGTTAGTTTGGCAAACACCAGTGTCAGGTGGGATTGCGACAGAGACGGAACAATGTTGGAACGATGTGTGAACTAGACTATGCTGAGTTGTACAGCCTTTCAATTAAATTTGGACATACCAACTCAGTCAACCAAAAGAAGGAGCAAATATTTATGTTTACCCACCATGTAATCAGGGATGAGCTAGGCTCTGGGACGCAAGAACAGATAAGAGATTCCTTGCCTTTAGGGAGCTAATGGTATAGTAGGAAGTATAAGTAAGTGCACAGGCCTTTCAAATACTATGTGAGGTTAAGTAGCGGTTTCCTTCAGAAAGAAGTGATATGATAACTCATGCTATGGGAGTCTACATGAACCCAGAATTAATATTCAGCAGGACCTCAGCTACCACCAGGAACCCCATCAAAATCCCCCATTGTTTACCAGTCTCTCCTTTTCTTTTTGTGGCCCATTTTTACTTTCCGACTGTGTTTTATAATCCTAAATTCTATGTAGCCTTACCCAAATACTAACAATATAAATGCTTCAAGCTCTAACTTCTCCTACTCTGCACTCTTGTTCTCTGTTCACAAATCCAGTTTTCTGAGGCCATTAATGTTGGGTAAGGACTGTTCAAAATAATTGAGAAGCATGTGACCCTCCTAGGGGCTATTTATAATTCAAAAGTGAGATACCTTAACCCAAAGGAATCTCAAAATGATATGTATGTGGGGTTGCCAGACTTAACAAATAAGAATAAAAGACACCCGGTTAAATTTAAATTTCAGGTAAATAATGAATATTTTTTTTAGTAGGAGTGTGTGCCATGCAGTATTTGGGATATATTTACTAAATTTCATTGTTTATCGGAAATTCAAATTTAACTGGGTGTCCTGTATTTTTTCTGACAACCTGAATATTTGGAGAGCTAAGTGTGAATCAAGAACTTCCTCGAACTCTGATTTGGTCTTCATTTTTATAACCCTAGTCCTAACCATGCCCCATCAAGAGATTCTTTTCTTTCATTCTTTCAAAAGCTGTTACTTAAACCTATGGTGGTTCAGGACTCAGAGGTACAAAGCTCAGGGTGATGAATCAGAGTAAACAATGAAGCTGCCGAAGGGCAAGTTCAGGTGCAGTTGGTGGCGTGCAGCTGTAAGCAGGGTGGTCTCACTGAAGCCCCCATGGGAGGCCATCATTGGCTGGAGCTGGGTGGAGCAGAATGGGGGTCAGAGGTAGATTTGGAAATGGAGGCAGACAACCGTGGGCCATGTAAACAAGGCAGGGAAACTTCTTGAAGGCAGGACTTGTGCTTTATTCGTTTTGTATTTCCATAGGGCTTACAACAGTCTTTGCACGTAGCGACTGTCCAAATATTTGTTGAATGAAGTGGCCTCTTCCAAGGGGATTTCTTCTGCCTTTTCCTTCTCCATAATCCACTGGGAAATTGATTTCTTAGTTGGCTGCATGTGATTTGCTTCTGTTCTTTCAGTTTGTGAATGGCCCGGGGTTCAGCAAAAGAATCAACGTGAGCAAGGATGGGCTGATAGACTGGCCAGTGAAGCTAGGCAGGGGGCTTCCTTTTAGCACTAGGGCTGAAATGAGTGTGTGTGTGTGTGTGTGTGTGTGTGGTAAGAGCGACAGCTTGTGAGTGCTGTGCTAAGGAGAGATTGCTCTGTTGACATTTTACAATATAAAACTTTCATCACAACCTCCGAAGTGCAGGTTAATTACAAAATGAGGCAGAGTAAATCCTGAAGGTTTCCTCATTTCCTGAGAAATGAGGGAGTACTGAAGGCAAGTTATGCAGCAGGTCCTTGGGTGTTTGCTCTGACTTGAGCAGAGGAGCAGAAAGACCACTGAGACGCCATGGGACAGAGCAGCGCTCTTGGGTTTTCTCCTACTGCTCTTTCTGGCACCTCTGCTTTGCAGCCTTCTGGAACATAGCCGCCATCTCCAGGGTGTTAAGAAATATCAAAAACAAAATTAAAATGAATTAACTTTCATTTAAAATGTAATTTATATATATTTAGCACTTTAGGAGCAGTGGGGTTGGGTGTTAGAAAACCAGACAAAGTGATGGGGCAGCAGTGTTATGAATTGCGAAGGTGGGAAAAAAGAAAACATGCTAATGACTTGTTAAGGGCTTGGGCACTGCTGGGGAGCAGATAGAAACTGAGAGAAAAACAGTTTCTAAATTTAGTTTTAATCAAACTCTTGGGAATTCATCTCTATTTTTGAACTGTCATCAGTAGAACACTTGCCCTCGGTGGTATCTGATTTTGATCTTTGTTTGTTTGTTTATGATTCGTTCACTCAGTATCATCCTATGTGCTGACTGTTTGCTAAGCACCAGGCTTACGAACACATAGGGTGGGTTTTTCATGGGTTCCTTTAACACCCTCATATTGCCATCCAGTCTGCAAATGCTGTGCTGGCCTGCAGTGGGGGCTGGGAAGGGGGTGCAGCATCAGAGGCTGAAATGCAGTGAGCTCAACAGTGGTAACCATTGAGAGCCCAAGGGTGCAGGCGCCACACATCACTTGTGTGTGCAGGAAGACACGGGTGGTAATGGCCTTGAGCATGTTGTGTGCTGAAATCAAGGACAAATTGGGGTACAGCAAGCAGAGAGAGAATAAAATGGTCTCTCCTTTTACACACCTAAGTTTAATTGTAGTTAATAGTAGTTCTCTTTCCCCTGGCCTTTCGTGTAGGAAGAGAGGCCTTGCATATTCTGTGTATGATCAAAGCAGTAAAAGGGCCAGCGTTATTGAAGATTTGGGGTAATTTTATTTCTTCTTGCAGCACAACTTGATTTTTGATTGACCATCATATAACTAAAATATTTTTTAGATATCAAAATTCATGCTTTCTCGATATCAGAAAGATGAAAAAATTAGGTTTTTTGACATGTATAACTAATGATGTAATTAGGATGATTAACATGCTTTAGAAGATTAATTATCAGTGATTATGAAAGTAGTGTAAATTAAAGAGCAGTACTTAGAGTTCAGTATAGTATTTTATATCTACTATTCAATGTTGTACTTTTTAGCCAGTATTATATTTTATCTGGAGCCCATTTCTCAACACATATTTGAAATGTAGTTGAAATGTAGAGTCATAGAAAGAACGTAGCTTTTTATCAGAAAGAGACAAACAAGGAGAAAAATTATGGCATCAGAAAATCACTCAGTAAATGTGTACATATTTTTCAAAAATTATTTTATTTAAATATTCAGTAAAGATTCCTTAAAAATATCATTAAAGTTTAAAGAGTGATACAACACACAGCCATGTATCCACAACCCAAATATGTATATACGTTTATAATCACGATACAAAAATGTTACAGTGAACTTAAGAAGAAAAACTAAGTTTTTTTTTAAAAAAACCAAAACATAGACAAGTAGAAATGAAAGAGGAGATAATAATTTAAAAGTAATTTCTACATTTGGAAATTAGGCCAAAAAAAACTCCTCACAAATATGTCTTCTGTATTTTTCTATGAAACAATTGTAATGAAAAATTTCCAGTGAAAAAAATTATTTCATTGGGAAAGTAGAAATAAGTGCTTTAAATTTAAATCATGAACCCTGGGCAAAAATTTTTAAAAAAAGAAAAAAAAAGGAAAGGAAAATGGAACATTTCCAGTCACTTTCTTGGACTGTTTATGAAGATTTTTTTTCCGAAATGCATATGAGGTGCTCTGCCCTTGTCCTACTGTCACGTGTTTCTCTGTAAATGATTGGAATATTTGGCAAAGAGAAATCCACGTACTTGAGGGACTTTTGGTTTCTACTGACTGGTACTGCTGGAGCCTGAAATAATCCTCAAATTAAATATGTCCAAGAATCTGATCAGAAAGAACGCTTGACAACAAGCTTATGTATACATTGTCATATTCATGACATAGGAGATAGCATTGGTTTCTGTAAGCCTACGTGTCCTAGCATATTTCAATGTTGATGGATATTAATTTCTCTTGGATATTAAGACATGAATTGATCTACACTCATCCTGCTCAACTGGGGCTGATTTTGCCCCCAGGGGACACTTGACCATTTCTGGAGACATTTTGGGGCTGTCACAGCTGGCGAGGGTGTTGGTACTGGTATCTAGAAAGGTAAAGGCCGGGGCTGCTGCTAAACATCCTACAATGCACAGGACGGCCCCACCACAGAGGATCATCCGGCCCCAAATGTCAATAGTGCCGAGGTTGAGAAACCTTGATCTACACAAAAAAAGAACAAAGGTTTAAATTTATATCCTGAAATTAGTATATAACAGGACATTTCTTATGCATAGTTTTTCTTCTGATAATAACACACTGTGTTTGATAGAATAAAATTATTTTTGAAAGTTTGTTTTTACAGCTAAGAAATACATATTTGTATCATTTTTACAGTGTATACATCTAAGTTTTATAGCAAATGTTCTTTTTTTATATTTGTTTTGCAACTGTATCAGAAAATAGATGATTTAGCAAGTTCAGACATGCTCCGTTCATCCTGATCGTGAATGAAACGTCTGCCAGAAAAGGATCATTTCATACCATATTTCATGTTGGCAATCAGACTTGGACTGTTTTAGTAGTGCTCTTAGACTTTGAACAAATATCTTCCATATTCATGGGGAGGAATGTTTATTAAAATATTGCCAATTAAATTCTCTTTCAATTCTTGGTGCCAACATATTTTATTTATCTATGTATTATGTGACTTTCATACTTGACCATAAATTTAGAAAGAGAGGCTATATTTAGGTATTAACCCTGGGGATTTCTGGAAAGTTTTTCATTACAATGTTTTCTACTACCCCTTTCTCCTTGATGTTTGCTCCAAAACTTTTATTTACCCAGATCTAATTCATTCTCAACAATTCTCCTGTTTTTTTAAATTGTATCTAAATATTAACAATATTTAGATACAATAAAAAATTATCAACTATGCATTTAGTGTTCAAATTTCCAATTTTCTCAGTATATATATTTTTGGTTATTTGTAAGTCTGAATTAGAATCCAAACAAGGTCTACACACAGCAGGTGACTGATGTGTCTCTTACATTTCTTTTAATCTGTAGGTTCCTCCTTATCACACACTCTCTCTCCCTTTTATTATGTGTTTTTTGAAGAAACTGGGTCATTTATCCTGTAGAATTTCTACTCAGTCTGGGTTTGGCTGGTTTTAATTCCATGGTAGGCTTAATGGGCTTCCATGTTTTTTGTATTTCCTGTAAATTGATAGTTGAGTCAAGCCATCATTTAGTCTTAAAATTAAAATCAAGAAGGAAAAAAATCCCCGTATTTTGTTTTTTAAAATCTCTTTGAAAGTCCATTTTTGGAGAAGAATAAGAGCTTGACCCAAAATTTCTGGAAACTGGTAAGGAAACTAAAGTATATCTTTCCTAATTATTATATTAGGACTACATATTATAGTCCTAATTGTTATGTAATATTATTATTATATATTATATTCCTATTATATTGATTCCTAAATACCAATGATTTAAGACGTGAGGCAGCTTTTTCTTTATATATTCTTAGGTTGCCACTGGGAAACAGTACTACAGAAATTGACAGACTAGAGCCAGGGCAGGGGCCTGCTTTTGTAAATAAAGTTTTATTGGCACATGGCCACAGGCACTCATTTACATATTGCCTGTGGCTGCTTTCCCATTGCAACAGCAGAGGTGAATAGTTGCCACAGAGATACATTGGCCCATAAAGCCAAAAATATTTACTATACTATCTGGCCCTTTACCAAAAAAAAAGGAAAAAAAAAGGCTTGCCATTCTTGGCAATACAAGATTAGGCCTTTACAAAAGTGATCTATAGTCTGCTATAAACTGTTGATAAAATTTTTCTAAAAATGATTGTGTCATTATTATCTATAAATATGTAATTTAAAAGTGTAATCATTATTCAATCATGGTATATTTGTACTTTATCATCCTAAACTTAGTTTCCTATCTCTTTACATCTCAAATATAAAAAGTTTAGGGCTTCCCTGGTGGCACAGTGGTTAAGAATCCGCCTGCCAATGCAGGGGACACGGGTTTGAGCCCTGGTCTGGGAAGATCCCACATGCCGCGGAGCAACTAAGCCCGTGCGCCACAACTACTGAGCCTGTGCTCTAGAGCCTGCAAGCCACAACTACTAAGCCCGCGTGCCACAATTGCTGAAGCCTGTGTGCCTAGAGCCCGCGCACCGCAACAAAGAGCAGCCCCCGCTCGCCACAACTAGAGAAAGCCCGCGCACAGCAATGAAGACCCAGTGCAGCCAAAAATAAAGAAATAAAAAATAAATTAAAAGTTTGCATATTTATATATTCAATACAATAGAAAAGTCATTAAAATTTTCAAAAACAATTCCTGAAAAAACTTACGTGTATGCTGTCAGATAATAGAGTCTAATAATCTGACTACAAATATTTTTATTAACTAATCCTTTCTATATACATTTACTGTCTTTAAACGCAGTTTTTAAATCTGTAAAGTTAGGAATGTTAGGGGCCTAATTACAGTGTCTGTTTGGAGTATTCCTTAGATGGTGGAATAGTAATGCTTTAGGAACAGTGTTTTCTGAATTACGGGTAATGGTCTCTGTGGTTCCATCTGCATATAAGAAAATGACTTATTTGTATTTGTCATTGTATGAATTATTATGTGCTATCAATTTATCGCGTTAAGTTGGAGTCGACACCATTTGCCCAGAATGAAATTGTACCTCTTTCTTTAAGACAAGTACCACTTCTGTTCTCAGGTATCCGTCATTTAGAAATTGATCACTGGCAGGATTTGTCTCAAAAACACTTGGGAATTATCCCATCAGATTATCCTTGACAAATGTTAAAAAGTATGAGGGGAGGAGAAAAAACCTCCTTGCTTAAAAATTGTAAATAAGTCTTTAACTTCAGGGAAATCTGGATGCTGAAGCTTGGCAGAAGGACCCAGATGGGAGGATTAGTGTTTCTCCGAGGAAACCCTTTTTTCATGTCTGAAACAGTTTAGTCTGATATCGGTTCTTTCTGCGGTGGTCAAGATTATGCAAATACTTATTATTAGAGTTATTCCAACTGCTGTAACAAACTCAGACTTAACACGATACAATTAATTTCTTACTCATGTCATTGTCCAGTGTGGGGGGGGGAAGAGTTTCTGCTCCACACAGTCATACAGGGACCCAGATTTTTCAGTGTAGGAGGCTAAGCATGGTTTTTACATTTTTCCAATGTTTAAATGGCTTAAAAATAACACGAAGAATAATACTTTGTGGCACATGAAAATTATATGCAATCTAAATTTCTGTGTCCACCATCCAGAGCTTAACTGGCACACAGCCATGCCCATTTGTTTATTGTCTATGGCTGTCTTCCTGCTGC
This sequence comes from Balaenoptera physalus, assembly GCF_965194825.1. Lineage (NCBI taxonomy): Eukaryota > Metazoa > Chordata > Mammalia > Artiodactyla > Balaenopteridae > Balaenoptera > Balaenoptera physalus. The sequence goes on from NC_138903.1 coordinate 10,387,160, forward strand.
AAGGGCAGGGTTGAGAGTTGTGACAGAGCCCATGTGGCCTGCAAAGCCTAAATATTTTCTATCTGCCCTTTACAGGGAAACATTTGCCAAACCCCTGGTCTAGGGGCTTGGCTGTCTTTTAGGGTGTCATGGTACCTCATGGCCAGGGAAGAGAGAGGGAACCTGGGGGATCTTGGGTGAGGTTTCAGGGCAAGGCTGACACGTGGCTCTGCCCACACTGTTGGCCAGAACGCAAAAATGTGTCCCTGATACCTGCAAGGGAGGCTGGTCAATGTAGTCCAGTGAAGCGCTGTGGATGGGAGAGCACAGATACTGGTGGACAACAGACAATGTCTGCCATTTTGTAGGAAAATGTATTTTTGTAGACTCACCCTTGAACCGTGGCCTCAACTCTTGTGTTCACGTGATTTCAAGATCTGTAAATGCATGAGCTCTTTTATTCCCCCTCCCCACGCTGTCATTACTTCAGCTCATCACACTTTATTTTCTCAATGTGCATAGTCACAAAATGAAAGACAGGTTGTTTGGTTTTTGTTTTTAGATTTGTTTTTTTTTTTAGATCAAGATGAGCAATATGCTGAAAACAGCAGGGGTGTCCAATAACTGAGTTGGGTTTGACAGACTCATTTGTGTATTTACTGAACTAGTCATGCAATAGGTGTTTGAAATAGTGATCAAAGCAATGTTTTATTTTTCTGGATCCTGTCGTCTTTCTTTTTGGTCTGATTGCACTTGCCATTGTTTGTGAGTTATTGTCAAATGGGCACCTTCTCAAAGGGTAGTGTTTCATTGGAGTATAAATTTCATGTGAGAGTAGAAGCTCCTATAAATCCAAAGATTGTGATCAGCCAGATTTTTCTTTAAAGACAGAAGAAAGATTTAAATAACATAAATACAGCCATCAGAGATTTTAATATTTCTACAGGGAGGACTTTTCATAATAAAACCCAATAGGAGCCTTGATTTTCTTTGGGTTCCTGGGAATTATCTGACATCACAAATAACTTTTAAAAAGCTGGCAGTAAGAGAAATTCCAGACATTTATCAGTACACCAAAGGCCATGTAAAGAATTGGTGTTTGACTTATTACATTCAGGAGATTTATGTGTTTTGGACTCGAATTGGAACAGGACTGACTCAAATCTTGTCCAAGTGGGTCACTTTTGTGCCATCAGCATCGGGTCTGTGAGAGTTCTTGGGGAGCCTTAGTCACAACTGCACGGGTAGTGGGAGGTGGAGGAAGATTTGGACTAGAAACTCAATGTTGCCTAGACACAGGCCACTGGGCGTGTCAAATTTCTTTAACCTTTACTTCCTTTGTGTAATTTATATTTTAGGCCATTCCAGCCCGGGGTTCCTTCTGTCCATACATGCTACTGCAGGCCTTTCAGCCTCTTGCCAACGCCTCATCCCAGATCCCCAAACAGGGCCCAAGTTCTGTAGAGCACTCTGTATATTCATGAACATATATTCATGAACAAGTCCTGACAGTTTCGGACACGGCCTCCCTTTTCTGACTCCTGCCCACTTGAGTGATGGACTCTGAGGTGTCTGGTGGGGGAAACTAAGTGAAACTATGCAGTATATAGCTTCCATCACATTCATTGGTTCTCACCGGGGGGTAATTTTGTGTCCCAGAGGCATTTGGGGGTGTATGACTGGCAGTGGGGCATCTTCCTGGCATCGAGTGGGTGGAGGCCAGGGACGCTCCTAAACCTCCTACCGTGCACAGGGTGGCACCCGCCACAGGGCATGATCTGGCCTAAAACTGCGAAGTCTAGAGCCAAGGTTGAGAAACCCTGAGCTAGATGGTTTTTCTAGGCTGAGTGACCTTGGAACCTTCCCAGTACTCCAGTTATGAGCAAAGTGAAGCCCCTATGTATCCGATCCTAGTGACTGAGTTCCCTGCTGCTTCTCTTTGGGCAGACTTGTGTCCTGTCGGGAGGCTGGCCGTGCATCAGGAGGTTGTCATGATGGTCACGATTCATTGCCTCTTCTTCCTTGAATAGTATCCCTGCACTGCTGCACATCAGAACCACCTGGAGAGCTTTAAAATAACTCTAGTACCCAGGCTGTACCCCAGGCCAGTTACACTGCAATTGCGGAGGATGGGCCCCAGGCTGGGTTTTTTTTTTTTAAAGGTCCTCATGTGAATCCAGTGCACAACTCTAACCCAGGCCACCCACTGCCCACCATAATTCTGTCATCCTTATTCCTGGCGTGACTGTGGACCCCAAAAAGCACCACCATGGAGGTGCCAGGGCAGCTTCTGTCCCACACAGAATCAGCAAATGTACCTTGTTTGTCATTTACAGCTTTGTAACTTACACATGTCAATGTGTTGCTGCCAAACCCCAGTATATGAGATTTTGAAGTGAAAGCACATTTGTTTCTCTCATTTTTCAGCTTTATTGAGGTATAATTGTTTTTGAATTTTATTTTATTAATTTTTTTTATGCAGCAGGTTCTTATTAGTTATTTATTTTATGCATATTAGTGTATATATGTCAATCCCAATCTCCCAATTCATCCCATCACCACCCTCCGCCCCCACCCCCCCACGGCTTTCTCCCCTTGGTGTCCATACGTTTGTTCTCTACATCTGAGTCTCTATTTCTGCCCTGCAAGCCGGTTCATCTGTACCATTTTTCTACATTCCACATATATGCGTTAATATACGATATTTGTTTTTCTCTTTCTGACTGACTTCACTCTGTATGACAGTCTCTAGGTCCATCCACGTCTCTACAAATGACCCAATTTCATTCCTTTTTATGGCTGAGTAATATTCCATTGTATATATGTGCCACATCTTCTTTATCCATTCGTCTGTTGATGGGCATTTAGGTTGCTTCCATGACTTGGCTGTTGTAAATAGTGCTGCAATGAACATTGGGGTGCATGTGTCTTTTTGAATTATGGTTGAAAACACACTTCTAACTTTTGCATAGAGCTGTTTCTCTACTGCCATCATAGGGAACCTGACCCTTGACTGGCGCTGCTACAGTGGTGAGTGTAAAACATCTTGAGGTGGACTCTGAATTGCTCCTTGGGGCCCAGCACATAGAGAGAAAGAAGAAAAAGAAATTGCCAGGATTTTCCCAGCATTCAATGGGCTCCTCTCACAGACTTTATTTCCTCTAACCTTTCAGTAGGTGCAACATCTACGTTAAGGCTGTTACCTGTCACAGGGATTGTCATTGAAGTTCAATGTGAACAGATCTGTATTTTAAAGGAATTACTGTTTTTTTAAATTGAAGTATAGTTGATTTACAATGCTGTGTTAATATCTGCTGTACAGCAAAGTGATTCACTTATACATATATACATTCCTTTTAATACTCTCTTCCGTTATGGTTTATCCTGGGATATGGAATATAGTTCCCTGTGCTATTCAGTAGGACCTTGTTGTTTATCCATTTTATACATACTAGCTTGCATCTGCTAACCCCAAACTCCCACTCCATCCCTCCCCACCCCTTGGCAACCACAAGTCTGTTCTCTATGTCTGTGAGTCTGTTTCTGTTTTGTAGATGGGTTCATTTGTGTCATATTTTCTTTTCTTTTATTTATTTATTTTTTTAAAATTTATTTATTTTATTTATTTATTTTTGGCTGCATTGGGTCTTTGTTGCTGCGCGTGGGCTTTCTCTAGTTGTGGCGAGGGGGGCTACTCTTTGTTGCGGTGCGCGGGCTTCTCACTGCGGTGGCTTCTCTTGTTGCGGAGCACGGGCTCTAGGCGCGTGGGCTCCAGTAGTTGTGGCACGCAGGCTCAGTAGTTTTGGTTCACGGGCTCTAGAGTGCAGGCTCAGTAGTTGTGGAACACGGGTTTAGTTGCTCCGTGGCATGTGGGATCTTCCCAGACCAGGGCTCGAACCCGTGTCCCCTGCATTGGCAGGCAGATTCTTAACCGCTGCGCCACCAGGGAAGCCCCTGTGTCATATTTTAGATTCCACGTATAAGTGATGTCATATGATACTTGTCTTTCTGACTTACTTCACTTAGTATGATAATCTCTAGGTCGATCCATGTTGCTGCAAATGGCATTCTTTTCTATGGCTGAGTAAGGAATTACTATTTTTCAGCTTGTAATTAAGAAGATTTAATGTACCTGCCCACATAGCCAACTCACCATTCTCCAAATAACTATACACTTCTAATAAAATAAATGATCTTATTAGTTGTCTCTGCTCGTGAAACCTGTACTTTAATTCATTGCATCCTTTCCAAACCTACCTGTTCTGAGAAGCATGCTGGATGGTGACTTTAGATAAAAGGAGACTATATTATTGTATTTTAAAAAGGAAATATAATGCATTCCCAACTTATCCAAAAACTCCAAATAATTTCCCCCAAATATCACTAAAGTACTGTGTAACAATCTACAATGGATTTCTGCATAACATAAAGTGTATACAACAAAAATGACCAAATTAGTTGACATTTGATGAATGCATTAATAGGTTTGTGTGCATACGTGTGCAAATTAATTATGGCAGGTTTTCAATTTAGTTAGTGAATTTGGAGTATAAATGTCTTGCAAGTTGTTATAGCAGGTATTTGGAAGGAAGAATCAGGGACATCACTTTAAGGCTGTTTTTATTCACAAAATGGGAGATTTTCTTGTCACTATATAGCATCCAAAGGTTCTTCAAATGGAGGAGGCACACCATGGTTATTTTGATGGAAGCTTTTCTCTAAGACTGCATGGGAAAGTGAAGCAAGATAAGCATTGATTCCAGTAGCTGTGCAGTCATCCTGGACCCACGTTCCTAATGCAGAGTGAGCGGCAGGCAGAAACAGTTGAACCTGTTCTGTTTTTTTTCTTTTTTTTTTTGCACTCTGCATTCATTCTTCCAAGAAAGGAAGTGTACCCAGAAGCTGCATGTGATTGGGTGGGCTGGCTGTCAGTTGGAGTCTTCCCTCCTGCTCAGTAAGTGACCCTTGCTTAATCTCATGGCTGGGGGAGGGGTAGTTCCACCTTCCATCAAGGCCCCAAGAAACAAGTATTGATATATGCCTCTTCAGACAACTCACTCCACTATTTAGTGGATGCGAGGAGGATTTCCTTTTTTTCCACTTGAGGTCTCTCTTCTCTTCAGGCAGTGGAAGAAATTTTCCTTTTGCCAGTTAAGGAAGTGTTAACCGAACGCAAGTTCGTGTGCCCGATGCACAGTGAGGCCAAACAATACCGAAACGTTGGAGTTTGGAGCAGAGAAAGGTCTATTGTAGGGCCATGAAACGAGAATGATGGCCTTATCCCCTTTCAAACCCGGAACTCCCCGAAAGGTTTCAGCAAAGCATTTTTAAAGGCAACTTGAGGGAGGCGCATGGTCGGATGTGGTAAACTTCTTGGTGTCAGAATCCTTTGTTCTTGCAGCTGTCCAGGTAGGTCAGGTCACGATGCTCTTGTAAACCTCCAACCAGACAAATGTGAGTCTCTGTGCTGCAACTTTTTGTCTCTTTATGAATGGAAAAGGGTTACACCCTTAAAGGTCAGAGCCTTGAGAACGGGCTATCCTATATATGTCAGGCTATAGGCAGCATTCTTCACTCAAAACAAAAGCAACAGAACACAAAGGTTAAAGTAAAATAAACAGATCTAATATGGAGTCAGATTTGTTTTTCCCTGTTACAGAAGGAGTTCACTGTGGGCAGCTCAGCTAACCGGTGCCCTCCTTCTGATTTATTGGAGGGATGTTCAGTCTGAGCCCCGGTGTATGGTTACACATTTTGCGGTCAGACCAGGGCCGAGCAGGGGGAATGAGAGTGGGCTGAAATCTAGTCTAGCTGTGCTTTCTCACTCTGGCCACGGCAGCAGTGCAGTCTTTAGACCAGCAAGAAAGCAGGGACCCCACCCGCTAGAGCAGCACTGTCTAGTAGAACTATATTGCCATCCACAAGTGTTAGCCACGTATGTAAACACATATGTAAATAGAAATTTTCTTGTAGCAACATTTAAAAAGGTACAAAAACCAGGTAGAATTAATTTTAATAACATTTTGTTTTACCCACTCTATCCCAAATGTCATTTCAAAGTCTAATCAATATAAAATTAATAATAGAGGTATTTTGCATTTTTTTGGTACTGAGTCTTAGAAATCATGTGTTTTGCCCATATAGCATGTCTCGATCTGGACCATCCACCACATTTCAAGTGCTCAGTTGCCGTGTATGGCTGGTGGCTCCCGTGTTGGACAGTTCTAGAAGGCCCACTTTGGTTCTCCAGGCATGCCTCTTCCCATGGTTCAGGGAGTTTCAGGGACCAAGGGGATATGTCCTCTTGAGCCCATACCCTCCTGCCTTCTAGACCAGGTTCCGGCAAACAGTGGCCTCTGGTCCATCACCTATGTTTGCAAATAAAGGTTTGGTTTGGAACACAGCCATGCGATTCCATTTATATATTATCTATGACTGTTTCTGTGTAACAATGGCAGAGTTGAGTAGCTGTGGCAGAGATAGTATGGCCTGTAAAGCCTAAAATATTTACTCAAAAAATTGGCTTTTTATGGGAAGAATTTCCCAGCTCCTGTTCTAGACCGTGTGCTGGGAATCTGGGGGCCTGGAATTCCTCCCACCAACAGTGCAGAGCCTGCTTCCAGGCCCCTGACGGTAGACCCGCCAAAGATGGCCAAGCGGGGCTGTTTGCAAAGGGAAGGCAGGCGGCGCTGAGGTACATGGGCTCTTGCGTAGGCCTGAGCATGAGAGTGTGTGTGTGTGTGTGTGTGTGTGTGTGTGTGTGTGTGTGTGTGTGTTGGGCAGGGGTCTGTGGCACCCTTGGGCGCTGTCTCCTCGATGCCACATTGTGGGTGGGACTGAGGAGTCTCAAATTTTTTAATTTGTAACTGCCTTGCATGTTATGAAAGTACATTTGTCAAATTTGGAGGATAAAATGCTTATTTGATTTAACAGATTTATTAGCTGGATTTGGAGCCTTTACATATTTAGACATTCAGTATGTGGGCCTCCATCCGTGTTCTTGTCCAGGCCCGTGAATGTTGAGGGTGGGCGCGCACGAAAGAGGCCTGCCTCACTTAACGTAAAGGCACTTGTGTGCAGAGGGAGATAGTTGCCTGCCTGAACCACCCTTTAATCTGGCCCTGACATCCTTTTAAAGCACCTCTGCTGCAAGATGATAAGGAAAGCAGGGAAACAGTGGTTGGAATTCTTCCTTCACAAGAGAACTGTGTCTGTGGCCTGCCCTGAGGCTCATTCAGCTCATAAACTTCTTATCAAGAGACGAGGTCCCAAGAGTTGAGAAGTGCCGGCATGTGCTTTGTCAGCCCCCAGATATTTACTGTGTGTACTCACCCAGAACAGTAAAGGTAATTGACGTAACCCAGTCTCTTTTTCCAATCTTTTCTCCTCTGTCACGTACTCATCTTTCCTTGTCCCAGGTCCTTGGCTCGGTCCCATAGAGAATGTCCAAATACAGTCACCATGGATGGATTGCCACAGAGTTGCCTGCACTGTAAAAGGTTCTCGCCCCTTCTCATCCAGCCCCAGATGCCAGTAGTGTTCACCCCACCTTGGGCTTTGCAAACAGATGTTTTGACAGCTCACCACTGCTTCTTGTGATTCATTTCCTTGGAACTACTGAACCCTGGACCTCATGGGGGTTCTGAAAAGAAGGCTTCACAGTCTGACTGCTGCTCTGTTAAAAGTTGAAGTCTTGGTTCATGTTGCATCAAAATGAGGTGATCTGTCCTCCTGTTTCTAAAAGCTGACCATGCATTCACTTGACTGAAATGAATTTCAATCTCCCACCATCTTTTGATATGTAAAGGTTGCATTTCCGTGCTCTTAGCAGAGAAAATGCAAAAGTGGTAGAAAAAGACTTGCAGGTCTATTCAGCTCTTAGCATCATTTCTTCACTGATGGTCCAGGGTACAGTGACCTGCTTTGGAACCACTGTGAATTCCAGGACGAGCCAGTTAATTTCCTTGGGCTTTTTGGTGTTCATTCCTTGAAACTGGAGTAAGACTAATTATGAGGTTACTTTTAAGGATATAGTTTTCACATTCTCTGATAATGCTGTTAAACCACTTAGAGTCACAGGAAAAAAGCCATATTTTTTCTTTGCATAATTCTTATGGTAATTTCTGTTCTTTTTTTCTACTGCTGAGAAATAGTGCAGACAAAAAGAGATGCATATTGCATGAGATTCCTGAACCAGTTTAGCATTTTTAAAGCACATTTTAGTATAATCTTTCCTGGACACCTTAAAATTAAGGTCTCACTTTCCATTAATGTGATGGCCATAGAGTATCGTTACATCTGCCAACAGATGGGATTCTTATAATTTAAAAAGAAAGGGATGAAAAATTCAGAAACCAGATTTGTATCAACCTAAGTCTATGATTTAAAACGAGAAGTGTGGGCAGTATTCCTAGGAGGAGGTTTTTTGGTCTAATGGACCAGTGGTTGGTGCCAACTGGAGACTTAAGGGGATTGGCAGAGTTGGTGAAATTTGGCTTGAATTTTCTTGCCTCATGCTTTCTTTTCCCCACTTTCTTATCTTTAGAGCAGGGATTCTCAGCCTCAGCACTTGACATTTAGGGCAGGATAGCTCTTTTTGGTGGGGCGGTCCAGTGCATTGTAGGGTGTCGAGCAGCAGCCCTGGTCTCTGCCCATTTGATGCCAGTAGCATCCCCTCCCCAGCTGTGACAAACTAAAATGTCTCCAGACATTGTCAAATGTCCCCTGTGGGGGGAGGAGCAAAATCTCTTCCGGTTGAGAACTTCTGCTCCAGTGGTTTCCAGTCTCTTCCGGTTGAGAACTTCTGCTCCAGTGGTTTCCCCTAAGGCATGAGGAAGGGTGTTATTTGTCACCAGTTTAAAGTGGTTCACACTAGTCCATGAATGTCTCATGGGCTGAACTCAGACACCTCTGCATTTTAAAAGAGGAGTTTATTAACCTAAATGTCTAATTAGTAAAAAATAAGAAACCATCTGTAGCTTTACTATTTGTCACATGGTCTTTTTTGAGACTTACAGCAATAAGGTAAGATTATGGAAGAGGAAATTGAGACTCGGGGAGATTATGTAATATGAACAAGGTCAGGCAGCTTGGTATAAAAAATAGGAATGCCATTCCATTTACATCTCTTGGATCTTAGCCTGGTGTTCAAGGTATTTTGAAATGTCAAGAGTCTTTCTAGGTGATCCCCAATTGTCTCAGGTGATCACTAATACTCTTCCTTCTCCTTCTCTACCTCCCACCTGGCATAGAAAGTCATCTTCTTTTATACCACCTTGTTGTTCCTTGTAAATGAGAAAAGAGTATTCAAGAGGTGAAATTCCAAGAAACTTAAATGTTAGTTTCAGCTTTATTGAAGTTGGGGCAGGGGTTACAAAGTATCAATATAATACCACCTGATGACACTCAGGAATTTTCTATATAGGCATCTCTTTCTTTCCAGTTTCAAGCCTCACTTATCGCAAACAAAACCAAGAACAAGACTCTTCTTCATACTCCTGTTACAGGAGATGATATGCTCTTGCCTTAGTCATTCTCACAAGAGGTATTTTGATAGTCCTTCTAGAGGTCCATTGACTACCTGGTAATTGATTTCTTGGTTTCCCAGGGAAATGTTATGGGTTTCTGTAACATGTTAGCAAACTTCTAAATACTGGGAAAAGTTGTTAAGGGTCATGTGCATGTATTTTATACTTAACAGCTGTGAAATTATTTTTTAAGGTGTACTGTTTTTATAATTATACTGTAGCAAATTTGGAAACAATGTAAAATGACAAAGAATAAAGCAAATTACCCATAATTCCACTGCTCAGTCATAACCACTGGTGACACTGTGGTGTCTGCCCTTTTAGTCTTTTTTTTTTTCCCTAGTCATACACATTTATTAGGAAAACAAACAAATAGGAATTGTGGTAGTCATAGTATTTTTATGCATAAAAGATTGTGGGCATTTTTTAGAAACATTATGTATTTGATCTTGGTGACTACATGTGCTCTGTTTTATGTCATATCATGATGTTATATGTATTTGAATATATTCTGTTCAAAATCTTGAATATAATAGGCACAAAAAACATTAAAGGCATTTTGGGGGTATACTGTAGGTCCCTTGTGGTATTAAATTTTGTTAGGAAACTATAGAGAAGGTAGAGGGAAGTTGGTATTAACTTCACCAGTCATATGCTGTAGGGCAGCATAGATTGACTGTGGAGGCATGGGCAGGTCTGGCTGGCAGTGAAGGAAAAGGAAGGATCACCTAAGAAATACGAGCTCCTGTTTCCTGGGGACATTGAGGGGCATTGGAGCAGCTGGATGGAGGGAAAAGGGGAGAGGGGTTTGCCTTCTATTTAATCTAGTTTTCCAGGGCAAGAAGTGCTACCATCATCATCCCCAACACACATTTATCGACTATGTTCTGTTTGGTGGACCTCTAAGGAAAGTGGGATGCATTTGAAAGTATCTGCCTCATACTCCGAAGTATATTGGGAGAGAAAGAGGACCATTTGGGCAGCTTTTACAGAGACTTAAGCCATCCAAGTCATTCCCTCAGAAACTTTTCTAAATTATCAGAAGACAAAAAAGGTGATAATGAGTTATTTAATGTTAGTTAAAGTGGATATGTTAGATTTAGGACAAAAACCCCCAAGCTCGTCAAGTTGCATCGTGCAGTTATGTGTGTAACGGGTATTGACACTCAGAGCCCCTTGTGTATCAGTGTGCCCATTTTGTAGGACTTAGTTTTTAGAATATAATTTTTATTGGATGGAGTATCATATTTAAGCTTATTTTGTGTTGGTTTTAATTATTAATTATATATATGCTTATATCCTTTTGTGCAAGTTTTTTTTTAGTATAGTAGGCACAAAGGGCAAAAAAGGATTTTTTGTTGTTGTTGTGCTGAAGGTCCCCTGTGATATTATTCTGCAAGAGAGGTTTGCTTGGTGACTTCATTTCCAGGAGCACACTGTGATACCAACTGGAAACCGCTTGTCCGTGGAGCAAGTTATAACTGAGCATTTAACCGTGTCTTCTGCCATCCCTAAATGAAAGGTTGTCTTAGGGTTGTTTTTCTTAACATTTTTATTTGGTAATGATTATTTTCACAGCAGATCACCGAACACATCTGAACTTCTGATGAGCAGTTTAAAACATCTTATGAATTTTTAAGGTATTTTTTTCTGAATACCGTATGCAAATACTTCACTATAAAATCAGAATTTCCAGGTTTGACTAGATGTTTCTTTAGCAAAGTTCACTGCTAATGAAAGGGTATATACCTTTGAGGAGATTGGTACATATTATAGAATTAATTTCATAGAACAAAGCATAATATAGAAATCTCTTAAGTGGATAGTTTCTGTATTTCAGTCCAATTGACTACCCTAGGGTAAGAAACTAAAGATTTCACTACAGTGAAAATGAAAACTCATTTAAATTAATTTAGTGACCTTATGTTGTCAAAATTTTAAATTTAACATAGAACTGCTTTTAAAAAGAGAGATCAGTACTAAAAAAATATAAGCTTCTGCTCTCTTAATCCTCAACCAAAGGGTCATAACTGACAATTTATCCAATGGTCAAAGTGCTTTGTCTTAATTTGAAAAAAAAAAGAACAACAACCACCCAAGTAGCAGGGCTGAGGTTGGATGGGAGCCGTGCCCCTTGTATGGGGACTGTGGAATTGCAGATGGAGAAGCCAGAAAGCGCATGCTGTGTAGCTGATGCCTCCGGTCAGATGTCCCCAGTTAGAGCCGGCTTGGCCAAGAGCCCCTTGACCTCCACCCTTCTGTTCCCTTACTCCTCTTGGCCCTTCAGGAGGAGAGGCCTTTGCTCATGGAGAGTCCAGCCAGGCCCAGGGTCTACCCTCCCATTGCTTCTGGCCAAGACACCAGAGCACCCAGCCGGAGTCCTGTTCTTCCCCTCTTTAAACCTAGCCTCACTGTGAGCACCGATCTGCCAGAAAAGGAATAACACTGCCAAACATCACAAATGGAATTTACGATTTGGTAAAATGGCCTCACGTTCAGAAATGAGACACAGCCAGTGTCTCAGCCAGTTCCCTCGAAGACTTTGGAGACCCACTTGGCCAAAGAGCAGGGAGCAGGTGTCATCCACAGGGAAGTCGGGCAAATGCTCTGTGGTTCGCAGGTAGGGTAGACAACATCAGGGTCTGGCCTGGATTCCTTCATATCTTTTGTACTGTTTTTGTGCCCTCCGTTAACCCTTTCTTGGTGATTCCCCTTGATTACTAGAACCCACTTTGAATCTACTTCGCCTGATTGCATAGAAAGCTGGAAGGACCTGAAAGTTTATGGCCCTATCCCCACCCCCTACACGCGAACACATAGCTCTTGAGCAGTGATAGGCTGGGACTGGAGCACCAAAGCCCAAATCCTTTGGCTCAGGTCAAGACAACCCTGAGGTATGCATCACACTTCAGAATCCCCTGTGGGAATCAGGCCGAAGCTACGCTGTACTGGACATTTCCTGGGAGTCTGTCCCTCTAGGCTTCCTCTCCTTCCCTGTGCTGCCTCCCCTCCCCCTCAGCAAGTGTTCCTAGGGAGAACTGCCTTTATGGTCCCTTGCACGCATGCCCTCAGCTCACTGTCTGCTTCTGGAGAGCCTGCACTCAGACTAGAGTAGAGGTCGGCACATACATTTGGGGAGGAAAGGAGAGCTAAGGAGCAGTGACATCTACACCAGCAGGTTACGGGTGGCCATGTGGCCTCATAGTTGTGGCCACCTCTCCGAGCTTCACTTTCCTTACAAAGTGGAGGAAAAATAGAACCAAGCTCATGACGTTTTGTGAAGCTTGAAAGAAAGCGCTCAGAAACATCTGTTCATGGCACATAATAAACTCTCAATAAATGTTAGCTTTATAGAAAATCCTGCTAAGATTCAACGGAGTCCATGTGTGTAGATAATTTTCTATAACGCCACTCATAGAAGCTTTATGAGACAGAGCAAGGCCCCCATTTCGTAGGGAGGGGGATGGGCTCAGGAAAGTTAAGTGACTGTGTGTTAGGCTGCACGGTTTACGGGGTTCTGTGACTACGACTCAGGGCTCGAGATTAGCAGGGCACTGCTTTATCCACGGTACACACAGTCTCCGGGCATCCAGTGGTCTGACATTTTGGGAATATGTTTGCTTGAACCAATGAGCACATTGAATTCCAAGTATAAAAATGGCCATGAGATTTTTAAAAACCAGAAGTAGTCTTTTATTAAAGAAAGATGTGTAAGATAACCCAGTAAGAGTATGTCCTCTAACAGTTCTCTGAATGCCACAAACAGTAATAATATTTCATTAAATGAGAGTCTTTCTTAATTTTGAATGATTCCAATCTCTGATATTGATTCTTCTACTGTATCTAGAGGAAATGAAAGAGATTTTAGATGATGATGTTCTCAGAAGCTATTGAATATGTGAATTTGAAAATGTCACATGGAAAATCTGAAGGTCATGTGCATAAATCTACATATGATTGCATTCATGTATGTGTTAATTACTTCCACAGAAATTCAGATCAGACATATGGAAAACCATATGTACTGGGAGGAAAAGGCTCAGGTGTGTTCAATATATCAAAGCCCAGAAATCTCACCTGGTCAGACTGATGTGTGGAGAGCACGTGTGACTCCAGTCTTTAATGTATAACACAGCAAAAGGGACTGCATTTCACTAGTTTAGGTGGGAAGGTCGAGGATAGGAAACCTATTTAGAAGTAGGACTTTGAATAATATATAAAGGACTTCAAATTATATTTGAGTTTCCTGGAGGGTTTGGGGCCGCCAGGTCTGAGAGATTTCAGCTATCTGAGAACATCCAGAGGACAGAAGAGTTGCAATAGGAAAGACACAAAACAATGTCCTGTAAGTCAGGGGTCTCTATTTTTTGTTTGTTTGTTTGAGGCAATGTACAGATACAAGGAAGACATGCAGGAATGTCGGAATGTACTGGGAGGATTGTGACCTGGATGGCTGAGGGTGTAGGATTATTGCCCAGGCTTCTGGAAGGTAGAACAAAAATCGGAGGAGAAGAGCTTTGGTGAGTTAACCCTAGGATGCACTTTCTTACAGCTCAGCTGTAAACAGTGAGTTGAGTGAGTGGTCCATCACTAGAGGTGTGGACCTTTATCAAAGATATTATAGAAAGCTTCGGGTAAGATCTGACTCTCCCCGACTTCTATGAATATTTCATTTTAATTTTCATAATCATGTGTGGTCCTTATAATTGAAACAGAATCAGTGTTCTTAATAAGATATTTTTAAAGTGTCATGAATTTTATACCCTGGTGATTTCTGTGAGTCTAGTTAAGAAGCTGTCTGTCTTCAAGTCAGATATACCGCACATAATGTCATCATCCTCTACTAAAAGCGATGGGTATTAATTATTCATGCTACTTCTCATATAAAGTTGAAGATTATATTTTTTCAAATGGACAGAATTATTCCAAGCGTATTTTTAGTTAAAGTAATTGGGAAATGTGTGTGCGTAATGTAATAATATCTTGACAGTGCTGGGAGGGAGAGAGAAGGAAGGGACAGACGAAGGAGGGGAGTGAGGGAGGGAGGGACTCGACACCAATAATTAGGTATCCAGAAAAACTACTTCTCAAGGATGGGTTGAAATAAAAGATGTTTTCCAATAAACAAAATACAAGAGATTTTCTACTGAGACATGAGAACTAAAGAGTGTACTCCAGGAACAAGGGGATATTATCAGGAGAGCATGTAAATAAGTTTTCTTTTTTTCTTTTTCCTTTCTCCAGAAAGGGAGGGCCACCACGAAGGAATATATTTTTTAAATAGAAAATATAGTGGTGCAGTATTTGTTGGAAAAAATTAGATTGGACATAGGCAAAGGAGGCTTATGAATAGCCAGTTTGTAGGCTACTGCAGTGATTTGGGCGTTAGAGGAAGAGGAGTATTGAAACTAGAGAAACAAAATGGTAGAATCGACAGGACTTGATAACTAACAGGATGTGAGGGGTGAAAGGCTAGCGGGGAGGCCAGGATGAGCACCAGGGTAGATGCCGGTGTCTTTTAGCAGGATAGGAAATGGACTGACTTGGGGACAAGACTATGCGTCTAGTTCTGAGACTGATTACAGGATATTTGTGAGACATCCAGGTGAAGATGTCAGGTGGGCAGTTGAAGGTATTGGTATAAACTGCAAGGCAGCTGAGGCAGCTTGCTTTGGGATTCAAATGAAATTATGTAGAACCCTAATCAACACACAGTGGGAGACACACAGCCCTCCCAGTGTCTGGGATTCTTGATGGCAGGGCTGGTAGTAGGGAGGCCTGCCTGCAAATTGTTTTGTACTCATCTCAGTCTGAATTTCTGCCTCCACTGAATTTGTTCAGTAGACTGATTGCCTTCTTGTCCTCATGTGCTGTCTTTCTCTTCTTCTATATTGTCCCAAGTGTGGAACAGAGGCCCATTTTATTGATTGCATCAATAACAGTTCTATGCACAAGGCATTTATTTAGCAAAACTGAAGTTCTGGGGAATTGGAGGGGTTAACATTAGATCAGTTGTTTTTCAACTGCCTTGCCACCAGGTTGTTCAGCCATCTTCTTTCTTCTTCAAGATGCTTTGTTCACTGTTTTCTGGATCCTTCCTCAAGACTCTTCTGAGAGTCTGTTCTCTTCACTTTGTACAGCACAGCACTTTATGTCTTCATAGTTCTCACTAGCTTGGTACTTTTTTATTTTTTACTTTTTGGTACTTTTTAAAAAAAACTGAACTATAGTTGATTTACAATGTTGTGTTAGTTTCAGGTGTACAGCAAAGTGATTCATTTATATATATATATTCTTTTTCAGATTCATTTCCCATATAGGTTATTACAGAATATTGAGTAGAGTTCCCTGTGCTATACAGTAGGTCCTTATTGGTTATCTTATCTTATATATAGTAGTGTGTATATGTTAATCCCAAACTCCTAATTTATCCCTCCCCCACTTTCCCTTTGGTATGGGTACTTACTCTTAACTTTCCCAAATCTCATTAATATCTTCCCCTACTCTGAGATCTAGGTCCTACCCTTCTACAGCCCACAGCTGCCAGAGGCATTGAGATTCAGCGTTTTCCTTCCTGGTATGAAAGCAGAAAAGCACTTAATTTTTTCCTTTAAATAAAATATGGCAGAAGTAGCAATAATTTTGATCTTAAGTAACTTTTATTCCATTCAACACTGATTCTTCAGTTTAGAATAGAGATTGACACCAGGGATACAATTTTGGATAATCAGCACACAGATCACAGAAGGCGGAGTGGCTGGGATAGGTGACTGTACTCCAAGCACGAGGTAGAAGGGCAAAGGGGAATTGTCAGAGTTTTCTGCTCAGCTTGAAAAAGCGGAAAGACTTAGCATTTTTGTGCCATATTGCCAGGAGAACCCTGTGTGGAGGTGGTGCGAGAAGGGGTAGAGGGCAATTTCATGGTCAGGATCTTGAGGAAGAAACACTGTCAAATTATAGGCCATGATTTGTCAACTGCTGTATTTCAAATATTCAACGAATACATGATTATTTCACCTCTGTTTATTTTTATTACAAGTTTCAAAACTTAAATTCCAATATATTAGATATTCAAAATGAAGTATTATTCTCCAGTGCGGTTAAAGGGAGAATTTGGCCATGTAATCGAATGCCTATTCATCAAGGTAATGGGTTTGCAGATGGAGGAGAGAAGCCTCTCTCTTGCTTTGGTGTCTGTCACAGTGGCCATGCTGCACAGGGTGCCATATGGTTAACTTTATTTTGTGAAGACAGATGCAGAGGGCTGGAAACAGGACAAAGCCATGTATAGTAGTACTGGGCATTCCTTGTGTTTTGGGTACTTGATTACGGAAGTTGGAAGCTAAGTTCTATCTTCCATGGGCCAGATCAGCAATCTGACATTGTCAGGTGCATAGGCTAGATCTAGCGGTTGGATGCCAGTATCAAGGGCAGGTGGCCAGTTATAATCACTTGTGCTTGACCGTCACCCCACTGGGAGGCCCCCATAGGGTGGAATGTAGGCATATAATACGTGTGAGATTTCTGATGGGGTTGGCCTTTGTGGATTTCTGACCCCAAACCCTGGGGTGTTCCTGACAAGCTCCATGGGGGTGTTGGAAAAACAAATCTCAGACGCTTTCATGTTTCATCCAGAGATGTCCCTGTCCCAGCCAGGCCCCTTTCCCACAAACACTAGAGGAGGGTAGAACATATGATGATAGATTGGGGCTACATGTCACCAGGTAGACACAGCTGGAACCTTTGCCCCAGGAATCTAGCCAGGACTTCCTATAGAACAGTTAGGTCCATGAGCAGATAACCAAGACCTGTGCTAACCACCCCCTAGGGAGGTGGGCCAGGGTTTGACCCTGGTCGTCCCACTGAGCGGCTGTAAGCCTTGCACCCTTGACTAACCTGTAGCTGGGATCATCTCAACGGCCTGTGGCCAGGAAACAGTCAAGAGCAGACCCTATGAAAGTGTCCTGTTCATAATGTCCTATTCATGATGGTAGCACCTCATTTGTGGGTGTGTCATTGCTTCCCAGCCTTTTCATGTCATGACAAAGGCAGAATCCAGTAAATGGGTGAGGTTATTTGTAATAGAAGGTACAGACCCAGAGGCTCCAACTGTCCTAGGCCACTTCCTCTGGTTAAATATCTGGTTAAGAATCTCTAGTTAAATATCTCTGCACACTTATAACCCATTTATGGTACACTAGTGTACATTGGCTTTGGACATTATTTCACAATTCTTCCTAATCCTCTAAATGTTTGTTCCACTAGCACTGATGAAATCAAATTATTATCTCAGTGTTCTCATTTATTTAATGACTAAGGTATAGTGACTTTGTAAACATGTTTCCCAGAAAAGGTGTTTACTGCCAAGCTTTAGAAATACCATCCAGCTTCTTATTTAAATTTTTCTTTTTATAAATTTATTTATTATATTTTATTTATTTTTGGCCATGTTGGGTCTTCGTTGCTGCGCACGGGCTTTCTCTAGTTGCGGCGAGCGGGGGCTACTCTTCATTGCGGTGCGCAGGCTTCTCATTGCGGTGGCTTCTCTTGTTGCAGAGCACGGGCTCTAGGTGCTCGGGCTTCACTAGTTGCGGCACGCTGGCTCAGTAGTTGTGGCTCACGGGCTCTAGAACGTAGGCTCAGTAGTTGTGGCACACGGGCTTAGTTGCTCTGCGGCATGTGGGATCTTCCCGGACCAGGGCTTGAACCCGTGTCCCCTGCATTGGCAGGTGGATTCTTAACCACCGCGCCACCAGGGAAGCCCTCTTATTTAAATGTTGATTATCATACTAGTTGAAATGATTCTTCAGAGTTGATGTTTCTTACTTGGTTTTACTGGTGTAGTGTCTCTTGCCAACATTTTCATTTTCTTTATGCTATGATTGTTTGGAGCTTACAAGTCATTTTGTTTCACCCATATTTGGCTTTATGAACTTTCCTTGCAAATTCTTAAGGCCCATACGTCTTGATGAGGACAGCTTCTTAATTGAAAATGAAAATGTTGTCTTGGGTTTTATAGCACTTGTATTTTCCTTTTTTAAAATTTTTATTATTTTTTTTTGCTTTCCCACCATCTTACAAATTTTAGATATGTGATTTACTCATTCCCCTGTCTTTTAACACCAAAAATAAACAACAGCAACAACAACAGAAAACACCAAAAAAAGGTCATGCTTTGATTCTTGACTCATTTTCCATCTAGTGATTCTTGAGGCCAAAGACTTTTCTTGTTATTTTATCTTGCCATTTCCAACTTCATGGAAGTCAGTATAAATCTTTCATTTGCTTTGGTTTTTTTCCCCTTTTCTTATTTTTCCGATTGGACCATGAGAAGTGTCATGGTAAACAAGATTACATGAGAGACCTTTCTAATCTGCCAGGTGTATTGGAAAGAACATGGGAATTGTTTTTGGTAAGCGAACCCGGGTTCCCATCTTGACTCTGCTGTTTATTAACTGTATGATCTTGGAGAATAATTTAATGCTCTGAGTCATTTCTTCACCTGAGAAAAAGAAAATCCTAATGCCTGCTTTATGTTCCTTGAAG
The DNA here is from genome assembly GCF_965194825.1 of Balaenoptera physalus. NCBI lineage: Eukaryota > Metazoa > Chordata > Mammalia > Artiodactyla > Balaenopteridae > Balaenoptera > Balaenoptera physalus. The sequence goes on from NC_138903.1 coordinate 10,406,212, forward strand.
AACTCTTTTAAGGAGTCCATGGATAAACATTTATAATTATCTTGCCCTGTGCCGGGGACATAGTAGACATCAATAATTGCTGCTTATACTCTTGTGATGTTTTCTACTTAGAAAAACCTCCATACATGCTTCCCTCCAGTTTCAGAGGATAAGGTGTCCCTTCATTTATTGAAATTACCCCTCTACCTGTATTCCTGATCCCAACCCCTCTCACCTTCTCCAGGGTCTTGATGTTGATGAGGAAGTGGAGGATGGTGGCTACCAGGTGCTGAGTACCTGCTACATGCCAGGCACCAGGCCAGGTGCTTGATGTCTGTTATCTCAAACTCTCACAACAACTCTGCAAAGTAGGGATTATTATCTCTTTTCCCAGATGACAGTCTCCTTGTAGCTCAGTTTGTTTTATCTCTATGACCCCACCTAAGTCCCTTGGGTTTCTGTGGAATAATAAAATATATATATATATTGTGCTCAGCCCTGGGTTTCTGGTACCAAGCTCCTAAATCCCTTGGGATTTCCTGAGTGATAGGAATGTCTTTTGTTCTAATGAGGTGCCTCTTGGTGAGCTCCTGGATGGGTGGGGCCTGGTCACCTGAAAGACTAAGCCATGATTAGAAGCTTGGAGCTTTCAGTTCCACCCCCCATTCTCCAGAGAAGGGCTAGAAATTGAGTTAATGATCAATCATACCTACATGATGGAGCCTTCATAAAAATCCCAGAAGTAAGAGTTTCAGGGAGCTTCCAAGTTGGTGAACACGTGGAGGTGCTGGGAGAGTGGGGCACTCGGATAGGGTGTGGAAGCTCTGCATCCTTTAACCATATCTTTCCCTACTCATCTCTTCTATCTGGCCACTCCTGAGTTATATCCTTTTATAATAAACTGGTGATCTAGTAAGTGAAATGTTTTCCTGAGTTCTGTGAGCCGCTGTAACAAATTAATTGAACCCAAGGTGGGGGTCATGGGAACCTTCTGCCAGTCAGTCAGAAGTACAGGTGACAGTTTGGGTTTGGGATTGGCTTTTGAAGTGGGAGAAGTTCTATGGAACTGAGTCCTTAACCTGTGGGAATGATGCTGTCTCCAGATAGTAGCACACCCAGCTGGTGTCACAGAGAATTGCTTGGTGGGGGCAAACCCCCTGCACTCAGAAGTGTTGTGAGTGTGGTGTTAGTGTGAGAGTAAAGGAGAACACACAGGAGAAATGAGTGTTTCCTACTCAGTTTCCGTGTCTTTGAGTGTTGTCTTCTTTGTTACTCTTGTAGGTTCTTCTCATATCAGCATCTTGGATTTGGGTGTCTGTGGTTGTGACCTTGGCCTTTTGTCCTTCTTTGTCAACATGTATTCATTTGGTGACATCATCCTTTTGTGGTTTTACCTGCACCTGTATGTTGGCGACTCCAAAATCTAAGTCTCCATTTCTCTTACCTGAACTTCCAACTGCATATGTCCCCGATACCTAAAACACAGCCTCTCGCAAAAGTACTTCTCCAATTTCATCCTAAGAATTATTTTCGTTTTATAATGTCACAGTAAGTGACCCCACCCAGTCACCCAAAACAGAAAGCTAGTGGGAACCATCAATCCTGGCTCTTTACCCGTGTTACCTCCTCTGTATAACTTTGAACTAGCTTCCTCAGCTTCTCACCGTCCATTGCCTGGTTCTGTGTCATTATTCCTCACTGGATTTTATTTCTTTTATTTTGTTTCCATCTAGTTCTTGATGGTCTCACTTATTAATCTTACCTCCTTCAAATTCATTATCCCCAGTACCATTCTGGTGCCAGAATGTTCTCTCTGAAATGCCAACTGTATGCATGTTTCCTGTTCACCCATCAGTGACTGTCAATTAAAGTACCAATCCAAGCTCCATAGCCTGGCATATGAGGCTGCGAATGACCTCTGTCTGTCTCTGTCTCTCTCTCTCTGTCTCTCTCTCGTAGTCTTCCCTCTGCACTGTACTTTACCCTCTAGAAAATACAAACTGTTCTCGTTCTCCCAATATGCCATGCTGCTTCACTCCTCTATGCCTTTGCTGAAGATGGTGCCTCTCCTTAGATGCCCTTTTCTCTTTTCTGCATGTAGCTACCTCCTCTTATTCTTCAAGTTGACTCAAGTATCTCTTCTTAAGATGCCTTTAGGTTGGCTCAAATCGCCCTTCTCTGGGCTCTCCTCACACCCTGTGGTTTTCTCTGTTTACACTTAGAATGGTATGCAGAAATCCCTATTTATGCATCCTCTCCCAAGAGTAGCTTCCCTGAGGGCAGGGTAGCATGTCCCAGTACCCGACATAGTAGTTTCTGGAGCATAGTAATTGCTGAATTATCAATAACATTTGCTGAGCAGAGCTGAGCTTCTTGCAGAGGACATGCTCACCTGGATAGAGATCTTGAGCCCGGACATGACTACAGATGATTGCTCATCATCCCCCAAAGGAGAAAAAAAATGCCTTACTTAGTAAAAATCTGTGAAAATTGCATTTCAGAATCATTAAAGCTGACATGAATAGAATGCAAAATATGCAAGGCTCTAAATTCTCTCTGATTCTCTGGGTTTTATTGATTTGAGGGGAAAAAAAAAGCAGCAGTGTTTTGATGCTTCCTAGAACCTCGGACTTCAAAAGCTGGTGATTTGCATTTATCCTCTTAAAATGCCATCAGTGCATCTTTCCCGCCTGCGTGCACACCACCAGGACTTGACATTTAGGGAAGAGGCTATCAGAAGCTGGAGGACTGGCAGACATAATTTTGGTGATAAAAAGCTACAAACAGCTTAGCCCAGCGAGATGTCAGGAAGAAAACAGAGTTCGCCCCCCCAAGGAATTTAGGGTACCGTGCACATTGTATTCAACCGTAAGTAAGGCTTTCATGTTTTTAACTGTTATGAAAATTTCTAACAGACATAAAGTAAACAGAATAGTAAAACAGCCCCTCATGTCATCCGGCTTCAACAATTATCAACATTCTACCATTTCAAGATCATCTCTACACCCAGACAGTCCCCATTTCCAGTTCTTTTTTCTTTTGTGGTAAAATTGAGGCATTTTACATATTCAAAAGAGCAAGGCCAATATACCTATGTTAAAAATATTTCCATCATGAAATTAATAACATAAATATGAAATATTAAATTTTTATTGCTTTAAATTATAGCAGTATAACTTATTTTTTTGTCTAGTTTACCTAATAAAACATGTGGCAAAAAAACTCACAAAAGTGATCAATCATTGCTTATATGAATGACCTTATTTGCACTTCTAAATTGTGTCTAGAAGTACTTTAGTATAGTGGGTTTAGAGTGGGAGCCAGCACACTCCAACTCCCAGGCCAAATCCAGCCTCTGCCTGTTTTTGAAAATAAAGTTTCATTAGAAGACAACAGTGCCCATTCATCTGTGTCATGTCTGCGACTGCTCTTGGGCTACAATGGCAGAGTTGAGTATCTGCCTTAGACCATGTGGTCCACAAAGCCTAAACCATTTTCTGTCTGGCTCTTTACAGATAAAGTTTGCCAGCCCCTCATCTGGAGCATGAGCTTCCTCTTACCATCTGTGTGGCCTTAGATGAGTCACTTAACCTCTCTGAGTTTGTTTAATCATCTGTAAATAGGAATGGAAATCAGGAGGATCAAAAGAGTTAATAGATGTGAACACTTAGAAGGGTATTTAGCACATAGTAAGCACTAAGTGTTAGCTTTGTCACCAGTATTATCATTATCAATATTATGATGGCGATGGTAGTGGTAGTATTGTAGTCAGATAAACCATGGGGCTTCAGATTGCAGCTATGCCACTTAGGGTTTGAAGAAGTAAGTTATTCTGGCCAAGCCTGTTTCTGTAGCTGGAAAAGGGAGATGATAGTCCCCTCCCTGTGAGACTGCTGTAAGGAACGAAGATGACAAAGCTGTGGGTCATGGTGAAGGTCCATGAAACGGGGCTGTTGTTCTTAGTGAGTTTCTGTGGTATTCTCCATTTGGATGCAGATTGGGGCATGTGGATCTTGTGGAGATCGGGGTAGCGAGTGCTCAAGAAACCTCATGGGATAACACTCTAAATCTTGGTTAAATTGCTGCAATCCCAAGTCTAGGCCTCAGCTTTGAAGGTCTAGGAACCTTGTTTTGTTATTCCTCCAAGAGCAAGTTTCTCCCTCTTGAATGGACTTGAGGTCATGAGACTGATGTATCAACCTGGAAAGTCAGTTTGTACATTTCCTTTGAAATTAGAACTCTTAAAGGGATTGGCTGCTTGCACCCCCAGACTTCATGTTATTATCCGTCCATGGAAGGTTTCAAGGGGATTTGGAACAAGGGCCATCTCTTAAAGCATTTGCCTATTTAATGACTAATGCTTAGCAAGACTCCATCTCCACCTTCCAGCAGGGGCTGTGCCTTTGGCTGGCCTCAGACAGGGCTGGGATAGGTAGTGGCAGCCTTTGGTTGTTTGAGTCTCCACTTCAAGTAGAATTGGGGGTTTGTTGGCATTCTTTCTTTTGTTATGCACAGACCGCGAATCAGGTTATGGTCTGCCCCGCAGGACTGCAGACAAGTCCAGGGAGCCATGAGGTGGGGGACCTGGGTGGCAAGGGTAACAATGAGTCACCCACTGACGTGGAAGGGGTTGATTTTTTTACACTATAATTTGGCGTACTGGTTGATGAGCAGCGTATGCCCTGAATTTTATAAGCCTCAAACTCTGGATGGCAAAATATATCCAGAAAGTGAAATCAAAGCAATATTCATAAGAGTGGGGAAGGAAAAAAAGCTGTTGGGAATTTAAGATTTGCCTCTTAAAATGAGATATTTATTTGGAAGGAAAACAAAGACTCCCTCAGCATATCCTTGCAGTAATACAAATTTGTTTATGAAGCCAGTTGTGGGTGAAATGAGGTAATCACCTATTGATTATAGTTCTTAAGTTCACCGAGGAATAATATTGATCCTCTATTATCATCCTGAAACAATTTTGTCACCTTGAATCATATATATACCCTGGAACACTTATTATATAGTATAAATAATTATTTCATTCAGAAAATATTTACTGAGCATCTCCTGTGTGCTAGGCGGTATTCTAGATTCCTGGGAATACAGCGGCAAATAAAACAGCCCTCACGGGCTTACCTTCTAGTGAAGGGAGTAGGAAACGAAACCAATTAAATAACTAAATATAGAGCGTGTTAGATGATGATAAGGGCTCTGAGAAAAAGGAAATGATGAGATGGGATGAGGATAGGAGGGAGAGGAAAAGAGTCAGTTATATAAATATAGGTAGTGAGCTAAGACCCAGTGTGAGGGGTGCACCAAGGAAGGCATCCGGGAGCAGGAGAGGTAGGGTGACCAACTCGTCTTGGTTTGACCCGCATTCACTGAAGGTCCTACATCCTCAGAAATCTCTCAGTTCCTGGTAAGCCAGGATGGTTGGTGACCTTAGGAGAGGCGATAGAGGCGATACACATCACATGTGTAGGGCTTTGAAGGACCAGCTTTGGCTTTGAATGAAATGCAGAGGCAGCAGAGGGTTACCATCCGAGTGATGTGGCTTGATGAAGGCCCACACTGTCTTCTGTTTCAAGACTAGAGAAGGGAGCAAGACTTGCAGCAGGGAAAGGACTTGGGGAGCTCCCACAGTGGCCTAGGCTCAAGAGGACGTTGGCCCCGGCCAAAGCCAGGGAGGGAGCCGTGGAAGTGAGAAGTGGTGGGATTCCGGATGTGGAGTGAAAGAACGAGAAGAGTCGGGGGACTCCTAAGGTTTTGTCGTGAGTAACTGAAAGGAGAAAATGGCCGTTTCCTGAGACTGAGGAGAACAGATGTTTAACGGGAAGATCGGGAGTTAAGTGTGAGATACCTGTTAGATATGCAAGTGGGAATGTTGCATAGGAAGTTGGATTTAGAAACCCAAGGTTCAGAGGAGAGGAGAGGGCTGGGTGTTGTCATGGGGGCTCAAGACACCCTCCACGTCCTCAGTTCATGATGGGGGGGGGTTGATGCAGTTCACACTGCAGCTGCTTTCCACAAACACTTTATTACAGTTCTGCCCTGTATTAATATGTCTAAAAATACAGTGTAATAATTAATAAATCCATCTCTCCACAACAGGTGTTGATTAGAATTAAGTGACATGTAAGTGTAGACAACTGTATGTTTGTTTTCCTACAAAACTTTAATGAGTTTGTTTAACATAACAAATTTCTGAAAATCAAGAAATATTTGATGATGCCATAGTATGTTCCTGAAGAATGCCTAAAGCTACTGTTTGATTGATTTAAAAGCATTCTTTTACTAATTTTCAGAAGACACAATTATTTTAAATTATTCTGAATGGGGGAAATTCAGATGGGGAAATATGGAGTTGGGTTGTATTAATAAGCCTAGTATTCCTGTGAAATCTACTAGTAAAATAAGCTGTTCTACTCCCCCAGTCTCCTGAATAGGACCAGGGCAAAGCGCTGACGTGCAAAGTAAGCCAGTTTTCAGTAGAGGAAAATGAAGGCCTAATGCTGTATATTACCATGCTGATATACTGCAATAGAAAAAAAATGTTCCCTTGTTGACTTTGGATTAATAGAAAAGCAAGGGTCACCAGTGTTTTGGTTTCAGCCTGTAGAAGTAATCAAAGACAAAGTACATGGTTCTCAACCTTGGCCGCACTTTGCAATCACCTGGGGAGCTTTAAAAATACCTAGTTCCCACTCCCAAAGACTGTGATGTCATTGGTCTGGAGTGTGACCTGGGCATCAGGATTTTGTAAATCTCTTGAGATGATTTTACTGTACAGCCAAATCTGAGAACCTCTGGCATAGAACAAATTCTGATACTGTGGTTTGCTCGTTAGTTCAACAGTGAAGATTTTTATAGTAAATTAATCAACTTCTAAGAAGGAAGAAGAAGCCCAACAAGTGTAATAAGAGTCTTGTGTGTGTATGGGTTCTCATTCCTTAGACGTGTTCTGTGAGTGTATTTAGAACTTTGAATTAAGATAGGTATGGTTCATGCATATTTTCGTGTTTTTATCATTTCCTTAGGAAATAATGTGGGAGATGCATCTCCTATGATTGTATGTTCAGAGTGGCCTAGAGCAGATTTGGGAGACTAAATTAGATGTCTGTATAATCAACCACTTGCCCTCTTTCTGCACACTGTAGATCTATCCATTTAGATGGAAAAACAAAGATACAAAAAAAAAACTTCAAGCATGACTTTAAAAGCGCCTTGTAATTTCCTCCAATTTGTTCTAGAATACCAAGCACTGGTAATTTTACTAAGCTTGGTTATTATGACAGCCCATTTCCCTCCCTTTATAATATAAAAAAATGCGTAGTGCTCTAAATAGCTCCTTCTTTTTTCTAAGACAGATGGGATGCTTGGAAGTGAAATCTTGAAGCATGTTTATTAGTGTAAGTCCTGATAAATTCAGTAACAAATTATTGGTTCACTTTTGGGTTGCTGGCTCTTGGCGGTGTGATGATAAGCTGTTATTTGTTGTGTTGGTTTACATGTATGTTTACAAAATGTTTGGGAGGAGGGGTTCACTTGGATATTATGGAGGTCTCCCAGAGTCATGTTAGGAGAAGCTAGCGTTCCTTTCATCAAAGCCAGCCTTCACTAGAAGTATTGCTGAAAAGGACGTTAGCAGGAAAGCCCTTGGGAATTGAAATCCTTGAACAGAGGTGGAAAGGGCTTTATGACAATGCATGCCCCACAGTGGGAGACTGGCCTTGGGACTCTATGGGGAACATCTGTAACTCTCTTCTATAGGCTGAACCCCCAGAACTTGCCTGACAATCTGCGGGGCATTCCCCTCCCCAAATGTGTTGCTGTCCTCGTTGTTTTTGTCAGAGGCAGTGGTGGTAGTTAATTACACCCCAAATCTCAGTGGTTTGATACAATAAAACTTTATTTCTTGTTCATATCCCTGGCCAATGCAGTTTGGATCTCGATGGCCCAGCTCCACCGGGTCATTCAGGAAACCAGGCTCCTTCCATCTGGTGGATCAACCTTCCTCTAGATCTGCAGAGATTGGAAAAAAAGAGTGAGGGAGGACCTCAAGTGGGAGATTTTCAATTGGTCAGGCTTGGAAATAGCACATTCACTTCTCACACTGCATCAGCCTGACACAGCCATGGCCAATATAAGGAATGCTGGAAAACCTAGCCTTCCTGTTTGCCCAGGAAGCAGGGGAGAACGGGAATACCCGTGAGTGATAGCAGACTCCGGCATAGCCATGGACAGGAACATCTCAGGAGTACAGATATTGCCAACGCCCAAAGGCAGGAGCAGTGGCCTTCACAGCCTGGAATCTGGGTTCCAGTCTCTGCTCTGAACTCATGAGTGGTTAGAGGTTCATCCCTCATTTCTCCACCGATAAAAACAAGGGACTCAGCATCTTAGGATGAGTTTGAGGGTCAGATGAGCTAGTAGTTGGGAAAAACTTTGCAAGTATCATCTTTCTGTTGTATTTTACAGTCTCTTGCACAGTGCCTATAATTGCCTTTCTGTGATTCTTTCACATAAGCAGTTTTCCATTTCACTGACGAGAGTAGCACATCATTAATTCCTTAGGGCGCACAGCCTTCTGCAAGGAGTTATGTTTCTGATTTGGGGGCGCTAACTACAATACTGAGGGAGTTTTGATATCAACGTCACTTTGAGTTTTACATTCTCACTGCGAATGGTCTTAAAGATTCTTCACTTTTCTTTAAAAAATATCTGCAGTTCTTTCCCTCCAATGGCAATTTGGCCATAACCTGCCAGAGGGTGAAATTTGACTGTTTTTTTTGGTTCTATTGCCATTTCCATCTTTTTTTCCTGCTATTGCTTACCAGTGTGGAAGACTGGGGTTATGGCTTTACATCACATAACTAGGTAATCTACAGCCTGTCAATAAAATGTAATCTTTGAATCATATGACTAAGAGTTTGGGAGAAGCCAACATGGCCGCCCAAGGTAACTGGACTAGAAACCAGACAGCTTGGCTCATTGGGTGATTGTGGGACAATGCTTACTTCTTCAGAGGACCTCAGTTTTTCTTCATTAATAAGATAAAACATAGTCTTCTCCGAACCTCTTTTAAACCTTCTAGCTGTAGCTCTATTCTATATATTGATTGACCAGAAAGGTTGGGAAACAATTTTTTGAAGTTGGAATAAAAAACTTATGACATCTTTGGGATCCACTCACATCATTGATAGATACTATTTCTAGTTCCTTCACATTATTTTCAATTTATTGTTAAAAGGACTGAGTTTTTGTTTGAAAGTACATCTAAGTGGTATCATTATAACCGTGGTGATTTTGCCCCCTCCTCCTCAGTGGACATTTGCAATGTCTGGAGACGCTTTCGGTTGTCACGACTGAGGGGGGCGCACTCCTGGCATCTGGTGGGTAGAGGCCAGGGAGGCTGCTCAACCCGCTGCAATGCACACGACAGCCACCATCCCCACCCCCCCAGCAAAGAGTATTAACCGAATGTCAACATTCCTGAGGCTGAGAAACTCTGAATTGAAGCCAGAATGTGGAGACTCAAATTATCCAGCTTTGTGCCATTGGGATAAGGGGGATGCACTTTCAGGAGGAAATAGGTATTTGAATCATATGTAACCTAGAATTTGGAGTAGGTAGATGAGGGGAGTGAGAAATAACGGAGACTAATGAGAAGGTAGCCCTAAAACTCAGGTACTTAGTTTTGGTACAATTTAATCCCCAAAGTTCTAATGGGCTGGTAGGAAGTTCTCTCTGGTGAAATGACTGATTCCTGGATCCTTCAGAAAGAACTTCTGGATGCAAGAATAGCCATGTGCTCGCTATACCTAATATCATTTGCTGGCTATGGTCCAGTAAAATTTCTTTTTTACTTTAGTTTCATCAGTTTGATGTTTTTATCCTGAGCATTTCTTTGTAATGTCATTCTGATGAGGAATATTAGTTAGCATGCCAAATGCCATTATCGTTTTCCAAAATATGCATTTAAAAATACCTTCTTTGGTTTGCCTTGGATGAATTGCTTAATTGAGCTATGTGTCAAATAATTTTCTATTCTCTTCAAACTCTACGACCATCTGGTTGATTCATAACTCCTGCAAACTGAAATCAGTGCATTAATTTCACTTAAGGAATTGTAAGAGAGGTGAAGTTATAGAGCAGCCCCCATATTGCAGTTAGGTAACTGGTAGGACTAAATGATTCTGATCAAGTTATGTGACAGTGTCATGAACAGGAAAAGTTAATTTGCAGGTTCACCTAATGATTGTTTTACTCTTCAATTTCAGATATACATGCAGAGCTATAGATATGTACACATACATATATATATGGGTATATATCTACATATAGATTTATATGTATATGTGTATATAGATCCACATATATATGTATATATAATGTGTTTGCAAAGAATAATATCTCAGTCAAAAATTAAGCAACATATTTTTTATTGTATTTACTTACACATCGTTGTTTCCTTTGTAAATCTATGAAGAGGGCCACAAGGTATGACATTGGCAGCTAAGGCAAAATATTTTTTTAAATTTAATTTTTATTTTATATTGGAGTATAGTTGATTTACAATGTTGTGTTAGTTTCAGGTATACAGCAGAGTAATTCAGTTATACCTATTATACATATATCCATTCTTTTTCAGTTTCTTTTCCCATACAGGTTATTACAGAATATTGAGTAGAGTTCCCTGTGCTATACAGCAGGTCCTTATTAGTTATCTCTTTTATATATAGTAGTGTGTATATGTCAATATCTCCCAATTTATCCCTCCCCCCCTTTCCCCCTTGGTAACCATAAGTTTGTTTTCTACATCTGTGACTCTATATCTGTTTTGTAAATCGGTTCATTTGTACCATTTTTTAGATTCCACATAATAAGCGATATCATAAGATATTGGTCTTTCTCTGTCTGACTTACGTCACTCAGTGTGACAATCTGTAGGTCCATCCATGTTGCTGCAAATGGCATTATTTCATTCTTTTTTATGGCTGAGTAATATTCCATTGTATATATGTAGCATGTCTTATTTATCCATTCATCCGTCGATGGACATTTAGGTTGCTTCCATGTCTTGGCTATTGTGAATAGTGCCACTGTGAATATAGGGATGCATGTATCTTTTCGAGTTATGGTTTTCTCTGGATGTATGCCCAAGAGTGGGCTTGCTGGATCATATGGAAAGGCAGAATATTCTTATTGGTGAACTCAGTAGAGTCTGTAGTTGAGTTAATAGTATTGTGCCAGTGTGAGTCACCTGGTTTTGACAATATTTTATCGTTAGAGAAGATTGAGTTAGCATTTGGAGAAACTGGATGAAGAGTACATGGGATCTCTCTGCATTATTGTTGTAATTTCTTGTGAGTATAAAATAAAATGTTTAAAAAAAATCAAAACAACTAGAATGGTCTTCCTGCTTCCAACAGGAAAGAAGTGTAAATAGTTTTCCTAAGAAGAGAGCATACCCTCCTTTTTTGTTGAAAAATGTAGTAATATTCCCATGTATACTGTGTAATTCCTACTACTCAGTTATAAAAACTATTATTTTGCCTCTCTGTTAATTAGTGAGACTATTTTATAGAAATATTGATTTCTTTTATGTAAACTTTTGGCAACATACAATATGCCTGCAAAAATCCCAAGTCTACAGCTAGTAAATTTTCAGAAACTGAACACGCCGTGTAACGAGCACCCAGATCAGGAACTGGAATGTGATCAACACCCAGAGCCGCTATCACCACCTCATCACCCCGTCAAGGGCGCTTTTCCCAGTCCCCACTCCTGCCAAAGGTGACGGTATCCTGACTTGTGGTGCCGTAGATTAGCTTTGACTGTTCCTCACTTTGGCCTGGTGAAGTTTCCAGTGCCTCACGTTTTCTGCCGGGAGAAAGGTGTAGGCCAGCAGCCACTATCACGCAGGTTTCCATTCTCATGCTGGTGTGAAGAGCCGCTATGGAGCTCTTCTCTTAGCAGCTTACCTGTGCCAGGTGAGCTAAACTAAAGCTGGGCTGGGCATCCCAGATTTTTTTTTTACTCTTGCAACTTAAATTTGTGACTTTGGCTTGTCATTTCAAGATAAAAGTAGGAGCTTTTATTCAGGTGAAAGTGGGAGATTTTGCAGGGTGATCAAAAAGTCTGTACTGCATCTTTTGTCATTAATGAGTTCCTTAGACAAGTGCTTGTCATACTTTGTGAGACTCTGACTCCCCTGGGGATCTCTTTCAAATGCAGATTCTCATGCTTTGAGTGGAGGATTCCGCATTTCTACCATGCTCCCCCACCCGCCCCTACTGACACTGTGGGTACAAGGACCACACTAATGTAGACATTTTCTTATAACCAGGGGCAGCACTCTCTGGCGGTTGACAGCAGGGACGCCGGGACCAGATTGCCCAGATTCATATCCTTGTTCTGCCGTATACCTGTGGACTTCAAATAAGTTTCCTATTCTTTCTCTGCCTCAGTTTACACATCTGTCAAGTGGGGAAAATAGTAGTAGAGTTTTGTAAGGATTAAATGACATCTTACATGTAAAGCGCTTTAGTGCCTGGCTCACAGTAAGCACTCAAGAAATGTCATCATCATTATTCAATGACTGGGCGTTTGGGAATATTCTCTGTCAACCATGACTTTGAACTTGCAACCGCTTGGCCTTCTGGGTACGTAGTTACATATTGATATTTCTGGGAGAAGTGTTGAGGATAGCGTTCAGTCTTGGCATTTGGATTTCGGTGGGCATCATGAAGGCAGTGACAGCAGAACGTGGCATCAAATAAATGACAGGGGAATGATTGGAATCATTAAAGCAGTGAAAGAATACAGGCTCTTGATGTCTGAGCAGCACCTGATGAAATAAATGACCAAGCTGGTTGTGTTAGGACGACTTGTAGAAGGGGCAGTCTGTAGGACTTTTTATTAATTCATCTTCTCTTTTCTTAAAAAAAAATATTTTATTTAAGTATAGTTTTTCTTTTTCTTGGCCACGCTGCGCAGCGTGCAGGATCTTAGTTCCCCGACCAGGAATTGAACCTGGGCCACCGCAGTGAAAGCGCTGAGTCCTAACCACTGGACTGCCAGGGAATTCCCTTATTTAAGTATAGTTGATTTACAATGTTGTGTTAATTTCTGCTGTACAGCAAAGTTATACACACACACACACACACATATATACACACACACATACACATTCTTTTTCATATTGTTTTCCATTATGGTTTATCACAGGATATTGAATAGAGTTCGCTGTGCTATACAGTAGGTCCTTGTTGTTTATCCATCCTAGATATAATAGTTTGCATCTATCTTCTCTTTAGATCATCTGATCTCAAAGTTCAAAGGTTGACCCTTGACCTATTTGAAATCTGTAACAGTTCTTCACTAGTAATGATTAGCTAGCTTGTGGAGAAATAAGTCAAGGTGGAGAATAAATATCATACACAAGATATTTTTAAAAGAAAATACAATTCTTGTGTGAAACCACAGCTTAATAAAAGGAAAACTACCCTCATTTTAGTTGCCAGTGCTATTAACATACCCATTTAGTCTTTAAAGGAAATCCAGTTCCTGCCCTCTACCATTTGTGGTCTTGTTCTTCTAGAAACATACTTTGAAAGCATTAACAAGTAAGTGTCTAAAATTGTTAAAGAAGGTTGCTGTCCATTTTACTCAACTTGCTTGTATTTTATATTTTCTGCCAAAGTACAGTGTGACTTTTTTTTTAGCACTTACGGTAATTTGGCTTTCAAATCAGACACATTCGGAGACACTAGAAATTTTGCAAGCATAAAAGTTGACATAGATTTATTTTCCAAATACCAATTGTTCCATGAATAAAAAAATGAAAATGACATAAATAATATTTTATGTAAATGCATGTCCTATGATATGCTAAGATGATCGTACCCTCTTAGTTTATGGAAGCTTCTGGTTGCTTGTGGTGCCGGTGTCATTAGTGGGGATGGTCTTTTAACAGAACGCACACTAGAGTATATAGTGGTAGTCATTAAGGATATTTTTCATGATTTGCTCTTTGAGTGTTTGTGTCCTGCTGAGAGCATTAAAGTCTGTGTGCTTCATACATTTCATAAAAAAGAGACTTCTCGTAGAAGTCTCTTTTATGCTTCATATACAGGGAATTACTTTGGGAAGACTTCCTGTTTCTACTGCATTTGCATTTCTGGGTATCAAAAATGCCTGTGATTTAATCTGCCTCCTTGACTGGAATGTTTCTTTACTGGGTTGTCACTGTCACTTTGTTTTCCTCCACAGAGGTGGCAATATTTCCAGGCTGCTTTGCCATTTTTGTAAATGTGCCTACTTCCCTGGTATGGAGCTGTATGACATCACAAGATTTCATTCATATATTCATTCATTTAGTCATTTATTGACTCATTCATTCACTCAAAAAGTGTTATGGGTTTTTTGTGTACAGAGCAGAGACCTAAGAAGAGCACAGAATGTGGAATCAGTACATTCCCATGGGTTTAGGGGCCCCAAGATGGCCTCTAGAATTTTTTTTTTTTTTTTTAAAGATAATAGTCATCTTTTCTTTATAAAATTTATTTTTTTATTTACTTATTTTTGGCTGTGTTGGGGCTTCGTTTCTGTGCGAGGGCTTTCTCTAGTTGCGGCAAGCGGGGGCCACTCTTCATCGCGGTGCACGGGCCTCTCACTGTTGTGGCCTCTCTTGTTGCGGAGCACAGGCTCCAGATGCGCAGGCTCAGTAGTTGTGGCTCACGGACCTAGTTGCTCCGCGGCATGTGGGATCTTCCCAGACCAGGGCTCGAACCCATGTCCCCTGCATTGGCAGGCGGATTCTCAACCACTGCACCACCAGGGAAGCCCAAGAATTTTTTTTTTTAAGAGTGAAAAAAATAGGCTTAGGTATCTGCTCTTTCCAATTAAAAATTAAAAGAGAGCTAAAATCAGGCAAAGATCCAGGTTTTGTGGAGCCAGAGGCAGTTGCATTATGAGAAGCCCTCTTTGGGAAGAATAATGCAAAATGATGAATACGAATCACCAGAACCTCACCCAGAGCCCCGGAAGGAGTCTTGCAATTAGGGCCCTTAAACTGAGGCGTCATTAGCCTCTCAGTCAATCTGCTTTGAAGTAAAAACAGGCCACTTTACTCTGAACAAATGCATGCTCATTCTTAACTTCTGTAAAAAAAAGATAGCGGCTAGAACAGTAAAGCAAAGGAACAATGTGATTGGGTTTTATCGGTTTGCATCAGCGCCAAGCAATCCATTGACTGTGGGCCTCCTTTTGTTTCATGTACTGTTTCAGTAGGATTTGTTTCTGGAGAGATGGTAGAAGAAGGAAGCAAGGATGGGGCCAGTCCGTGGTGCTCCTGTCCTCAGTATGGGCCACTGTGCTAGTTCTACTTGGGACACAAAGATGGGCCCTGCTTTTCATGAGCGAGTTCTGGAGATGACACATGCACATAAATAACCACTGCCCAACATAGGATGCGTTTCCTTTTTTAGAAGGCAGTGAGACATGGTGTTAAAGAAACCCAGAAGAGCTAAGTTTACTGCCAGCTGAGGAAGTACGAGCTCTCACCGCAAAGGTAACATTTCAGTGTGATTTTGATTGATGGGTGACATTTGAAGGTGTGGGGACGCAACGAATCGGGATTTCAAGCAGAGGACTTGCTGCAAAGCACGGAAGAGGGAAAGGCATGAGGCCAGCTTCCTGTGACAGTAATGCAGAAAATGTGGGAAAGGAGACCCCACCGTGGATCGCCAGCAGGGCTAGGTGGAATCTTCCTTTTTGTTGAGTGGGTAGTGGGAAGCCATGAAGAATTTTGAATCGGGAGTGACAGGGACCTTTGACGAAGATTAATTGATCGTATTAGGTTGATTTTGGAGATCAATTTAGCTCAACTTCTCACTTTACAACTTGGACCCAGAAGGGGCAGCGATGTGTCAAAACTTCAGTGTGAGTTTGGGAGCCAACTTGGGTCTCCAGATGGACAATTTTCCCTTCTTGCAACCAAGACATTATGAGTCAGGATCAATCTCCAGCCCTATAACTTGGATTACAAAAACCTTGTCCCTTCCTACAACAAGGGGCTGGAAAGTGGCAAGATAAAACAGTTTGATGGTTATCTAAAATATAGGATATTTATTTGACAAAAAAATCTATTTTAAGTCCTTTTTATATAAAGTAGCACTGTCCAATAGAAATGAGATAAGAAATTAAACATTTTCTAGTAGCCATATTAAAAGAAGTTATAAAATGGTGAAATTAACTTTAGTAACATATTTTACTTACCCAGTAGACTCAAAGCATGATCATCTCAACATGTCATCAATAAAGAAAGTATCATTAATACATTTTACATTTTTTAAAAGTAAGTCTTTGTAATTGTACAGTTATGACACATCTCTCTTTGGACATACCACGTTTGTTATATGAGCTCAATAGCTACCTGGGGCTATTGAACAAAGATGTCAAGCTTTAGACTGAGGTTTAAAAGAGGACGGTTTCTGAATTTCTACTATGGTATTTCATATTCTAATTGGTCTCACTTATGTTTGATCTAGCTAGTATTAGGAATTGCAAGAAATAACGGAGTAAATGTCCCCGAAGTCAGACCTCCTTGTGAAATGTGGAGTCTCACTTTTTGTTCTCTAATTAGAAATCTGGGTGAGGGCACTGCATAGATCTCAAGTCCAAGGCCACTCTTTTCCTTGGTCTCAAAAGAGTCCATTCTTCCAGGAAGGTGGTGAGTGCCTTTTCTTAATAATTTTTTTCCCACCTAAAGTTCAGGGTTCAACGTTAATAAAAAAGCCCTAAGAAGTACCAAGCCTGTTTTTTGATAGGAAACGCCAGGGATTGATTGGTTTTTTTCCAGCCCCTATTTGAGTTTCACCCATTTCAGTTGCTACTGCTGGTCATAGATGCTCCCAGCCACCTGTTCTCTGAATATATTCTTTCCCCAACTGGCATCCCCATTTGTTTTGACACTGGGGCAAAGCAGATTCTAGCCATCACTCATTTATTAAGCCCATTCAATCCAAAAAGCTTTGTCCACATGCAGCCAGGAAGACAAAGTCAAAGGCATCATTTCCAAATCTAGTTCTAAAATGTCAGAAAAGCTCATCAATGGATCTAGCCTGTAGCTTAAATCCAAAAGGGAAAATTCGGAGGGAGGAAAGACACTCATCTCTGATTGGAGCTGAAGTGGAGGCTATGAGGGGGCTTTAGGAGGCCTTGATTTTTATATCACCCAGAGGACTTGGTGTAGCAGATGTTTTTAGGGCTCTGCACAAAACCCCTGGACATTCACAGTGCCTGGACACATTGAGGGCTTCCTGTTATAAGCACCTGGGGTTCACTGTGTGATAGCTGTCTCTGTTCTGATCTTCCATGGCGCAGGAAAAGTGCTGGGGAGTTGACGTGACAGACAGGAGTTGGAGGGTAAATACCCCAGCTCCCTCCTTCCTCAGATGGACCATCTCTGAGGCTTGCTCTACAGGGTCTCCCAGGGGTCCCCAGCAGGACTGAGCTCCAGTTGCCTGCAGTAGTCACTTATTTATCAACATTCCTTTTATTGCCTTCCCTTCCCTGTCTCATTTCCCCACTCTCTCCATCAGAGCTTCCTAGCATTATTTCCCAGATAAACTGTTTTCACCCAAATCTTTGCCTTGGGGTCTGCTTCTGAGGAACCCAGCCTGAGACATCTGCCGTTGCCAGCATTGCTCAGAAGTCAGTTGTGTTTGGTGCCATGGCACACGCATCGGTCTTGGGCTCCGAGTGCCCCCAGGATAACATTCAGAGTCCCAAGTCTTTGCTCTGCAAATTCCTCCTCTTCCCAGCAGTGCCCAGGGATGGGTCCAGCGTTCTTGTTGGTGGACCCAGTCTTCTCCTCTACCATCACTTGTGCAGCTACCACCCTGCTGCCATCTCTGCCACCCTGGCTCATGGCAGTGCAACATTTGCCACCTTCCCACTGACCTGGGCGCTCTTGCTGTTCTCTTTCAAGCATAGAAGGCTGTCTGCTTTTAGGGATCACAGTGATTTTTAGGTTTTCAAAGAGACTGACTTTGTTCTTTCTTTCTTAAAGACCACCTTGGATGGGCTCGTGTTAGCCATTCCTGACAGTTCCTTTCAAGCCAATTGAGGCAAGTTCCCTCGGGGCTGAGACAGGGGACTTCTTGCCTTGCATCTCCTCTGACAAATGTGTTCCTTTTCACAACCCTCTTCTCTTCCATATGAGGTCCCAGCTCACCCCAGGCCTGGTCCAACATACCCAGGGATTTCACTGCTCTGCATCTCAACATCCTGGGGAATCAACCATCCTCACCCTTTGCTCCAAGAGCTTCCCAGGTGCAGAGGTGACAACATGGCTTAGCTCATAGGGTTGTCTGGAGGATGAAACGAGTTTGCAGATGTAAAACATACCGTACCCGGGGCACCCTGTTGCTTCGTGACTTAGCGTGCACGCGCACACATACCCTTGAATCTCAGACACGTGAGCCCACAGCCTTGCGGTAAAAAATAGCCTGAATAGTCAGGCTTCTAGTCTAAGCTTTTGCTACCAGTGCTTCATATTTAGTAAAACTCCTTTAAAAAAGATACTAAAACGAAGTTTTAGTAAAAGCAAAGCTGTCCAAGGGAACACATCGCTAGTATAAATATTGAACCGGAAGTGGCTTGGAGGCGGAGACCCGGGTTATTTCTTAAAAAGAGTGGTCAGGGAAGGAGGGGTTTGGGGTTCAGTTCTTTGGTCTTGAACACCTCCTGGAACCTGAAAGAACCCCTGTGCCATTCCCCGGCAGTCAGGGCTCCCCCTCCTGGTAAATATCCATGGCCTACTGTTCAATCGAGAGAGTTAATCCACGGCAAAAGTTGACTTGCTTCCTTGGAGCCAGAGGAGGCATGGGGATGGTGACTGCTCACACACCTTGAAGCCCCAACAGTCTAGGGTCTTCTTTCCGCGGTCCATAGCTTTCCCACTTACTACCTGTGACTTCAGACAAGAGACACATCTCTATGTTTCTGTCTGTCCACCTCAAAGCGGAGACACAGACAGCAGACTTTCGGGGTTGCTGACACTGCCATCACCAGCGTCACTGTCATCGTCATCCTCTCATTGTCATTGGCCGCCGTGTCTCTGATGATGAGTCCATCTGCTTTCCGGTCTCTGGCTCCTTTCCCTAAGAGGATACTACGCCCTGATGCTGTTCCCTGAGGGTCCTCTCTCTCAAGTCACAGCAATATTTTCCTAGCTTCTGTCTTCCATTCCTTGAAGAAAGCAAACAAACAAACAAAGAAGCCCCAAGCGTTATTAGGGAAAAAGCAAACAAACAAAACAAGGCAAAACAAAAAGCCAGCAGCTGCCTCTCTCTTCTTTTCCGTGGTGAGTGCTGCTCACCCAGGCCGGGTGGCGGGGAAGTTTGGGTGATGGGAGGCCAACTTCTCTTCTCAATAGAAAGTTCCACATAAAGTTAGGGTGAAATGCAATTTTCTTTCTTCGGGAATTTCATTTCCCAAACCAAGGGACTATACCAAAGAGGAGAAAATCTGCCATGATCATCATGAATTACATTTTCAAAGCTAAGAATTCCAAGCCAGTTGAATATTAAAAAAAAAAAAAAAAAAATCTCTTCCAGTCCAGCAGCCTTTTATTTTGTTAATTATATTATCAGGAATGGGATTTATTCTGTGAAAGACATTGTGCTTTGCAGATGTTATCTTATTTAATTGCCATCACAATCTGGTGAGGTAGCTATTAATTTTTTCAGTGGGTTACTAGAAAATTGGGGTTCAAAGATGTTAAGTAACATTCCTAAGGTCACAGAGTTAGCAGTAGACCCAGGATTTGAATCTGAGTTAATGAGATTCCAAAGCCCATGATCTTGATCTGAGTTCTCTCTATACCGACCCTTTATGTATCCACGAATTCTTTTCTTTTTTAAAAATCTATTTATTTTATTTTATTTTTGGCTGCGTTGGGTCTTCATTGCTGTGCACGGACTTTCTCTAGTTGCGGCGAGTGGGGGCTACTCTTCGTTGTGGTGTGCGGGCTTCTCATTGTGGTGGCTTCTCTTTGTTGCGGAGCACGGGCTCTAGGCACATCGGCTCAGTAGTTGTGGCTCGTGGGCTCTAGAGCGCAGGCTCAGTAGTTGTGGCGCACGGGCTTAGTTGCTCCGCGGCATGTGGGATCTTGCCGGACCAGGGCTCGAACCCCTGTCCCCTGCATTGGCAGGCGGATTCTTAACCACTGCACCACCAGGGAAGTCCCCACAAATTCTATAGTATGACTAATATGTATCTGTTACCTGGGAATCGGGTATTAATGGACTATTGATACAGATATGATCATAGGTTAAGAGGCCCGGGGGATCGCTATGCTATCCTTTAATTGGGATTCTCAGTATTTTTAAAACAAATGAACTCAGATTTTACCAACTTGGGATTTATGCCTGGCCTAACTGTATCTGATATTTCTCCCTTTGTGAAGCCCCTCACCCTCCCCTGACCCACAGATGTTCCTTGCTGCCTGCCAAAGCGCCCGTAGGAAGTTACAGATCTTCAAAAACTGGAGGTCCAGGCCCAGGTGTGGGGCTCAGGGCAGGAAGCCAGCTCTTGCTTCCCCATCTGGCCGGCACAGGGCTAAGGACCGCAGTCATTTTCATTCTTTTAAACACTGAAGAAAAAAACTGAACTTTTAGATGAAAGGAAATGGTTTAATGTATAATATTAATATAATTGATGTCTTTCTACCAGTGTAGTCGTAAAATAAAACTTTTAATGTTTTTTTTATGGATGAAGGGATGTACAGAGTCAAAAGTGCCTTGGGCCCAATGGAAGCCTCATGTGGCACATGGCAACTCACACCAAAGCCTGAAGCAAAAACTAACCTTAGCAAATCCAGTTGTATTATTTTGAATGCTTATGGGCATTTGAACTGTCCTGGAACCGGGCTTGGAGGAGCTCAGGAGAACAACCATATAGTGATAACAGCATCAATTTGCCGTCTGCCAAACCAAGGAAATTAGAATCGCCTATGAGGAGAGGGCGGCAACCTTGTTTGAGTTACCTTTAGGGTCTACAACAGCTTGCTCTGAGCTTGACCGCTTGGCCACACAAACTCTATACCAAAGTACCACAAGGCAAATAGATGCCTGTCATCAAGACAAGTCTACAGTGCGGGTCTAGAAATCTCCAAATAGGTCAGTGTCTATAATGGTGCTGTTCAGTATGGTGCTGTTCAGTACGAAGCCATTAGCCACAGGTGGCTATTAAAATTGAAATTTAGCTAATTAAAATTGATCACAATTAAAAACTCAGTTCCTCAGCTTCGCTGGCCACATTTCAATAGCCACATGTGGCCAGGGGCTCCCTATTGGACACTGCAGATATAGAACATATCCATTGCTGTAGAAAGTTCCATTAGACAGTGCTGGTCTATGCTGTATGCACAACTTGTTTACTATTATTGGCTTTGTGGTTTCCCAAGAGCAAAATCTTAAGTCACAGACCCCCACAGAGAAGAACGCTTGGCCTTTCAAATCTTGATTCTGCTGGTGGCAAGGCTGCCCTTGCAATGTTCCATCTGTTGCTCTGAGAATCCAGTGTTTAGGGAGGCCAAGTAGAGAACCAAGTGGGCGCGCCTGCTTTAATGAAAAGATGGGAATGATCTGCAGTCAATTCCATCATTACTTCTAAGTGAGTGTTTTTCAAGTTCTTGAGATCAGTTTGTTCTCATGGGCAAATTAAGCATGTCTTCAAAAATCTCGTTTGTGCCATTAAACTGATGAGCACATTCTTCCTGAGGCAGAGATAAATTTCAGCTCCGACAAGGTCAGCCGATGACACATGCTAAATTGGTGAGCTCTTAATTAATGAGGCTTTAGTAGAACTATCATTTTCTCTAGTAAACATTTCGTTTCAGTTGCGTTTTCGGAATTTGAGTTGCCTAAGTGACTAATTAACATATAAGAGACATTGAATTCCTCTGTAACTATGTGAATGATTTCCCTTTTTCCCTTTGCTGGTATTTGTTCTCGCATTCATTTCCCAGACTGGCCCAAAGAAGCAAAGAATAACACCCTAGGCAGGCCCATAAGATCACGTATAATATTTGTGGGCTATAATATTAGGGACTCTTGTTCTTGATATTTCCTTAACATAAATTTAAGAAATTCTGAAAAATCTCTGTTTGAATGGAAACAGATGATAAGTAACCTTTCTCATCTAGATAGCTCAGGAACTATCTTTTGCAGTTCATTATACCACCGCAGATTTCCCGACGCTGTGTTTTGAGTTACCCTACAGTTCCAGGAGCTGTAATAACAGGTTTTCAGAGAAAATTTAAGAACCTATGGAGAATTAGTGTGGGAAACACTCACATGACTCTAATAAAGTTTCTGATAAGTACTTGAGTCCATGAATCTATTCAAGATGTTCTTATTCAGCATTTCACATTTATCTAGTTATAGATCACCCCTTTTAAAAGTCCCTGAACAGTATGTTAGTGTTGGTTCTTGAAACTTTGGGGAAATACAGTATGGGCCTCATTATGAACTCATGAACTGCCCCTCATTCTGGTTGCTGGCTCCCTTTGAAGTAGGAGCCCCTAGTTGGGAATCTTTGTTTTACATAAAGCATTCCTTGTGCAAGGTACCCTGGGTGCCAGGCGGATTACCTGACGGCCCCTTCCCCTTGCTCCTTCTGTCGCCGGACACCCCCTATGTTCCCCGAGTAGTATCTCCACCCAAACTGTTTCATAGTGCTCGTGCTTGAGCATCGTGATGGGGTTTTGGTGCGCCTATCTTAGATGACTGTGATAGTATAGAGATATACAATTTAAGTTCCCAGTGGTACCCAAAGGAAGAAATGAGAAAGCTCTACTGCGTTGGAAAAATTATACTTCTTACTTTCCAAATTCATCCTATCATTTCAATTTTGGGCTGAATTTTCTTGCCTTATTCCTTTAGAATTTTTCTCTGCCAAGACATAGCATCTTCAGTTCATCCCAGGCCAGGCTTCTCTTGGTGATGAATGTGCTGTGATTCGAGATAGAATATGTTATACTGTATCATTTGGCTTGGAAGAGTGTTAGTCCCTAAAAGAATTGAGTAGTAACACTATTTGTTCCTTTTAAAAAGAGTGCGTTGGGACTTCCCTGGTGGTCCAGTGGTAAAGAATCCGCCTTCCAATGCAAGGGACATGGATTCGATCCCTGGTCGGGAAACTAAGATCCCATACGCCGTGGGGCAACTAAGCCTGCGCACCACAACTACTGAGCTCACGCGCCTCAATGAGAGAACCCACGCGCCTCAATGAGAGAGCCCACATGCCGCAAACGACAGAGCGCACGTGCCCTGGACCCCACACGCCACAACGACAGAGCCCACACGCCACAACTACAGAGCCCACACGCCCCGGAGCCCGCACACCACAACTGGAGAGAGAAAACCTGCACGCCACAACTAGAGAGAACCCCGTGTACCACTGTAACTAGAGAGAAGCCTGCATGCCACAACTCAGAGCCCGCACACTGCAACAACAGATCCTGCATGCCTCAGTGAAGATCCCGCATGCCACAACTAAGACCCAATACAGCCAAAAAAATAAATAAATAAAATAAATAAATAAATAAAGCATAAAAAGAGTGCATTGATCATTCATTATTTATTAAACACTTTTCTTCACACATATTCGAATTTGGCTCTGAAACTTAGTTGAGGCACAGGCATGTGGATGTTCACCATGGTGCCTGGTTTCTGACTTGGGTGTCAAGAGAACAGTGTCTGTCTGGCTGTGTATGTAATAGAGCTAATAATAGGTCCTGCCTTGCAGGTGTGTTGGGAAAGGAGCTGATATAGCACAGAGTTAGCATGAGTGAAAAAAATGATGAATATTTTTATATTGTTGTCCATTTATTTCCATGGTTTTCTGAGCAACTGAATTGTGTGGGAGAGAGTCAGTGGTTTATACCTCATTGTTTTTCTTCTTTGTTTTTCTGGGTCTTTCTTCCCTTCCATGCCTCCTCATACCCATGGTGTCTCTATTCTTTGGATTTGTTTACCTTCTCCTCACCTCACTTCCTTTCTTTCTTCCTCTTCTTCGGTCTGATTTTCAAAATCCAGCCTTACCAGAAAGGGTTTAAAATATGTTAGTCTTGGCATTTTCCCATTGGTTTCTGACCTGTTTCTCATTTGCCTTGCACTTCTCCTATATGTCACTGGAATTGAATCTTTTAAAAAATATATTTTATTTTATTTTTAATTGAAATATAGTTGATTTACAATGTTGTGTTAGTTTCAGGTGTACAGCAAAGTGATTCAGTTATACATATATAAAAGTATATACGTATATATTCTTTTTCAGATTCTTTTCCATTATAAGATATTACAAGATATTGAATATGGTTCCCTGTGCTCTACAGTAGGTCCTTGTTGTTTACCTATTTTATATATAGTAGTGTGTATACATTAGTCCCAAACTCGTAGTGTATCCCTCACCACCCCTTCCCCTTTGGTAACCATAAGTTTGTTTTCTATGTCTATTATCTGTTTCTGTTTTGTAGATAAGTTCATTTGTGTCATATTTTAGATTCCACATGTAAGTGATATCATATGGTATTTTTCTTTGCCTGACTTAACTTCACTTAGTATGATCATCTCTAGGTCCATCCATGCTGCTGCAAATGACATTGTTTGGAATTGAATCTTTTTATGTTTACATTGTATTCGAAGCTCTAGACCTATGTAGTCCAATACAATAGTTAGTAGCCCACATGTAGCTAGCTATTGAAATGATAGTTTAATTAATAACACTAAATAAACTTAAAAATAGAGTTCCTATGTTGCACTAGCCACATCCCAATGCTTAAAATCACATGTAGCTAATGACCATCGTACTGGATAATGCAGCTAGAACATTTCCATCCTTGCTGGAATTTCTGTTGGAAAGTACTACTCTAGATACTTGCCAGTCTTGCCTTTTTTGTTGTTTTGGAATATTTGGGGTGTACAGTGAGTCTCCTTAGGTGAGGACTTAAAGAGGTGAAGGGTATTTCTGACCCAGCTCACAATGGCTTCCAAGCCTTCAGTGCATGGGTTCGAATGTTGGTGTGGATGCAGAAGAAAATCCTCAGCCCATGAGAAGGCTCAGGTTAATACTGAGCAAGTCCAATGCCTTCTTGCAGGTGTGGGAGACTTAGGCCCAGACCCACCATGACATGCAGATAAATACAGCATTTCCCAAGAGGGGTCTCAAAGGTATCTGCACACCAGGATCCTGGTGAGGAAGGCCCACCATT
Organism: Balaenoptera physalus; assembly: GCF_965194825.1. Lineage (NCBI taxonomy): Eukaryota > Metazoa > Chordata > Mammalia > Artiodactyla > Balaenopteridae > Balaenoptera > Balaenoptera physalus. Next base: position 10,431,473 of record NC_138903.1, read on the forward strand.
CGTTTGGGTAGTGTAGGGTGAGGAGGCCAGAGTCAACACTGCCGTATGTATGGGGGCAGTTCTGTTTTGGGTTTTTTTTTCGTTTTTTTTTTTTTTGTTTGTTTAATTCTAACATCTTTATTGGAGTATAATTGCTTTACAATGGTGTGTTAGTTTCTGCTGTATAACACAGTGAATCAGCTATACATATACATATATCCCCATATCTCTTCCCTCTTGCGTCTCCCTCCCTCCCACCCTCCCTATCCCCCCACTCTAGGTGGTCACAAAGCACGGAGCTGATCTCCCTGTGCTATGCGGCTGCTTCCCACTAGCTATCTGTTTTGCATCTGGTAGTGTGTATATGTCCATGCCACTCTCTCACTTCATCCCAGCTTACCCTTCCCCCTCCCCATGTCCTCAAGTCCATTCTCTACATCTGAGTCTTTATTCCTGTCCTACCCCTAGGTTCTTCAGAACCTTTTTTTTTTTTTAGATTCCATATATATGTGTTAACATACGGTATTTGTTTTTCTCTTTCTGACTTACTTCACTCTGTATGACAGACTCTAGGTCCATCCACCTCACTACAAATAACTCAATTTTGTTTCCTTTTATGGCTGAGTAATATTCCATTGTATATATGTGCCACATCTTCTTTATCCATTCATCTGTCGATGGACACTTAGGTTGCTTCCATGTCCTGGGTATTGTGAATAGAGCTGCAGTGAACATTGTGGTACATGACTCTTTTTGAATTATGGTTTTCTCAGGGTATATGCCCAGTAGTGGGATTGCTGGGTCGTATGGTAGTTCTAGTTTTTTAAGGAACCTCCATACTGTTCTCCATAGTGCTGTATCAATTTACATTCCCATCAACAGTGCAAGAGGGTTCCCTTTTCTCCACACCCTCTCTGGCATTTACTGTTTGTAGATTTTTTCATGATGGCCATTCTGACCAGTGTGAGGTGATACCTCATTGTAGATTTGATTTGCATTTCCCTAATGATTAGTGATGTTGAGCATCCTTTCATGTGTTTGTTGGCAAGCTGTATATCTTCTTTGGAGAAATGTCTATTTAGGTCTTCTGCCCATTTTTGGATTGGGCTGTTTGTTTTTTGATATTGAGCAGTATGAGCTGCTTGTATGTTTTGGAGATTAATCCTTTGTCCGTTGCTTTGTTGGCAAATATTTTCTCCCATTCTGAGGGTTGTCTCTTCATCTTGTTTATGATTTCCTTTGCTGTGCAAAAGCTTTTAAGATTCATTAGGTCCCATTTGTTTATTTTTGTTTTTATTTCCCTTTCTCTAGGAGATGGGTCAAAAAGGATCTTACTGTGATTTATGTCACAGAGTGTTCTGCCTATATTTTCCTCTAAGAGTTTTCTAATGTCTGGCCTTACATTTAGGTCTTTAATCCATTTTGAGTTTATTTTTGCATATGGTGTTAGGGAGTGTTCTAATTTCATTCTTTTATATGTAGCTGTCCAGTTTTCCCAGTACAACTTATTGAAGAGGCTGTCCTTTCTCCATTGTATATTCTTGCCTCCTTTATCAAAGATAAGGTGACCGTATGTGTGTGGGGTTATCTCTGGGCTTTCTATCCTGTTCCATTGGTCTATATTTCTGTTTTTGTGCCAGTACCATACTGTCTTGATTACTGTAGCTTTGTAGTATAGTTGCTAGTAGTAATATCTCAAGATCCTTTGTATTTCTGCAGTGTCAGTTGTACTTCTCCTGTTTCATTTCTCATTCTATTGATTTGAGTCTTCTCCCTTTTTTTCTTGATGAGTCTGGCTTATGGTTTATCAATTTTGTTTATCTTAAAGAACCAGCTTTTAGTTTTATTGATCTTTGCTCTTGTTTCTTTCATTTCTTTTTCATTTATTTATGATCTGATTTTTATGATTTCTTTCCTTCTGCTAACTTTGGGGGTTCTTTTGTTCTTCTTTCTCTAATTGTAAGGTAAGGTTGTTTATTTGAGATGTTTCTTGTTTCTTGAGGTAGGATTGTATTGCTATAAATTCCCTCTTAGAAATGCTTTTGCTGCATCCCATAGGTTTTGGGTCGTCGTGTTTTCATTGTCACTTCTTTCGAGGTATTTTTTGATATCCTCTTTGATTTCTTCAGTGATCTCTTGGTTATTTAGTAGTGTATTGTTTAGCCTCCATGTGTTTGTATTTTTTACAGTTTTTTTTCCTGTAATTGATATCTAGTCTCATAGCGTCGTGGTCGGAAAAGATACTTGATACGATTTCAATTTTCTTAAATTTACCAAGGCTTGATTTGTGACCCAAGATATGATCTATCCTGGAGAATGTTCCATGAACACTTGAGAAGAAAGTGAATTCTGTTGCTTTTGGATGGAATGTCCTATAAATATCAATTAAGTCCATGTTGTTTAATGTATCATTTAAAGCTTGTGTTTCCTTATTTATTTTCATTTTGGATGACCTGTCCATTGGTGAAAGTGGTGTGTTAAAGTTCCCTACTATGATTGTGTTACTGTCGATTTCCCCTTTTATGGCTGTTAGTATTTGCCTTATGTATTGAGGTGCTCCTGTGTTGGGTGCATAAATATTTACAATTGTTATATCTTCTTCTTGGATTGATCCCTTGATCATTATATAGTGTCCTTCTTTGTCTCTTGTAACAGTCTTTATTTTTAAGGCTATTTTCTCTGATATGAGAATTGCTACTCCAGCTTTCTTTTGATTTCCATTTGCATGGAATATCTTTTTCCATCCCCTCACTTTCAGTCTATGTGTCCCTAGGTCTGAAGTGGGTCTCTTGTAGACAGCATATATATGGGTCTTGTTTTTGTATCCATTCAGGCAGTCTATGTCTTTTGTTTGGAGCATTTAATCCATTTACATTTAAGGTAGTTATCGATATGTATGTTCTTATTACCATTTTCTTAATTGTTTTGGGTTTGGTATTGTAGGTCTTTTCCTTCTCTTGTGTTTCCTGCCTAGAGAAGTTCCTTTAGCATTTGTTGTAAAGCTGGTTTGGTGGTGCTGAATTCTCTTAGCTTTTGCTTGTCTGTAAAGGTTTTAATTTCTCCGTTGAATCTGAATGAGATCCTTGCCAGGTAGAGTAACCTTGGTTGTAGGTTTTTCCCTTTCATCACCTTAAATATGTCCTGCCACACCCTTCTGGCTTGCAGAGTTTCTGCTGAAAGATCAGCTGTTGACCTTATTCGGATTCCCTTGTATGTTATTTGTTGTTTTTCCCTTGCTGCTTTTAGTGTTTTTTCTTTGTATTTAATATTTGATAGTTTGATTAATATGTGTCTTGGCGTGTTTCTCTTTGGATTTATCCTGTATGGGGCTCTGTGCGCTTCCTGGACTTGATTGACTATTTCCTTTCTCATATTAGGGAAGTTTTCAACTATAATCTCTCCAAATATTTTCTCAGACCCTTTCTTTTCTCTTCTTCTTCTGGGACCCCTATAATTCGAATGTTGGTGTGTTTAATGTTGTCCCAGAGGTCTCTGAGACTGTCCTCAATTGTTCTCATTCTTTTTTCTTTATTCTGCTCTGCAGTAGTTATTTCCACTGTTTTATCTTCCAGGTCACTTATGCGTTCTTCTGCCTCAGTTATTCTGCTATTGATTCCTTCTAGAGAATTTTAAATTTCATTTATTGTGTTGTTCATCATTGTTTGTTTGCTCTTTAGTTCTTCTTGGTCCTTGTTAAACGTTTCTTGTATTTTCTCCATTCTATTTCCAAGATTTTGGATCATCTTTACTGTCATTACTCTGAATTCTTTTTCAAGTAGACTGCCTATTTCCTCTTCATTTGTTTGGTCTGATGGGTTTTTACCTTGCTCCTTTGTCTGCTGCGTATTTATCTGTCTTCTCATTTTGCTTAACTTACTTTTTTGGGGGTCTCCTTTTCTCCGTTGCAGGTTCATAGTTCCCGTTGTGTTTGGTGTCTGCCCCCAGTGGGTAAGGTTGGTTCAGTGCATTGTGTAGGCTTCCTGGTGGAGGGGACTGGGGCCTGTGTTCTGGTGGATGAAGCTGGATCTTGTCTTTCTGGTGGGTAGGACCGCATCCGGTGGTGTGTTTTGGGGTGTCTGTGAACTTAGTATGATTTTAGGCAGCCTCTCTGCTAATGGGTGCGGTTGTGTTCCTGTCTTGCTAGTTGTTTGGTATGGGGTGTCCAGCACTGGAGCTTGATGGTCGTTGAGTGGAGCTGGGTCTTAGCATTGAGACGGAGATCTCTGGGAGGGCTCTTGCCGATTGATATTACATGGAGCCCAGAGGTCTCTGGTAGACCAATGTCCTGAACTCAGCTCTCCCACCTGAGAGACTCAGGTCTGACACCTGGCTGGAGCACCAAGACCTTGTCAACCACACGGTGTGCTTTTGACCAAAGACTCTTCTATTATTCTTCCTGAGATATCATCTCTACATTTCCAACTTCCTGGTTTCTTTTCTTTGAGTATTTTCTCTTTTATAGGATCATTCTTGGAAAGGATGGTGACTAGTCATCCAATGAAAGATGGAGTTTCTGCTAGTGTTGGAGGGTCTCCTGCAGAGGTGGGGAGGTGGCTGTGGCTCACCGCAGGAACAAGGACACTGGCAGAACGGAAATTTTGTTTTTAAACAGAGAAGGAACTTTATCCAGAGCCAACCATCTTGAGTAGCCATGGTCCTCCCAAGTTCAAGGTTCTTTCCCCAACAGCAGCCTGGGAAAGGCCCAGACCTGCAGGTTGCCTGTTGTAGTCACCAAAAAGCAGTTCCTCCCTCAGAGAAATTAAGTGGATTTCTGTGTTAGCATCAGCAGGATAGAGCTATCAGATACTTGCTGGAGCAGAGGTGATGAAGAATTTACTGCCTGACTAATTTAATCTGATCCTCACTCCAAAGAGGACTCTGGTGATAGTTTTATTTTGTTTATGGTGCCCAAAGGTAGAAGAAAGAGACCAGGTTATGAAATCAAAAAACCATGTGCTTAATTTGTGGTTTTGCCAGTTCACCAAGTATTAACCATTGATTAAATTCACCAAGCCTCATTTTCTCCCGTCTAAGTGGGAATGAAATTTTAAACTCTTTTAAACGTGGCTAATAATGTAAGTACAGTGCTGGTAGTATCTTACTTTGTCATTGCTTTACAAATGAGCAGGAAAGACACTTGCACATATTGACGAGTATTCATTTTAGGAGCAGTAAAACATTTCACATATATGGCACTTTTGGAAAAGGCAATAATGAGAAGTACAGGCAGAAGATTTTTCTTAATGTTATGTAGTACCTATATACTATATTTCTATCGATCAAGTTATTTGAAAACATACTTACATGGTGGAGCTAGCAAGATGTATGTGTACCTGTATATTGCTCTGTTTAATATCATCCTTTTTGATATTCCCCATTCCAATTTCTACCACCCACTACACACATACAAACAAATAGATGACCTTGTATTTTACAGAGAAGTAGAGGTAATATTCAAAACGTTCCCTAAACACCTCAGGATGGACTCCTTACTTTGTTATGGCTTGTTTTTTGGAAGAAGAGGGCACTTCTTTCTTTTGATGCCATCCCTTCCAAAGCCCTGGATTCCTTCCTCTACCTTGTGACTTTAATTATCACTTCTCTTCTCACATATGTAATCTTTCTAGCTCCCTGGCTATATCACCAGGGTCAATTAGCATCTCAAATTACCCCTTGGTTTAAAAAAAAATCCAAAAAGACGTTTATCTTCCCTGTACTTCTTGCTACTCTTCTCTCTCTTCTGAGTAGTTCCCCTAGGAGGCTTTAATTGTCAAATCCAAAGGCCAGTTTTTGATCTTCATCGTCCTTGAACTACTTTGTAACATTTCTTGATACCCCTTTTACTTTTCAAATCTTTCTCTCTCTTTGATTTCTAGTTCTTTGGTTTATCTTAATTTTTCTTTTATTTCTTTGATTCGTCTTATCATTCTTTGCTGGCTGTTCCATTCCCATCAAACCTTGTGATTCCCCACGAATTGTTCTTGGCTTCCTTCAGGGCCTCACAGTACATTCTACCCCAGGATGATCTTAAATCCTCCTGGCTTTAAGTGTCATTTATATACTAATTACTCTTGAATCTTTGACACTGGGTTCTCCCTCAGTCTCCAGATCTTTACTTGTAGATACATGACATTTTCTACATGGATATCTTATAGCAATATCAACTTTACAATTGCCAACTTTTATTATTGCTTCTCTCAGTGGTAGCAAGGTTTGCTCAGTTTGCCCAGTAGAAATCACAGTCATTCTCATTGCCAAGTCTCTCCCTCCTTCCCTCCCTCCCTCAGCCACAGGTCACTTCTTAGTTCTACCTTGGACTTTTATCTCGAGTCTGGTTTCCCTTTGTCCTAATGGTAATCATGCCTTAGTCTTATCTCTGTTCTCTCTACTAGGGGTTGTTGCTTTCTGCTTAGTCTTTTTTTCCCTTTCTTTCTTTCTTAATTAATTAATTAATTAATTTAAAAAATCTGCGTTGGGTCTTAGTTGTGGCACGCAGGATCTTTGTTGAGGCGCACAGGCTCTTTTGTTGCGGTGCGCGGGCTTCTCCCTAGTTGTGGCATGCGGGCTCTCTCCCTCTAGTTGTGGGCGCTGGCTCCAGAGCACGTGGGCTCTCTCATTAAGGTGCACGAGCTCAGTAGTTGTGACTCACCAGCTTAGTTGCCCTGTGGCATGTGGGATCTTAGTTCCCCAACCAGGGATCGACCCTGTGTCCCCTGCATTGGAAGGCGGATTCTTTACCACTGGACCACCAGGGAAGCTTCCTACTTAGGAACTAGTGTTAGGTGATTTGGGGAGTGTTCAAGAAGCAGGACTTTGCTCTGGTTGGGATGCTTCAGAAGTTGAGGCTATTCTATGAGTATAGAGAGGATTAACACATCGGATCTCTGAATCTTATCTATGAGGAGGAAGAATAAATTGAAGCTAAAATTATTTAGTAAAGAAGCAGCAGTCACTCACATTAGCCAAGCTAGAGTGATGTTCCGCCATTTTTATGGTTTGAACAGTGTTCTTGTTTCATCTGAATGCAGATATAATTATAGAGTGGTCTTGTGTTTGTCTTGAACCACTGTGGTCACAGAGTGGCTTTGTCTGATGTTGATGTTCTGTGGAATTGTTCATGGTCGACAGGAGAACACCAAGGCCCAGCTGTGAGTATCTGCCGGCTCCTAGATGTCGGGGCTACTTTTTACTTCTCACATTTTGCCCCCTGGTTCCAATGGGTCCCTCTAGCCTTCTACTCTACCCTTGACACAGTCTCGCCCACTTGTTTCTACTGTTTTTCCTGCTTTTGCTGTTTTTCCTGTTTGTACTGTTTTTGTGACTTTGCAACCACACTGAAAGTCTCATAGTTTTCGTAACCAGGCCATGCCATTTCCTACCTTTCTGTCTTTGGCTTTTTCTGAAAACTGACTCTCATTATCACTCGTATATTTCTGGCTGGAAAACACAAAATCATCAAGTGTCTCCTTCAGTTACATTGTGGCACTTTGTATCTTACACTGTCGTATATTTGTTTCCCTCACTGTATTATTCCCTTCCCAGTGAATAACTTGCCAGCTGTACAACTTTGAGCCACTTATCCTTTAACCTTCTCAGTTTGTTTATTTGTAAATTGGGTAGTACCAACCCCAAAGTGTTGTTGTGACACTTAATATGTACGAAGTGCTTAGACCATTCCCTGGGCCATAGTAAATAACAAATAAGTTCTATTTATTATTATTATTATTATTATTATTATTATTATTATTATTGGTGGCATTGGCGGCATATGGCAGTGTTGTCAATTTTATTATTGTTTTAACAGTGTTTCGACAATGAATTCAGGGCCTGACCCACAAAATGGTGGTAGAAGAAATGTTTTGTATTTGTATATTTCTTTCCACTGTAAAGCACTTGTGTGGTTATTATTTGACTTAGATTTAGGACAATATAAGGTAATTCTTTTCATCCTCCGTTTGAAATTGAGGGAACAAATGTAGAGTCATTAGCTGGCATGCTCATGATCACGCTCAAAAAAGTTGAGGTGTGATACTTGAACTAGGGTCTTCTCATATCTGATTCAGTGTTTCTCAAACTGAATATGCTGATTTAAATGACAACTTTTCCATATGCATTATTGTAATCAAACCACACTTCCCAGGTTGTGCGGTCTCTTGATATACATTCGAGAAAATACTGAATGATCTCAGTCATTTTAGTACATTGGAGTCTAATTGAGAAAACTGAGCCAAAAGTTGAGTCTCTTCAAGGAATCCACATATAATGGATTTTGATATATGGGAGCATACACACAGACACACATACACATCCTAATGTTCTTATATCAAACATGGAATATGGATTTTTAAAATGAAAGTTTGATAGTAACTGTAATTGTTCTCTCCTAGCAGGTTGTTCATGCTTAGTGACTGTGGTCTGTTGTTATGAAAATTTCAACTCTAATTTTGGCTGATTCAAGTATGTGCTTCCACAAGTTTGCAGCTAGAAGGCTAATGCTAGCAGCTTACAATAATAAGAATATAGCAGTGTGGGATGCCGGGCTGGGGAAAAGGACACTAAGAATTATGTAGCAGAAATAGATCAGATCTGGCAAATAGATTTAGTGTTTCAGGGGAGTCCATTTGCAGGGTTGCAGTTGGTATGCAATGTAAATTATTGCCTAGAGAAGGGCAACAATTTGAAATCCAACAGCAGAGAATAAATAGGCAAATTGTTCCATTCTTTGAAATAGCAAGAAAGAATTATATCTTAATTCTCTTGTGCTGTCACTGTCCATTTTGATACGGAAACACTGGATTCTTTCTACCTTTCATTTGTTCATTGCCTTTCCTTAAATTTTCCTTGTCATAGTGGGTGGCCACTGTTATAAAACAAGAAAGACTAATAAAGGAAGATTGACTGCCTTTTATTGCATAAGCCAACATCACAGACTTTGGAATTAACATTTGGTAATTTTGCTTGAATTTAGTGCAAGTCAACTGTTGTGATTTTTAAGTATTTTCTGTTTTAGAATTCATGTGGCAGTGTTTTTTATAATCTTATGTAATAACATTTTAGTATTGATTGTGCTAAAAATTAAATATTTCTACTTTGGTCCTTCAGTTGCATGCTATTGTATTACTTAACATGGGAATTATTTTACAAACCTAGTTTTTTCTCTGTATCTAAAGTTGAAATGTTTTATGTACTTGTCAATAAATTTCATTTTCATCAAAGGCATCTTTGACTAAGAATAGTAGAGAGGCCCATAGAGCAATGCAGTATGCTTGGAGAAAGAGTAGACTCACCAGTCAGGGAGTAGTTACTGGGGACTCACTGGCCTAGGGTGGCAATTAGGTTCTGAAACAGAGCATAAGACATAGTCCTCTGAACTCCAGAAGTTTACACTCTGTATCAGTGTTTACAAATCCCTTTCCTCTCTTTCTTCTTTCCTTCATGTCCTAGAATCTGTTTTTCAAAGAAGATATTACCAGATTGTTCTGTTGCAAGGAGGTATGGTGGGGTTGAGGAAGGCCACTGGTTTGCCCAGGTGGCCCTGAAGGGTGTTCCCAGAACTCTGAGGTCACTTAGAATAAGGTGTGAAGACTATTGCTCCACATGATGAAATAAAATGTTCTTTTGAAAAGCTTATAGCATTTCATGGCAGCAAAAGCTGTACACCAATGAGGGCTGTGGATATGAAGCCCAACAGGAGTTAGACAATGAACCATGAGATCTAAGTAATTAAGTTTGTTCATCACAGAAAATATTTGAAACATTATATGAATATCAGTAGCCAAGACATGGAAGCAACCTAAATGTCCATAGACAGATGAATGGATAAAGAAGATGTGGTACGTATATACAGTGGAATATTACTCAGCCATAAAAAAGAATTAAATAATGCCATTTGCAGCAACATGGATGCACCTAGAGATTATCATACTAAGTGAAGTAAGTCAGACAAAGACAAATATTATATGGTATTATTTATATCATAAGTGACCTAAGTGGAATCTAAAATATGATACAAATGAACTTATTTACAAAACAGAAACAGACTTTCAGACTTCAAAAACAAACTTATGGTTACCAAAGGGGAAAGGGGGTGGGGGGAGGGACAAATCAGGAGGTTGGGATTAGCAGATACACACTACTATATATAAAATAGATAAACAACAAGGACCTACTGTATAGCACTGGGAACCATACTCAATATCCTGTAATAACCTATAATGGGAAAGAATCTGAAAGAAAAATATCTATCTATCTAAACTGAATATAACATATATATGTATAACTGAATCACTTTGCTGTACACCTTAAATTAACACAACATTGTAAATCAACTATACTTCAATAAAAAATAAAAAAGTAATTAAACACTTTAGAAAAATGTGTCCAAAAGCCCATAGCTGTAAACATACATACATACACACACACACACACAGGTTCTTCTTATGCTTGGTAAGTAGTAGTTAAATAAAATGTATTTGACCAAGATGTTACCCCACATGTGATGTGCATATGTCACAAGGATTTTACTATATGGTGTATGATCTTTTTAGAAATGTGTTTGATTTATTTTGCAAAAGGTCAGTGGTAAAATTGGGGCCTCCCCATCTGAAGAGGGTACCTCTACCAGAGCAAGGACCATGTCACCCTAGTTATTCCTGTATCCTCACTTTTCACTGCAGTCCCTGGTAAATACCTGTTTGATGAATAAGTGAATTCAGAAGGCCAGGTGATAGGCCTGATCAAGGAACTGGTCTTCAAATGCTTAGTCTGAGAATCAGATTTTGTTGTCCTACTGAGCATAAATTGGCCTCTCAAGGATGGAATCCTATTAAGGAAGTTCATAGACTTGAAGTGTCAATTTACATATTTTATTTATTTATGTAGACACACAGAGATCATATATGTAAGTTTCTTTCGAAATGGCAATGTATGAATCTACCTTGAGAAAGAAATACAATTCTCAAACAGACCGGAATACTCACTTTCATAGCAATATCTTCTTTCCCTGTAATTGAGCTATGTGATAAGTTAACTTATAATCAGGCTTCCAGTTTATAAAAGTGTAATGAGAACTCTTGAGTCAACTCAAGGTTTATGGAGGTTTATGTCACCTTGACCTGCTCACTGTTCCCTTGCAGGGAATCTACAGGAGAAACCAAATTTTCAAAAGGCTACTTTGGTGAGGCTGGAATCAGACTAAAGGTTGTGAATGATATCAGTTGACTGTGTAATTGCCTCAGGTTTTTGTAGTTCTGGACATGCCCATCAGGAAAGGGGTATTTTGTTTGTCTGAAGGAAGCCTGTCTCTTCTAGCCATTGCGTGCATGGACTCTGCTATGGTCTCCTTTCCAGAAAGAACTGTTTCTTAAAATAGTGACATAGAATTTTTGTGAGGATCCCATGGTATAGCCTCTGTAAGGTACTTACTGAGCATATAGTAAATGTTTGTTGCTTAAATAATGTGAATTTGTTAGTCCTTCTCTGTGCCTGCCTCTTTTTGGTCTTTTCCTTGTTCGTCATCTTATTTTCATCTCTGCTTTGGATGACTAACCTTTTTTCTGATGGCCACTCTCTTCCTCTGTAGGTGTTCATCTTTTCTAGCTCTTTCTCTTCAGTCTAGGAGTCTTTTTGCCACTATAAGGAGTGTTTGCATGTCTCTGATCTAATTTATTATTTATGTATTTTAAAGTTTAGTTCTCAAATGGTAACATTTCTCATTTCCAAGTTTTTGAGGATTGTGGGGAACTTTGCTTTAGCATCTGCATCAACAGCAATTTTTGTCATTTAGTAGGGAGGGCTGGCTGAGTCCAATACCTGATGTGGTACCTGGCATATGGTAGACATTAGATAAACATAGATTGAGTTAATTGTAGCCTTTAAAAACCCTTTCCTGGGCTTCCCTGGTGGCACAATGGATAAGAATCCACCTGCCAATGCAGGGGACACGGGTTCGATCCCTGGTCCAGGAAGATCCCACATGCCGCAGAGCAACTAAGCCCATGTGCCACAACTACTGAGCCTGCACTCTAGAGCCTGCGAGCCACAACTACTGAGCCCGTGTGCCTAGAGCCCATGCTCTGCAACAAGAGAAGCCACCGCAATGAGAAGCCCGCACACCGCAACAAAGAGTAGCCCCCACTCGCTGCAACTAGAGAAAGCCCGCATGCAGCAACGGAGACCCAACACAGCCAAAAATAAATAAGTAAATAAATAATGAAAAACCCTTTCCTTTAGAGCAAGCCCTATTGACATTTTAAATAGAATTAAGGGCTGGATAATTATTGTGGGGACTGTCCTGTGTATTGTAGGATGTTGAACAGCATCCCTGACCTCTACCCCCTAGATGCCAGTAATGTGTCCCCTTCCCAGCTGTGCCAATAAAAAATATTTCCAGACATTGCCACGTATCCCCTGGGGGTCATGATCATCCCTGGTTAAGAATCATTGCTTTAGAGCAAAGGTTGCCCATTAATGGTGTTCATATCTTTATTATTTACCTGAATTTATTAAATTTTCTCAGCAAAAATACATGGGAGGGAAGGGCACTTACCTTAATATTAACTAGTTGCCACTAACTTAAGGACAGTAGCATTTAATGCTGAAGGCCAAAAAGAGTCAAAGCCACTCAGCAATGCCCAAGAAAGGAAAATAACACGTTATTCTTTTACCAAGAAATTTTTACTGTGAAAAAATGTCTTCTCTGTTAAACACTGTGCTTAATCATATACTAGTTTCACATTCTAGTACAAGTGTATCTCAGGTTGGATGGGTGGCACTGCCCTCTATCATTCAGTTCCCAGTGTATAAATGGACAGTCACTGAAGCAGTCAGTAAGCAGACATTGAAGGCATAAAGGATTCAATGAATTGTCCAGTAGTGAGCAGTGAGGGTTGCACTCTGGGAAAATGCTATGATAAGTGTGACCACCAGGTGGACCACAGTGTGTGAACTGGCCATTGCTGATGGGACACATTTTGATGAACACTGATATAAATGATAAACACGTAATAAGAAATACTTTAAACTTAAGAAAACTCATAGGCAGGTAAGATAAATATATATTTAAAGACATAATTGTGGGAGTAAGGGGGGGACTGAGGGAGAGGTAACTGTGGCAAACAATTTGTGGGAAGATGGGGAGTTGTGGGAGAAATGTGGAGCAGGATAAGGAGTTGTGCAGACATAGGGGCTTAGGAGAAGAACAGCGAATGGTGGGGGAGGAAAGAGGTTCTGGGAAAGAACAGAATTGTGGGAAAGGACAGAATTGTGCCACAGTGCAGAGAATTGTGGGAGACAAGAGGCTTGTGGGAAGCACAGGGAATTGTGGGAGACAGTGCAGGACTGTGAGAGAGAAGATTGTGGGAGAGACAAGGAATTGTGGGAGGGAATGGAAGATTGTGGGAAAGAATGGAATTGTGGGAGGAAAGAGAATTGTGGGAAAAACATGGAGTTGTGGGAGAGAATGGAGGATTGTGGGAAAGAATGGAATTGTGGTAGAGAAGGAGTTGTGGGAGAGACAAGGAATTGTGAGAGAGACAGGGAATCATGGGAGAGACAGGGAGTTGTGGGAAATAACTGAGTATTGTGAGACAAAATGGCATATTTGGGAGAGAAGTGAGGATTATAGGAGAGAAAGACTTGTGGGAAAGAATAGGAAATTTGGAGAGAAAATGGGTAATTTTATAAAAGTAAGGGTAATTGTCAGAATGAAAGGAAAGTACTAGGAGAGAAAGGAATTATGGGAGAGAATGGCAAAATTTGGGATAGAACTGGAATTGTGGGAGAAATGGAGCTCTCTGGGAGAGAACAGTGAATTGTGTGAGAGAATAGAGAATTGTTAGATAGTACCAAGACTTTGGGGATAATAGACATTGTGTGAAAAAACCTGAGAATTATGGAAGGCAACAGAGGCTTATGGGAGAGAAATAGAATTGTGGGAGAGAAGGGAGAACTATGGGCAACACAGGGAATTGTGGGAAAGAAGTGAGGATTGTGGGAGAGAAATGGAATTGTGGGACAGTTCAGGGAATTGTGAGAGATGAGAGGATTGTGGGAGACCCAGGGGATTGTGGGACCGTACAGGGAATTGTGGGAGACAAGTGGATTGTGGGACAATGTAGGGAATTATGGGAGATGAGATTGTGGGAGAGTATGGAGACTTGTGGGAGAGAATGGAGGATTGTTGGAGAGATGGAGGAATGTGAGAGAATTGTGGGATACAATAGGAAATTTGCAGAGAGAATGAGTAATTTTGTGAAAGAAGGAGTAATTGTGGGAGTGAAGAGAGAGTGGTGGGTGAGATAGGAGTTATGGGACATGGAAAATTCTGGGAGAGAAGAGAGAATTGGAAAGAACTGAGGACTGTAGTTGAGATGGTAAATTATGGGAGAGAACGGAGAATTGTGGGAGATGTGGGGGGTTATGGGAGATAACAGAATTGTGGGAGAGATGGGGAATTGTGGGAAATAACTGAGGATTGTAGGAGAGAAGGAATCGATGGGAGAGAATGGAGGGTTGTGGGATAGAGTGGAGGATCTTGGGATGCAACAGGGAACTGTAGGAAAGAGCTGAGGATCATGGGAGAAAATAGAGCACTGAGGTGAAAAGAAAGCTTAGTGGGAGAGATAAGATACTGTGGAAGAGAAAAAGAATTGGCCCTTTGGGCTCTATCCCTCCTGTAGGGCCATGTCCCTCAGTTCTGGCCTTGTCACTTGTGCTCTGTCCTAACCAATGCTCTCTTGTGCTTTCCCCACCAGAGCTACTCCCCTGCCACTCCCCATAGGCCTACATGGCCATACCCCTCTCCCCTGCCAGGCCAGGCATTGTTCCTGATGATAGATCTGGAAAGTTGTTTTTCTCTGGCTAGAAATGACAAGTGAAGTAATGTACTTCAAGACAGTTCTCTATCCCAACACTCTCAACCTTAATATTCTGGGTTATGATTAGGATTACTAGTCATATTACTAGTCATATCATAGTTTTTTTCTGGCCCTGCCATGTAGCTTGCGGGATATTAGTTCCCCAACCAGGGGTCGAACCCGTGCCTCCTGCAGTGGAAGTGTGGAGTCCTAACTACTGGACTACCAGGGAATTCCCAGGATTAGTTATTTCAGTTTTATTCAACAATCAAATATTCATGGGCCATGAGAAATGCAAAAACAAACAAACTATCATCTATGCCCTCCAGGAAGTTTCAATTGTGTAAGGCACAAATAGATGCATGTAGGAATGTGAATAAAATACTATGAGAACACAGAATAAGGCAAGAATCACAAATAAGTGGATTTGGCAAGTCAATTATAAACTCTACAACAAAAGCAAAAGAAAGGTTTCTCAAAGGAGGTAATTGAGGTAGACCTAGAACAATAGCAAAGATGTCTAAAAGTTAAAAAATGAAAGCTCACAGTATTCAAGTTAAGGAAATAGTGTAAATACATACATAAAGAACAGAGGTAGGACATGGCCTCCTTGCCAGGACTGGCTGGTAGAATGGCTCAGAGGAGGATGGAGAGGAGGCAATAGTGTAGCTTCAGATCTTAGAGGCCAAAGAGTTTGGATTTTCTGTCATAGGCCCTGGGGTGCTAATGAAGATTTCGATGTGGAAATGACCTCAATGCAAATGACAAGAAGGAGGACAAGGAAGGTGGAACAGCACTCAAGACACTCAGTGTGCCTGTTGGATTGGCAGATGATAGTGCGTCTCACAACCAGGGGGCGCCAGTGAGGCTCTGGAGGCAGGAAGGAGAAGGGACAAGAATTACTAGAACAAATGAATGAAAGGGGAAGCAGGAAAAGGGGAGTTTGGCCATAATAGGCGATATGGACTTTATGCCACCCTTTCTGGACCTCAATTATTGTTTCCACTTGTAAAGTGACACCCTGGACTGTGGTGTTTCAGATTAGGAACAGATGTGAGAAAGGAAGCCAGCGGGGTTGAGGTGGGTGCTAGGTAATCTGAAAAGCAGTTCCTGAACTAACAGAGTTGGGAGAAACAAGAAAACCTCAAGAGTGAGGTGGCCAAAAAAGCCCTGAAAAAGAAAACTTCCTCAGGATGCGAGTGAGGAGGAGGTGGTGGCTCTGGTGGAAGATCGGATCCACAGGGTCTTAACCCACAGGACTCTGGAACAGGTACCGACTTGGAACGGACAAGTGGATTCCAGGACCACAAGGAACAGAAGAGATGAGCACGTCGTCCGCCTCCGTGCTCCTCGCTATCCTGTGGGTCTCTCAACCTTAATGTCAACCTGCTGACCTCGGTCACTCCCTTCCCTCCCGCCCCTCCTGAATTCCGCGAGCAGAGTAGCAGTGTTTCCTTCCACTCAGTTTTGCCGGGCTAGACATCCCTGTGGTCCTTGACTGCCTTCACGTCCACTCTCTCCATAATCAGTAGCCAGGAGGCCCTGTGGATTCTGCCTCCTAAAGGTCTCTTGCTTCTGTCCCCACTTCTCCAGGCCACCTGCCCCTGTTATCACTTATGCACCACCACCTCCTCCCTGACTCGTTACCACTGGCTGATGGCTGGCATCTTGGCACCAGTCTGTCCCACACCATGCGCTGTGCTGGTCCTCCAAGCACATCTGAGCGTGTCTCTCATTCCTGACAACTTTAACTAGCCTGTCATTGGCCACAAGCTGAAGATCAAACTTCTTAGCAGAGTCTTTAAAAGCACTTATCATCTGGTCCAACCCTTCCCTCCAGCGTCCCACAAGCCCTCCACACCATCCAGGCTGCAGCCATCCCCAAACCATACACACACACATTCTGTTCTACGTCTGCACACAGGCTCTCCTTTGGTTTCTTCGGTTTCTTCTCCTCCCGTGGTGGTCTATCATGCCAGACTCAACCTACGCATCAGCTTCTCCAGAGGCGCTCACCAATGCTCCCTAGATGCAGTATGGTGCCTGTAATTTCTTTCTTCCAAGTAAAACAATAGTCTTGTACTTAGTTATGAAATTTGTTAGTTTTATACATTATCCTGGTCAAGGACACTTGTCCCTCTGGATAAAATGGTGCTGACCATACAGTAGATGCTCAATTAATATATATTTAAGATCAAATTCACCTAACTTGTGAAATATCCCTAGTGAGTGCCAGACACCATGTCAGATAGTTAATAATAGAAGCTCGATTCGAGCCTTTTGGCCTTGGAGTAAAGTAGTAGATACTTAAGGATACGATAAATAAGGCAGGCTTTGTCATGATAATTTAAATAAGGAGAAGCCTATCTGTATTTATCATCTGTAGTTTGTATCTCTGGGCTTTTCCTCCCACATGTAGCAAAGTACTTCTTGTGTTGTGGATAAGCTCCCTGCCTTTACACAAGAGACCTACATTGAAGCAGCTGGAAAGAAGGAAAAAGGAAACAGTCCAAGACTAACCCATATCTCAGTCCCAAGATGACTACTTTAGAAGAGGAGGCTGCCTGCTCCTTTGGGTTCTGGCAGCAGCACATAGCCTGTGGTACAGTAACAGGAAGCTGCTCTGTGGGGATCATTCTGCCCTGGGCTGGTTTCCTTACATGTATCCACATCTTTAGCCCAGATTGAACTGCCTTGATATTTTAGATGCAGAGTGGAAATTTTTACTCTACTGTTTTACTTATGAAGTCTACTCCTCACCAGCATTTGTTTCATTTTTTTCTCAAGCTAGATGATTTATTAGGCAGTTAATAGATAATTTATTATTGTTGTTATTTATTGACTGCCTACTATGTGTCAGGCAGTATTTAAGCACATAGCATACGATATCTCATTTAATAATCACAAAATCTTAAGAGGAATCTCTGTTGTTAGCACCCTGTTAGAGGTCAAGAAATACTAAGTGAGACGTGCAAGAAGGGCTAGTCCTCAGCTCACTTGGAGGAGGCTGAGATGAAGAGTCCTGTACCCAGATGCCACTAACCCTTTTCTGAGCCTACCACGATGGCTCTTGCTTAGTGAATGTGGCTATTATTTGAAGAGCTTACTCAGTATAAAATCTTAGTTAAAAAACAGGGTTTAGGAAGGTCCCAAATTCTCGAGAAATTTTCTAAAACTTTCAATCAATTATTCTTATTTTCCAGCGGGGCCTTTGGGAACCATGCAATACATACAAAGCTACAAAACCTGAAATTTTCCATCAAAAATTATAACTTCATATTATTATATACAGCTATTGGCACTTATCAAGTGCAGGGTTCAAGCAAGTGCAGTATGGTCAATGGAATGTGCTGTGATACAGGCATTGTATGTGCATTCTGGCGAAAGGTTTCAAACTGTAATGTAATAAATGAGAGGATGTTAGGGAAGGGGAGGGGCTCCACAGCCCCAGTGGGGACACAAGGAGGGGAGAGCCACCTTTCTCCCCTAATGGCATTTATTGGAATCAACTTATTGGTCCCAAGAGGAGGGTACTGCCAACATAGAGACTCTTTTTCTGAAGAATTTCAATCTTGTTACTCAATGTTAAAAGTAAAATGTTTATTCAAGAAGAATCTTTAAAGAGGATAAATCTGAGTATATAATTGTATTAATAATTCAAGCAAAATATTTTCCCACAAGCCTTAAATAAAAAAACAAGATGAAAGTTTGATTTTAGGCTGATCAGATAAAGTAAGTAGATGAAGGAAGGCAAAATTAATCAGTTTTAATAATGATGTCATTGAGATTTAATTGGAAATAAAGATCATAGGTTTGCTTGATTCTCTCATTAACCGTCTTAATTAGAAGATAAATGAACTTATTGTAATATTAAATTCAGTAATATGAGTAAATAGTAAAATGATAATTATAAAGTTAGGGTATGTTTGATGACTGTGAATATATATATAAATACGATTGAACTCTCATTTTAACCATTATCTTTAGGTGTTTTAAATTACAATCTTTTGAGAAACATTTACGCCTTTAACTGGTACCTTCTCCCTCTTTATTAGCTGGATTAGTGGAAATAACCCAAATAAAAAGAACAGGAATTAAAAAACAGAAACAGAGAGGAATTTGTAGATTGTTAAGTTAGGCTGATGGTGGCACTATGGGGGAAACCTTCATAAAAATAGAGCTTTCAACAGCCAAAATGGTGTTGCCACCAGACAGGAAAACAGAGTTTAGAAAGAGGAAAGACTCAAGTCTAAGTAAAAGCTCACTTGCACCAGCGGTGTAAAAGGTTAAAGGCAAAGTCTGCATTCTTTTCAACCATGAGGCTGACGTGTCTAAGTTGAGATCTTTCAAGGTAGACTGTGCACCCCTAACGAAGCAGCTTCCGAGCAGCAGCAAAGGCTGAACCCCATCACTGGTACCTAAGCAGATAATGAGAAAACTTGCTCCACCTACAGCTAGGTTTTCTTCAGAACATGACATGTGACTTATTTATCTATATGTGTGAACAGTAAAATTAATTATGCCAATTTACCAAGGTGTCAGTACCAAATACCTCCTATGTCCTCGGTGCTAAGTTGCTGATTCTAATCATGGGAAACGAAGACAGAATTTGGGGCCCATCACCTAAAAGCCTTGCAAAATTAAAATGATAACACCAGGTTAAAATAGCGTCTCTCCCTTCGCACTGTTGACATTTGAGGCCGGCTGCCTCTTTATTGTGGGAGCTTTGTTATCTGTCCAATACACTGTAGGATGTTTAGCAGCGTCCCTGACCTCGACCCACTAGATGGCCGGTACCCACCCCCCACTAGCTGTGACAAGGAAAAATGCCTCCAGACACAGCTTAGTGTCCCTTGGGGAGCAGTTCTCATCCCGTAGGTGAGAACCATTGCTTTATAGTAAGCCTGGAATAATACAGCTTATATTTTCCTTTTGGTCCCAAGAACTCTAAATAAGAAAATAAGTCAGTGATGGGGCCACAGAGGTTGAATTGCCTGTCACCGTTCACTATCGTGGGGACAGAGCAGCCCCACTGTCTGCCTCTGCTCAGTGGAGCCGTTTTAAGGCAGCCCCTTTCATCACTCAGTCACTCACTTGAGGCCGAAGCCACCCTGGGAAAATTTGTATTTTTTTTTTTTTTTTTTTTGTGTTTACATGCATTTATTGGTACAACTAGTATTTTATTTATTTATTTATTTATTTATTTATTTATTTACGGCCGCGTTGGGTCTTCGTTTCTGCGCGAGGGCTTTCTCCAGTTGCGGCAAGCGGGGGCCACTCTTCATCGCGGTGCGCGGGCCTCTCACCATCGCGGCCTCTCCCGTTGCGGAGCACAGGCTCCAGGCGGCGCAGGCCCAGCAATCGTGGCTCACGGGCCCAGTCGCTCCGCGGCATGTGGGATCCTCCCAGACCAGGGCTCGAACCCGTGTCCCCCGCATTGGCAGGCAGACTCTCAACCACTGCGCCACCAGGGAAGCCCGGAAAATTTGTATTTTATAACCACATATAAAATGTAGATGCCTGTTGCATGATTTTGAATTTTGACTTGATGCATGTCATGTGAAATGAATTATTCATGATGAAGGCACGTACAGTCTACTGTAGAACAATGTGCCATAGAGAACCGTATTAATTGGGTGACTATCAATAAAATACGAACAGTGTAGTTCAGTTCTTACTTTGCCATTTTACCAATTAGTTACAGCCCACTGCAAAATTATGGGTAAAGATGATTAGAAACTAGAAATGAGGAAACATGATTGATAGGAAAAATTCTTTGCGCATCCTGACTTGAATACAACTCCTCATAGGAAAACAGCTTTTATAAGGATTTTCCTCTGGCTTTATGCACTGAAGTAGCATCATATGCACAGTTAACTTACTCAGATGTGACTCTATTTAGTGAGGGGTCGGGCAGGTAGACGGGGGCGGGATAGGTGAAGATTTCACATTTTCCCCAGGATCCTGCCGCCCAGTTTTCTACCAATTAGCCTGTGCCCACAGGCAGGGAGGGAGGCAGACTCGAAACCTGCAGGTTAGCAAAGACTCTGGAAAGAATATTTGAATGACATTCCAGTTTCCTCCACCATTGACAGAGAAGTGAAGTGCCTTCTCAGGTGGCAGGCAAGTGACCCCAGAGATACACTGACCAGGGAAGAATTAGAGGGAATCTGAAGATTGTCCCCAGAGGGCAGTGGTGATGACAGCCTAAAGTCTGATGTGGGATCTTCATAAATGTGCTGAGCGTCAGAAGCAGCAAAGTATTTAAGTGATTTGATGGTTGAAATCTCTCCGTAGTTCTTTTTAGATTAAGGTATGCAAATTTCTGCACAGGGTTACTATGCAAAGCAGAGAAGACTGTATCTTAGGGGCAATTTTAAGAGACTCCAAGGGTGACTAGATGCGAGCTTAACAACCTGATGGCCACCTCAGCTGGATCTCCACTTTATACTTGTGCAAGAGATTCTGTTCGTTAATTTTACAGACGTAATCTGTGCTTCAAAAAATCCCCCTAAGCCTGACCCAGTAGAAGTTAGCTAATAATGTGTCACCATGGGTTCTAAATTGACAGCAGCTCTTTTTACAGAAATTCTTTCCACAACCTGATCTCATTTCTTGTTTGTTTCAAAAAGCTTTCCTCATGTGCTTTCTTTTTCCTCCAAGATTTTCTCGAAACAGTATTTCCATGGATTATTTTATTCTTACCTATTTTTTTTCTCCAATCGACTGTGAGACCCTTGAGGGCAAAAGGTTTAGAGTCTCTGGTCCCTACACGCCACACGTCTCCCAGCACAGGGCCTCGCAGCCATCAGTATTTAGGCAAACAGCAAGGGATGAGTGTTTGTTATGAGAACACAGGCTGACTATAACTAGTGACCCTTTCCTGTTAATTCTTTTCTTTCTTTTATTGTGCCCAGAAAAATTAATGTCTTTTAAAGCCCTGTTTTATTAAAATTAACCCCAAACTGAACATCATCCAACTAATTTACTTCTTCTTGATTTGCCAAATTCTCCCACTGCTTAAGCGATTAAAGGATTAATCTAGGTGAGTGTTTACTTGCTGAGCGGAATTCCAGAAACCCAAAAACAGGGATGCCCTTAGGAACACGATGTGAGTGGCATCTGCAGTCTGACTGAGAAGAGCAGTTGGCCTTCCATTCCATCCAGTTCTCCAGGTGGTTCTTCCTGGAGAAGAAGTCACTGTGGTCAGCACGACTATGCCACCGGGCATAGTTGCAGAATCTTCAGATGTCATGGGCTTCCACGATGGGAAATAGGACGTTTTTTCAAGGCTTCCTGGAGGAGCTGGCATTTTTATATGAGCCTAGAAGGTTGTGGACATTTTCCACAGGCATAAATGAACGTAGTAGGGAAGGGGCATCCAGCAGCCAAGCCATTGCAGAAACAATGGCCCCGAGAGGGAAGGTGAGTGGGGGTGCTTGAGCAGTGGGGAGAGACTGAATTTGACTGAATGAACACAAACATGGGGGGCAAAGATGGGCTATGAAGCCTGGATGATGCATCAAATGCAGTAGCAGAGACCTGTGAATGGTAGAAAAAGGAGATTAGCTTTGTCTAGAAAGCCAGTGAGATGCCATTGGCACTCACATATGTGCTGTGGAGTCATATAATGGGAGTGTTGATGTGATGTTAATTTATGGGCTTGTGCAAGAAGCAGTGATGGGGAGAGACTGGACGTCAGTGACCAAGAATAGCCCACCGTAGGCTTCATGCATCATAGCCCTGAATTGTGAACAACTTAAATGTCCATCACAGTAAAATAGGTAAATACATTGCCATATAGGTAAGTACACAGTAGCCCACTGGATGAGTGCACCACAGTGCAAAAGAATGCATCATCGCTACAGGCAACAATTGGATGAATCTCACAGACCAATGCTCAGCAGAAGTCCAACAGGAATGATTCCATCCATGTGAAGTTCAAAAACAGGCGAAACTAGTCTATAGTGTTAGTCATGAGAATGGTGTCTGCCTTTGGGAGGAGCATTGACTGAGAAGGGGCAGGAGGGGGACCTCTAAGTTACCAGAAATAGTCTGCATACGTGAGTGTAGCCATATATGAAAATTCATCAAACTGCATACTTAAGATCTGTGCACTTTGCTGTGTGTATGTTGTACCAAAGCAAAGCAAAACACCAAAAAACTAAACCCAAAAAACTAGGAGTAAACAAAAGAAACAAACAAAAAAGCCACTGTAATAGTTTCATGGAAGGAAACAGGGCTTGAACTAGAGGCCAATGAGAATAAGCGAGGGCTAAACGTGACAGCACTTAGAAGGTTGATGGAGCCCAGGGCTTGGAAAATGATTGGATGAGGACTCAGAGAAGGGAGAGGAATTCGAGAGGGCTCTGAAGTTTTCAAGAGCAGGTAAATGTAAGGTTCTGTGCTTGTGTGTGTGTGTCTGTGTGTGTGTGTGTGTGTTACTATAGTGACTAAAGTGGGGATTGGTCGTAGCGTGTTGGGTCGCATATAGTTAGGATGACCATTTGATTTTCAGTGGCATAAGGAGCCTTGGCAGAATTTACCTGGGCTCTGAGGTCTAGCGCATTCTGGCGTGCTTCTGCTTCCTTTGCTCACACCTACAGAAATACAAGGACTCCCTGGTGGTACTTAACATTCCAAGATCCTCTGCATCTCATTAACATCTACCTTGGATTCCATCCTACAGATCAACTCTTCACTCTGAGATAGTTAAATAAATACAGTCTCGCCAAGGTCATTGCAAAGCTTACACAGAAACTATTGTGTATCCAGAAGATTCTGCAGTCTGCAGTTATAGGAAGCTTTGTCTTTTCAGGGTCATTATGACCGACAAATATTGATGCTTAGTAGCTAACGTTCAAAGGCTACTTGGATTTTATTACTACGATCTCAGAAAGAGGTCATGAGTAGGTGCTGTCCGTTCCTGTCTTTTTATTTCTCTGTGTCCAGTTGGGCCCTGGAGAAATGGGTTTGGCCTCCACACGTGGCCCATCGCCTGTGCTTGGGGTGTGTGCATTTGAATTGAACAGTGAGTTCTTGAAGGAGTGACTGTCCTGGCAGTAGTTTTGGGCTTCCTGATGAACCAGCATGGAGTACCACGACAGACACTGTAGGGGTGGATGACGGAGAGCTGGCTTTCACAGGAAGGCAGCAGGCTCTCTAGGAAACAATCGGGAAAAATGTGCGCTCTTCAGAGCGGGACCCTGATCCAGGTTCACCAAAGCAGTGGGGGTGGCCCAGCAGCCATTTTGGCATTTGATAAGGAAGAGTGTTCAGATGCTTTAATTATATGAAGATGCTTTGTTTTAATAAAAGTCTTTATTACATAACTGCCTAGCTACTTCCAGGGAGCCACCTTGGCATGCACCAGCTGCTGAAAGGGCCTTTCTCCCTGGCTGTTCAGCAGTTGCCTCTGCGTTTTATGTATGGCTGAGAAGGTCCCTTCCTGGATTCCCTCTATAGCAAACTTTTGCTGTAAAGGACCACATAGTAAACATGTTTTCTTTTGCAGGAAATGTGATCCCTGTTGCAGCTGTTCAACTCTGCCATCATAGCATGGCAGATGGCATAGACAACATACAAACAAATGAGCATGGCTGTGTTCCAATCAAACTTTATTTACAAAAACCAGGTGGCTGTGAGATTTTTGCCTGTGGGCCGTAGTTTGCCAGCCCTTGCTCTCAGGGACCTTTCATGCTCAGAGCCAAGTTCTGTTAGAGCCACTGTATTATGTTTTGCCTCTATGTGCTGCCACTGAATTCTGCAATCTACATGAAGTTATCTCTGAGAGACACCTAGAAAGTCACTCTCACTGCTTAGAAATTAAAGTTTAAACCATTGATGGAAAACTATAAAAAAATAAGGCCTGGAAATTCTTGAGGCCTAATGTTTTCCTAGAAGAGTGGCAACAAATTACTTTAAAACTTTTTAAACTTTGTCACTACTTAATATTAATTAAATCAGTTTTTCGAGGTGAGACATTGGCCTGTAAAGTTAAGCTGATCTGATCATTTGCTAAGCTGTGTACACCATGATGGTAGAGACCATCTTCTTAGCTAACCATTGTATACCTAGCTCCTGTCATAGGTGCACAATCAATCAATATTTGTTGGATGAATTAAGGAATGGGGCATGCAGATATAATAGTCTGATATCTGAGAGTATGTATTTTAGAAGCAAACCACCGTAGTGTTATTCCAGTGCGCAGAACACGCTGTCCTTATATGATGCCTTGGAGCAGCCTCCAGGCGGGACATCCTTGCACTGTGTCTGGTGTTCCAGATTTTCTCTGCTCTGTTGACAGTCTTGCTGATCCCCTTGGTGTAAGACTTGCTGATTGGATCAGAAAGGACATCTGTGCTTGTGCAGGAGCAAACCTAACTGGTCTCCATAGACTGGATTCTGCTCATTTGTGTTCTGAACGCTGCCCTCTCAGCCTAATGAGCTAAACAATGTCAGCATAACTCCTTACTGGTCTTAGTCCTAGGCAATCCCCTCAGTAAAAATGAAGGGAGAATGTTAAAAGTCAGAAACCATCAAGGTAGAAACCAGCCCAGTTTCTTACCTTGCCTCCAGTGAATACATATCATTGTCATTAAATGAAATCAGTAGTTTTTCTTGAGGTATATCCAGCATAAAATAGCATTCATGTGGAGCAAAGGAGTTACTCCTTATAGAAGCAATATTGTCCCCAAGCTAACGCAGCTAGGTTGACATAATTTAAGAAGTTGGTCATAATGGGTAACTATTTTCAACTTCAGTGGTAACATACCCTAATATAACCAGAAATCTTTATCTGCCCAGCAGGGAAGATCAGTAATTAGTTTAAATTTTCCACTGTCTTTATGCTGGTAGGTAGATGTTCCTCTCTAGATTTTCCTACGCTTTATTTATCCTTGAACTTTTTTCTATTATCTTAAATTTTATGTTTCTTACGAGCAGCATAAAGTTGAATTTAAAAGTATTTAATCTGATTTTATTTTAATGTGAGCATTTTTTTCATTTATATTTAATGTGTTTATATTAAAATACTTATCTTAAAAAGATATTTATATACATAGATTTAAATCTACCATCTTATTCTATGCTTTCTGTTTGTCTCAATGATTCCATGTTCCATGTCCATTTTTTCTTGCCCTTTTTTTCTCTTTTTTTTGATAGGGGCAGGATCTGGGCCTACCAAGGTAAGGCCCTTAATGATCCTATCTTTCTATACATCCACTGCCATGATGGCCGGGTATGGGTGTGACACTCCAGTGGTATCCGTTTTCAGGACTAGATGATTTGGCAGGTTTCTATCCTTTTAGTGATTACTGTAGAAAATAAAACATGACTTGTTAGCTATCAAAGTCTATCAAAGTTAACTAATACTTTCATTCTCCTCCCACAGAATAAAAAAATATTTAAACTCCATTTGCTTGCTCCCTCAGTTATAAATGTATATGCTGTTGTTGTTGTGTATTTTAATTTATCCCACAAGATGAATTTTACTTGATGCAGTTAGTGTTTGTTTAGTTACCCAAATATTTACTACTTTATATGCTTTTCTTTCTTCCCTGCATCTTAGAAATTTCCTCTGGCATCTTCTCTCTCTCTTTTACCCGGTTGAAGTACATGCTATAGAATTTCATTTAGAGTGGTTCTGTTGATGCTAATCTATTTTTATTTGTCTAAAAATGTATTTATTTTGCTTTTATTCTTGAAAGCTATTTTTGTTGGGTTTATTATTCTAGGTTGGCATTTATTTTCTCTCAGTTCATTAGGGGTATTATTCTACTGTCTTGCGACTTACATCGTTGTTGAGAAGCCAGCTCTAAGTCTAAATATAATTCTTTTGAAGACAGTCTCTTTTACTGTTTATCTTGTAGAATATATGCATTTGTAGTTGTGCATTTGATTTATTTTATCCTTTTTGATAATTTTTGGGGACATCTTAAAACTGTGGACTATTGTCTTTTATCAGAGTAAAATATACTCAGACTTTTTTTTGAATATTGTTTCTGCTCAATACTCTATAGTAAATGTAGGTTAGGTTCTCTAACTGGATCCTCTGTATCTTTTACCCTTTCTTTTTTGTTTACCAACATGTTGTCTCTCTGTGCTGCATTCTGGATAATTTCTTCAAATCTATCTTCCAGTTCACTAATTCTTTCATCATCTCTGTCTGGTCTTCTGTTAAACCTGTCCATTGAGTTTTTATATTGTTATTTATATAATTTCTATTTATTTCTTTTCCAAATCTCCTCCATTGCTTTTTTAAAATTATTTATTTATTTATTTACTTATTTATGGCTGTGTTGGGTCTTCGTTTCTGTGCTAGGGCTTTCTCCAGCTGCAGCAAGTGGGGGCCACTCTTCATCGCGGTGCGCGGGCCTCTCACCATCACGGCCTCTCCCGTTGCGGAGCACAGGCTCCAGACGCGCAGGCTCAGCAATTGTGGCTCACGGGCCTAGTTGCTCCGCGGCATGTGGGATCTTCCCAGACCAGGGCTCGAACCCGTGTCCCCTGCGTCGGCAGGCAGACTCTCAACCACCGCGCCACCAGGGAAGCCCCATCTCCATTGCTTTTTATAGTTTCCTGTTCCTTGTAGATTTAAGATGATGCTTTTTTTTTTTTTTTGCACTTTTTCAGTTGTTTTCATACAGAGAACTGACATAAATAGTTAAACTTTTCATTACTAGAAACTGGATGACCTCCCTTTAGCCATTCTTTCCCCTTTTTGGAAGACAGCATCCTGAAATTCTAGATTTCATCATCCTAATCACAGACCCCCCTGCAATTATAAATTACCTCTTTTAAGAGACTGAATATTTTCTTATGGTGGGCTTTCTCTGCAAACTGATACCATCCTTGCTTTTACTACAAAGTGGAATAGCAGGCCAAGAAACCAACAGCAATAATTTAATATGCACCCATGGTGCAATAGGAGGACAAAAAGTGGAAGCCCAGAGCCTTGGCAGGGGATTTCAGAGAAGACTCTTTGGGGGAATGATGGGTGATGGATGGATGAGGACACCCAGTAGAACGTGTCCCTAAAGAAGAGGGAAAGACTAAGTCTGGAAAATCATTGTTTTTTGGATGAGGTAGAGGAAGAGGGGCCAAGAGGAGACTGAGAAATAATATTTAAAAATCAGAAGAACAGTAGAGCTGGACATCCGGGGAAGGAGGGGCAAGTTTCAAATTTGAGAAAATGAAGACTGGAACAGGTAATACAATCAGGCAGTTTGGTGGTCATTGGTGACCTTTGAAAGAACAATTTCAGAAATAATAAATAGAAATCAGGACTTCTGGGGTCTGGTAGTAACATAACAGGATTTATAGTTTAAGAAATGGAGCCATGAGATACGGCCTTGAGGAGATTACAGCAGGGGTTGGTGAACTATGGCTTGCAGGCCAAATCTAGTCCACTTCCTGTTTTGTAAATAGTTTTATTGGAATGTAGCTATGCCCATTTCTTTTTAACCTATTGTCTACAGAAAAGTTGAGTAGTTGGAACAGAGACTGTATGACACACAAACTTGAAAATATTTACAATCTGGCCCTTCACAGAAAATGTTTGTTGACCCCCGAACCACACAGTTTTTGCTTGTTTCTTTGCAGCAGTACAGAGGAGCACATTTTAGGCCAATTCGAAGGGAGGAGTGGAGGAAAAAAGGCTGAAGGTCATAGTAGGAGAGTGGCTAATTGATGAGGACCTTTCCCAAGGAACTGGATCTGAAAGCTGGTGGAAAGATTAGCTTTCAAGGAGTTGGGATTTGCTCTGAGTCACTATAAGGCAAGAGAGAACAGAGAATGACTATATCTACCAGAACTTTGAATTGAGAATTCAATGATCAAAGAACTCATGATCAAAGTTTCAGAGATCTTTTTCTCTTTGTAATGTAAAATATCCAGGAAGTTGAAAAACCCCAACTCTTTGAAAGGGTAAGGTTTTGTGTGTTCTTTCTTCCATTTCTTTCATCTTTATAACCAACTCCTTTTAATTTCCTGAGGGGTGGATAGTATCATTTTCATTGTGTAAATCTAGTTCCTGACTTGAGCCTTTCACTATTTTTAATTTCTATTTTTTCATTCTAAGTGGAGTTAACTGCCCCCCCGCCACGAATTTTTCAAAATTTCTCTGTCTTTAAGAGTTAAAGTGGAGCTTTTCCAAAATTGAATGTAATGAGTGTAGTGAAAATGTAAATGTATTAAACTACAAAATGGAAATAAGGACCAGAGAATGAAATGTTGTATATGTAAATGATGTTAAAGCTCCTGTAGGGTTCAAATTTGTCGAATATTGGTGGAATTCAGGTAAAACCCAAGACATTAAAACTTAACTCTCGGGCTTCCCTGGTGGCGCAGTGGTTGAGAATCTGCCTGCCGACGCAGGGGACACGGGTTTGAGCCCTGGTCTGGGAAGATCCCACATGCCGCGGATCAACTAGGCCCGTGAGCCACAACTGCTGAGCCTGCGCATCTGGAGCCTGTGCTCCGCAATGAGAGAGGCCGCGATAGTGAGAGGCCCGCGCACTGCGATGAAGGGTGGCCCCCGCTTGCCACAACTAGAGGAAGCCCTCGCACAGAAACGAAGACCCAACACAGCCATAAATAAATAAATAAATTAATTAATTAAAACACACATTTAAAAAAAAAAACTTAACTCTCGGTATCAGAAAGCTTCAAGTGTTTATTCAGTGAACTAATTATTGATTGCCTTCTATCAATTAGGCATGGAGAAATGTGTAAATCTGAGATACTCTCTTCTAGAAGTTTAGAGTGAAGAGGGAGGAAATAACTGAATCAGTTCCACCAGAGGTAATAAGGGCAGTGATATAAGAGAACTCTGGGTGCCTTGGACATACAAAAGATGGGCATCAAAACCAGCTTGGAGTTATCAAGCAGGCTTCCTGGAGAAGGTGGGCCTAAATTGTCTTAAGCTGTGGTTTGCAAACTTTAGGGCACCTAAGAATCACCTGGAGATCTTGCCAAAAATATGCATTTCCAGACTCTTCCTCCCAGAGCTTCTAAATCAGTTTTGGGAGTGAGGCTGAGGATTCTGTGCAGTGGCCTGGTGGTCTGTGGAACCTACACTGAGCAAGCAGGCTGTGAAGGATACGTAGAAGTTACCCAGCGGTACTCGAGGTAATGTCCCGTTGGATGCTCAGAACATAAAAATGTCAATTTCAAGTGCGCCTATAGTTGCTTTGGGAAAATCTGAGGTTATGAACATTGAGTGCTTATGGCGTATGAATGTGGTGGTGGTCCACTTAGGAGACAAGTGACTGGGGACAGCATGATTAGAGAGGGACTCTAATTAGTGACACAGCTAACACTGTGAAAGCAGTGGCATCTGCTACCATTGCTAAATATAATTGCTAGAGAAAAGTTTATAAATATTCATTTAAATGTATTTCTCAAAGGCTCATGTTTGGAACCACAGCTGCTGGGTTGCCTAAAGAAACACAAATGCACCACAATTAGTGCATTCTTAAAGGAAAAAAAAAAAGCTTTATCCTTAATATGCAGGCATTGAGTAAATACCATGGATCAGCCATTTCTATAGCTAACATTTTGCGTGTCATGTTTATTAGACGGTGTTACTACTTTAGATATTCAGTAGTTTCTCTGATTATGGCTTTCTCAATTTAACAGTTATAAATTTAACTTGTGTCGAGTGACTAATATACTATTTAATGTCTTGTGTGATTATGTTTTGAGTTTGCTTGCCAGAAAATTTGTCTCAAGACTGTTAAAAATGAATTTCATTTTCTTACAAAGAGAAATCTGGAAAACCCATTTCATTTTAATATTGCAAGCAAATGGGGTTTTTTGATAAAAAGTTTTCGGGTTAACCTTCTGTTTTGTTGTTTTGAAAAGAACGTAGTAATAATTATCCATTGACTTACTTGAGCCAGTATGTCTCCAAATATGAACTAAATGACAGCATTTCACTGACAGGCTCATACTGTAGGGGAGGAGAAATTCTTTCTCCTTCTGTCCTCCCAGGTTCTCCAGCTGGGGCCCTGAAAATGGGCCTGACAAAAGACAGATTAACAAGAGAAAAGCACACACATTTATTTAATATGTTTTACTTGTCATGATTGCCTTCCTAAGGAAATGAAGACTCAAAGAAACAGTTAAACATATGCATTTTTTCTTTCCAAAAAATTTTTTTGGCTGCTTCGGGTCTTCATTGCAGCGTGCAGGCTTCTCTAGTTGTGGCGTGTGGGTTTTTCTCTGTCTAGTTGTGGCACGCAGGCTTAGTTGCCTCGCAGCAAGCATGTGGGATCTTAGTTCCCCAATCAGGGATTGAACCCGTGTCCCCTGCATTAGAAGGCGGATTCTTTACCACTGGACCACTAGGTAAGTCCCAAACATATGCATTTTAATAGTTGTTCCCCCTTATCATCGGTTTTGCTTTCCGTGGTTTTACCTACCTGTGGTCAGCCGAGACCGGAAAATATTAAACGGAAAATTCCAGAAATAAACAATTCATAAGTTTTAGAGTGCGTGCCGTTCTGCGTAGTGATGAAATCTCGCGTGGTGGAATCTCGCGTGGTGGAATCTCGCGTGATGAAATCTCGCGGTATCAGCTCTGTTTCTCGTCCCTTTGTCCGGCGAGTCCCGCGCAGTAGTCACGTAGTGGCAGAGGTTATCAGCCGTCACTGTCGCAGTGCTGTGTTCAAGAGGCCCTGATTTTACTTAATCCTGGCCCCAAAGTGCCAGAGGGGTGATGCTGGTGATTCGGAAATGCCAGAGAGAAGCCCTAAAGTGCTTCCTTTACGTGAAAAGGTGAAAGTTCTCGACTCAATAAGGAAAGAAAAAAATCAGATGCTCAGATAGCTCAGACCTCTGGTAAGAACACATCTTCTCCCCGTGACATTGTGAAGAAGGAAAAAGAAATCTGTGGTGGTTTTGCTGTCTCACCTCAAACTACAAAAGTTAACGGCCGCAGTGCATAAGCGCTTAGTTAGGAAGGAAAAGGCGTTCAGTTTGTACGGTGATATTTTGAGAGACAGAGAGAGAGAGAAAGCACATTCAAATTACTTTTATTACAGTATACTGTTATTTTCTATTTTATTATTAGTTACTGTTTCTTTCTGTGCCTAATTTATAAATTAAACTTTATTATCAGTATGTATGTATAGGGAAAACCATAGTACGTATAAGGTTCTGTGTTCTACAAGGTTTCAGGCATCTACTGGGTTCTTGGATCATATCCCTTGTGGATAAGGGGGTCTACTGTACTAGGTTTGCTGAGGAGTGGAAAGTCGTGGAAAAACATGGTAGGACAAAAGAGTGTGAACTGTGGGTAGTCAACTAGAGGAAACTTAGCAAGGCCTCTGTGTTCATATTCCTCTCAGTGACCCTTGGTCTTAGGACATGAGGATGTTTGTTTCCTCGGGTATGGGGAGGGCACCTCTCCCTTGAGGGTCTTATGACCTGCCTTAGGGGAGGAGGGAGAGGGGTCAGAGGGTCCTTCTTGCACCTGCTGTTTCTCAGATTCCTTCAGCTTAAAATATCCAATATGCCAAGGTGCCCTATTTTGAGTAGCGTGCCCTATTTTGGGTAGTGCGTTCTGAATCCCACCACTATCATCACATATCTTGAACTTGGTGGATTTGTGGGAGGGAACATAGGAAAGACCAAGAGGCAGTGAGCAACCTGTGAAAACCAGCTGGTGATCATTAGGGGATTTCTAGGTGTCCCGAGAATAAGAAGGGCAGGGCATGGATTAAAAATACGCAGATTCTCCAGGGTAAAGTAAGGTAAGCCACATTAGAGGCCCGAGCAAGGCCTAAGGCGGAATTCACGATGGACAGATGAGAATGAGAACTAGGCCCCAGCAAACCAAATGTTGTCATGTGTGCTTGATACTTAGACAAGATTTGGCCAAAGAACGTTTGTGTCTGTGAGTGGTTCTCAACGGGGTGGTACTTTTGCCCCTCAGGGAGTATTTGGCAGTGTCTGGCGACATTTTGGGTTGTCACAAAACGAGAGCGGGGGGGGGAGGAACAATCGGCATGCAGTGGATAGAGACCAGGGATGCTTCTAAACATCCTGTATTGCACAGGGCAGCTCCCACTACAAAGAACTGTCTGGCCCAAAATACCAATTGTGCTGAGTGTGAAATGCTGCTCTCCTTAGCCAAAGGAGCTGACGGGACAAGGGTGGTATTGAAGGTAAACACAGACCTTAAATGACAAATCAGGTTTAGTAAACTGGGTGAATTTTTAAAATGTAATTCTTTTAATGATTCAAAGAGGTAGGTACCATTATCATTCCTGTTTACAAGGGAGAAAACTTGGCACAGAGAATTTCATTACCTCACCCAAGGTAACACAGTTGGTAGGTGGTGGTGCTTTTATATACATTGAAATATATGGGGTTTGACTCCTATATAAACACTTTCTTAACTGGTACAGTAGTGAGGGAAAGTTTTCTAGGAAGGAAGAAACAAACCCTCTCAAGTCCC
Source organism: Balaenoptera physalus (assembly GCF_965194825.1). Taxonomy (NCBI): domain Eukaryota; kingdom Metazoa; phylum Chordata; class Mammalia; order Artiodactyla; family Balaenopteridae; genus Balaenoptera; species Balaenoptera physalus. The sequence goes on from NC_138903.1 coordinate 10,464,770, forward strand.
ACTCCCGCAATAACCAAATATCAAGGCCAGGCTTGGTGAACCTGAGTGACAGCAATACAGCCTAAACATTACATGTCTGTGCCCCACCTAAAATGGGTGAATAGTTATAATTCGTGTACATCTCCAGGTTTCTTAAAGAGCAACATCTTGGGTGGTAATTGGATGATCTAAATTCTGGAGAGAAAGATAAAATTAAAAATATTCTAAACCATTGTGTGTTTCAAGTTGATATAATCATAATAAGTTTTATTAAACTCAATTGAAAACTTGATTATATTATTTATTTTTTATCAAACATAATGAGTTTTGTTGATGTTTTTCACATTTTCCTTTTCTTCTCATTATTTTAGATCCTCTTCTGAAATGCATCCCTTCACAAGGGTATCCAGGTAAATCCACTGTGTGGTGTGCTTGCTTTCAGCATTATGAGTACCATAAAAATCCTCCAGGGTTCTATGGCATTCTTTTTTACATTACAAAGGTCGGTTTAAAGTCAGGAATATACCTGCTAGAATGCAGTGATCACACTGTCTGATTTTGAAGTAAAAATCATTTATAGTTACGGGGATCATCATTGAAAATGGCATGCATGGTTTAGCATTTTTCAATGTTATGAAAATCGTTGAAATTTATATTCAATGAAGAGTGTTTAGTTCTGATTTAATGAACTTCCTATTGCCATTTTAAGATCTGAATATAGAAGCCATTTGAATTTTAAGGTCTTTGATGACTGCGTAAATTGTATTGAAAGTAAGTGGCAAAGACTTATTGTCTTGTCGCTGATATGAAACATATTTTCTTCATGCTATTTTGTTCTAGTAAGAACATAGGGGAAATTGTCAAGAATGTTTAGGTGAATGACAGATGACTTAAAAATTATAATTTTCGGGGTCTCTTTTGACTGTCTTTTCTGGAAAAGTCTGAGTTATTTGGGGTGAGAATGCGATGACTGGTTAATTACCAAGTGTTAAAGTAAGTTTCCCCAAAGCATAAACTGCCTTGTTAGAGCAGAGGCCAAATGAGAGCTGGCTTTCCTTTCACTGTCCTGACTGACTGATGTAGTGGGTGCCTTAGAGTCCTAGAGGCTGAGAAGCTTTCTGGTTGATGTGCACTGTTGGCCAGTGGTGTAGAACAGAGGGTGCTGGCGCGCTTTCTGTGTGCTGACCATCCTTCCCAGGCCCTTTAACCCTGCCTTCTGGGGCACCGGTCTCCAAAGCACTGGCGGGTGCACCATGCTGATCCAGGTGTGGAGCTTGATATTTGCTTTTTATCTTAAAAAAAAATATGAAACTTTTGTACCATACAATGTACAGATTGATGTCAGAATGCTCATTTTGGTGTATAGCGTGTGACCACACTTCATGTGCGATCATGTATCTGGAGGGAAGTGTGAAAGTTTTATAACATGGAGGAGTTGTCACCTGTACTCTTGCTCCTTCTTTTTCTTTCTCTTTTTTTTTTGGCTCTCAGTGTTTTGCAACATGTTGTCGGTGACATCCTGTAGGACATCAGTACTGTGCCTAGCTTATTTAAAACATACCTTCAAACAGTAGACTCTTTACCGTCCTTGGTAATGAGATGGGACCTGGATGTGAACATCTTGATGTATGTAGAGGCAAAACACTTATCTCATGGCAAAACACTTCTTAAAGGTGTTGTCAAAATTAAAAATATTCTTTATATGTTACAAAAATCCTTTTCAGATATGACAAGAGGATGTTAATAGTATGCTGTCTAATAGATCTTTTTGAGACATAAACATACTTTGTTATTTCAAAATAAAAATTTAAACACTGAACAAGCAGTTAACTGCTTTTCAAGAGAAACATGTTTTAAAATTCAGGACCATTTTGCGAATGGACGTTTGTCAGTGTTTCCATTGTTATATATTCTTAAGTGAATATATTGTTGCTGAAAAAGATGAGTGTTACCTATCATCACTCATAGCTGAATGCTTAAAATTCTTGGAAACAGAGTTTTCTAACCTGCTTAAAAAGCTTCCAGAGTTAAGGTTTTGGTGGGCTCTGAACTCATGTATTAAAAATGTGAAAATTGACACATTCCCATTAGTTTCCGGGACAACTGATCGTTGCCATGGAAGGTGGACATTTACTGTCACAGGTTCAACAAAAATGATTCCCTGGTTGGTGTGAGTGGGTTGCAAACTGAGATTCATGGGTTGGAAAACTTAGCCAGTCAACATTTGGGTCAACATATCCCTGTGAAGTTTTTCTTTCAGTCTGAGAGCCGCCGATCCCAGTTTAGCAGTGAACTTCGAGCCAGACCTTCAGATTGCTGTATCATAGTGTGTGAAACCAAGATTTTCAAAATTAATTAAGCATATTAAAACAAATTGCTCTCTGTAAAAAATATTAACAGGAATGGTTCCACAGGAGCACATTCTGTACTATTAATAATCAAACACACAGTTAACCATACATTTACTTTGTCCATTGAAAATTTTCATTTGTGTGTTTCATGATGTATATAACATACTAGCACCATGAGACACATAGATAATTGAGCACCATCTAGGTCAGGGGTCAGCAGAGTAAGGCTCAAGTGCCCAATCTGGCCCCGTGTCCATTTACATATTATCTAAGACTGCTTTTGTGTGGCAAATGCAGAGTTGAGTGGTTTCAACAGAAGGTCCTGCAAAGCCAAAAGTACTTACTCTCTGGCCTTTTACAGGCAAAGTTTGTGGACCCTTGGTGTAGGCATTAAGGCAACAGTGGGAAAGAGGTGTCTCCTGCCCTGTCTTCAGTCAGTAACAGCTTTGGGAATGCCTTACAGCACTGGTTCTCAGATGCGGCTGTGCACTGTATAGTGTTGAGAGTTTTAACAAATACTGCTGCCTGGACCCGCCTGGGATTCTGCTGTAATTAGTATGGATTGGGGCCTGGACACCAGGAATCTTTTGTGCAGCCAAGTTTGAGAACCACTGCCTTCTGGTGCTGGACACTCCTGATGGGAAGGAGTTTCTCTGCAGCTGGAGCTGCCCCCAAGTAGCTTCACAGCAACCCTTCTTGCCTGCACGTCTGGCTAAGTATTGCTTGAGGCGAGCTGTCCCCACATGTAGTAGGAAGAGGACGGGCTTGGGAATAGCAACCCATAGCCGAACCTTAAATGTCCTCAGGGCTATGGCAAGAAGAAATGAGATCGGTGCTGCAAAAGTGCCTTGATTGGAGAACCAATCATTTGGAGAGACTTGGGTGAAATGTAAAACCCAAGGGCTTCTATTGTCTCTGTTTTCAGTGCTTTCCTTGGCCCACTGGTGCCTATTTTTATCACTGAACAAAGAAAATCTATTGGCAACTCTCCTGGTAGTTATCTTCTATTCAAATGTCAATGGAAGATGATCTGAAGTTCTAGAAGTTTTGCCATGGTGGATTTTCTTTTCCTACATGGTTTAGGAACTGAGGATTATTTCAGTAATAATCCTATTTCTGAATGTTGGCCACATAATTTTATTTTGCAGTTCCGTGCATGGCTGTCTTTGTAAACACTGTTTATAGACCCTTTATCAGCATTTGCCTCTGGAATTTATAAAGCGAAACCACTGGTGTTCTTTTTAGCTTAATAGAGTCACACATATGGAGTATTTGGAAGATAGCAGTTTACATCCTATAAAATGGCTTGCGAGTCTAAAGCACTTTTAGCCATTTAAAATGATTGATTAGTTAATTCACACAGCCAGGTACTGTTCTCATTTTCCAAATGAGGGAAATGAGGCAAAAAAGAGGACAGGGGACTTCTTCAAGGCCATGCAGCAAGGTAGGAGCAACTGAGAACTGGATCTCAAGGTTCCTGGTTCCCCAGGCTGAACCTTCCCATCGCTGCTTTCCCCCACCTCAAGGCAGTGATAACGCCGCCTGCATCTCCATCCTCCCAGAATGCAAACACCGTCAGCAGGTGCTTGTAGTAAAACACAGGACCAAATCACTGTTCCTGCCTTGAGGAAAACTCCTTCAAACTTTATTATTATATTTTGCTTGGAATGACATAAATGCAAATAGATCCATTGAGAAATGGACGTTTTGCTTTTTAAAATTAAACCAGGACCCCAGGTAGGTAATGTAATCTACACAGCAGTTAGGAATTAATTCCACCAGTGTTTTATAGGGTAAGGTGATAACCAGCAGTATGTTTTCTAAATGGTTTGATTTACCATGTGATTCTGCTGTTTATTTCATTTAGAAGGCTTTTAAAAGAGGTACTTCAAAACCTTGATTAGCTGCAAGACGAGGAAAATAGGAGTGTACCCAACTTAATAGTACCTGGAAAGAATAAAATGATGGAAAAAACCCCTTATTAGTAGTTTATTAATAATTTTAATTTCCAGACTAAATACCAACAGAGAATCTCTGTACAATGTAATCATGTTTAATATTCATGGCAATGACCCTGAGGGGAAGCGAGGCACTCAATTATCAAACAAGATTCACTTCTCTATGTATACCTTTTAAGGCAGCAGAAAAAAATTTTTATATTATCAGAAATATTCCGGAACCATGGCTAAGCCATGTTTATTCACCAAGAACTCTAGTTAATTGAGTTTATTGTTTTGATGCTTTAACTATAAGCATCTCTTTTTTTAAAACATTTTTATTGGAGTATAATTGCTTTACAATGGTGTGTTAGTTTCTGCTTTATAACAAAGTGCATCAGTTATACATATACATATGTTCCCATATCTCTTCCCTCTTGCGTCTCTCTCCCTCCCACCCTCCCTATCCCACCCCTCTAGCTGGTCACAAAGCACCGAGCTGATCTCCCTGTGCTATGCGACTGCTTCCCACTAGCTATCTATTCTACACTTGGCAGTGCATATATGTCCATGTATACACTACCACTCTCTCACTTTGTCCCAGCGCACCCGTCCCCCTCCCCATATCCTCAGGTGCATTCTCTAGTAGGTCTGCGTCTTTATTCCCGTCTTGCCCCTAGGTTCTTCATGACCATTTTTTTTTTGATTCCATATATATGTGTTAGCATACGGTATTTGTTTTTCTCTTTCTGACTTACTTCACTCTGTATGACAGACTCTAGGTCCATCCACCTCACTACAAATAACTCAATTTCTTTTCTTCTTATGGCTGAGTAATATTCCATTGTATATATGTGCCACATCTTCTTTATCTATTCATCTGTCGATGGACACTTAGGTTGCTTCCATGTCCTGGCTATTGTAAATAGAGCTGCAATGAACATTGTGGTACATGACTCTTTTTTGAATTATGGTTTTCTCAGGGTATGTGCCCAGTAGTGGGATTGCTGGGTCGTATGGTAGTTCTATTTTTAGTTTTTTAAGGAACCTCCATACTGTTCTCCTTAGTGGCTGTATCAATTTACATTCCCACCAATAGTGCAAGAGGGTTCCCTTTTCTCCACACCCTCTCCAGCATTTATTGTTTGTAGATTTTGTGATGATGGCCATTCTGACGGGTGTGAGATGATATCTCATTGTAGTTTTGATTTGCATTTCTCTAATGATTAATGATGTTGAGCATTCTTTCATGCGTTTGTTGGCAATCTGTATATCCTCTTTGGAGAAATGTCCATTTAGGTCTTCTGCCCATTTTTGGATTGGGTTGTTTGTTTTTTTGATATTGAGCTGCATGAGCTGCTTGTAAATTTTGGAGATTAATCCTTTGTCCGTTGTTTCATTTGCAAATATTTTCTCCCATTCTGAGGGTTGTCTTTTCGTCTTGTTTATGGTTTACTTTGCTGTGCAAAAGCTTTTAAGTTTCATTAGGTCCCATTTGTTTATTTTTGTTTTTATTTCCATTTCTCTAGGAGGTGGGTCAAAAAGGATCTTGCTGTGATGTATGTCATAGAGTGTTCTGCCTATGTTTTCCTCTAAGAGTTTGACAGTGTCTGGCCTTACATTTAGGTCTTTAATCCATTTTGAGTTTATTTTTGTGTATGGTGTTTGGGAGTGTTCTAATTTCATTCTTTTACATGTAGCTGTCCAGTTTTCCCAGCACCACTTATTGAAGAGGCTGTCTTTTCTCCATTGTATATTCTTGCCTTCTTTATCAAAGATAGGGTAACCATATGTGTGTGGGTTTATCTCTGGGCTTTCTATCCTGTTCCATTGATCTATGTTTCTGTTTCTGTGCCAGTACCATACTGTCTTGATTACTCTAGCTTTGTAGTATAGTCTGAAGTCCGGGAGCCTGATTCCTCCAGCTCCGTTTTTCTTTCTCAAGATTGCTTTGGCTATTTGGGGTCTTTTGTGTTTCCATACAAATTGTGAAATTTTTTGTTCTAGTTCTGTGAAAAATGCCAGTGGTAGTTTGATAGGGATTGCATTGAATCTGTAGATTGCTTTGGGTAGTATAGTCATTTTCACAATGTTGATTCTTCCAATCCAAGAACATGGTGTATCTCTCCATAAGCATCTCTTAACTATAAGCATTTGTTACTTCAAGCAAGACTTTGAGATAATAAATGTGTCAAGCAACATATGTTCTATAGAACACATTTTTATAAAATGAGACCTTTTGACCACTTATAAGATGGCTAAGAGTTTCTGTAGCAGGGCATATCTGGACAAAGGAGTGAATTGTACAGTTTATAAATCATAAACTTAGTGGTTAGAAGTATACATTTATATTAATTATGACTATTATTACCTGATCTCTGTCCTCATGAGGCTTACAATCTAGTTGGGGGAGTCTGGCAATAAGCAGAGGATGGGATAAGTCCAGATGTGGTTAATGCTGTAAACAAGCACCAAGCAGCCCCTAAACAGCAATGGAGCTGCTAGGCTGGCCTTCTACACTTGCATAAATTTATTTATTTTTATTTTTGGCTGCATTGGGTTTTTGTTGCTGTGCGCGGGCTTTCTCTAGTTGCAGCAAGCAGGGGCTACTCTTCGTTGTGGCGCGCGGGCTTCTCATTGCGGTGGCTTCTCTTGTTGTGGAGCACGGGCTCTAAGCACGTGGGCTTCAGTAGTTGTGGCATGCAGGCTCAGTAGTTGTGGCTCGCGGGGTCTAGAGCGCAGGCTCAGTAGTTGTGGCACACGGGCTTAGTTGCTCCGCGGCATGTGGGATCTTCCCACACCAGGGCTCGAACCCGTGTGCCCTGCATTGGCAGGTGGATTCTTAACTACTGCGCCACCAGGGAAGTCCCTATACTTGCATAAATTCATCTGTACGCAAACAGTGAGCCTATATTGATCAGGCAGTTCACCTTGGTTCCCTTGCCTCTAAGTTGTAGCAGGTGATGTGCAGGGTGGGTCCCTGAGTAGATGCTGGGCACACGGTGGAATTGCGTCACAGCTTGGAAACACCAATCTTAGGAAAATCCCACCTTAGAACTGCTAGCACACCTCCCCATCTATGTCCCTTCCAAGAGTGATTCTCTTCATGCTGCTAGCCTGAAGTGAGTGTAAGCAGGTCTTCTCTAGGGAGGAAGGGAGACTTTGTGATCCTTTACTGTCTCGGAGTGCAGGGGAGATGAGGACGAGGGAGCTCTCTATTTACTCTCCTGGTCAGGAAACAAGGCTGTGACTCAGGGCTATGCAATCTCTAGCTTCCAAGGGTGGTTGCTATCCCAACATCTGTGGACAAAGCTCTTAGTGCCCTTGACCCTGAAGACATGCAGAAACCCGTGAATTATCTCCCAACATTGAAATGAGGTGATGCGATATAAAGTGACCGAAGGGTATTAGGGGACTGGGAGCACTTCAGAGATGGTACACGAAGCGAGCAAACAATAGGAGTAACTCAGGAAGGGCATTTCAAGAGAGGACACCCTGAGGTGGGTGAAGGTGCTCCGTGTGTTCAGGGGACTTTCAGAACAGCCTGGCAGGGGCCTTGTGGGCAGGCACAGAGGTGGTGGGGCAAGTTTGGGAGGTACAGGACCCAGGTCGTTCAGGGTCCTGTAGGCAGTGATTTGAGTTGGGAGTTCAACAGAGGTGTGATGGGAAGCCTGCGCCTGTGTATAAGCCTGTAAGGGACCTTCTGTATTTTCCAGTTACAACTTTAGACCATGCAGCTGGTTAATCAGTCAGTATAGTTCATCACAGCAGAATCAGGACAGAAAAATATCAGAGTGCGTTGTATGTAGTGGCGTGAGTATTGCTTCACGAAACTTTAGTTTTCATATTTTGTTAATATTAAGTTGCACATCTTTGTGTGTTTTGACATCTCAAATCAAGGTGGGTCTCAGAATCAATGGCATCTAAGATTTGATGAAATATGGTATAAATGTTTTATATATGCATGTCTGAAGTGGGTTCCTAGGCAATATTTATTTTTAACTGTGGGTCACAGTCAGTATTTTATTAGCAGAGCCCTAGTCGATGGTAGCAAGTTTAGGGCAGCCTGGGGGTTAGAATACTAAGCAGAATTGGGTGCCCCCATTCTGAGTGGGATGATTCAGGGGAGGTAGAAGTAGCCTTGGCTGTGGAAGCAAATACCATTGTCACCTGGGCCAACTCTATCAGAAGCGTGTGGTCAAGCCAGCAGACTCCGGCACTGAGAACCAAATGTAACAGGTTGGGGAGGGTGCCCGGGGGATAGAGGGAGCCTGGAGCTGGCAAGGCTTGGGGCTGTTCGTAGTACTGTGTCCAGGTTGGCAAACCAGCAGGAGTAAAGACTCAGCCTTTAGTGGCTCATGGATAGTAGGATGGTTAGCAAGATGAGGTCTGTGGTGGAAAGAGCCAGGCCCGAGCCCCCTTAGAAGGCATGGGCAGCCAGGCTGTGGCTGTGGAGGCAGCCTCTGGAGGAGGAGGCTGGTCTTTACTCATGTCACTTCTTTGACCTCCTCTCAGCCAGACCCAGCATGTGGCTTGCTCACTGCTTCCTCGTTATGCTGGAGTCTTTTTCTAAAAAAATTTTATTGAAGTATAGTTGATGTACAGTGTTGTGTTCATTTCTGCTGTACAGCAAAGTGACTCAGTTATACACATATATATTCTTCATATTCTTTTCCATTCTGGCTTATCACACGATATTGAATATAGTTCCCTGTGCTCTACGGTAGGCCCTTGTTGTTTATCCATCCTATATATAATAGTTTGCATCTGCTAATCCCAACCTCCCAATCCTTCCCTCCACCCCTTCCTTGGCAATCACAAGTCTGTTCTCTATGTCTGTGAGTCTGTTTCATAGATATGTTCATTTGTGTCATATTTTAGATTCCACGTGGAAGTGATATCATAGGGTATTTGTCTTTCTCTTTCTGACTTACTTTGCTTAGTATGATAATCTCTAGGTCCATCCATGTTGCTACAAATGGCATTATTTCATTCTTTTTTTACGGCTTAGTAACATTCCATTGTGTATATGTACCACATCTTCTTTATCCATTCGTGCGTTGATGGACATTTAGGTTGTTTCCACGTCTTGGCTATTGTAAATAATGCTTCTTTGAACATAGGGGTACAGGTATCTTTTCGAATTATAGTTTTGTCCAGGTATATGCCCAGGAGACGTTGGAGTCTTAATTGCCTCTTCATAGGGGTTACTTTTGGGGAATAATATGCTCAGGGAGAGATCCCACCTGACTCTGCTTTAGGAGTCTAAAGTTTGGGAACTGGGCCTCTGCAACTAAATGGAAGCCAATTTAAGGCCTTTCTAGCAACAAGGGCAACTGGAGTCCCACAGTGTTGGGTTGGGCTTACGTAAACCCCATCTGTATACATCTGAGTTCACATCCTTTAAGAGCAAGGCTGAGCCTCTGGGGGAGATGAGTTGGTTAAGGAAGAGGAGGGATGCATTGGTTGGAATCCTGGTGTAGCTTCCATCATCTCATGTCTTGAGAGATGGAAATAACTGATGGGCATGCAAATGGCCACAGGTGGGTTGAGCCAACAAAGAGAAGGAAGAATCTGCATGCCTTGCCTTTGGAGTAAAGCCCTGTGCTGCTTTCCTCTCCAAGTTCTCCCAGGCAAAATCCTACCTTCATTTCTCCAAAGTAGACAGGAAGAGACAACAAAGATCTATCTTTCACTTTTGAGGCTGGGCAGGAGCCTCGCTTTCACTAACTTTATCTTTGCCGCCTGATAATGTGTAGTTCAAGCTGTGTAACATTTCCCCAGGCAACTGAATTTAGTCATAACATATTCTTTCCTGACTCTTACTTCAAAATACGCCCTTTATTGTCAAATTATGTCTAAAATTAATCAAGTCGTTGAAGGCTGCCCAGGACCAGTAAATTAGCATGTGATAATTTGTTCTTCACCTAATTCTTCATTCAAACCATAGCCTCTGCCCTAATAGGTGGGCCTCACAACATGAAAAAGGCATTTCCTGAGCTTGACAAAATGATACATTTTGCTTGTGTTTATTAATTGTTCTCAAGGAAAACAGTTAAAATTTTTAGCATAATTTTAGTGCATTATGAAGAGAAATTGTCATTTTAATGCATTATGAAATAGAAACTGCCACTTAACTAAAAGCAGTTTGAAAATAAACATGTCACAGTGAAATTTTCCTAATTTTCTTGTATTTTGGCTTATCAATAATAAATTGAGTGCTTTATGTTCTCAAATAGTAAGTTCCCAGATTATTTTACTTCTCTTTTTACTGACCTGAGTCTATGTTCATAAAAAGATATGTTGATGAATGCAAATTAATTACCTTCTCCTTACTCAATACATTTAGAAAGCAGTTGCTATTACTATTAAATTTTCTAATTAAGATAATGGATATGGACTTTTTTTTCATAATATACTTTTACCAAGCACAAGCTGATGTTTTATGGTCTTATAACATTTTCATGACAAGGAAAGTTCTACAGATTCAATAAAATTCTGCGAGGACAGAAAACAGTTTTGTTTGATGCTTTGTTAAAGCTATAAGCGCTTTAATGTAAGTTCCATTGGGTTGCTTTTTATTTCTATGATGTTTCCCTCACCCAAGACACATGTTAAAATATGCTAGAAGAGCGAAGGTTTGTTTTGTTTTTTTTAAATTTATTTATTTAATTTATTTATTTTTGGCTGCATTGGGTCTTTGTTGCTGCGCACGGGCTTTCTCTAGTTGCAGCGAGCGGGGCTACTCTTTGCTGCGGTGCGCGGGCTTCTCATCGCGGTGGCTTCTCTTGTTGCGGAGCACGGGCTCTAGGCACGCGGGCTTCAGTAGTTGTGGTTCACGGGCTGTAGAGTGCAGGCTCAGTAGTTGTGGCACACGGGCTTAGTTGCTCCGCGGCATGTGGGAACTTCCCGGACCAGGGCTCGAACCCGTGTCCCCTGCACTGACAGGCGGATTCTTAACCACTGCGCCACCAGGGAAGCCCGAGGAAAGTAGTTTAAATTATTCCAACCTGTTTTCCTTTTTCTGTTCTGGAAAAATACTATTTGTTGTAATGTATTATGTCACAGTTTCATATACTATTTTGTATTTTTTTAATCAAATGTTGTTGAATGAATACAGAAGACGTAGTGTGAATTTTCTAATTCTTGGAGAGTGAAACCTGTCTACACTGATTCATTCAATCTCACTTACAGGCAGTTTTCCCTTAGAAGGGAATGCTAACAGCGGCCATGTTGCACACAAAGCCAAAAATATTTGCTACCTGGCCTTTTACAGGAATTGTGATCCAGGCGCATTATTAGAGTTACTTGGGTACTTAATTGGATTCATGGGAAGTGGTCGTATTATTGAAAGTTTGGCATTACAGCTCTGGAATTGTAGCACTTCCAATGGCTGCACTGCAGGCCTGATGGCCTCTGTCCCAACTACTGAACTCTGCTGTATCACCAAAGCAGCCATAGATAACATGTGAACAAACGGATATGGCTGTGTCCAATAAAACATGTTACACAACTGGCTTTGGGCTGGGTTTGGCCCAGCAGTTGTTCGCCAACCTCTTCAAACCCTTGTTATTCAAAGAAGGAGGACCCTCGCACACTAGGAACAGGAGCACTCCCTGGAGTTCTTTAGAGAGGCAGAATCTCAGGTCCCACATCAGACCTACTGAATGCGAGTCTACATTTTAACCGGATGTCCAGGAGATTCCTATGCTCTGTCTCGTTGGAGGAGCACTGGCCTGCGCTGCTCTTCAAAGAGGGGTAAGAAGTAGCTCCTAGGAAGCTCTGAAATGAACAGGTACTTTGACTGGCTTGCTTCTAGGCTGAGGGGTAGTGGCAAGCTGTTTCACTGTGGACTTCTAAATGCTCAGATATGGAGACCTTTATCTGGGGCACCAGCAACTGCCACTTTCTGCCCTAGATCTTCTCAGATGGTTTATTCCATTTCCTTAGGGAAAAATCTCCCCGTCTCTTGTCCTGGAAAAATAATGGCTCTGGGCACTTCTACGTGAGGGAGTGGGTTGGGCGAATTATTTCACGTAGAGATGTTTAAACTATTCCTTGTATGTTCTGTCCAGGGCTTGTGCCACCCAATTCTGTACCTGGCATTTCTGAGTCCCAAACTTTGCCGTTTTTTCCAGTCACATCAATTTTCCCCTCCATTCTAGACCCCTCTGACTGTACCTGAGCTTCCCGGCCTCTGTGCGGAGACTCAGTGGTGGGCTGCAGATGGACCAGTACAGGGCTTCTCAGCCTCGGCACTGCTAGCATTTGGGGACAGATTGTTCTTTGTCATGGGGGCAGTCCTGCAGATTATAAGGTGCTGAGTGGCATCCCTGGCCTCTCCTCTTTCAGTGCTAGTAATCCCCGCTTCCTTCCCCCCGTAGGTGTGATGGTCACAGATATCTCCAGACATTGCTAATTGTGCTTTGAGGGGCAAAATTGCCCTGGGCTGAGAACCACTGAGTCACAGGAAGGCTGAGAAATCAATGCCTGCCTGGTGATTTTAGGGCACCTAAAGGCCCAGGACTTTGGCCTTTAGCCTTGAGCATTCTCTGTTTATCCAGTAAGGCAAAATAATGTTATTTTCCATGTGAGTCATGAAATGAAAAGTTTGGGAAGCACAGTAAACGCCACGGCATCCCTACCCTGCTTTTGCAGGCCCTGCTTTTCCCTCAGCCCTTCATCCTCTGCACACTTGCCCTGTCGTAGCTGCCGATCCATCCTCTTTCCTGTTCTTTCCGTTAGAACCAGTTCTTAGTCCTTTTTCTCATTTATATTCACTTTAAGTAATCTCAAGTGGGAGGAGAGACAACTATATATTGTCTGCCTGGCATTCCGAACTGAAATGTCCTTCATAATGTCCTCTATATATTGCGGATTGGGAAACAAAATGACTTTCCTAGTTTAGGAACCTTCTTTCAAATTAGAATGTGGCTATTGCTTAGTTTTCATTATGTGGTCCATGGTATACTTTTAAAAGTCATCACCAAATAACTTAATTTCTGTAGCTGATTGCCCTGACTGGCTCATCACAAGTCGGGCTGGTAATATGACTGTCCTTTGTGAGGAAGAGAGCTGGCATTTGCTGAGTTTTGTGAGTAATGGTGGCCTCCGAAAATCTTCCCAGTCTGATCAAACCAAATTCATTTACTCCTATAAGAAAGTCACTTTATATTATGCCAAGATTAAAATATTAAGTTTTCAAATCTTGAACTCTATTTTCCATTTGCTTATTTCCTGCGTGCTGTATGCAGTATACAAATTTGCAGTTGATTCAATTGACCGTAATAAAGGTTGCCAGAGGGAGTAAGTCTGGGTCAGCCAGAGAATCAACTCTGTAATCTTACCTCCTGAGAGGAAGGTACTGTAGAGGATCTGATTTACAGTTTCATTTGGATATTTCATCATTTTCTGGAGAGAAAAAGGGTACATCTAGACCAGTGTTCCTACCGTACGTTCCGCACCTTTGTGAATACCGTAGATTGATTACAAAATTAGTTCTGTTTCTCCATCTTTGCCTTTGTCGATGTTGGTTGCACTGGGACTTTTCAGCTCCTCCCATCAATAGGTTGACATCTATTTCTCCTCCCCTTAAATCTGGGGTAGGCTTGTGCCTTGCTTTGGCCAGTGGAATTCAGGTGCAGTGATGATTCACCTGTCTGAGCCCAGTATGCTTAAGAGGCCTTGCACACTTCTTTTCTCTTTGTCTTAGAGCACTGCCCAGCTCCCATGAGAACAAGCCAGGGCTGCACTGCTGGGAGATGATAGGCCACAAGTGATAGACGAGAGCCATCCCAGTTGAGGCCACCTTAGATCACCAGTCCTAGCCAACCCAGTTTGACTGCAGATGCTTGAGTGAGCTCAGCTGATACCAGAAGAACTGCCCAGCTGGGCCCAGTCCAATGGCCAACCTGCAGAGTTGTGAGCTAAGTAAAGAGATGCAATACATAAGTTGTTGTTTTAAGCCACTCTATTTTAAGATGATTTGTTATACAGCAACAAAGTAACTAGAATTGGAAAATGTTATCCCCTTTGGGTGGATGAGCTAGATAATGGTGTCCTTATTCTGGCACAGACCCTTATTTTATTTATTGAACTATAGTTGGTTTGCAAATGTTGTGTTAATTTCTGCTTACAGCAGGTGATTCAGTTATACATATACATACATTCTTTCCTATATTCTTTTCCATTATGGTTTATCACAAGATATTGTGCTCTACAGTAGGACCTTGTTGTTTATCCATTCTATATATACTAGTTTGCATCTGCTAACCCCAAACTCCCACTCCATCCCTCCCCCATCACCCCCTCCCCCTTGGCAACCACAGCCTGTTCTCTGTGTCTGCGAGTCTATTTCTCCTTCATAGATAAGTTCATTTGTGGCACAGACCTTTCCAGAGAGCACATCTTTGCTCTTTCTGTCGGGTGTCCTCACGCAAGGCTATAGCATTCACAGGTGGAAGTGGCGGCCATGAGATCTCAGCCAGGTTCTATCCTAGTCACAGCCATGTAGAAGCTTTGTGATCTCTAGGTGGGCACCTCATCTCTATAAGCCTCTGTATTGCTTTTCCAAGTTTGGATATCTGAAAATATTCATGAACTACCCAGAAAATACTCACATGAGGCTTTTGTTTAAAGGCAAAGTTTATGGTACAGCAAGAGAAAGCATATGTGGGCAAGCATTGGAGTCTGAGAGCCATTCCAACAACTCAACTCTCCAGGGACCTTTTCCTGGAGACACAGGGCCGGGCTGAGTCATTGTCTTGAAGGCCAAGATCTGTGTGAGGGATCTTGGCCTGCGGGGAGTTCTGGGTAGCTTTCAGTGCAGGGCACTCCTCAGTTCACTTGGTCCTAAATCCCACCAGGGTTGTCAAACCAATTAGGGTAGTTGCAAATCATCAGTAAAGAAACTGATGGGAGAGGGGAATTCTAACCATAAAAATATATATCATAAATCCCACTGCCCTTATCTTGGTCAAGAGTCAAAAAGCAGACATTCAGCATCCTCGGGGTTAAAAATAGAGCTTTTCCCCATCTAATTGTAAAGCAGTTCCATCTACACAGCCTCAGGTTCTTTATTTGTAAAATGGAGTTAATAAACCTTTTCACAGCGTTGCTGTGAGGATTGCATGGCGTGATTCATGCAGAATAGTTACTACAAGCGCCTGGAACTTAGTAAACACTCAAGAATACATTCACTGTTATTAATTAAACGCACATTCAACTAGGAATCAAGAACTGAATTCAAGCAGTGTGACTTTGGACACAGCACCTCAGCTACCTGGGCCTCAGTTTCTTCTTATGAAATGAGGCAAGTTGTAGGTTGGTCCCATCCTATAATTATATCATGAATACTTTCAATTGAACTGATGCCCCCAAACGCAAGTAAGAGAACACTTTTATTATCCATAGTTCATGCAGGTTAGCAGCTAGTAGGTGGAAAAGCTAGAAAAACGACTTTCTAAAAAATTCTTAATTCTGAGGGGATAGTGCATAATTGGGAGGATAATCTAGTGAGCTAGATAATTCAGAGAGCAGGCAAACTGAAGGAAGCTTGCAGTGGAGAAAACACTGCTGAGAAGAGGCTTTAGAAACTCTTGGTATGGAAAGTCCGAGCGTCACAGAGAATAATCTTTTTAGGGTCAACTTGTTGGGGCTCCACTGTGGCCCATGCACCATTGGTGAACAGTGGATTTTCACCAGTGGTCAGTGGAATGCTGCAGAACTTTCCTTGGGATGTCACTTTCTAAACACCCATGAATATGTACAAGGAGAGTAAATGGGTAAATTAATTTCACCTCCGAAACAATCTATATATATGGATGGGACCAACCTATGACTTCCCTCATTTCATATGAAGAAGCTGAGGCCCAGGTAGCTGAGATGCTGTGTCCAAGGTCACACTGCTTCATATATATATATATATATATATATATATATATATATATATATATATATATATGTATATATATATATATGAAAGACCTGAAAGGTTGGCATTTTGGTATTTAACATAAAACTTTTATTTGGGGAAAAAAAGTTTAAATTCTTTATGCTAAAATTTTATTTTCCTGATTTTCAAAGCAGCCAATATATAGAAACATTAGCCCCATTAAATCTAAAGAAATAAGTGAGTTGATCACACGTGCTCATTGGGCACACAATAAATAGATGAAATGTGAATATTTGCTGGAAATAAGATTAAATGCAGAGCTTTCAAGGTCATTTTAATATTTATATTGGAATTCATTTTCTTTTAGGAAACAGATAGATAAATTGTAATTTACTTATTTTACCCACACTTGGATTGCAACTAATCTTGAAACTTAGGATCTTGGGTTTGGGAGTTAATTGAGAATCCTGAAAGTCATTTTTTTTTCTGGCTTTCTTTAAAAATAGAATTTTAAAATTGCTTAGTGACATAATTTAACATTTATAGTATAAAAATGAAATCCACTAATAAGCCCACTATATTTTTTATTCTTCTTGAAGGGTTTGCTCTTAAAATACTGCATGAGGAAGCAAGATGCCCTTGCAGTCTGAAAGCAACATATGGACAGAGTAAATATCATCCCGCTTAAGCTTCCTATTTTATTTGGAACACAGCGTAGCCAGACATTTAAATACCTGCAACTTGTCAGCCCTTAATTTGTGGTTTCCCATAGGACTAAGGCAGTCTAGTATACTTTTTCTATATTTTTTCTCATCCTACAGATGTTTGCCATTTTTAACCATAATAAATGTACCAAAAGTTTTTAAAGCATTATATTTTCTACCCCATTTAAAGATAAACATCTGTTTGCTTTAAAATTGGAATAAAGTCTATGAATCATAGAAAAAGTGACACATTTTATGAGCCATATGCACAAACTCTAGAAATGGGCCGATTTTCAAAAATTATTATGGACAGGCAATTATGTGCTTGAAATTTTGTAGGCACATATGATTCATTACCTATGCCACATTGAGAATTTGTTGAATTTAGAGTGTTTTTATAAGAAGGCAGCCACTAGGCCGTGTTTCTTTTTTGGATTCATAGTTACAGAGGCGTGGCCAAGATAAAAGGTAAGTGAAATTAGCCTATGTTTATGAAAAAGGAATTATGATCCTCAGCAAAGGTAGCTTTAGACGTAACAGGCCAACAAAACAAGTCCTTATTCCTTCAAGTTAAGCAGAAAGAGATGTGTCAAAGGATGCCATATAACCTGGGTTGTACTTCCACTTGTCAGATTTAAAATCTCAGCTACAAATGGGTAGAGTTATACCTTATAATTTATGCAAAATTGGGATTTACCTTTCGTGACCCTGTGTGGTCTGTGATGTCAAGCAGAGTAAATGTGTAAACATAACTTTTTCGACCACAGATTACAATCATGATTCTCCCTTTCTATGCTTTAACAAGCCATCTGACTGAAATGTGATTGGGGGTGAAATTTAATTAAAACTGGGGAGTCTTTGGGACAGTCCACGTAATTTACATAGAAGGCATGCATGCCCCTTGCTGGAAGAAACATTCAGGTATGTAACTTTTTATTGTTGTGGTAATCTTCAAATTGTTTTAGTTTAGGGTTGAAAACCATGATAACGTCCACTTTCGAGAACATATATGCATCAGTTATAGACGATGAACAGGTTTCCCTGGGTCCTTAGATAATGGGTAGTCTTTTCCAATGTGTGTAAGGTACAACCAAAATCTGTGGTTCTTCATTATCTTTTCCCTTTGAAAGATCCCTTTTCTATCCTGTGCAATCATATGCTTTTATCAGGAGATCCTGGAAAGGGTCCTTACCTCTCTTGCCCTTTAAATCGCAAAATGTTACTGACGTATCATTAGTATCTACCTTACACTGGAAAGTAAGTTTGACAGTAAGCTTTATCCTCGATCTTTTATCTTATTTTCTTATTTCAGGGAGAGAACAAGTTCTGCATTAAACTGGTTTAGAAGTATGAATTAACTAGTGTCAACCTAGTTATTCGATTTGCATGCAAATAGCATTGCCTCAAGCCAGCCCTTCTGTCCTCTCCTCTCCCTACCCCTTGTCTCTCCTTCTCCCCCGCTCCTCCTCTTGTCAGGGCTAGACTACTCTCTCTCTCTCTGGCGCTGGAAGTCATCTCCCCCTCAAGGATCTGCCTCAGTGGCTGAGATGTGCAGCGTTCCTCACACTGACAAAGCAGCGGGTCTGACGGTCAAGTGCAAAGGCAAGACTTGAATGCCCTGTACCCTCATTCTGAATGTGTACTTTTTATAAAAAGGCATACACTCTTGGGAAATGAGGCAAGTTTCTGCATCGTCTAAGTTATTAAGCCTCTTTCTCCTGCTCTGTTTAAATAGGTATGGTATTTGCAGAACTCTATACATTGATAAATAAGCCAATTTTTATATAAGTAGGGTGCTAGAAGAGGTGTTTTGGCCCTTGGGGTTATTACCTGACAGTTCTAATTCTTTCAGTTCAATTTAGCAAATATTTATTGTGCACCTGTTTGCGCCAGCTGTGCTATGAGGTTGGATGATACAGCGCCTGCTCCCACGGAGCCCAGGGGAAAGACACACAATGACGGCTCTAGTACACCTCCTCCAATGACTAGTACTTACTTGCTAAAGTGAATGTTTATATAAATGCCGGCTATTGTTTTCAGCCCTTGACATATTATTACCTCACTTAATCCTCTAAATAACACTATAAAAATTAGTGTCCCGTCTTAAGGATCATACAGTTGAGGTTAAATAACTTCTTGAAAGTCACACACTTCCGGGCCTGCTTCACTTGTAACGTCAGCTCAAGCAGTTGTTGGTTTTACATTTTTGTGTGGCAGGCACTGCATTTGGACTCAGAGATCTGTATTAGTTTGTGTAACCTCCTTACCTTCTTGACTTTTTATGAAGCATTTTTGGTTTTCACTAATAGTTTCTTTTTTTTTTAATTTCTTTTTTATTTTTTATACAATTTTTAAAGTTTACACTCCATTTACAGTTATTACAAAATATTGACTATATTCCCCGTGTTGTACAGTACATCCTTGTAGCCTGTCTTATGCCCAATAGTTTGTACCTCCCAATTCCCCACCCCTATATTGCCCCTCCCCCCACACACTGGCAACCACTAGTTTGTTCTCTACATCTGCGAGACTGCTTCTTTATTGTGATATTTACTAGTTTGTTGTATTTTTTAGATTCCACATATGAGTGATATCATACATTATTTGTCTTTCTCTGACTTACTTCGCCCTCCAAGTCCATCCATATTGCTGCAAATGGCAAAATTCGTTCTTTTTTATGGCTGAGTAATATTCCATTGTTTAATAGCACATCTTCTTTATCCATTCATCTGTCGATGGACACTAATAATTTCTTTTAAAATAATACATCACCTCTCCCCCATCACCAGGAATCTATTTTGGGCCTCTTTCCCCTTAGACTCTGAGTCTAGCCTCCCCTCATTTTCTGGGGTCATCTCTTTCCCCAACTCTCTTCTCCAACTTCCAGGTCAAACTTCAGTTTCTATTAGGAGAATAATGCGTGTACTTGTTACCTTCTCCCGCAGAGCAGGTTTTGCCTCTTCTTTCTCTTAACCTCTTCAGAGAATGAGCCTTGAAGCTGAGCTTTACATAATCACAAGTTCTATTAAGGTATTTCCCAAACTAAGGAGAAGCTCACCCCTAAGGAGGAACTTGGCTATCCTCTTAGAGAAATTAGCTTCCAGTACATTCACCTTTCACAAGGTCATTTTTTTTTCAGTCACCTCACTTGTAACTTTAATTTGCACAAAGGCACTGACTGCATCTTTTCCAAGGAATTTGGATTCACTTTAATATTTGTTCTCAGTGACTGAATCTGCCTGGTTGAGGTTCGCAATGCAAAGCCTTTGATCTCGGCCTATAATATTGTTTCCCTATGAGTGGTCTAGTTTGAGGAAATGAATTTCTTCATCATCAAGATTTTTTTTTGTCATGAAGGAGAAAAATATGGCAGAAACCAAGATGAGTGGCCCATTTTAATCTCAGTTAGTTAAGAGATGATCTCCAAGTTCGAGGATTGATATTAAGGCTTGCTTTCTTTGCATCTTGTTTCAGCTCTCTCTAAGGTGGCCATGGCAAGGTTTAAAGTTCAGAGGCCACTCATTGAGACGTGTACAATCTGTTTCTCTGTCCATTGTCAACTGGACAATGATTAGAGCTTTGTAAGTTCTCTGTGTCCAGAGCCGGGATAACTATGTGGACACCCGACAGTTCACATTAGCAATGGCCTTGCCAAAGCTCAACCTGGTAGCCCTGAGCTGGGAGGATTATTTCTCTTTGGGTCACTCCTCTGGGCATCATCAGGTATGGGACTCAGAGAGCTGAATGTCTCCTTGGCTGTCCTAGACGCCCCTTACTGAGATGAGGAGGCGTTTGCTGAGTAGGGCGAGACAGATGCATCTTCTTTTAAATAGGAGCCTAGGGTGGTGCCTGGCACATGGCCGATTCATGGTTGGAGCCACATCTGTGGGCACCACAGACACTCTGCAGGGAACATCTCACATAGGAAAGCTGATCTGGGGAGAAAGGCCAAAAGGATCTTGCCTCATAACATCTCTATGGACTTTTAAGAACAACTATCTTTTGGATTTAGCTGAATAAACTAATCCCATGCTGAGCCTGAAGGGTGACACAGCTGGCCCAGGAAAACTGTCCAACTTCAAAATCAGGCCTTTCTCGTAGGCTGCAAAGACAGGAAAAGGGGAATCAAAATGGCGAGCGTTGTAGTCGACGGCTCAGAGCTTTGAGGGGGAAGAGCAGGGGAGCAAATGGAGGAGGGAGAGAACCTGGGAGCGTAGCAGGTCTGGGGGTGGGGTTGGGGGTAGGGGTGGGCTTGAGAAATGGTGCATCCTTGTGTGTGTTGGGGGAAGACGGGCAACAGAGAAAGCAGAGTTTCAGAGGTTAGGTTGTACAGAACAGACTGAAGGGGGGAAATTCGGAGACATTTTGACCAGTAAGGGAGCAATCATAGCAATTCAAACACAGATAACCAAAAATTATTATTATTAAATTCTTGCAGTGTACATTCCTTGGTTTATGATGAATGCTAAAATTGAAGATTTTTTTTGTGGGCAAGTATTCGTTAAGAGACACTTCTGTTATGTTTATTTATTAGCTCAATATGTTTTTCATTGTAAAAGTAAGTTAAAAAATTATCATTACTGCCATTGTTCAAGGATATGGGGCTACTTAGAATTGCCAATTGAGGAACCAGAGAGAAATTGTATGTACCTGACTAGAAAAATACAGTTAGGATTTATCAGGAATGCACACATATTCTAGCAGTATGTTGTGTGATATTTTTAAGTGTCCAGTTTACAAAATTTGTTTGCGATATGGGTTCAAGGTAATGAACTACACTGTTATGAACTATCTCGATTATGTAAGGTAAGGAAGCTTTCAGGGGCTTCTTCTTTTCCAAGTCTGATAACCAAGTCTCCTTTGAGCCTAATGACAGCATAGATGCTGGGCAACTAATGATACAAAGTAGCCAGTCAGAGAGCGTCGTGAGGTCCCCTGTGCCTTTGTAGAATGAACCTTGAGGAAGAGTGCCCATTAGAAAAAAGGCAGTTAGGGGACTTCCCTGGCGGTCCAGTGGTTAAGACTCCACGCTTCCAATGCAGGGGGCACGGGTTCGATCCCTGGTCAGGGGAGTAAGATCCCACATGCTGCAGGGCGCGGCCAAAAAAAAAACCAAACAAACAAAAAAAGAAAAAAGGCAGTTAGTGAAAATTGTTCTTTGTATGGTTTTATTGCTTTACTGTTAATTTCCGATGTCAGGCCCTCCTTCCGGATGAAAATTTCACTGAGCATTTGGTTTGATTTGACTTAGAAACATAAAGAAAAAAAGGTAGGTATGCTCATGTGCAGAAGTGTGTCTAGTCATAGACATGTGTCCTGGACAGCACATAGCCCTCTGGAAAAGGAAGGTGAAAAGCAGCTTTAAAGGGAGGTTATTATATCATCTGTATGAACTTGCCTGTGACCGAAAAAAAAATCCACCTGTATTATTCAATCAGCCATCCATTCACTCAATAAACATCTATAGAGTGCCCATTGTAGGCACTGACCTTAACACCTATTCTGTACCGATCAGTGTGTTTTGTACAATACAAAGATGAATAAAGCTGTCTCTTATATCTTATCTTGTCTGTGTGCAGGTCTACAGTGTGCAAGCTCCTTAATTTCTGGCATATTTCATTCTCTCCACATTTCTAGGAACATATGATGTAAGAGATGAGCATAGCCTGACCAACTTCTGGCTGACACATTACAGTATCATTGTAAAAAGTTTAAGCAGGTTAACTTAGCAAACAAATCTGGGGAGCAATCAAGTTACTCAATGGGAAATGGGACTTCCCTCCACCTGTTCTAAGAGTCAATTCCAATTTCCCTTAGCTGTTCTCCCTGATGGGCTGTGGCTCTCCAGCACGTCCTGTCCAGTAACAGGCTTCCCATCACTGGTGCTCAGGGACTGTGTGCTCAGGTTGCCAAGTACTGCTTAGGCTGACTGCAACCATGTTAAGCCCACGCGGTGTGGATTGTATCATAAGAGCTGTTAACCATCCCGTCAATGTCATGTTTGCCAATGAAAGCGAATACAGCATTTCAATATTCAATACTTTTTAGACACCCTTAATTATTTGCATGCACATTTAGTTATGAGGAATGTGGTCTATAGACCATTGTCAAAGAATAAAGAAGACAAAAAGGATTTCTATGAGAGAGGGGAGAGGAAGAAAATCAGTCTAGGGACAGTGAATGTTGATTGAAATTTTTGTGGGAAACTGATAAGCTGTCTGGCCAAGAGGTCGAATTTTTCCTTTAGGCCAACTAGGGTTGGCCAACTAGGGTTATCAAAGAAAACCATCTTGGTTCTTATAGTTTCTCTGGAAAGCCTTGAGGTTTTGGCTGAGAAGCACACATGATTAATTGTCTCTTGATTTCAAGCTTATTTTATGCATTTAAGGGTTTTGATTTTGACATCAACATTGATTTTCAGTGGGTTCCAAACCTTCCTTGCTAGAGTCAGTTGCTCTACTTTTTAAAGATGTGCCTCTGTGTAACTGGTATTCTACCTAAATGATCTGTTTCAGTGAGGTGACTTCAATCCTGTCCTTTCCCATTACTGCCCTAAAAGGTAATGGCATTTAAATCACATTAGGTGAGCTGACCAGCACTCGCTGTTGTCAGCATGCTGGCTTGAGGGCTGGGATCTCTTAACTGAACTCTTACCTCAGGAGAATTGCAAACTTCACTTTATAAAGTTCACGACTCCAGCCCTCAGCTTAGTTTAATCTTGTAGGGGTTTTTTGCTTGTTTTTTGGTTTTGGTTTTCAAGTCAGTTTATTTGTGAGACGACTGGGCTTGGAGACCGTGGTTTTCAGATTCTTTGAGCCTTAAATTCTCTGGCTAGGACTATCCTTTATGAAGACTTCCCTCCCAAAGCATTCCCCTTTGTCTTTAAGGCATGAAATAATTCCTCAGAATTGCATCGTTTTAAGAAATGAGTCTAAAATATTGATTAGAAAGTAACGATGCATAGAAGGGAAGCATACTGAAATATCACTCTGTGCTGAGCCATTGGTCTTTTTTCTTTATGGCTGCATTAGTGATTCTACTAGAACCCAAACTGTGATTGCTCCCTAATTCATGGGGACTTTTGCATCTTGATTACTGACTCAAAAGGAAAGGTCAAATTTGTTTTCCCAATTGTGTCATTGTCATTGTGATTAACATACACCACTTACTGAGTGTCCGTTACTTTTCAGGTACTCTGCTGTTTTACAAGACAGGCATTAGTGTCTTTACTTACAGTTAAAGAAACTGAGACACAGAGCAGTTCAGTGGCGTGAGGTCACCCTGTTGGCAGGTGACAGATTCAAGATTTGAACTGTGTCAGACTCTAAACCTTGAGCTCTTGGTACTGTTAGTACACTTTTGCTGGTAGACTATTGTTGTGACTCTTCCCCATAGTCCTATGTTATTTCATATCTCCTAACACAGAGAGTGAACAATCCTTGATCCAAGTAACTTTTTAAATTTTATTTATTTATTTATTTATTTTTGGCTGTGTTGGGTCTTCGTTTCTGTGCGAGGGCTTTCTCTAGTTGCGGCAAGCGGGGGCCACTCTTCATCGCGGTGCGCGGGCCTCTCACTCCCGTGGCCTCTCTTGTTGCGGAGCACAGGCTCCAGATGCGCAGGCTCAGTAGTTGTGGCTCACGGGCCCAGTTGCTCCGCGGCATGTGGGATCTTCCCAGACCAGGGCTCGAACCCGTGTCCCCTGCATTGGCAGGCAGATTCTCAACCACTGCGCCACCAGGGAAGCCCCAAGTAACTTTTTAAAAAATGTCCTTTTTCAAATATTTTAAAGGCTCTTGGAATTAAAATTCAAGAAGTCCAGAAGCACCGTAATTAATCACAACTAGAAGCTCATATAGAATTGCTTTCTTTGTAGTCCTTTGGGGTAAATTAAAAAACATTAATTGGAAAGAAAATAATTTATTAACAAAATATTGACTTTTTTTGGAATTGATATTCAGTAGAATAGAGTAGAATTCAGATTTATGAACCTGACCTACAGATCTGTTGTGTTCCAGCAACTAACACAGGAGGATTGACTGCTAATCACTCATTCAACAAAGACTTGGGTTTTGACAGTGCCTCTTTGGGACTAGGTATAGTACAAGTCACTGTAAAAGCAAGAAGATAGCCTTTGTCTTCCCGGGTTCCACAATCTAAAAGAGGGAGACATATGAAAGCAAATAGATCAATTTCTATAGACAATTGCTTGTACTTACTGTTTTTCTGAGTCAGGTGCTGTCCTGTACATGTATAATATGTCTCATTTGGTGTTCAAGCCCCTATAAATAAGATGCTATTTTAATCCCCATTTTATATTTGAAGAAGAAATTGAGGCATTGGGAGATTACATGACTTGCACAGGGTCACACAACTATTGGAAGAGCAGGAAATTCAAATCCAGGCAGCTTGACCCAGAATTAGCACCCTCAGTGGGGACATCGGTGAGTGCAGTCAGGTCTAGCTGAGAGGCCTGATGGAGGAGAGGACATTGGAGTTTGGTTGTGATTGACAGGTTCACACTTGCTCTCTAGACCCTGGGAGTGGGGCTGGGAAGCTCACTCCAAACTGAGGAAATCTTTAGGAAAACAACAGAGGCAGGAAAGTACAAAGAAGATGTTTGTGGAGCAGTAAAGGTTCAACCTGGTAGGAATGGCTTGTGTACGAAGTGATGTGCCTAAAAGGGGGTGAGGGTCAGCTTGTAGAGGGCTGTGAGGGCCCAAGTGAGCAAACGAACTCAGTTTACTTAGTTGACATTTACATAGAACTAACCATGTGTCCACTTCACACATATTAATTAATTTGTACCTCAGAATGAGTTTGTGTGTCATTATAACCATTCCCACTTCACAGACTGGGAAACTAAGAATACAGAGATCAACCGGCCACCATCACACGGCTAGTAAGAGGTAGAGCTGGGATTCAAACTGAGGAAGTGTGGTTCCAGGGGCCAGGATTTTAACTACTGTGTAGCTGTAGATATTATTTGGAAGTGGAGTGATGTAGTCAGAGCTCAGGACCCATGAGTAAGGATCTCTGAATAGGAGAAGAAGAAAGACACGTGGCAGAGAGGAGAGGCCAGCTGAGGTTACTGCCCTACTCCACATGAGAGGTGGTCAGCGTCCTAGTAGGACGGTAGCAGCGGGAAGGCTGGGAGGTGAGAGAGACTAACGAGATAGGGTTGGGGTGTGGAGGTTGGAGCTCTGAGTTCAGATTCTGATCTTGTCCTTTATTGGTTGCTGTGTGACCTTGGGATGAGCCTCTGTGATGTGGTCTCCTTGTTTACAAAGGGGGGAAACACCGCCAAGTCAGGAGGAATTAGTTCTATTTTGGCCTTGCTGATCACGAGGTATCAGCCGGCCATCCATCTGGCCATGCCTGGCAGGTCCGTTGGTAATCTGGGTCTGGAGCTCAGGAAAGAGGGCAGGGCTACAAATGGACTCAGGAGTCACCACCAGGGATACGAGCGTTGAAATTGCGAAGGCGGGCGACTAGACGGGAGAGGAGGGCTGATGGAAACCCACCTCCCTGCCCCTGAGAAGTGGTCGGGATTGATAATGAGATTACTAGGAGCATGTTCCAATTTTCTAGAGCCCTCGTCCTATAGTTAATATCTTTTTTGATCGGTGAAGCTGTCGCTGCCCTCTTTCCTCACATCAGCATTTTTACCTGTGCACGATTCATCATGAGCTTGAGGCCGTGAGCGCTAATGACACTTCTTTATTGCTCTCTGCATTTACTATGTCCAGATAAAATCACTTCAGCAGCATGACCTCAACAGAAACCTCCTATACTAAATCCATAGGCAAAACCTAAAAGCCTGTTTTCCGTTCATTCTTGATGTCCCATAGTCCTTTTCTTTTCTATGGGGCGTGGTATGTTGCCAGTGAAGTTACCATCTTGTTATTTGGTGTTTCATTAATGCATTCATTCCCTTAATTTAATTTGCGATTTGAAATTGTAGTGTGCGGTGAAAGTTGGCTGGAGGAGCAATTGTCCAAAATGGTAAATTTCAGCAATGACCTTTGAATTGTCTTCCGTGAGTGTCTTTTTGTTTTTGGCTCTGAAGGCCCTTAGTCCACATCTCCCGTGTCTACCTGGGCTGCCTGCTCTTGCCTTCAGGCTCATCTCAGCAGGCTGTGCCCTTCAAAGGAAACATGAACACAACCTCAAGAAGCTTCACGAAAGCAACGGAGGTCCTTGCTGAAGGTCTGGAGGACATGGGTGTGTGTGGAATGTGGGCCCATCACTCTCGCTGCAAAACTTCCCCCATTAAGCTCTTACCCACATCCTACCCCTTTGGATATTATACTTACCTCCTCTTCTCCTCACTTGCATCCCCCAGGTGCAGTCTTTGTCAAAACCAGCACATCTTCCTTCTTGTTCATCATCATTAGTAGATGGGGGAGGAGGGATTGTAATGCTTTGTTCCTCTCATGCAGATATTAATTTCATCATGCTAATTATTGAAATAGAACTGAGCCACAGTCAGTAAATCGTGTACAATGGGTTGATAGCCCAAGAACATTTGTCATTTGGGACGTTAGTGTTGCACCTCTAAGCATTTTCCCGCCAAATTCAGGGAGGCTGAGTAACTTTCCCAGTAACACAGGCTCAGTTAGTGGTAGACCTGGGCTCCCCATCAAGAGCATCATGAGCTGTCAACCTGGGTTAGTGATGGTGAATACCTGGGGAACTCCGGAACCTTTGTAATTCCTCATGTTGCTGATTTTTGTTACTCCCTGCCCGTTTCCCAGTCTATAAGCCTACATTTTATGATATGGATACGTGATTTGTGGCATATTGGGAGACTGGGAGGGATGGTAGCAAAATCTAATTTGTCACTAATTTAGCCAATTTTGTTCACTTCTGTTAATTCTGTACTTTACTGAACACTAAATCTACTCACATCTTATAAAAATTATTAATCTCTCTACCTCTTTAAACTATAATAATATATGATATGCTTAAGGCTTAGAAACTTGACAAAGAGCCCAAGAATTTTTTTTTTGCTTTGAATTTATGAAAAGCATTAGTTAAGCCACTTTATGAACAAGAAATCTATAGAAACAGAAAAGGAAGCATCTCTAGTGTTCCTATTAAGTTTCAGAATATGATTTTGCCTTTAAAATACGTTTTCCATGAGAATTTCATTAAAAAGTTTTTAATGTGTATTGTAAACATAATTGCTTAATAAAGATTAGTGCAATTGACTTGAACTACTCAAAATTGTGTGGCCAGTTAGGGTAAAGCAAACCAGTAAGCAAAGATGTGGTATGTTGTGGGGATGGCCAATGGATGGTTAATTGAAAGTTATCATTAATGAAATATCATTATGGTTCACTGTGAAATAATTGGAACGTGTTTCTTGGGAAGATCAAATTTTGCTAGAAAAATATTTGGTTGCGTTGGAATTATGTAAATAAAGGACAAAAAGGCAGAGCCCAGTCTGAAACTGTCATGTTTGGGGGTTGTTGCATCTTGACAAGGCTTGAGCCTAATGGGTTCACTGTCTCCCCCTCATTCCCGCTGAAACCTTGGCAAAATTGTACAATTCCTTTGCTTAGATTTCCATATCTGTAAAACTGGCAAGACAATACCTCCTTCAGAGAATTGCTGTGTGGATTATTAATTCTACAGCAATTCTTTACTGCATACCTCTTGTAGATACTCAGCTGCTTTCAGTCTCCCTTACAAATATTTTGCAGTCTGCCTCCTAGTTCTGGCAAATATGGAGGGTGCATTTTTATTCTCTATCTACCTTATCTTTTTACCCCTTTATTTGTTGAGGGGGTACTGATTCTTTGATATTCTTCTTACATTTGTATAGAGATTTTTTTTTTTTAGATCACAATTTTTATTAATTCTGATGATTGCTGTCATTATTTCCCTGAATACTATAATAAAAATATTCTTTTTAAAAAAAGGGTAATCTTAAATTTTAAAAGACCTTTCATTAATTCATACTACTAGAATTGGCATTTATAGATAGGATATGAAATTATATGAGATCTATTATCCAATATTCTGAGACAAGTAGTTAACATAAATAATATTTTTCAGGGCCGCAAAGTGGTTATAAATTTTTTTTTCATGTAATTAGTTGGGATAGCTGTGATAATATGATGATTCAGCCTAGTGAGGCATATTCTGTTTAATCATATAATCTGATCGAGGGAAAGCTGCTTTTTTTGGATTTGGACACAGGAATGCAGGCTGGATAAATTTCACATTCCTGCTCCTGAAAATATGTCTTTCATATTTTATATATTTAGTCTTTTCTATGGATGTCTGTTATAAGAATTCTGATAGTATTTACCATCTTTTAAAATCTACAATTTAAAAAAATCTTAGAAAATTAGTATAAAATTTTCACCCCAGGATTAGTTTAATTATACATATGAAAGTATAGGTGATTATTTTTGGGAAGAAATATAAATATATAGTAGGTAATAGAAAGTTAAATTCTTAATTCCTAATTATTTCATAGATGTTTCAAAATTTTGAATATTTTACTTTGTAAACCAAGCTGGTATAAATTTATTTAAATTGTTATTATTATTTAAATTGTTCAGGAAAGTGGAAATAGTTATTTTTAAAGTATATTATAATGAAATGTGACTAGTAGTATTTTGGGGTTTTTCCATTTATTTAAATGTTTTGTTGTATTATATGTACGGAAATTTCATAGTTACTGCAATTTTTCCAACCATCATTATGTAATTTAAATTAATGTTGTCAATTTTCGTTTGAAGCAGTATTTTATAAGTAAGCATATGTACATTTGACTGTTTTCTTTGCTGCTGAGGTAGTCTAATTTATGAACAGCTGTTTAGAGGGAACACTTGAAGTATTAAGGACAGGTTTTACTAGATTAAATTCATTAGGCTGGTAACGTAAACTATTCTTTTATGGTCATTTAAAATGTTTACAAACCCTTCCGTTGCATGAGCAGCAACTTATTCTAACCATGAACCAAGATGGAAAATGAAACTGTAGGTTTTACATTGATGAGTGTTCCTTTCAATGAGCTGATGACCCTATTTAGATGGTCAGGACTCTCCATCCACTCAAGTTGACCTCTGAGATTTCTTAGGCTGTAAGTGAAGGAAAATATATCCGTTATCTGTCCTATTTCCATGTGTGAGAGGGAAGCAGAGAATGAGGATGCTTTGTGATTCTCTTTCTCAAGTGAGGAGGAATCAGTGAATCAGAGCTCCCCAGGAATTCTGGAGCATCCCCGAAGGGAGAGTGAGGAGGAGGAACCAAGTGCTTCTCGCCTCCTGGAGTAAGAGCGGAAGACACTGGCGCGGGGCCTCCCCTCTCCAGTAGGTACGAGCGGGAGGAAATTCTCCCAGAGAAAAGCGGCCCTTGAATGAGTGTTTGCCGTCCAGAAGACCGCCCCCAGAAAGCATTTAGAAAACAAGCTTTGATCATAAACTAAAGAACAAGTAGCCCATGGGCTAAGTCTGGGTCCCACTTTACTGAATGAACCCAACAATTTTCTAAATGGAATAATGGAGAAATTTGCTAAAAGATGTCAGAGTTAGGGTGTTCTGACCCCATTCCCCTCCCATCACCTAATGGAAGAAACAACAAAAGAGAATTCAAAACTGAGAAGAAAACTCTTTTGATGAAACCAGGGAAGTAAGCTATGAAAGTCTGTCAAACAAACAAATCCCAAATTACCAACCATAACAGAGAATTGCCACAATCACTGAAATTTAGCCTAAACTAAGGGGCCCCTGGAGAGAAGACAACATCTCAAGGAAGGGAACTCTCCGTGAATGGGGGACACAGGTGTGAAAGGGCCCAGTGAGTGTCCGCGAAATCGCAGGACCCAGGCAGGGGTACATCCTGTCCCTGCTAGAGTGCAAGGGGGAGGTGGCCTTGAAGGAGAAGTCACACAGACATGCCACGTGTACAGAAGGCCAGGTGGAGGAGAGATGGTGGGTGCAGTCAGCTCGGCAGGCAGCAGCTCGTCTCAGCCGAAGATAAATAATCAAAAACCATAAAATCACCATGAACACATGCAGACCTTGCGACATACAGGGCTTCCCTAAAGCCACATGCAGACCTGTAGTTTGTACAGGAAATGGGAAGGAGGACAAGAATCCTTTAAGTCCTGGTGAAATCAAAAGCAAGTCACCTGGAAGGGGTGGGGATCAGGTCAGCAGTAAGGCTGCCTCCAGAATTTTACACAGCTAAGCTCAGGCCTGCAGTAGCCTTGTATCTGCAATGCACAGGAAGTCCACAGAGAGCAGAGAATCTCAGGTACAAAAGCAAGAGAGAGACATCTTTGAACATGCAAATGAGTGTGACATTTGTGAGCTCTTCTGGAAACCAAAGACTTGATTTTGAGGTTTCTTTAACCAGGAATTAATAGAGATGCAGAAAT
The DNA here is from genome assembly GCF_965194825.1 of Balaenoptera physalus. Lineage (NCBI taxonomy): Eukaryota > Metazoa > Chordata > Mammalia > Artiodactyla > Balaenopteridae > Balaenoptera > Balaenoptera physalus. The sequence continues at coordinate 10,496,032 of NC_138903.1, forward strand.
GAGTAGTATGTCCTTTTCAGTAGAAAAGTCTAAACAATTGTGGGAATTAGGATTATAGAAGAGAATGCAAAGGTTGGACGTCTTCCTAATGGATCATTCATAATATAATTTATCTAACACAATTAACAAAAATCCATAGCAGGAGAGGCTGTGGGAGTTTAGGGATGTGGGTTTCCTCTTGTTTCATAGCCAGCAGTAAAAAAGACACTGCCTAAAATGAATACATTAAGCAACCAAGGCTTAAATTATAAGTATTGCTTGAAAGTACAAAGATAATGAGTAAAGGAACTTAAAGCACATTGTAACAAATCAAAATTTTCAAGTGGAGCATGAAGGGAATTAGGGGGAAACATATGTGCATTTATTTCTCTTAAAGTCGATCGTTAATAGACCCTGTCTGAAGTTAGTAATGCATGAAACAGATGTTTGAGCATATAATACACTTATAAAGGTAATAACCACAGGACATCTGAAAAATTGACTGTAATACATCCAAATTGTCAGGAGCAAACCACAAGGAAAACAGAGCATGTAGCAAGATACTGTTGATGCAGTGTGAGGGAGACTCTTCTCCTTTTGTTCCTTATCCCCTTTGTTCTACAGGATTTGATTTTTCATTTTAGATTTTCATATCCTGGACCTGTTTATGAGTAGAGACTATTTTTTCCAGTCTTCACATTTCAGATTTGCCTTAATGGTTGTATCGTTCTTTAAGTGCAAAACTTCTGGCCTCTTCTCTTGCCAGGTTTCAGAAGACGAACCAGCAGATTCATATGTGAGAATTGTTTATCCAGCCCCACATCTGCCTTGGTCATTGTGACTGTATCTTAATGGAAAAGGAAGGTTGTTTTGGAACTACAATAGTGGGCCAAGATAAACTGTCTCATGTTTAATTAAATTTTCAAGCTGTTTTTGATTAAAACTACCTTGATAAGAACTGTATGTTGAAACAGTTCAGACATTTCAGATTAACTGTGTAATAAGTTAAAAACAGGTCAAGAGACAGGAAATGAAAACCTGAGGTGAGCAAGGAAAATCTGAGTAGAAAACGTTCATGGAAAGTTCTTCCAGAATGAGCGTTCTTAAAGCTCTTGATTAAACCCTTCAAAAGAGGCTACATCGTGACAGAGCAAGGTGTGCCTTAAGTAGAAGATGGCAAGAAATGACAAAGAACATTTGGAGTCAACATGTTTGCCTATAATGTGTGATTTTGCTACAGTTCTTTCCACAGAGCACGGTGTGTGGAGACTCCAGAAATTTGTAGACATTACTGCTCTTTCTAACCCCTTTTCTGGTGACTTCTTTCATTGCTCTATTGGCATGAGTCCCCCTTAAAAATAGAGGTACATACAACCTACTTCTTTATGCGTGAGTTTCTCGGAGGCCTCTAGATGAGCAGTTCCCAGCCTTGGGAATCTCACAGTCTCATACATTTTTCTTTTAACTGAGGGACTACCATAGTGACATTCTCCATCATTATAAGAAAGAAGGACCATTCGAAAGTAAACTTTTTGTTAACGTATAACATACAGAGAGAAAAATGCACGAGTCATAAGTGGACACCTCAAAGGATTTTCCCAAAGCAAGCACACACGTGCAGTAGCACCTAGAGCAAGAAAGAGAACAGTTCCAGCCACTGGTAGCCCCTCGCGCCTCGTTGGGGCCACTCCCCAGCCCAGGCTTTAATGTCTATCCTGACTTCAAACAACACAGATGAGTGTTGCCTGTTTTTAAACTTTATATTAATGGAGTCATACAGCATGTGTTCTTTTATATCTAGTTTCTTTCACTCAACGTTATGTTTGTGACTTCACGTAGTGTTGTGTTCATTCATTTTCAGTTCTGTAAATTCCATTGAGTAAATATACTACAAATTACTTAGCCATTCAGCTGTTGATGGACATTTGAGTAATTTCCAGTTCTGAGCTATTACAGTGTCCGTGTCAGTCAACATTCTACTTCCTGCCACTTGGTGACTGTATCTGTATATTTATGTGAGTACATCTCTAGGAGTCTAACTGTTGGGGCAAAAGGAATTTTTTGTATGCTCAGCTTTAATGCTGACTTCCAGTTTTCCAACATGTTTGCACCAATTTCTACTCCCACCAGCAGTGTATGAGAGTTGCTTTTCCACCTCTCCCCAACCTTTGTCAATGTGTATCTTTTTCATTGCAGTCATTCTGACGGGTTCATGGTGGTACCCCATTGTGAGTAGGGTACCTCAAAGAAGGCATTTTAACAGCAGAATTAGAGAGTGTAAATGCAGAAGAAGATGTAATCCTTTGTCAAAGAGAACAGTTGGTAATTTTTGTTGACCTGCAAATTTTTAAACACACATACATAATGAAAATATGAATGATGAAAAACGACAACCTAAAAATTTCCTTTCACCCTGTAACACGGACCTTTGTTGTTTCCTTGACATACCTGTGTTAAATTGTTTTTTGCTTTTGTTTTTTGTTTTGGCCATGCTGCGCGGCATGCGGAATCTTAGTTCCCCGACCAGGGATTGAACCTGCGCCCCCTGCAGTGGAAGTGCGGAGTCTTAACCACTGGACCGCCAGGGAAGTCCCAAATTGGGGGTTTTAGTTACCTAGTTCAACATAAACCCAAGTAGTGACGCTTGGGTATTCACTCTGTTCTGGTGTTTCCATTGTTATTACATTTGTAATTGAAAATGGAATGAATATCCACATACTGCTTCTCTAAATCTAGACTGTTCTGGCCAGACTAAGAGAAGCTCATACGCCTGAAGCCCTTGGCAAGGCCAGGAAGAAAGTGTGGGTTGGCTGGCTGTCCGGACCTGAGAAAGGGACGTCCACCAGGCCCGTTCCTCTGTGTGCGGGCTCAGGGGAGACGCTGCGCTGACCTGGACCCACTGGGCCTAGACAGTGATGTGTCTCAGATGCAGCTGCCTCCAGGGAAGTGCCTGCCATTGACCACTGACCGGCACCAGTCCACAGAGTGGCTTTTAGAGACAATGGCTCTAGCTGATTCTAGAGGCTGTTTTCATTCCACAAGCACTTTTCTCTCTCTGCGTGGGGTTGCTCCGTCTTAGCTCATCCCTTTGCAACTTTGGCTTCGCACTTTTCTTCATCCACTAGACAGACTTCCCAGAAGAGTGACTTCTGCCTTGTGGAAGGCTAGAAACCACTCATGCTGCATTCACCAGCTGAAGCTCAAAATATTTGGGCTGCTCATCAGACAGTTGTGTAGAGACAAGTTTGCCATGAAGCTAATGACCCTTAAGCTTTAGAGCTCTTCACTCGCACAGGCCCTTTATGAGGCTCTATACCTAATTGTGTATTCGTAATTTGGTATTCTTGCTCTTAGAGCAGTCTCACCCCAAATTGTATAAACTTCAGGTCCCACAAAACCTGGAGAAGCATCTGGCTTTGGATGTCTTGCATCTTGTTTGTTTGTTGTTGTTGTTGGTGGTGGTGGTGTTTGCCTTTGGACGAGGATTGGGAGTTCAAACAGATGAACAGTTCTCAGCAATGGAATGCTGCAATTAGTTGTGCAGTGGTTTTTGGTTAGAGGACAGCGGCCAGTATTCATGGAGTGCTCATTTTGTGCTGGGGCCTGGTCTCAACAGGCTTTCATTGAACATTCATGCCCCTTCTAAGACAAATATGCTGTTATTACCCTCACATTTCAGAGGAGGGAACTGAACCGCAGAGGGGTTCAAGTAACTTGTCAAGGTCATGTTTCTATAAAGCGGTATTGCCAGCAAGCTCTGCTTTTTCTAATAACTAACTATTAAAATGTTTAATTAATTTTGTATCTCAAACCCACTTAAAACCTAACACAAATTCAGAAGTATCCCCATATTGTTTTCACTTGCCTAACAGGTGCACTCTATGTTGGGAAAGAGTTGTTTCTAACCCAAGTTCAGCTCATCCAGCCCATCTTCTCTGATAAGTCGCCCCAGAAAGCAGTTTGTTCCCATGTGGACGTCAGCCATTTTCACATGGAGGACGAAACGTGAGAACAGCTGGGCTGGAATACCTACCGGCCAGGCTTCAGACCCCTCTGAAGGGGCTGCCCCTGAGGAGTGGGGGAGTGGCCGGCAGCTTGATGCTGTGTCAGTTCCATACTTTGCCTCCGACTCAGCTGACCTCAAGGCCAACCTACAAATGTTGACAAGGATGGAAAAAATGGCTGCATGAAAGCCTGAACCAAGCTGAAGTCATGTCCTTGGTTTCAACTGTCTTTCCTACTTTATTCAAAGAGTTTATATCATCGGACACTATAGAGTTAATCTTCAGCTTCAGGTTCGGGCCAAAACCGTATTCCTTTGCTACCTAATGAAAAGCTTTCCTGGTCTTTAGACCCAAATCTGATACCGCTTCTGATAGTTCAGGCCTTTAGAAAATGTAGCACACTGTGATCTTGTTTTCAAGTAGCTGTATGATCACTAATATAAATCCTTCTGCTGAAGATCACATGAAATGATCCTAAAGAATTCTGACCAGAACTGTAAAATCTAGCCACTGGTGTCAAGTAACAGAGTCAGATGTCATTGCCTTTTTTCTCTCCCTACTGAAGGAACAGGGATTAAAATGTCATGAGATTAAAGATGGTTGGGGAGAATATTACCAAATCTCACGTTAGTATGTGCAGTTTCTACATGTGATGGGCTTCTAAGCTTTGCTTTTCCTTGATATAATACACCTGGATTTGAAGTATATGAAAGAAAAAGCCATTTTGAAAACTTATAGTATGAGTAGTATGATATTTTTCCTCTAAAGGACAGGTAATAGAATAATTTTTCTTTCCTGGTAATTCAATATCTAATTAGCACATTACGGATATGATTTTTGCACTAAGGTTTGCATCTGCAGTGTTCCAATACTAGTGAGACACTCCTGTAAATACACCTGCAGGCACTTCCATATATATTTAAGGCATATTTTACAGATTTCTAAGTAGGTGCAAAGTCATTTTCTTTTTTTAACATCTTTATTGGAGTATAATTGCTTTACAGTGGCATGTTAGTTTCTGCTGTATAACAAAGTGAATCAGCTATACATAAACATATATCCCCATATCTCCTCCCTCTTGCATCTCCCTCCCACCCTCCCTATCCCACCCCTCTAGGTGAACACAAAGCACCGAACTAATCTCCCCGTGCTATGTGGCTGCTTCCCACTAGCTATCTATTTTACATTTGGTAGTGCATTTAAGTCCATGCTACTCTCTCACTTCGTCCCAGCTTACCCTTCCCCCTCCCCGTGTCCTCAAGTCCATTCTCTACATCTGCGTCTTTATTCCTGTCCTGCCCCTAGGTTCTTCAGAACCATTTTTTTTTTTTTAGATTCCATATATATGTGTTAGCATACGGTATTTGTTTTTCTCTTTCTGACTTACTTCACTCTGTATGACAGACTCTAGGTCCATCCACCTCACTACAAATAACTCAATTTCGTTTCTTTTTATGGCTGAGTAATATTCTATTGTATATATGTGCCACATCTTCATTATCCATGCATCTGTCGATGGACACTTAGGTTGCTTCCATGTCCTGGCTATTGTAAATAGAGCTGCAATGAACATTGTGGTACATGACTCTTTTTGAATTATGGTTTTCTCAGGGTATATGCCCAGTAGTGGGATTGCTGGGTCGTATGGTAGTTCTATTTTTAGTTTCTTAAGGAACCTCCATACTGTTCTCCATAGTGGCTGTATCAATTTACATTCCCACCAACAGTGCAAGAGGGTTCCCTTTTCTCCACACCCTCTCTAGCAATTATTGTATGTAGATTTTTTGATGATGGCTTTCCGACCTGTGTGAGGTGATACCTCATTGTAGTTTTGATTTGCATTTCCCTAATGATTAGTGATGTTGAGCATCCTTTCATGTGTTTGTTGGCAATCTGTATATCTTCTTTGGAGAAATGTCTATTTAGGTCTTCTGCCCATTTTTGGATTGGGTTGTTTTTGTTTTTTTGATATTGAGCTGCATGAGCTGCCTGTATATTTTGGAGATTAATCCTTTGTCCGTTGCTTCATTTGCAAATATTTTCTCCCATTCTGAGGGTTGTCTTTTCATCTTGTTTATGGTTTCCTTTGCTGTGCAAAAGCTTTTAAGTTTCATTAGGTCCCATTTGTTTATTTTTGTTTTTATTTCCATTTCTCTAGGAGGTGGGTCAAAAAGGATCTTGCTGTGATGTATGTCATAGAGTGTTCTGCCTATGTTTTCCTCTAAGAGTTTGATAGTGTCTGGCCTTACATTTAGGTCTTTAATCCATTTTGAGTTTATTTTTGTGTATGGTGTTTGGGAGTGTTCTAATTTCATTCTTTTACATGTAGCTGTCCAGTTTTCCCAGCACCACTTATTGAAGAGGCTGCCTTTTCTCCACTGTATATTCTTGCCTCCTTTATCAAAGATAAGGTGACCATATGTGTGTGGGTTTATCTCTGGGCTTTCTGTCCTGTTCCATTGATCTATATTTCTGTTTCTGTGCCAGTACCATACTGTTTTGATTACTCTAGCTTTGTAGTATAGTCTGAAGTCCAGGAGCCTGATTCCTCCAGCTCCGTTTTTCTTTCTCAGGATTGCTTTGGCTATTCGGGGTCTTTTGTGTTTCCATACAAATTGTGAAATTTTTTGTTCTAGTTCTGTGAAAAATGCCAGTGGTAGTTTGATAGGGATTGCATTGAATCTGTAGATTGCTTTGGGTAGTAGAGTCATTTTCACAATGTTGATTCTTCCAATCCAAGAACATGGTATATCTCTCCATGTTCTTGTTTGTATCATCTTTAATTTCTTTCATCAGCATCTTATAGTTTTCTGCATACAGGTCTTTTGTCTCCCTAGGTTGGTTTATTCCTAGGTATTTTATTCTTTTTGTTGCAATGGTAAATGGGAGTGTTTTCTTAATATCTCTTTCAGATTTTTCATCATGAGTGTATAGGAATGCAAGAGATTTCTGTGCATTAATTTTGTATCCCTCTACTTTACCAAATTCATTGATCAGCTCTAGTAGTTTTCTGGTAGCATCTTTGGGATTCGCTATGTATAGTATCATGTCATTTGCAAACAGTAACAGTTTTACTTCTTCTTTTCCAATTTGGATCCTTTTTATTTCTTTTTCTTCTCTGATTGCTGTGGCTAAAACTTCCAAAACTATGTTGGATAATAGTGGTGAGAGTGGGCAACCTTGTCTTATTCCTGATCTTAGTGGAAATGGTTTCAGTTTTTCACCACTGAGAACGATTTTGGCTGTGGGTTTGTCATATATGACCTTTATTATTTTGAGGTAAGTTCCCTCTATGCCTACTTTCTGGAGAGTTTTTATCATAAATGGGTGTTGAACTTTGTTGAAAGCTTTTCCTGCATCTATTGAGATGATCATATGGTTTTTCTCCTTCAATTTGTTAATGTGGTTTATCACATTGATTGCTTTGTGTCTATTGAAGAATCCTTGCATTCCTGGGATAAACCCCACTTGATCATGGTGTATGATCCCTTTAATGTGCTGCTGGATTCTGTTTGCTAGTATTTTGTTGAGGATTTTTGCATCTGTGTTCATCAGTGATATTGGTCTGTAGTTTTCTTTTTCTGTGACATCTTTGTCTGGTTTTGGTATCAGGGTGATGGTGGCTTCATAGAATGAGTTTGGGAGTGTTCCTCTCTCTGCTATATTTTGGAAGAGTTTGAGAAGGATAGGTGTTAGCTCTTCTCTAAATGTTTGATAGAATTCACCTGTGAAGCCATCTGGTCCTGGGCTTTTGTTTGTTGGAAGATTTTTAATCACAGTTTCAATTTCAGTGCCTGTGATTGGTCTGTTTATATTTTCTATTTCTTCCTGGTTCAGTCTCGGGAGGTTGTGCTTTTCTAACAATTTGTCCATTTCTTCCAGGTTGTCCATTTTATTGGCATAGACTTGCTTGTAGTAATCTCTCATGATCCTTTGTATTCCTGCAGTGTCAGTTGTTACTTCTCCTTTTTCGTTTCTAATTCTATTGATTTGAATCTTCTTTTTTTTCTTGATGAGTCTGGCTAATGGTTTATCAATTTTGTTTATCTTCTCAAAGAGCCAGCTTTTAGTTTTATTGATCTTAGCTATTGTTTCCTTCATTTCTTTGTTATATATTTCTGAGCTGATCTTTATGATTTCTTTCCTTTTGCTACCTTTGGGGTTTTTTTGTTCTTCTTTCTCTAATTGCTTTAGGTGTAAGGTTAGGTTGTTTATTTGAGATGTTTCTTGTTTCTTGAGGTAGGATTGTATTGCTATAAACTTCCCTCTTAGAACTGCTTTTGCTGCATCCCATAGGTTTTGGGTGATTGTGTTTTCATTGTCATTTGTTTCTAGGTATTTTTTGATTTCCTCTTTCATTTCTTCAGTGATCTCTTGGTTATTTAGTAGTGTATTGTTTAGGCTCCATGTGTTTGTATTTTTTACAGATTTTTTTCCTGTAATTGATATCTAGTCTCATAGCGTTGTGGTCAGGAAAGATACTTGATACGATTTCAATTTTCTTAAATTTACCAAGGCTTGATTTGTGACCCAAGATATGATCTATCCTGGAGAATGTCCCATGAGCACTTGAGAAGAAAGTGTATTCTGTTGTTTTTGGATGGAATGTCCTATAAATATCAATTAACTCCATCTTGTTTAATGTATCATTTAAAGGTTGTGTTTCCTTATTTATTTTCATTTTGGATGATCTGTCCATTGGTGAAAGTGGGGTGTTAAAGTCCCCTACTATGATTGTGTTACTGTCGATTTCCCCATTTATGGCTGTTAGCATTTGCCTTAAGTATTGAGGTGCTCCTATGTTGGGTGCATAAATATTTACAATTGTTATATCTTCTTCTTCGATCGATCCCTTGATCATTATGTAGTGTCCTTCTTTGTCTCTTGTAATAGTGTGTATTTTAAAGGCTATTTTGTCTGATATGAGAATTGGTACTCCAGCTTTCTTTTGATTTCCATTTGCATGGAATATCTTTTTCCATCCCCTCACTTTCAGTCTGTATGTGTTCCTAGGTCTGAAGTGGATCTCTTGTAGCTAGCATGTGTATGGGTCTTGTTTTTGTATCCATTCAGCCAGTCTATGTCTTTTGCTTGGAGCATTGAATCCATTTACATTTAAGGTAGTTATTGACATGTATGTTCCCATTACCATTTTCTTAATTGTTTTGGGTTTGTTATGGTAGGTCTTTTCCTTCTCTTGTGTTTTCTGCCTAGAGAAGTTCCTTTAGCATTTGTTGTAAAGCTGGTTTGGTGGTGCTGAATTCTCTTAGCTTTTGCTTGTCTGTAAAGGTTTTAATTTCTCCGTTGAATCTGAATGAGATCCTTGCTGGGTAGAGTAATCTTGGTCGTAGGTTTTTCTCTTGTATCACTTCAAATATGTCCTGCCACTCCCTTCTGGCTTGCAGAGTTTCTGCTGAAAGATCAGCTATTAACCTTATGGGGATTCCCTTGTGTGTTATTTGTTGCTTTTCCCTTGCTGCTTTTAATTTTTTCTTTGTATTTAATTTTTGATAATTTGCTTTATATGTGTCTTGGCATATTTCTCCTTGGATTTATCCTGGATGGGACTGTCTGCACTTCGTGGACTTGATTGACTATTTCGTTTCCAATATTAGGGAAGTTTTCAACTATAATCTCTTCAAATATTTTCTCAGTCCCTTTCAGTTTCTCTTCTTTTTCTGGGACCCTTTTAATTAGAATGTTGGTGTGTTTAGTGTTGTCCTAGTGGTCTCTAAGGGTATCCTCAAGTCTTTTCATTCTTTTTTCTTTATTCTGCTCTGTGGTAGTTATTTCCACTATTTTATCTTCCAGGTCACTTATCCGTTCTTCTGCCTCAGTTATTGTGCTATTGATTCCTTCTAGAGAATTTTTAATTTCATTTATTTTGTTTTTCATCATTGTTTGTTTGCTCTTTATTTCTTCTAGGTCTTTGTGAAACATTTCTTGTATTTTCTCCATTCTATTTCCGAGATTTTGGATAATCTTCCTTATCATTACTCTGAATTCTTTTTCAGGTAGACTGCCTATTTCCTCTTCATTTGTTTGGTCTGGTGGGTTTTTACTTTGCTCCTTCATCTGCTGCATATTTCTCTGTCTTTTCATTTTGCTTAACTTACCGTGTTTGGGGTCTCCTTTTCACAGGCTGCAGGTTTGTAGTTCCCATTGTTTTTGGTGTCTGCCCCCAGTGGGTGAGGTTGGTTCAGTGGGTTGTGTAGGCTTCCTGGTGGAGGGGACTCGTTCCTGTGTTCTGGTGGATGAGGCTGGATCTTGTCTTTCTGGTGGGCAGGACCGTGTCTGGTGGTGTGTTTTGGGGTGTCTGTGAACTTATTATGATTTCAGGTAGCCTCTCTGCTAATGGGTGGGGTTGTGGTCCTGTCTTGCTTGTTGTTTGTCATAGGGTGTCCAGCACTATAGCTTGCTGGTTGTTGAGTGGAGCTGGATCTTAGTGTTGAGATGGAGATCTCTGAGAGAGCTTTCGCTGTTTGATATTACATGTGGCCGGGAGGTCTCTGTCGGACCAATGTCCTGAACTCAGCTCTCCCACCTTAGAGGCTCAGGTGTGACACCTGGGTGGAGCACCAAGACTCTTCCAGCCACATGGCTAGGTACGTGGGGAGTTTCTTCCCTTTTTGGAAGTCTGAGGTCTTCCGCCAGCGTTCAGTAGGTGTTCTGTAGGAGCTGTTCCACATGTAGATGTATTTTTGATGTATTTGTGGGGAGGAAGATGATCTCCACGTCTTAATCCTCCACCATCTTGAAGCTATCTGGTGCAAAGTTTTAATAAATAGTTCGTAAAAGGCAAACTTTATTATACTAGGAACCTGGGGAAAGTGGGATAAATGAGTGAATTTTTTTCCTCCCTAATGAAAGACATATTTTCATGATAAATGTGGTAGGTGAACTATTTGACTTTTCTTCTCTAGTTTTCTTTTGGAATAGGACTGTAGTTTCCTTCTATTAGGAAGGAATTTGTCACTCTCACATTAGTTCTTTGCGTTCAGTGTATTAGTTGGCTAAATCAAAGCCATTATAAAAAAGTGACACAGAGGAAAGATTTTTGGCATGAGAGTTGTTACATTTGAGTATGAGCTATGTGTGTGCTGTTTGACATCGAGTAAGTCACTCGTTCGTTTTGCACATCCTAAAGCAGAATGAAGCGAGGAATAGCTGCCTTACATGAAAGCTGTTAGACCTTCATAGACTCTTATTTGCTATACAAATAAATAGTACATTACTTATTGTTATTTTCATGACTGTTAATTATCTTTAATTTCAAAGGTAAAACTAATTAAAATATCTTTTAATTTTAAAGGAAAAGTTAATTCAATTTTCGTAACCTAAAAAAGAGATTTAAATCCATAATATATAAAGAACTCTTATAAATCAACAACAAAGTCCCAAACAACCTGATTAAAACATGAGCCAAGGACTTGAATAGACATCTCCCCAGAGAGGATATACAAATAGCCAGTAAGCATATGAAAAGATGTTCAACATCACTAACAATAGGGAAATGCAAATCAAAACCACACTTCACATCCATTAGATACCACTTCATACCCATTAGATTGCCTATTACTAAAATAGAACATCAGAAAACAGTTGGTGAGGATGTGGAGAAATTAGAATCCTTATGCATTGTTGGTGGGAATGTAAAGTGATGCAACCACTGTGGAACATGGTATGATTCCTCAAAAAATTAAACAGAATTTGCCCTATGATCCAGCAGTTCCACTTCTGGGTATATATCCCTAAAATTTGAAAGCAGGGACTAGAGCAGATATTTGCACACTCAGGTTCATAGCAGCATTATTCACAGTAGCCAAAAGGTGGAAGCTACCCAGGTGTCCACAGGTCACTGTCTCGCAGAATTGGGAACATAGAATGAAAACATACACTCCAGCACCAGGTGTGAGAAACTGGAATCAAAAAGACCAGGGCTCAGGGAAGAAGGCTTTCCAAAGGCACAGTTAGCCTCACATGAGCCTTTGGAGCCTTGCTCTTTCATTTTTTTTTTTTTTCAAACCTCTTTATTCTGCTTAAAGCAGCTCACCCACTTTATGTATAACTTAGTGTTTTTTAATAAATTTACTGAGTTGTGCAAACATCCTTTGTGCTCATTTACAGGTAATCCCTATTCCCATCTCTAGCCCCTGGCAACCGCTACTCTACTTTCTGTGTCTATAGATTTGCCTTTTCTGAACATTTCATATAGAGTCACACAAGATGTTGTCTTTAGCGACTGCCTTCTTTCACTTAGCATGATGTTTTTGAGGTTCATCCGTGCTACAGCATGTATCACCTCTTTGTTTTTATTGCTGAATTGCATTCCTTTGAAGGGATATACCAGTTTGTTGATCCATTCTCCGGTTTATGAATATGTGTGTTTCCACTTTTTTGGCTACAAGTGATAATATTGCTGTGATTTTTTTTCTTTTTTTTTAATTGAGGTATAGTTGATTTACCATGCCATGTTAATTTCAGGTGTACAGCATGGTCATATATTCTTTTTTTTTTTCCTTGGCTGTGTGGGGTCTTCGTTGCTGCACACGGGCTTTCTCTAGTTGCGGTGAGCGGAGGCTACTCTTTGCTGCGGTGTGCGGGCTTCTCATTGCAGTGGTTTCTCTTGTTGCAGAGCATGGGCTCTAGCCATGCGGGCTTCAGTAGTTGTGGCTCGTGGGCTATAGAGCGCAGGCTCAGTAGTTGTGGCGCACGGGCTTAGTTGCTCCACGCCATGTGGGATCTTCCTGGACCAGGGCTCGAACCCGTTTTCCCTGCACTGGCAGGTGGATTCTTAACCACTGCGCCACCAGGAAGTCCCTGGTCATATATTCTTTTTCAGATTCTTTTCCCTTATTGGTTAGTACAAAATATTGAGTATAGCTCCCTGTGCTATATAGTAGGTCCTTGTTGCTTATTTATTTATTGACCTCCTAATTTATTCTCTTCCTTTCCCCTTTGGTAACCATAAGTTTGTTTTCTATGTCTGTGCATCTATTTCTGTTTTGTGAAGAAGTTCATTTGTATCTTTTTTTTTAGATTCCACATATAAGCAATATCATATGATATTTGTCTTTCTCGCTGTGATTATTTTTTTTAACTTACTAGTGTTTTCCCAAATTATGCAGTCTACACCCAACACAACTTCTTATTTTTCTCACAAGCCTCTCCCTGCACCCACACCTCCCACGTATAGACAAGGAATATGTTGAGACCCCAAGGCCAGCAGAAATACCTCCTGCCTGGAGAAGATGACTTATGAGTAAAAGTCAGTGCTCTTGGATGCTAAGATCCAAGGGTTTATGCATTTGGAACAGTGACTATCTTATGTTGTATATTATTCTGTGCTATTTGGTGACAGAGGAAATATGGTGGTTCCCATATTGGTGGCTTCGTGTTTCCATTTTACAGGATTGCACAGTAAAGGCGCTCATCCTGCTAGTCTTGTGACTTGTCATTTCCTTGGACTTTATCAATCTGCCTAAAGACCACAAAATCTCATTTCTTTTTTTTAATTTATTTTTTTAAATGAAGTATAGTTGGTTTACAATGTTGTGTTAATTTCTGCTGTACAGCAAAGTGACTCAGTTATATACATATATGCAATCTTTTTAATATTCTTTTCCATTATGTTTTATCCCAGATTATTGAATATAGTTCCCTATGCTATACAGTAGGTCCTTGTTGTTTATCTATTTTATATATAGGAGTGTGTATCTGTTAATCCAAACTCCTAATTTATCCCTCTCCCCCTCCCTTCCCCTTTGGTAACCATAAGATTGTTTTCTATGTCTGTGAGTCTGTTTCTGTTTTGTAAATAAGTTCATTGGTATCATTTTTTTAGATTCCACATATAAGTGATATCTTATGATATTTGTCTTTCTCTGTCTGACTTACTTTAGGTAGTATGATAATCTCTAGTTGCATCCATGTTGCTGCAAATGGCATTTGGTTCTTTTTTATGGCTGAGTAGTATTCTGTTGTACATATGTAGCACATCTTTATCCATTCATCTGTCGATGGACATTTAGGTTGTTTCCATGTCTTGGCTATTGTGAATAGTGCTGCTATGAATATAGGGGTGCATGTATCTTTCTGAATTACAGTTTTGTCCAGATATATGCCCAGCAGTGGTATTGCTAGATCATATAGTAATTCTATGTTTAGTTTTCTGAGGAACCTCCATACTGTTTTTCATAGTGGCTGCACGAACTTACATTCCCACCAACAGCGTTAGAGGGTCTCTTTTCTCCACACCCTGTCCATCACCAAAATCTCAGTTCTTAAGGTGGTTTTACTCATCCTTTCTAAATCCCTTCCTTTGATAATTAATTTTAGAGTTCAGTCATTGGGAACCTCTGAGAGAAGCCTTTACTTACCCTAATTTAAATTTAAGGAGACAAAATTGTGAAACATAGAGAAAGAGAATTCAATTATAGTTTTCAAGGCAGAAAAGGGATGGTTTCAAAAATTCAGTGCTGGATGTCTGTAAGAACAGGTCAGGGAGCATCTACTAAAACTGTTCAGAATGCAGGTATCTCTTGCTTGCTCTATTTTTTATAATTTGATTTTTGCCTCATCAAATGTGTCCCTCCTAATAATGACTTTTAACTGGATTTCCAGATCGACATTACCTCTCTCTCTTCAACAACATTGTAAAATGTGCCACAAAGCTTGCCCTGGAGGGAATAATTGCCTTTTTAAAAAAAATTTAAGCAAGGGTACTGGATGCTGGAAGCTATCATCAATGCTAGATGGAGAGAATGTGACGTATGTTTCCATGATGCTGCAAATGTGATTGCTGGTAGATCTATTAATAGTCCAGAGTTGATTTTTGACCTTGAATTTGTTAAATTAAAGAAGCTATAAAAATAGAGTTGAATAAAATGAATAAGATAAAGGAAACCCAGGGCAGATTTCCCCACTTAGCAATTTTTTCTTATGAATATTTAGCATATTGTGTGTGAGGGGGTACAGACATAATACATATAATTAGTATTTTCTGTGTCAGCCATTTCAGAATGTCAAGTTTTCTTTCAAGTTTATCTGATAGGAAATAAGAAATCTTGTAGAGCTCATGACTCTCATCTTTCTACCCTTTGTTTGTTTGTTTGTTTACAAAGAACCTGTGTCGGAGGGCAGTGCGTGGACGGGGGGCAGTTTGCTTCTTGTCCTTCTCATGCTTTTGCAGTTGGTAATACTGTAGTGCATCTGTAGATCCCAGCGTTCCTTACGTGACATGGAAGCCCCCACTTCATCTGGTGCTGACCGCAATAGACCTTTCAGGCCAGAGGCTTGATCAAGCCTGTTGAGGCTGCCCCTTCTGAGATTTAAGTTTAGACTTAATGCTACCTTTCTATATTTCAATAATGTACTTTGATTGTTCAAAGTATGTTTATTTTTGTTTTTCTGGCAGGCTTATCAGGTTGAATGTTGAGAAGATAGCAGTCGAAGTATGAACCTTACCAGTAGCTCCTGATCTTTAAAGGGCTTGGATACTTTAGATATGTACCCAATTAAATTGTATCAGCCAGTTATGCCTAAAGTGTGAATAGATTCATGTTATTCTCTTCTGGATCTGATTGGGGTTAAGGGGCATTGACACCAAATTCCAATAACTGCAAAATTTTGCAGAAGATTGGCCTACTCAGTGATCTGAGCTGAAAAAAACATATAGTTCGTTGGGACATATGAGGATAGTTTAATGGAGTTTATTGTCCATCTCTGTACATTGGCAAGCTTGATGCTTTAAGCATCATTTTCTATATATCAAAACTAAAGATGTAGAAAAAAATGAATGAAAGGAATGATTCCTTTGTCACTTACACAATTTCTAATTCTGAACAAGTGTGAGTCACTATTGGTCACCAGTGTTCTGCATCATTAAGAGTAGTCACATTTGTCAATTACATCTCACTAAAGGTGGGGTGGGGTGGGGGTGGGGTTGGGGGGGTGGAGAGTAGTCCTGCCGGCCAATTGATGCAATTCCTTTTCATCCTCCCACAAGCACTATATTCTCATTGTGCTCTGGGTAATTCCTGACATTTCTTTACTACTAAAAACTGGTTGTTTTCCAGATACTTAGTCCATGTTACGTGTTCCTCCGGAATGGAGACGGTGACCACATGTTTGGAAAGCTATTTCAAGAAATAAGCATATTTAAGAATTAGTTTGTGCTCAGGCAATATTGGGTTTATTTTTCTAACAGTTAAACAGTTCTGCTTTATATGTTCATTTCTTTTTCTAACCATTTGAGGGAAACAGGCATATGTGTGGCATTTTTGTGTTTTGTGGCTCTTGTTCTTTTTTTTTTTTTTTTTTTTTTTTGATGTGGACCATTTTTAAAGTCTTTCTTGAATTTGTTACAATATTGCTTCTGTTTTATGCTTTGGGTTATTGGCTGCGAGGCCCGTGGGGTCTTAGCTCCCTGACCAGGGATCGAACCCTCACCCCCTGCATTGGAAGGCAAGGTCTTAACCACTGGACCACCAGGGAAGTCCCGTGGCTCTTGTTCTAAAATCTCAAGTCACGTAAGAAGAAACCAGTAAGTATTTTGAACTCTGCAGACCTCAGTGGAGCTCTGAGGTTTAGAGAATGATCACAGAAGTCACTCAAAATTACTCTTGTTTTGTCAGCTCAAAGTGGGAAGATGGAGTTTCTAGGAAAAAACTAAGAGCCAATGCAATGGAATAGTTGAATTTAATGGCCTTGTCTTGCAAAATAATGCAAATCAGCTCTTTCTTGAATGATGTCAGACCGTGCAGTCCTGATGTTGCATTTTTCTGAATTGAATGCGTAAGGTACATTTTGAAGAAAATTCATGTATTGGTTAAGAGATGGCTTTTACAAATAGCCAGAGCTATGAAAGTTCAGTTGAAATATTAAGGAGATCTTCTCTGCAGAATGCATAAGCAATAAAAGAAAATTGTCAAGGAGAATAATGGGTTTGCCAACTCTGGGAAGATTCCAGGCTGATCTTGACGTCACCTCTCTGTGATAATTTAGAAATCACAGGAGCAGGCTTGCCTTAATGCAGGAGAGCAGACAGACGAACCACCAGGCTTTGGAGGGACACCGGGCCTGTCTTTCTATTCGCTGACACATAAGATTTGATCATTTAGCCTTTTCTGCTTGCAAGGGAAAGAGCTAGATGCAGTAGTTAAACGCAATGATTTTCAAATGTTTTGAGACAAGGACACGTTTTTGATTATTATTTGTGCCTTTTTGACTTTGAATGTACATATGACAGGATATTAGTGTCCTGTAGTTGCTGTAACAAACTGTTGGCTTAAAACAACGGAAAGGTCTTCTGCCACAGTTCTGGAGGTCAGAAGTCCAAAATCAGTGTGTTGTCAGGGTCACACTCCCTCAGAAGACTCTAGGGGAGAATCCTTTCTTGTCTCATCCAGCTTCTGGTGGCTCCAGGTATTTTTTTGCTCATAGCAGCTTGACTCCAATCTCTGCCTGTGTCTTCACATGGCCTTCTCCTGTGTGGCTTTTCCTGTCTGTCTTCTAAAAACTCTTTTGATAAGGACACTTGTCATTGACTTTAGGACCCAAACAGTTATCTGGAATGATCTCATCTCTAGAGCCTTAATTTGAGTATATCTGCAAAGACCCCTTTTCCAAATAAGGTCACATTCACAGGTACAGGATGTTAGGACTTGGACATATCTTGTTCGGGGTCACAATTCAGTCCAGTATAGATAGCAAAGGAGACTCAACTGAATTAGTATTTAGTAGAAATCTGTCCATTGCTTTTCTTCCAGCTCATGTAGGCAATCTTAGCCTTCTTTGGGTCTCTGAAAATCATCCAGAAACTTTCTTTATCCTACACTATAGTAAGTTGCAATTGTAAATTACATTCCTACTAGCAGAATATTTTATTCTTTCAAAATACTTGCGGCATTGGAAAGATACAGTTCCATAGGCAGTGTGGCAAGAACTAGCTAAATGTTTCCATTTCTCTTCGAGTCCTGGGACATGCAGGACTCCCAGGACCTAGAAGTCAGCAGCGACCACATCTCAGGCTGTGTACGTCTTAATGGCTCAACCACTGGGCTCAGCTGCTCAGGTAGGTGGCATTCCAACAGCCGGAGTGCCAACCAAATGCAATTGTGGGTGTCTGCCTCTGTTGTCATCTGGCACATGAAACAATCCAGACACTCAAAGTTTGAGTCACTGTGAGGGGGTTCATTCCATTGTTGTGGCGTGTGTGTTTTTTAAAGAAGAATTTGACAGCCTCTTTAGAGGGTACAGTGACAAGTTGTCAGCACGATAGCCTGGAAAGTGGCATCTTGCAAATGGAGAGGAAGGTGATGCCCCAGGCATTAGCTCCATGTGGTTAGAAGCAGGAGAGCATTTTAGGTGACGGAGAGCACTTTGGGATGAGGGCAGCAGACTCCTACATCCCATTCAGACATCTGTGCCGTGAGTTCATTTACAACCTTGAGGAAGCTTCACTTATTTATGTTTAGAATCTATGAGATGTTGGAAACTTACATGTTTCCATATTAAGGGAAAAATGAAATTTCTATTTTCTCTAAAGAAAACTGGACAATGAGATCCTCCACCCACACCCTTGCCAACACACACACACACACACACACACACACACAGGGTTCTAAAATATAGTATGTTAATAGAAAATTTGAGATACAGTAAGGCCAAAAGATCAGGAGATGATTGTCGTTGAAAACATAGTTTATTACTCACAGTTCCTAAGAAGAGGGGCACGCTGTGCCCTCAGGGGCCACATGGGGAAGCACCAGGGTCAGTCAGGAGGTAGAAGGAGCAGGGGAACTGTCACAAGAGCCTTTATTTTGGTTTTTGTAGGAAGGAAGAGGTGAGGCATGGCAAGTGGGTTTAGGATTCACTAGTTTGGATAACTTCAGTGGCCTCTGGGGCATAGGGGATGGCCCTGGGGTGATTACGGCAGGGGAACCGTGGCCTGGAGTGTGAGAACCCAGTAAAGGAGGCGGTTAGGGCTGTGGGCCTGGATGGATTGGTTTGTATTTGCAAAGCGTGCTTCCTATAGGAGGACTCCTCCTTAGGTGGGATGCAGATGGTGAGGGATGCAAGAGGCCAAGGCAGGGTAACTGGGACATATTCTTGTGTTGTCCACACTAGGAGTATCTGGCGTATGGCCTGTAGGCCAGATGTTAAAGCACCAAGTTGACAGAAGTCAGAAACATGGTTAATACACACACACACACACACACACACACACACACACACACACACACACACACACACACACACACACACACACACACACACACACACACACACACACACACACACACACACACACACACACACACACACACACACACACACACACACACACACACACACACACACTGTTACTAGAAGAGCTTTTCCAAAAGCTAGAAGCCAGTTTGGATCCTTGCAGTCCCGAGACCGGCTTAGCGGGTCTCACATAGCTCTCCTTGGCAGGAGACTACCTGAAATAGTGAAATGCTTGTTGACTGGCTGATTCCTCCCTCCCTCCCTCCCTCCCTCCAGACCTGGTAGTGGTACGTGGGGCGGGCTTTCAGCTCCTGTTCTCCTGTCTGTGTGTCCTGGGCTAGAGGCTGCTGCATCCAGCAGGTTTTGTGCTGTGGCGTGGGCCTTACCGTGATTCTGTATGTTTGCAAACTGCCTGTGTGAAAACAGTCCAAGCTCAAGAGGGTAGAAAGGAAGCAGAAATCCAAAGATACTGGCAAACTTGATTCTACTTCTCGGTGTGAAGGGTCATTTGTGGGAGTGAAGGGGGTAAAAAGGAGCCTGACATTTGAGACTGAAGACCTAGGTTCAGATCAGAGACCCGCAGCTCATTCTATGGACCTTGGGAAAGAGACGCCTCTTGGCTGTGGGCTTGCGGCTCTGAACCTGCGTAGCAGTGGCTCCTGTTGGAAGGATCGATGAGATGGTTTGGGGAATGGCTTTGCAAACAAGACAGTACTCTGCCCGTGTCTTCCTTGGTTGCGGCTCCTGCCCAGGCCTGTAGGAACGGGCAGTTGAGAAGCACTGGACGTGCCTTGACCACCCTTGGCTTCTGCTTTGCTGCTGCTGCCTCTCCTCTGCTCTGCTTACCAGCTTCTAGAGCCTTCCTGCTGTCCTCCATCCGGGCATGTCCCTTTGGGGACAGACCTCGTTCGATCCTCCCACAACTCCACGGTGTATACATGTCTTCCTTCTTCTCCATCCCTCAGAACTGACCTGCCTTGACACCATGGGTCCGTGTCTGCAGGGAGGAGAGCTGTGTCTCCCGCCCGGGGAAGGAAAGGGCAGAGATGGGAGCTGCTGGGAGCAGGGGGCACAGTGCTAGCAGTCATCTTTGTACCTTATCTTAAACTTTCCACCTTGTTCCTCTCGCCCTCGCCCCTTCTTATCTTCTGCTACATTATTCTCTGCTTCATCTTCTCCTTTTCTGCTACATTTTCTCCTCCCTCAGTCATTCCTGTGTCCTTTCAATTGTTCGTGCACTCATTGATTCATTCACTAACTTCGCACATCAGGCTTCTGTACTGCCCTCAGAAGCTCAGATTCACAGCAAACAACTAAACAAGTAATGGTCTTCCCGGGCATTTTACCTTATGGTGGGGACTGGGATGGAGAGTTGTAGGAATTTAGGGCAGGGTGTTACTCACTAGGCTCCAGGATTCAGGGTAACATCAGTGCAAGTACCTTTGTGGCTGGGTCTGCAGGACACAAAGGGATTTGCCGGGCCAAGAAGGGGTGAGGACATTTCAATCAAGGCAAAGAGTATGGCCAGCCTTATAAGGGATGGAGCAAAAGTTTAGCCTCGGTGCACCTAGCATGCGACCTGGGAGCCGTGGGAAGCTTAGGCACAGGTGAGACTGGATGATGAAGAGCCCCATCACCACAATCCGGGACCGGAGGTGTATCCTGCGGGCCGTGGGCATCTGGTGGGATGGAGCAGGGGTGTCAGAGGACGGGACAGGATTACCTCAGTGGTACCCAGCCCTGGTGGCCTTGCAGAGGCTGGAGTGGAGTGCTCGGAGACTAGTTCCAGGGTCGAGGTGGGAGCTTGTGGCAGTTGTCTGGGAGAGAGAGAAAAAAGACATAAATTAACCACAGTACCAGCGATCTTCATGCATCTATTTATCAGCAATGATGCGGGCACTGGGTATGAACGCACCCACCCAGTGTCCCCATGGGCCAGACTCCATGCCAGCTCCAGGAATATGACACCCAGCCAACGTGACACAGCCCTCACTCTGATGGTGGCACAGCCTCCGGGGAGGGGGCATGGGACCAGTGGGCCCTTGGCTCAGTGGGGCGTGCTAACGGCTTTGACGGAAACCTCCAGGGCCTGTGGGGACTCGTCCCAGGGCACTGGGCCGAGAGTGGCCTTCAGGGAGGGCTGAGAGCCGAAGGGGGCTGAGTTGCATTAGCCATGCGTCAAGGCCGAGGGAGGCCCTGCTGGCGAGCCCTGACGGAGACGAGGAGATGGGGGGCAGGGGGGCGGGGGGCAGCGAGAGCCGGCCCCCGGGGGCCCAGTGCCTGAGCGCAGCGCTGAGCCTTGGTTTCCCCCCCACAGTCCTGGGGGACAGGCGCTCACGGAGTGAGGTGTAGAAAACCACGAGACCTTGCAGCCCAGTGGCTCGGCCTTTACCATTTCCCGTAGCTGGAGATAAGAGTGTTCAAGAACTGCCTTTACAGGCGAGAAAGAAAGAGGCTGAAGGCATGGTACCACCGCGGTTAGCAAAACCAGCCAACGTGAATTATTCACGCCATGGCCCTCCCGGTAGAGTGAAGGCTGGTGCTCCTCTGAGAAGGGACGGAGGAGGCTGGAGGGCTGGGTTGCAGATCACTACCCAGCCAGGGAACATGCTGTACAGTTTCTGCCCTTTGCTATTTTTTTTTTGCAAGTCAGCAGACTTAAAACATTTAAACATGACCTGTTATCTAAAAACAACATTATGTGTAATAAAAGCTATAAGTTAACACCAAATTTACAAAAAGCATATGATAAATTGGGGCCAAATTTAAATACTTTCTGCTTCTTCTTCTTTCTCTCTCTTCCACTCCTCCTCTTTCTTTAGAAAGTAGCCCCCCCAAAATAGAATTTGGTGGAATTTTATTGGGTTAGCATTCTCTGATTTGGAGATACCCTCTGTTTCCAAGGGGCAGTCTGGTCAATGTAAGGACATTTTCAAATGAAACTCAGACTTATTTTCATTTGGAGAATTCTTTAAAAATTTATGAAACCGTGCAAGTATTTGAAATCACACTGGTCTGTCTCTAAACCAGGTTTAACAAATAGTATTTTAGAGCATGGGTGTATCTTTTAGTTAACTCAGGCCCTCCTTTTGGCTGAATTGATTTTGAATTCAATTCAATACATATTTACTTGGGCTAGGTATTGTCTTGGTACTGGAGACACAAAGATGTTAATCAGAATGGGAGTCGTGTAGTGTAGAATGGGAAGCAGATTCAAACGCATAGTTATCCAGTGTGAGAAGTGACGTAGGTCTGTATAAAATGCCATGGTGGGTAATTACTGTGCCTGGGCCATTCTGGGAAGGCTTCATGGAGGAGGCATTGTTTAATCTGGGTCTCGGAGATTCATAGGAGCTCAGTAGTTGGAGAGAAATAGTGAGAGTCTCATTGTCAGTGGAAACCTTTGTTATAAAGGAGGGCCCTGAAGTATAAAATGTATCCTGGATTTAGTTTGATGTAGTACAACAGTACATCAGTGAAGGAGGGCGAGGCCATATTCAAACAGGCCTTGTTACTATGCTAAAGAGTTCGGACTTAGTCACAGTTAGTAAAGGAAATCATCTATTCAGGGTACTGATTTTCCTCCTCTATTATATGTAAATATGCATAGTATATGTTTTATATATGGCATAGATGTGTGTGTCTATGTATAATTTTTGCCGCCTCTGTAAGATTAATGGCTCTCTTTTTGACGAGCCTCAACTTTGGCGTGTTGAAAGCATTTTCTAATATTGAGCAAGTGTTCTTTCAGTCTTGTAATGTTCCTATTTTTAAAAAAAGAAAATCTATGCTGTTCGATAACTAACATAATTCACCAAGAGAATGTCCACAGGGAATTTGCTTCAAATTGGTTGCTTCATTCACAGGTTTTGAAATGGGAAAGCAGATGAAGAAAAGTAACAAAAAACAAAAGCTGCACGGGTTGGGAGTTTTTCTAGTCATTTCGAACCCAGGAGGCTCAAGTCAGTCCTCTCAGGGAAGGCGGCGACCTGCTGCCCTTGGGCTTGGCCATGTGGCGCTGGGATCCCTTGCTGGGGGCAGTAGAATGAGCTGCATAGGCAACAGGGCTCTGACAGCTGCATGCAGCCCCAGGGCAACGTCTCTCTTCAGGATCCATCCCACGTGCTATGAAAATCTAGTCACGCGAAAAGGCAAGGATTCTGGAAGATGCTTGCAAGATGTTTCAAGTGTTCTAGAGACAAAGGTATGAGGTAAGAATAAAGAAAGGTTCTGACGAACCATGGGCTGTAATTGTAATTCTTCAAGTTGCCCTCAGCCAGACACCTGGTCGTTTATAAAATTGCTAAAACCCAAACCTTCTTCCTTAGACATATTTTTAATATTTGTTTCTTGATTGCTTCGTGCTCAGGGATTTTATCCTTAAGAATATTTGGAACCCAGAATGCTTCTGTATCTCTAGTAAAATATAAAAATAGACCCAGTCTACTGTGTTGTCTGGGGAGCTAGGTGATGTATTAATCTTATTGCCCGGGGGAAATTTCTCCCACCTGATAGCATGTTTCCTATTATTAGACAGGAAGCGCAGTAATAGATTGTGTTTCCCTTTTTGCCTCGCCTGCTGGGAAGCATGTAGTTAGGTTTTACACTAGATTGCCATTGCTATCTTTAGCCTGGATTTTCTTGTAAAACTATCCCGTCCCCTTTGCTACTTGAATTTTGTACTTTTTATACCTGTCTTAATGGGTTTTTTTAGTATCTGTGCTTCTTTGTATAAGTCATCCAAATAACATGTAGATAGGAATTAGTTACCCCACATAGCATACATACCCTGGTGAGTATCTCCTGCTTCCGCCACGTCACGGCCAGATCATCTGGTCATGATCACATCTGAGAATTATGGTGGGCCAAGGTGTTCGAGAGGCAGGTGGAATGACAGGAAGAGAAAGAAAGAAGAAAAAAAAAGCATAGGTGGTGGGGGAGAAATTTCCCTAATTAAATTTTATTTTCTATACTAATTTACTCATAGCTTAAAGAACTGAACCTCAAATTCCTATATTAAGAGTTTCTTTTAGCTTCATTTTAATACGAGTACGTCAAAGATCTCGTTGAAATCAACTGTTAGGAAGTCAGGACAATAATGATTGCAACCATTTAAGGAATCTTATTATAAGCCAGGCACTGGACTTTGTGCATTGTAGACTCATAGTTAATTCGCCTTACATCCCGTAAGAAGCGCCCTGTTACCTGGAGGGGAATCGAAGCCAAGGAACGCTAAACCATTTGCTGCAAGGCCCACCGAAAGTGGTTGAGTTGGGCATGCACACATAGGCCTGCCCCCAACGATTTACCCATGCTTACTATCGCGAGACAGGAGAGCGAGAGGCCAAGAGATTCAATGCTTAGCATGGTGGCTGCACAGGAGATCAATAAATATGCGTATGGTAACAATGCAGACTAAGTATGAGTAGAGTGGCCTGATGTAGTGAATAAAAACATAGGATGCACAGTTAGATTGAATTTCAGGTAAACAACGCATCGCTTTTAGGACAAGTATGGCCCAAGCAATATTTTGCATATACTTATGCTAAAAAGTATTATCTCATGCAATATTTGGAACATATTTATGCTAAAAATTATTAACCCTTGTGATATCTGAGATAACTTTACTAAAAATTATTTATTGCTTATCAGAAATTCACTGTTAGCTGGGCATTCTGTGTTTTATCAAGTGATCTGAAATAAGAACAAATGTGGAACGATGGCCCATGATAAATGCTGAGGGACTTCCAGAAACTACTTCTCTATAGAGAAGACTCTCCCACTCAGCATCTTGGGTGCTGACCCAGGTCAGGCCGGGGCTCCATCAGAATTTCTTGACTTGATTCAGATTTCTGGTCTCTACAGTCTGGTTAACTTCAGTCACATGTAGCCTCCCTATGTTTGACATGTGCTAACTTCTGGAAGTTGCCGGCAACCTGCCTGCCTTACTTTGGTGCTTCCTGACCTTGGTTGAATGTGAGCATGACCTGAGGATCTTTTAAAAGTCCTGATGCCCAGGTCCCAGCCTAGACCAATGTCAGAATCCCTGAGGTAGGACCAGACTTGAGTCTGTTGAATGCTTCCCACATGATAGCAATGCACCGCCCGGGATAAGAGCCACCACGTAGGTGTACAGGTCCTCTGAAGCCTTGGCTGAAGCATGGTGACGTCAGCCCCTCCTAGTCCCTGCTGGAGTGGTCTTCCTTGTATTCTGTCCTGCCCGTGGCCATCTCTGCCTTCAGCATCCCCTCGCGTTCCTGAGTTGGATTCTTGCTAAAGCTGCAAGGACCTGGCGTGTTGGGTTCTCACAGCAGTCTGTCTAGGCCAGGCCATTGCCTTTTGCTCTAGCTTCTGTAACATGGGCCCGGAAATGGTTAATAAAATTCTAAAAGACTCCTAGGAAGATGACGTGGCCTTTTCCCTTTTCGTCATACGCTTACAGAGCTGGCCTCCCCTTCACTCGGGTTTGAGGCACTTAATCACAGAAGGAGAGGGAGTTCTGAGTGATGGAAATGTCCGTATCTGATGAAACAAAGACATCAGTCCTGCAGCACCACCAGGCCTGACACCATCTTTCTGGGACTGGTCTCTGAGAGAGGCCGGGAGCCAATGGATCCCTGGCCTCGTGGTGCCATGATGCAGCTGAGACGTCCTTTAGAACTTTGTGGAGCAGCTCTGCTGAGTTCTCTCTTCCTGCTGCCTCATCAGATAATTCTACAGTTACAGGACAGTTTCATTACATTTTGGTCTTTGTTAGGTACAAAGTGCAAAAACCTTGCATAGATTAGTCCTGGATTTGTAAAGTCAAGTGCAAAATCACCATATGCGCGACTGCATGTTTTCTCGGGGCAGGTTGACGTACCCACTTTGCTCTGTATGTTCTCTTGAACTGTTAGAATTCTAACTGATTGCTTCGTGGAAAGGAAATTATTCATGTTGCAGAGAGACTGTTACATTTCCCATGCTTTAACTTGGGTGTTTAAAAATTGAAATTCTCAGATGACATTTTGTTGCCTTTTTGCATTTTGATTATTATGGAGCCTTTAAGAGAGTTCAGTCATTAAGTAATAATCTGATGCTGATTGCTTAAACTCTACAAAGTGTTTGCTTTTAAAAACCTTGGTCCAAGATAATAAATGGTGGGAGTTTATCAAAGCAAGTGCCATATACTTTTCCCCTCTATTTTGATTCAGATGTGTAACAATTTCTACCTGCTGGTTTAAATTGGCCCTGAGAATGCCTTTTGTGTTAAGCCCACTCACAGCTAGAAGGAACCAGCATCAATCTGACAATAGAATAATATTATCATCTCCCAACTAAACAAAGCCAAAAAGCCAATGGGACAGATTGTTCTGTCAATAATCCAAAGGCAAAACGGTGTGGTCTCCTGCTATTTTTAGAATTTGAGGGGAAAAGAATCCTCCTCATTCTAAAAATGATCCAATTAAATATGAAGTTAGCCACTGGGAAGCTCAGTGTTCCCTTTGAGCACCATTTTGGACACCAGTGTTCCTTTTATTAGAACAGATATTGAAGCCCACACGGGCGACGGTCTTTCAGAGGAGGAACAGAGAGCCTGTGATCACCGGTGACCTGCCTCACACAGGTCAGCTGGTGGTTCCGGCACAGCTTCACCACCGCCTGCATGGAGTTGCAGACGTAGTTTGACCTCATTACAGGAAGAATACAGAAAAACTTCCAACTCTGACTTAGCTCTCCTTGAATTTCACCAAAGCCTTAAATTCTGTTCACCTTTCTTTATAGGTGAGCTCAGTGTCCAGAATGGGAGCTCTGTAGATTTTCTGGAGTGAAATCACTCTGATTTGACAGTAAAGTAGATTAATACTTCGAACATACTTAAAGCTGCGCATTTATACATCTTTATGCAGCCTAGGAAGCGTTGATAACTTTTGGAGTCAGGCTGCCCTTTCATAAAGAAGCAAAATTATCTATACAATCTTAGACTCTGAATTTTAAGACTAGGATAAAGTGAGAGAGCATGTCCTCTAGTCCCCTAATTAGAAAGCCTAAGTTAAAGTGCAAACAATTTTTCTGATGATCCACGCCAGTATTATCCATGTTGAGCTCGGACGAACTCCTGCCCGGCTGGCCCCTCACTGCCCGGTCTGCTCTGTGCTGCTTCACTCCAGGGTAAGGCAAGTGAGGCAGTCTCCCGAGGAGCACAATGTAAGAGGGTGCCCTGACATTCCGCAGTCGAGCTAAATAAGATCTTCACGCAATATTTCAAAAAATCAAAGTGACGGTAAAACATCCAAGATGAACAAAATATGAATGTTTTAAATGAAGACAGGATCCCACGGGGGTGAGACGGGGGTGAGACCAGCAAGGTAGGGTATGCAAGTGCAGGATTGGAGCCGGTTTTTACATAAAATGTTGATATTTTGATAGTTGGTAACTGATAGTGTTTCTTGGGGGATGGTACACACGCAGCCGGCAGCTTGGGTATTCACACCCCCGTGGCTCCAAAGGGACCCCCCCATCCCGTCTCCAAATGGAAAGAATGGCTTTACCCTCTGCTCCTGGCATCTCACTTAGCTCTGCTTTGCCTTCTAGTTAGTTACAGTGTCTCCTCCATTCTATTGTAACACCCTGGAAGACAGGACCTTGCCTTCCTTGCCTCAGAATCCCCAGGACCTGGCACAGTGTCTGGCACTTACTTGTAATATGCCTCCCCCTCTGCTCCATCATTCCTAGCCTCTGGGTGTCCCAATCCTGACCTAGTATCTTTTGAGGCTTGGCATGTCCGTCTAATGACATCTGTGGCCCTGGTGGGGGGTCACCCTCCCCAGGGATGAGCCAAAGGAATGGAGACTGTCTGAGAAGCAGGATGGTTAGTTTACGGATATCACTAGCCTCGGCCATGGGCATCCCTGGTTTATTAGTTATCTCTTGCAGTGTAACAAATTACCACTACCTTAGTGACTTAAACAGCCCCGGTTTATTATCTCACAATTATTATAAGTCAGGAGTCCGGCAGGGCATGTCTGGATTCTCTCTTTGAGCCTTACCAGGCTAAAATCAGGGTATCAGGGCTGCGACTCTCAGCTTTCTAGAGGCTGGGCGCTCCTCCTAGCTCCCTGTTCGCTGGCAGGATTCAGTTCCTGGCAGTTGTAGAGCCGAGGTCTCCATTTTCCTGACATGTGCTCCATTCGTCTTCAAGCCAGCAGTGACACACTGAGTCCTTCTCAGGCTTTGTGGA